>NC_142639.1:15512500-16137500 GCF_053813885.1 Theobroma cacao | reverse complement strand
AAAATATTTATATATATTTTTTAACACCATAAATCTTTGACACTTAAATATTTTGCTTATTCATAAGCATATCAATAATCTATTTAAAGATTTATACTTTTCAAATAATTTTCAATTTAGTTCCTTAACATCTCAATTTTGTGCAATTTAGTTCATGTACTATATATTTTTGTTCAATTTAGTCTCTATGACGTGACAGATTTTTTTTTTTGAAATTTTTTTAATCTGTCACGTGGCACTGACATATCAGCATGTCAATACCACATCAGCACTACCACGTCATCATATAATGACACATGGCATTGTCATGTCATCACTCGGTGCCACGTGGCATGCCACGTCATTATCTCAAAAGCTACATCATCAAAATGTGACACGTTATTGTTGATGTCATCGCTGACGTAGGTTTTGATGGTAAAATTGGATGCCATTAGAGGGAGAGATTAAATTGACACAATTTCCAAAATCAAGGGATTAAATTACTTTGATTTTGAGTACATGGATTAAATTGAATAAAATTGAAAAGTAAAAGGACGAAAGGGGTCTTTTGACCAAATATCAATCTAGTGCCTTGGTGGCTAGATTCGACCTCAAGGAGTGCTAGATTTTTAATTTGTTCTACTAGCCACATCAGCTATGGCTGGGCAAAAAAGGAGAATGGAAAAAGAAAAAAATCGAATTTAGAGTAAAATTTATGTTTTTAATTAAATATTATAAAAATTAATATTTTAAAGTTAAAAATTAATTAAAAATATTAATATTTTAATCATAATAATATTTAAATTATAAACGAAAGGTATAATGTTAAAAAAGCTCTTGAACTATTTAAAAATATTTAAATAAAACTCTTATTCTTTTATTACGTTCAATAAAACTCTTATATTTTTATTTTGAACCAAATAAATCTTTATGACTAATAGTTAACTAATTGTTATTAGTTAAATTATTAATTGTCATTTGATATCCATATGATATTGACGTGGCACTAATATGAATGTAATATAAATATGTAATAATAATAACGTGCCACGTTATTATCCATTATAAAATGTCAACATATCATGTTAGTTATACGCCAGTGCCACGTGACATAAAATGATAAATAATATTTTAATTAAATCAATCATTAGTCAAAAGGTTTTGTTTTACTCAAAATAAAAATATAAAGGTTTATTTGGTTAAAAATAAAAGTATAAGGGTTTAATTAAATGTAATAAAAGTATAAGAACTTATTTAAATTTTCTTAAACAATTTAAAATTTTTTTAAGATATCATGTTTAAATAAAATATTAATATTTTAAAATGTTAATAATTAAATTATAAATAAAATATTAATATTTAAAGATATTAATATTTAAATTATTAACTATTAATATTTTAAATAAATTATAAATTATTAATATCTAAAAATTAAGATAAAAATAAATAATTATATATTATAATAAAGAGTATTTTTGTCTTTTTATTAAATATTCCTTTGTTTTTCTAAAATTAATTTTACCAAGCAAACGTTGTAATAAATTATAACAACAATTCCTACATTACTTCATTTCATGAACCAAATTACATGAATAAAACTATTTTTATTCTATTCTATTTTAGTCCATTCCGCAAACTAAATATATTATTAGATTATTGAGAATCTTTTTTATAAAAATGCACCTCCAAGGCTGAAGGGAGGGGGGGTTAGTGGGGGCCCCCACCCCCTAGTAATTTTTAAATTTTTATAATTTATCTGTATCTTTTATAAATTTTATAATTTCATTTTTCCAATAATTTTTAAATTTTTCTAATGTATTTTTATTTTTTTGAAATTTTATAAATTTACCCTAAAATAATTTTTTGTTTAGTGAAATATCGCACAACAATTTGTCAACAATTAACTTTAATAGGGCTAAAACAAAGCCAATTGCATTTTTCAAAAATAAAAATAAAACCAATTGCAATAGAATTATTTTCAAACCCCACTTCTCCAAAACCTTACAATTACCACTTGCTCTTCTTTTTTTTTTTTTTACCAAATATTGTAGAAACAAAAAAAAATAATTTTTTTACACTTTTTTGCTTGTTAGTATTTTTTGTGTAGAAAATTTTTCGTCAGTAACTCAATTTTCATATCATGATAATTGATAAGATTGATTTATTTACTTATTTTATTTTTAGCATTTTTAACTTTAAATTTTTTTTATTTAATAACTTTTACTTGATGATTTTAATTTAAGATTTACTGTCTTAGCTATTTGTTGTTGAAAGCAATTTGATTAAGTATCCAAGGTTAGTTATTACTTATTTATTTAGGGATTGCTTGATTGTTTTTTTACAAATTAGTTGTGCTTTTTTTTTTATTAGATTCTTGTGAATAATTAAGTTTTTTATTTGGGGATTGCTTTTTCATTGAATTTTTTATTAAAATTATATTTAATTTTTGTAATTAATTTTAGAGAATTGCTTCTCCATTAAATTGTTTATTGATAATCCTTAATTTTTTTTAGGGATTGTTTTCCATTGAGTTTTTTGTTATTATATTTGTTAAATTTTGTTTCTTGTTAAGTTTATTTAGAAATTGAGATTGTTGTCATTATTAAATTGTTTATGATTATACTAGTTAATTCTTTTAAGTACATTATTAAAATTGATTCCTTCGAATAATTTTCAGGATTTATTTGCATTATTTTCATATGAAATTTTTTTATCTAAGTTGTTTTATGTTATTGTCAAAATTTGAATTTCTAGTATGACTATTTAATCTATAAACATTGTTTTCGATTTTTCGTCCCCCCAAACGTAAAATCCTGACTCCACCACTAATGCACCTCCTTTACCTTTGTACAAATTATAATTCAAAATATATGATTTCCCTTTCTGTAACAATTTCATAGATGAAAGCCATAATTTATAAATAAAAATTTTAAAGACTGATAATAAATAAACTTATTTGGTTGATTTTTTTCTTTTTTAAAAAATTTTTATAAAACAAAAACAAAAGATATATATATATATATATAAACTAACGAGTGAAGTGAAATCAAAAGTGAAAATTATTGGTTTATATAAAATAAAGTTACGATTTAGCATCTACTAGAATCACATATTCTTTGTACAATTCTCCTAAAAGTATTATTTGCTTTTGTAAGTTTTTTTTTGCTCATTTTTACTTTCCGAAGAAAACAGTACATATAAGAAAAGCATCAATTAAAAGAAGCTTAAGTATTAAATATATTAAACAATATTTTGAGTCATATTTAAAACAATATATTATTAGTCAAGCAATAATATAGGATATTTTTAAACACTAAGCAATTGTCTCCATGTAAACACATATATCTTTTCGTTTAAAGAGTCAAATTTAAATTGTCGTCTTTCAAATCAAAAGATTTCAATTTCGCAACAAATTCATGAAAATTGACACTGAAATATATGACAAAATAAATAAATAAATAAATTGAGGTTGACACCTTTGTCATTATTCAATGCATTCATTAATGTTACTGCAACTCTTGCCCAAAAATTTCCTCGCAAGATGTTGCCTTCGTACGAAATTGTGTTCAAGACATTTTATCTGCTAGCTAGGAACGTGTTACTCGTGGTCTTGTACAACCGTAGACAATAGACGTGATTGATGTACTGTAAATCAATAAAATAATTTTACGTGTTACTCGTGGCATTTATGTCCATTTATATTATAGTGTTTATCAATTCTACAGTACGTAACTACATGCGTCATTAACGTAGGCAAAGTTAGTTAATTTCAATGAGTTCTATAAGATATGTTTTTTCAATTGAAAAAAGAGATTCAAACTTCTCTTTAAATAAAAAATTACACATCAATTAATAAATTAAATTTTGGATACAAGTTCTATAAAATAACTTCTTAATTTTACCTAACAATTAGACTTCCTCTAATCCTTTCAAGTTAGGCTGGGGCCTATGCAAAAATGAAAAAACTTTCATCTCTTTATTCAAAATGCTACCCGGTTAAAAAAACAAAATAAGATCTAAAATATGAAAAAAGAAAAGATCTAGATACAATAATGACATAAAATAATATAATTTTTATCACAAAAGAAAAAAATTTTATGTGTGAAATTGTGTGGGATTAATGGGATCGCCTAACACATGTTCATAAGTAGAACTAATTTACCAATAAAAAACATATTATGTGAATTGGAAAATGATGTGAGATATGCTACAGAGCTTAGATTAAATGGTAAATAATGGGTGGGATTCAAGTAGAAACTTTAAATTTGAAACGTAACGCTGTTTTCGGAACAAAAAATGACATGATATCTATCTATAGATGTGTGATCCAACCATTTCAGTTCATTGTATATATGTCGTGACGTGCGGGTCCGGGAACCCGTCCGTCAGACGCGGGCGAAAATTAAAATCGCAAGGTGTGGGAGTCGCCACCAATCTTTTTTATCTAGGTGTGATTGGTCACCTATTAACCCGATTCTTAATCGACGAAGTCCTAAATTAATTTTAGATCCGTCGAAAGAATGAGAACTGGTCCACGTTTTTTAGAGATGGGTTCGGGAGTGCGGTTACGTACGGAGAAGGGTTAGCACCTCCGTGACGCCCGTTCTACGAACGGTACCATTTAATCTTAAGTTATCTTAATATAGCCTTTTCTTAGTTTAATCCCTATTTTATTAATTAAATTTTTTATTGAATTGTCAGACGGAGTTTTTCACTTGGTTTTACGTATGCATATGATGCAAGCGTAGAATGATGTCGTGACTTGTTTATTTTAAATGATGGAGTCGGTAATCTTTTATTGGAAAATTATTCGAAGACCATCCCAACGCTTTGGTGAAGTCTCGAAATTCTCCTCACCTAGAGATATCCCCGGAAGAACTCGTCTCTACGAGCTCCTCGGGGAGATCCCATCATCGGGATTCCCGCACCATATGCAAAATAAGAGTGGCGTTCAATGACAGAATAAAATGATGGTATCTACATGCACGCGTTTATTGATTATTTAAAAATTTCGATTATTTGTTACTTATTATTTTTTATTTATATATATACTTTATTTTTTGGTTATTTAAATCCATGTTTGTTATTGATCAATTTTTTTACTTGTTTACAAAACTTATCTAAATAATTAATTAATTAACTTTTAAACGATTAATTTAACTTTGTTTAGTAATATTTATTTGAATTAACAAAATCTTTCTACATATATTATTTTCTAATAATGACTATTTGACTTAATGGGTTTTGAAATTTAGAGTTCAGATTTATCCCGACGCTTCGGTGAAAATCCGTCTCGAACTTCGTACCCGAAAAACATCCGCCCGAAAGAGGCAACTCTTTGCCCCCTTTTTGGCGGTAATACTCAAATATTTTCTTCCAATTATATCATTTATTATTATTATTTATTTGTTTTTCATTTTATTATTATCATTATTATTTTTTTTATTTTATATATTTTTTTATTTTTTATTTTTTATTTTTTTATCTAAAAATATAATATAATATATATATATGTATATTTACATCATGAATTACTATTATTATTATTATTTATTTTATTTTATATATTTTTTATTTTTTATTTTTTTATCTAAAAATATAATATAATATATATATGTATATTTGCATCATGAATTACTATTATTATTATTATTTATTTTATTTTTGCAAGCCTTCAAATATATTTATAATATTAATATTTTTTATTATTTACATATCTTTATTAAAGCTAAACAAATAATTAAAATAAACTAGATGAGCCCAAATCCACAAGAGATGGGTAAGGCCTCACCTTGCTTGGGCCGGAAGGATGGCCCAAGTGGTCTGGGCTGCGCGGAAGTCTGCTTGGCCCGCTTCCTTGGTCCACTTGGCCTTCTCCTAAACGCATCGTTTTGGGCTCTGGAGACTCCCTCAAACGACGTCGTTTAGGCGTCGACCCTTGGAATCCTTCACTTCACTAAAACGGCGTCGTTTAGGCGTGCTTCCTCTGGCTATAAAATCCCTCTCTCTTCGCTCAGATCTCACCCTTTCTCCTTTTTCTTTGTGTTGTTTCTCTCCCTTTTTGTGGCTAACTGTTGTCTTTTGTTCTTTTGCAGGTTCAGGGTTTTAAAGAGCCGGGTTGTCCAATTTTTTGGACAACCCGGCGAGGGGGTTCTGGCACCCCTGGAGTTGGTGGCCAGAACCCCCATCCCGCGTAGTGGGTGGGGGATGGGACGGCGAAGGGATGGCTGGGCGTACGCCCAGCCATCCCGATTTTTTATTTTATTTTATTTTATTTTATTTATTTATTTATTTTATTTTATTTTATTTTATTTATTTATTTATTTATTTTTTTTATTTTATGTGTCTACAATATATAAGAAAAGAAAATTGAAGAAAGAAAGCCTAAGTTTCATCATTTGAGGAAGGCCAATAAGTTTCATCATTTCAGTTCAGTATAATATCAAATTATAAAATTTGATATGAATGAGTATCACAAGTACCTAAGTTAGGTATTCACCAGCATCTGGCTGTACAAAATTAATTGCCGAGTTAGAAAGAATAATGACAAATACCTTGACGTGATTTTTTGACTTGTTCCGGAGTCCATATCCTAAATACTCACGGTAAGGCCACTACTTTCCTCACGAATGAGAGCTCCAAAGCCACAACGCAAGCAAACAATACTCCCTAATAAGTTTTTCCAGATGCTGTCTTTTTCCTCAAACTTACCTGAAAAGACGTGGTTACAATGAAGTTTACCTGAAATTGGAGAAACTTGATCCTTCGCCTGCCAATCGAACTTCTTCACCACAAATAATCCTAGCAACTTTCTTTTTTATTAACCATTTAAATAATCCTAGCAACTTGGGGCTTATATATTATTGAGTTTTTTTTTAAAAAAATAGCTATTTGAATAAAGAAATATATAGACTTACTATTGAATTAAATATTAAGTGCTCTATCCAATAAATTAAAATTTGTTGGATTATACTCTTACTATTTATTATATTATAAAATATATAGGCAGTATGAAGTAAAATTAAATTAAGAATAGTAAAAACGATATTTGACTCAAATTGAATTAACAATTATCTTGACAGTAGTATATCAACTAATTGAGCATTTATAGTTTCTTCATATCGAGTAAACTTGTATATCTCTTTAATCCACAAATATTAAAAGCTTTTCATTATAATGTTATAAAAGTATTATTGGATTTTGCATCTAGAAGTATGTGTTATTTTTATTGCTGAAATTCTTCAAACAAATAATATAATTAACAACTAAATATTATCTCAATTTTTTATTTTTTTAGTACATACATGCACAAACATTAACGATGGGATGTAGTTTTCTCATATCTCATACTATCAATCTTCTATTTTCGAATTTTAGACCCAAGACTTAAATAGGACTCTCAAATTCTAATTGCTGGAATTTTTCTTACAAAATCTAAATTTTATGCTCCCTCCATTCCATTTCCTTGAAAGCATAAGGACAAAAACTATGTGATTAAAGTCAACACCACGCAACTCACGTATCATCCACTCCTCTTATTGTAAAAATCAGCACAATGATTACTTTCTCTACATATATTTAAAAAATAAATAGATGCAATAACATTACACATCATATTAATTTGTTGAAAGAGTTTCCACAAAATAACTAAGTTCTTATTTGAAAGCTAGTAATCCAACACTCCGAATGGTTAATTTGGGCCCCAGTTAACTTTTTCAGATCACAACAAAAGAGGACAATGATCCCATGAAGACTAAAGCAACAACTCATTATAATGAGAGCATAAATCTATCAATCCTGCTTCTTCTGGAGTCACTTGCATACCATATATATGAATCTCTTTCCATTAATAAGAGGAAGATCAACTAGCTCTCCTTCCGGAAATTATTGAAGTGTGCAATGGCATCAACTAGTTTCCCAGCAAAAAATTTCATCATACTTTAAAAACACCACTTGTATTTCGAATGAAACCAAATTTTTTAGGGTCAACATAAAAGATTGGACTTTATCCCATTAAACATTATGCCTATTTCTTAATTTAAATCTCAATCATTGAGTGATACTATTAAGTACAATTTTAAAAAAATGTATATAACAATTAAAAATTAGTAATTTAGAAATATAATAAGTTGAAATATTTGTTTTTATCAATATAACATTTTTTCACACTTATATATATTATAAAATTAAATTATTACTAATTGTAAATATAGAGTAAAAATTCTGTGCAATTGAACAAAAGTAAAGAATTCATGATTTTGGGCAGCATTAACATGAAACAAAAACTGAATATTCGATGAGAATGAGGGTACTATATATATTTTTAAAAAACAAACCTATGTATACAATGAGAACTTATTATAGTGGCTCATCTTAATTCTTATTATATGTGAATTATTATAAGCTCAATAAATGAGGGTATGACATGTCACGTAAAAATATCTTTTGTTTTGGATAAGTTCAGTCAATAAAAATTAATTATCATGTCAATATAAATGTGTATATTTTATTAATCTTGAAAAATTATTATTATAAATATAGAATTCATATGTTGAGATGAAGATTTTAAATAACATGATCATATTCTAATTTGGTAGTCTTACAATTGTTTAGTAGGAATAACTTATATAAGACTCAAGACGGATTAGTGTACGTACCAAAAAAATATATTTATTTTTGATATTACATTAGCAGGAATTTGGTAGAGTGGCTGAAATTGGCAGGGATTTTCCAAATTGATGGAACTGGACAAAAAACTAGTCCGGTTTGGATTTCCACAGGTATTATTAAATGTGATCAATATCTGATCCTGGATTTCAAAGCCCAAATCCTTCTCACGAATTCACAATAATGGGCCGGATTTGAGGGTTTGTCATTTGAACTTTAAACTGAGTGGCCCCTCTAAGACTTTCAAGTTTGCCTTAGAAGTTGCAGTTATTTAATTAGGCTTGCTTATACCGTTTTTTTATTAAGGAAGAGTAACTAAAATTAGATAAATAAATAAAAATTAACTACTCTAATGGTTGCAATTCTTTTAATTGTATTATTCAAAAGGAAAGAAATAATGACACAAATAGCGATTAAATAATTGTGTCTATAATTCTTAATTATTAATGTATTAAAACATATTACACCATCTCATAAGTTGTGAAAATTGATGGTTCTATCAAAAATTAAAAATTTCTTATGAAGAGCTCGTTTGAATACAACAACTACAAATAAAAATGGGGTATTTTAAAAAATAATCCTTAAAGATAAGATGTTTTTAAAAATAACCCTCTTTATAATTTTAACTATTTTTAGTCAAGTTGGACAAAATTACCCTTAATGAAGTTGCACGTTAGCGTGTTACACGCCATGTACAAAAACCCGTGACAAGTCATGGTTAGCGTGTTACACGCCATGTACAAAAACCTGTGACAAGCCATGGTTAGCGTGTTACACGTCATGTACAAAAACCTGTGACATGCTATGTACAAAAACCTATAACAAACCATGGTTAGCGTGTTACACGCCATATACAAAAATTGTGACTAGCCATGGTTAGCGTGTTACACGTTATGTATAAAAATATGTGACAAGCCATTGTTAGCTTGTTACACACCATGTGCAAAAATATATGACAAGCCATGTACAAAAATGTCACGACCCAAATTCCAGGTCATGACCGGTGCATGGACCCAATAGACATAGCTCACTAGGCCCAAGCAAGCCTGTCTATATGATCTGTTCATACTTACATCAAAAATTTCTAAAGTTCTATTTCATAATGACAATTCAAAATAATGCTAACCATTGCCATTTCATAGTGGCATTACCAATCAAATATACATAAATTGTCTAAAACATATATCTTAGTACTTTACATCACATGTACATATTTATAACAAAATAACCCTAGGCTTCCAGCGAAGTGACCAAGGTCAAGGTGCGGCTACAGAATGCCAAGATACCTACCAAGGATACGAAATTACGAAGACACCTCGACCTAGTTACCGGCTGCCTCCTGATATGAAAATATGAAGTTGAAAATGGTGAGTATAAACCCAGTGAGTGAACAAGGAAGGGAACAAGCAAACAATAAGAAAAATTTAGAGAAATCATGATGCATTTATCTTTAAAACAATGCCATTTAGTTTAGATCTTATCAAAACACCTCATGAAACCCCAAATGAGTAAAGCTCTTAACAATAAAGGGTCCATGCTCAACAAAAGATTTAAAAGGTGAAAACTTTAATAACATTCAAGTAAATCAAGTCAAGTAAATGACGGGTCCTTGCTGCAGCATAGCTGCAGTGAGAATGAATTTTCGTTGCAACGAAATTTAGGCTCAAGTTATTAGCTGGACGAGGGTTTTTCAACTGGCCGAGAGTTTCTCTCTAAACTTCCTTATTTTAAACTTAATTAAATAAACCCCTAAATGTTGGGAGCCCATGATCAACTATGGTGTAAATGAAATAGAAAAATATGGCTAAAACCAGCAAGATAGCATACTGGACAGAAAGTTTATCGCTGCAACAAGATTCAAGCGGCCAAAATAGAAAGTTTCTTGTTGTAGTGAGTTGCAGGCAGCAGAAACATAATGTTTATCGCTACAGCTAGAATAAATCTCGTTGCAGTGAGGAGCTTCAGCAACTTTCTCGCTACAGCAAGAATATATTCTCGTTGTAGAGAGAATCAAGCCAATGTAACCCTCCAAACCCGAGAGTTTTTCGCTGCAGCAAGATTCATTCTAGCTGCAGCGAGAAACAAGACACCAACAACAAATTTTCATTCTCTTAAGAAAAGGCCATTTATCTGCAAGGACAAAATCAACTTGAACATGCATAGAAATTTTCAAGATTTAACATGCAAGATTCACAGGTATTACAACCATACACCATACTCATGAACTTTCTATAGCACACACACACACACACACACACACAGACACACACACACACACACAGACACACACACACACACACACACACACACACACACATATATATACATCATCATGCGTACCATCCCCCTCATCATCAGCTCGTGTGCACTCCCCACTCACACATAGCTGGGTCAGCATCAGCTCATGTGCACTCCTACACGCACATGGCTGGGTCATCATCATCACACAAAAAGGAACATCTAATGCATATTATACATATCAACATATTGCTATAACACATGAACCATTTATATGGCACATTTTCACAAGATAAAAACATTCACCAAAAGCTTGTTCCCTAGGTAGATTTTTAAAGAAAAGTTGGATAAAATCATTCAAATGTTTTGTGCAACACATTCATATTTCCAAAACGATTTTGAAATGCAAGTTCACTCATCGGTATTCGTTAAATCTTTACTTAACTCCAACTTCCTTTATTGGTCCAAATAGGGCGGTGGGGCTTCGTTGGAACCTATCATCACATTGGCATCACAACTAACTCAATTCATACAACTATAATTTCTGGAAAGCTATCTCCTAACTAGCATCCAATTGCCATTCTCAACACTTAAAAATCAACTCTAATTTACTACTCACCTTGGTAGCTTTGTAAATTTGAAATTCTTTCCAATAATTCTCCAAACTATTATAAAAGCTCCCTCTTTCTCTCTCTAAACATCTAGCTAGTGAGAGAAAGTATGGAAGTAAGAAATTTTCAAGGGTTTTAAAGTGAGAGAATGAAAGAGCACAAAGGTTCTATGAAAGGGAACATAAAAGCATGAAAAATGGAGCTAGTTAGAGAGTGTTATGGAAGCTTGAAGAGAACTCCCATGGAGGATGAAGAAATGTGAGAGGGGAGAAGGAAGAAGGAGAAGCTGCTGGAAAATGTGAGAAGAAGCTGCTGGAAGATGATATTTATAGCTCATGCTGATCTAACTCCACTTAAATTACGAAAATGCCCTTAACAATTTAGCTTACTCTCCTCCAATCCTTGATGCAATCTTTTTGCTCTTTTAACAGTAAGATAAGGTCCCTAATAGTCTAGAAATACTCGATTTCACGAAAACTTAAAAATTTTGACTCGAGATGAAAAATGACCATTTTACCCTTACTTTGGGAATCATCATTATTTTTATTTCCTTCGTCATTATACCCGTATTTCATCATTCATACTTAGGCCTTAATATTGTTTAAAAACTTACTTTTAAGGGCTTACTAAGAAAATGACGAAATTACCCTTAGTCCATGTTATTGCGTCTATGCCTAGTTACGAACCTATAGAAATCAAGGTCTCACAAAAAACCTGTGATAAGTTATGATTAGCTTGTTACACGTCATGTAGAAAAATCTGTGACAAGCCATGGTTAGGTTGTTACACGTCATGTTGAAAAAAAATACTGTTATTACACGCCATGCACAAAAATATGTTATATGCCATGGTTAAAAAAGGTTGTTACACGCCATGTTGAAAAAAAAATATTATTATTACACGTCATGTTGAAAAAAATATTGTTATTACACAATATATTCAAAAATATTTTGTTACACTTTAATGCCTAAAATGTTGTTGTTACTTACGAACCAAAACTTCAAATCCTCTCAACTTTTTTTTTATTTTTTTGACAATTTGGCATAGATTAAAGTGTTTCTAACATGTTTTCATAAATCAAAATACAAATATTTTTTTATCTAAAACACCTATTTTGACTAAAAATAAATTTTTTTTTGAAAACTTAGATTTATAAATTTCAAAATTTTGAGTTTATTGGTATCCAAGTTCTGAATTGATTCAATTAAAAGCTATTTTTATACATTTGTGATTATTTCTATCGTTTTAGTTTTATCCAAAATACCTAAAAATCAAATTTTTCAAACAGCCACCCACCCAAGCATTCCAAAATCATTGCTTGGTGTCTTAAAAGTGTACGAAAGAGAAATCTAAAAACATAAGAGAGAGAAATCGGAAGCATAGCAGACAAATGCTGAACAGAGAAATCGATAAAATTTGAGAGATGGGATGGTGAGAGAGAAATCCGAAGCACAAATGGGGAGAAATGAAGAGAAATTGTGATGAATAGTTTAATTTATTTGAAATAGTTTAAAGAATATTTTCGTTAAGTCATGACTAAATATAATTAAAAACAGTTAAATTTATTTAGATGGTTACTTTTAAAATATCTTTATAAAAAAAAATCATTCCTCACAATTTTTTCAATAAAAATCTATCCCTAAACCTTTATGCTCTGTCCATCGAAAAGGGGTTGAAAGTATTGAACATACTTTATAGTTTCATGATTAGACTAGGACTGTGTGGTTTGGAGATTTGGGTTACTTACCAAGTTAATCTTAAAATGATTAACTCTTTTGACAGGTGGCTTAAGGAAGGGAAGAGTCTGTCATGTCAGGGGAGAGTTGGATTGGTCATTAATTTCTGTTGCTTTTACTTGCTGGATAATTTGGAAAGTTAGGAATGTAGCATGCTTGCAGGGTAAGAATCCTGATGTGTACGGCACAATTAAGAGGATTCAAGAAGTTGTTGCAGAATATGAAGAGATTATAGTAAGGAAGAAAGAGGAAAGTGTTCGTAAAATGGTGAAAAAAGAGCAATATCGATGGCAAAACCTATAAGCTGGTTTGGTAAAAGTCATTACTGAAACTTGCTGCTTTTGGATTTGTGATTAGAAATGATGGAGGAGCTGTGGATGGAGGTAGAGGAAAGATTGTGTGTGCTAACTCAAGTATGGAAACAAAAGCATTGGCTGTTGGAGAGGGCAGAACCCCTACTAGCCTCCTCTCCCTCCGCCCCTAACAAAGAAGCAGGTCAATTAGCTAGGGAGCCGAAATTTATGAGCGTATTGGTTGAAATGGATTTGGAAATTCTTTACAAGAATATCAAGGCACGGAATAAGATCTTGGATTGGAGGATTGTGCCTCATGTGCGAGATATAACAACGAATATCAAGTATTTTGAAAACAATTGAGTTTAGTTGTGTAAGCAGGAAAGTCAAAATAACAATAGATTGGGCAGCACCTCAGTTGAATAAGGGATGTGCCCCAAAAATTGGGTTGAATTTATTCCATCCTCTTTAACACAAATTCTTAATTCTTTCAGCTCTTCCTTAAAATGTATTTTGTATTGGATAGGTGCATAGAGCGTTGGTTTTAAGTCCTTGTTTTTGCTCTCTGCCTTGTTTCGTTGCCTATTAGCTTGATATATCTTATACTGTTTTGCAAAGAAATATATTTCACATTTGGTAAAAAAAAAAAAAAAATCATGTTACACCATTTGACATGAATAACTTGTTTAATTAAATAAGTTTTTTCAATATTAGATCGACACATGACATGATTAATTCATTTACACACTTTTATTTAATTTATTTATAAAAATTTAAATATCAATAATTTCATAAATAGATTTAAGTATGTTTGTGTTATGTAACACAAGAAATTAAATGTGTTAAAATAATCTTGTATGAGTTAAGTAGATTAACGCATATTGGCCCGGAGCCACCAGGCAAGCAAAGGAAAAACACGAAAGAAGCCGTTCTTGTGTATAAAAGTCATAAGGTATGTTCCACGAGTTTAAGGAAAAGTGTAACACTTCAATTATCATAAAATACAAACCGAGTTGATTAAGACGACAGTTGAGGTCTAAATCCATGACATTTTCCCTCGGGACAGAAGCTCAGCTGCCCACGCTGTTCTCTCTTTTTAATTAAAGAGTGGTATTCATGTGTCCGCCTCATTGCTTTACATTCACATTGTAATTTTTTGAAGAATGATTATATTTTTCCTGTCTCGTTTTATTTATGTCATTTATTATTTTATCAAAAGAATTCAATTTTAATTTGTTCAATTAAAAAGTCAATGAAAGTTAAATATAATGGGGTGAAAATAATACTAATATTATATTTATCTGACTCAGTTATTGAGAATATAAAAATAATTGTAATAAAATTAAAATTTTCATTTATTTATAATGATTGGTTAAATTTATCACTTATTTTGAATTAGTGTAATTTTATTATTGCATATTTTTTAGTTTAGATTAAAAAATAATTAAAAATATTTTATAAAATATTTCTTATATCATTAATTTTTAAAATTAAATTAAAAATACAATAATAAAATTACAGCTATTGAAAGGACGTACTTTTTTGTTATGCTGTCAAATCTACTTTTCTAGTCATTTAACCAGCTAGGCCCAGCTGGCTGAATAGGTTAGGCAGCAATGAAGCCAAGAATCTGGATGTGAGTGCAGTCCGTGGCCAGCCATGTGCCTCCCGCGTAGAAATGGAGATGGTCCTTTAAAATCATTATCCTTATTAAATAAAATTAAGATATTTCATAATTGATTCGAATAAGATTTGAATAGCAAAAATTATTATCATCCTTTACAGGTTTGAATAAGATTCAGTTAGTAATTTTAAGAAATTCATTCCTCTAATTTGATTATGATTAATTTTAAATCATAATAATTATTTTTATTTTATTTCAGTAAATAAATAAAACTACATTATTATTATTATTACTTTATTTGATTTCAACAAAATAATTATTTTATTTTTCCTCTATTTCATTCCATGAATAAAATATAATCAATTTTTTTTCTTTTTTTATAATAAAAACCCCAAAAAGTTAATTACTATTCAATCTTGGTGTTGTCAAGAACTATGCCCTAAAAGGGCATTTGGTATGCCCTATGTGAGGAACATTCTTTGTATTCTAAATGAATGTATTCACATTGCAACAATTGGTTTATTTAAAATATATTGTAAAATCTTCCCATTGTAATGTCGTTACAATGAGCATTCGGTATGCCGTATGTGAGGAACATTCTTTGTATTCTAAATGAATGTATTCACATTGCATCGATTGGTTTATTTAAAATACATTGTAAAGTCTTCCCATTGTAATGTCATAACAATGAGCAAAGGGCACGTGATTCCCTTCCATCACGGATGTAAATTAAATTCCCCTTTGCAAAGTTACATTCTTTTTCTTTCCCAAATTCTCCTACCATAGCCCAATCTTTGCCCTAGCCGCTCACCTGTATCCTTTCTCTCAACCCATCCTTTCTTTTCTTCTTTTTCTTGCCCTAACCGCTCACCTATATCAAATTAGCTATTATTTGTGGTTCAAGATTCAAATCTATTATTGTTTGTGGTTCAAGATGAAGGTGGCTAGTTGGTCTATGGTTTATATTCTCATATCTTGCAGATATCAGATTTGATTCTTTGAAGTTGAGGTTTGTCTATCCAATTTGATAGTTCATCACTGATTGAAATTGGGCTTTTGAATTCTGTTTTCATGTCTTTGTTTTCCTTTTTGTCTTTGGTTTGTTGCCAATGAAGTTTTGATTAGGAATTGCTGTTGTTATGTCTGTGTTGGGTGTTTTGTTGTCAGTGGACTTTGCATTGCCCAGGAATGGACTACTGAATCTGATGATGGATGTAAGAAAGAAGGAGAAAAAAAAAAGAAAAGAAAGAAAAAGAAAAAAATGGAGTTCTACATGCCAAATAAATTAATTTTATTTATTGAATAAAATAAAAAATAATTAAATGTATAATTGATAAATCATATATTAATTTTAAAATAAAAAACATATGAATTAAACGGTACAAAATTATCTTTTCAATAATTATATTTTTAATAATCACATATCTCGCTGTCACATTCATAGCTAACATCACCAAAAAATCAAATAATGGACAAAGTTTTTTTCAATCATGTGGACTGCTAGCTAAAACCCATTACCCACTGGCCCATAGGAAGGAAATAGCCCAACCAATCGCCATGTGAAGCGGACGTAGAAACTTCTATCGAGTCTTCTCCCAATTTAAAAGCTAGACACTCGAAAAACGAATAAACTGCAGGCAAACAAATCTTGTTAACGTAGAAAGAAACAACAAAGCAAGAAATGAGCCATGGAATCCTTTCAGGAAGCCAAGCAAGCTTCCACTATTGCTCTAACCCCAACCATCTTCTCGTTACCTTGGCCTAGGGGCGGATCCTTAGTAAGGGATGAGCGGCCATGGACTCCCAAAATTCTTACAATTTTTTTATATTATCTAAAATTATTATGTAATTCTTAAATATAAATTACAGTGTTGCACTATTGTTTAAAATTTCATTAATGTATCATTTTTTATTCAGAATAACTAATATATTTTGATATGTATATTGTAAACTTTAAATAACAAGGATATACATACAAATTGATAGAAAGAAATGATTATATTTCTTTCAATACAATTTTATTTATTATATATATTTTTAATGATCCTCAAAATATTTTTTTTATTCCTTGAATCGTTTGATAAACTTCAAGTCATTATGGTTAGCATATTGCTAGTTAAGTCCAGCAAATAAATTCTAACTTAATATGTTAAGCCTTTAAAAAAAAATAAAAATAAGTCTACTAACCCAAATCCACTAAGTTTTAATATAAATCTAACCTATCATAATATATTATATCTTAATAGTCTAATCCAATAACCTATCATAATATATTATATTTCAGTAGTTTAACCTAATAACCCAATATATTAATTAGCAATTTAAGAGAAAAATAAAAAAAATAAGATGAGAGATTCCTCAAAAAGCTACCCATTTCATGTAAGACACGCAAAATAAAAAGGCAATTTATTTGAGTTTGAAAAATTTTTTCTCTTCCACTCTTCTACATAGAGAGTAAGGGAAACTCCTTTCATAGTTTGATTCAATTATGTATGTATATATATATATATATATATATATGACACCATCATTACTGTTAATGTGTATTCTTTTTTGTATGTTCAATATTTTGTGAATTTTATTTAATCTTTTACATGAGTGAGAATTGAATTGTATATAAAGTTCTCTTTGACTATTTAGTGTATTATTCTGTTTGGCCCCCTTTTAAAAATGCTCTAGCTTTGCCCCTACCTCGATGTCATGAGCCAACTTAGTATTGGACTATGACAGGGTAAAGTTGATTGGGAGATTGAGTTTTTTGTACTTGTAAGGGAAATGTCCCCCTTTCAAACATTATAATGGCTCGTGGTGACATTTTTAGAAATACTTGTTAAGTCTCTAAGGGGAAAGACCCTTTAGGAAAGGAATGTCCTCATTTCAAGTATTATAATGGCTATTGGTAGAATATTTGTAAAATCTTGTAAACTCTTTATAGAGGGTGAGTGCAGTCAGTGGATTGTTGGGCTGCCTCACTAGTAAAGGTATGTTTGTAGTGAATTATCTAGGGTTGCCCTTATGGCCCTATGATGGAGTGTCTTGGTCCATTTATACTCATTTTTATATTAATAAAATATTTTCCTTTTTGTGGCTTAGTGATTACGTATATGGCATATGGTACGCCTTTATGATTTCGATATGCATTGCTTTAGTCTAATTTGTTACTATTGTTGATGTTTGATTAGATATAAACGAGTTATTGGCTGGCTTGCGTGGAAACGTCCACTCAAGTGCCGCATGGTTTATCACATATTTAAGCGAAGGGGCATAGTGTTGGTATCAAAGCAAACTTTAAGTACTGGTAATGGGCCACTGAGGATAGTGAACCCTTGTTGAAGTGGGGGAGGATGTGACAATCCTCGCCTGGACGTGAATCCCACATTGTCGAGATAATGCTTCTAGCGGGTTGAGCTGCGAAGTCCCACATTGAATAGAAACTCTCAATGGGGAGTAAGAGAGGATATCATGGTCGTAAAGTGGGGGGCCATGAATCCCACATTAGCTATGTACTAGAGTGATACTGAGCATATAAGGGTTCACACTACATTTAATTTGTGGGGCACCTTTTTGTGGGACAAAATTGTGAGGCTAACGAGCCAAAGAAGACAATACCACATAAGAGTTGGTGTGGACCATGACAAATAGGATCAGAGCACGGGCGAGACGTGATGAGCTAAAGAGTAAATATGGTGACCACGCGGAGTTCACCAGAGGACTATAAGAGGATAGAAAAAATTGAGACAGTCCAGCGAGAACTATCTGAGATAATTAATACCTTGAATGATAAGACCAGAGATACGTTGAGCACTTTCCAAGGCGAGATTGGAGAATTGAAAACTCAAGTAAATCTTTTGGTTATTGCTACAAGTAATGCTAGTGCAAACTTAGGTGATCGAGGTAAAAGGGCCAAAGTGATGAAGCCCAAGTGATGTGAAGGGGTGAGAGATGTTTAGGTGTTGGAGAACTTCCTTTTTGATATGGAGTAGTATTCTGAGCTTTGCACATAAAGTCGGAGGAAGACAAAGTGACGATGGCTTCAATGTATTTTGCCAGGGATGCGAAGTTATGGTGACGTTCCAAATTCATTGATGTTGAGTGCCGTATTAACATTTGGGCAGACCTCAAGCAAGAACTAAAGAATCAGTTTTTCCCTAAGAATGTTGAGTATATGGTGCGAAAAAAGTTATAGGAATTGTCATAAACGGGATCAGTGTGGGAGTTCATGAGGAACTTCTTTACTTTAATGCTAGATATCAAGGATATGATTAAAAAAGATGAATCGTTCTATTTTCTTGAAGGTTTGAAACAATGGGTGAGGACAGAGTTACAAGATAGAAGGTACAAAATGTGACTTCAATGATGGCGACCGTTGAGCGCCTTACTTATTGTAGAGAAAACTTTGACGAAAGGAATACTCTTAATTTAAAACTAGTAGCTTTAGCTCAAATAAAGGGGTAAAATTTTTGAGAGTTAGTAGACCCTCAAGTGGAAAAGGCAATAGGTGATCACCTGCTAGAGATTTACCCCAATCGAGAACAAACAAGCCATGACCTCTGATATCTTGTTCTTTAGGCAAAGAACCACATCGAGTAACTAATTGTCTTCACCGAGCAACTCTTAATGCGATATGCATTGCCAATGTTGAGACACCACCACCCTACAAGATAGTTGAAGATGCTGGGAAGAGCTAGCACGAATGGGTTCCATTCGTGCCCTCAGCGCCTTACAAGTGCAATTAGAAAAAATGAAAAAAGAGCCCCAACAAGGTTTAATATATATAGAGGTGTTGTTAAACGTGAAAAGAACCAAAGCCATGCTCGACACGAAGGGCTCAAACACCTTCATCACCTTGGGCGAGGCAAAGATATGCAATTTTAAAGATGAGAAAGACCTTGGGCAGATGAAAATAGTTAACTTGACAGCTTTAACTATTATAGGGAACTCTAAAGACGTAAAGGTTAAGATTGGCTTTTAGGAAGGGAAGGTGAACATGACTGTAGCCATTATAATTAAAGCACAAACCATCCCTTTCCTGGTTGTGAGTTGTCTAACGTTTTTTGGAGAATGACCATATGTGGTATCAGCTACAATTCTACCCAAGAGTGGGAAGAGGATTATATCAACTATATAGTTTAAGATGGGGATCAAGAAAAGTGAGCCCTCCTACGTGGCCATGCCCATCTATAAAGGTGAAGATAACATGAATCTAATACTTGAAAAAGTGAAATTGGCTTTGGAAGAATTTCGAGATATGATGCTAAAACAACTACCAAGGGTTCTACCATCTCAACAAGCTGTTAATCACGAGATAGAATTACTCCTAAGAGTCAAGTCATCTGTAAAAGCCATACAGGATGGCTCTCCTAGAGTTAACAGAGCTAAAGAAACAATTAGATTAGCTGATTCAAGTCGGATTTATTTGACCATTAAAGGCACCTTTTAGGGCCCCAATGCTCTTTTAGAAGAAGTAGGATGAGAGTTTACGATTGTACGTGGATTACCGAGCTTTGAACAAAGTCACAACTAAGAATAAATATCTTATCCCTTTTATAGCACATCTCTTTGATCAACTGAGTTGTGCAATGTACTTCTCCAAATTAGATTTGGCATTGGGATTCCATTAAGTAAGAGTGGCTCAGAGAGATGAACCAAAAACCACCTGTGTAACACGGTATGGCGCATTTGAATTTCTTGTTATGCTTTTTAGACTAACCATACGCTTGTTACTTTTTGCGCATTGTTGAATAAGGAGTTTCGTGATTATTTGGATAAGTTCATGGTAATCTACTTGGACGATATTGTGGTGTACAATTTAACCTTAGAAGAGCATCAACAGCACTTGCGGTAGGTCTTCCAAAGGCTATGTGACAACTAGTTGTATATGAAAAGGTAGAAATGTTCATTCACGCAAATCTGAATTCAGTTCCTCGACCACATAATTGAACAAGGGCACATCTGGATGGATATGTAGAAAGTGAAGGTTATCAAAGAGTGGGTCACCCCTAAGAATACAATTGAGCTTCGTTTGTTCTTAGAGTTAGCCAATTATTATCAAAGATCTGTGAAAAGATATTCAAGAAGGACAGTAGCACTACAGAATTATTGAAAAAGGGACAAAAGTGGAGTTAGACGTCTTAGTGCCAAAAAGCCTTCAAAGGCTTGAAAGACATGATGATAATGGATCCCATTTTATCACTCCCCGATATTGCAAAGCATTTTGAGGTACAGATGGATGCATCGAACTTTACCTTTAAAGAAGTGTTGTTGCAAGAAAGACACTCGATTGCGTTTGAAAGTTGAAAGTTAAATGAAGTTGAGAGGAGATACATGACATAAGAGAAAGAACTATAATAGTGATTCATTGTTTACGGGGCTTAACAACACTACTTGCTAGGATTACAATTCGTGGTTAAGACTGACAGCACAACCGTAAGTCATTTTCTCATATAGCCAAAACTTACAACCAAGCAGATGAAATGGCAAGAATTCTTAGTCGAGTTTGATTTCTCCTTCGAGCACAAAATTGGAAAGACAAACCTTGTGGCAGATAACCTCAGTAGGAAGGCCGAATTTGCAGCTCTAAGGATGATCATACCAATACAGCCAGTAAAGTGACCATAGATATCTGTGATCTTATTGAAGGAAACTTGCATCGAGATCCCCAAGCAATGGCCATTATGAAGTTGGTGGAAAGTGAAAAGTCGAAATACTTTTGAGTAGAAAATGGACTCCTACAAACGAAAGGACCACGTATATTTGTTCCAAGAGCGGGAGACCTTAGGTAAAAATTAATGTGGGAATGTCATGACACTCATTGGATAGGACATTAAAGTTGGCAGTGGATTGTTTTACTACTAAAACAGGGTTACTATTAGCCTTATATGCAGCAAGATGTGATGGATTATATGAAGACATGCCTTATTTGCTAGTAAGACAAAGTAGACAGACGGAGATCGACAGGAATACTCAAACCTTTATTAGTACTGATTAAACCATGGGAAAGTTTTTCTCTGGACTTTATTATAGGACTTCCTAAAGTGGTGGATATGACAACGATCTTGGCAGTGGTGGATCGTTTTTCTAAGTAGGCAACGTTCATTTTGGTGCAAAAGTTTGGCTTCGTTGAAGCAATGGCTCATATGATTTTTTAACATGTGGTAAATAATTGGAGTGTTCTTAAGATCGTTATCAGCAGCATAGATCGCAAACCTTTTTTGAAAAGAGCATTTCAAGCTTTTAGGGTCAGAACTCAACATATCTTTTAATTATCACCCGTAAATAGATGGTCAGACAGAACGCCTCAATGGGTTGTTAAAAAAAACCTATAACATTTTATACAGGGGAACTAGAAGAATTGGCCCAACTTACTAGATGTGGCTCAACTATGTTTCAATTCACAAAAGAGCTTGGCCACTGATAGAACCCCTTTCTAAGTCATCACCGAACAATAACCTAGACTTTCTCATATTTTAGTGGAATTGTCACGACCCAGTACTCCCCTCGAGCCCGTGACAACCACCGCGACGTCTCGATAGATATTCATTGCTCGAAATGCCAACCGGAGCCTCGCAAGGCTTTAATATCAGTTTTTGCACCTCCCCTGTGAGCAACAGTTGTTAAGTATCATGTTTTTGAGAGATTATAAACTATTTCCAAATCAAAACAATAGAAAAATAATTTTTTTCTCACAGGGGCATTTTGGTAATTGTTTCTCAAAAATCTCGAAACTAGCTAAAAATGTAGTATATGAGAGAAATTTATACATTTCATAACTGAAAATAAGTTTAGATATCTAAAACATTCATTTAAAGTGAAACTATACCTATTTGAATATAATAAAAATATTTAATAAAATATTCTATTTTCTTATAAAACAATATTTATAAAGTTACCGATAAATAATTTTTGTAGCGTAAAAACTAAATAAATTCATACATACTGTAATACAGATAACCAAAGCATAAGATTTAATTTACAGAAACACGTAGGCCCACGAACGTCCAAAAGTATCAAAAGTGATAAACCTACAGTTTTTGAGGATGCAAGTCCAACTGTAGCCCTCAACGAAATGAGCTATCTACCGACTATCCTGAGCCTGAAAGGGGTGGAAAAGAGGGTGGTGAGATTATATAATCCCAGTGAGTAAACAAATATCATCTAAAATATCTAAAGCCAAGTAAATGGAGACAGACAAAATAGATTAGCATAAAAAAATTCACAGCATTTCGAACTCATTTTAATAAGATAAAATAGATTCATTTCACCCAAATAAAACAACAAGGCTTATGATTTCTTGAAAAGCTTGGCTCGTGCCAAAAACATTCTCATACTCAGTTATCAAGGATACCTTGGCTTGGGGCTATCCCAACTGAGTCCGCCAAGGCTGTTAAAAAGTCAGGTACGCATAAATCATGTTTTTATTTTGAAAACATAGTCGTTCTTTGGCGTTGGCTGAGTTCACCCTCACGTGGTGATTTGGTGTGAAGTGAACTCTAAAGTTGTACCTCGGGAGTTAACCTACGCGCCTTCCCAATCGAGGTAAGAATATAACAAGATTTCGTGCCCTTCAAAAAGGCTGGTCCATAGAACCCGCCCACTGCAGTAAGGTAAACCCACCATACAATAAAATTTGCAATAGCATGACATGGCAATTATTTTACTTTACAGCATCTCAAGGCAAATCAACAGTTCATACATTTTCAGCACATTTACCAATTCAACCATTCATGCTAATATTATCATAAGCCATTCAATTCAAACCATGATTTATAACACAACAATTAGTCTCCAATTACTCCATTTTCAAAACCATATTTTAATTTCAAGACAATTTTATAAAGTCATTTCATTTAATCACATTTTTGCTTATAAAACATAAAGATTTACCATTTAAACTCATTTTCCATAAAATCACAAAAATGAATTAAAATTCACTTCAGATAATCAAGATGATGATAAGGTTACTCACTGTATCAGGAGTTTGAAATACTCCTATTCTCAGTCCTCTGACACAACGTCTTTACCTTTGTTAGAGGGCTCACCACCTATATACAATATGTTACGACCCAATTTCCCGGGCCATGACTGACGCATGAGCTCAATGAGCATAGCTCACTAAGCCCAAGCAAGCCAATCCATTTACCTTTGCTTAACAAATTTATCATATCATGCATACACACACACCTTTTCCCGAGTGTGAACATAGCCAAAACACAATGGCATTATCGATAATAATATACATGCACTATACTAGTCATGTATTTAGCAATTTACATTGCATACACATATTCACATTGTTAGATTGTATTCACAATACAAAAAGACCCATGACTTCTAGCGGAGACATTTACAATAAAAGGGATTACTATCGAATGCTAGACACATACCTAGGAGATGCACTACGGTCTCCTCGATCTAGGGTCCAACAGTCACCTGATTTGAAAACATGAATTTTTATAAAACGTGAGTACAATACTCAGTGAGTGAATATTAGAAGGGAACAAGCAATCTCAACTAGGAAATTTGACAATCATGATGCACCGGTTGAAAATAAGGCCATTTTCATCTAACTACTATTCCAAACCCTTTTTCCCTTAAAACAAGCCATCATGCTAAAATAACAATAGCAACATGTAACACATGTAAACTTCCAAATTTCAACAAAACAAACGCTTACATATTTGCATTTACAACCATATACCCATCATCAACATGCACACCATCCCATCATCATCATCTCATATGCAACGACTTATGCGCATATAGCCAGGTCAGCAACGGCTTATGTGCACTCCCACTCACACAGAGTTGGGTCAGCAACGGCTTATGTGCACTCCTACTCGCACATAGCCGAGTCAGCAACGACTTATGTGCACTCCTACTCGCACATAGCCGGGTCCAAATCAACATGCAAAGAAGTATCATCCAATGCATATCATGCATTTTATCATATTGTGATAACACATAAACCATTGTATAGCACATTTTCACAATATAAAACCATTTTACTAAAAGCTTGTTCCCAAGGTACATTTTCTAAGACAAGTTGGATAGAATCTTTCATATTCCCCAAAACAAATTTGAAATGCAAGTCCACTCACCAGTATCGAAAATCTGGATTTCGGGTGCACTTGGACTAATAGTCCTTAGGAACAATTCCTTTGCCTTTTCCGAACGTCTCACTACCTTGACAAATAACAAAGTCGAGGAATTTACTATATTGTCCCTAAATTGATATAAACTAATTTAAATTACCAATGCTTGATATGTAAATGCAAAAATACGTTCGATTATCGCTTAATCGCAGTATCGATTAAATTCGACCGATCACTCGATTAATTGGCGATTGTGTCCAAATCACCTCCAAATTAATCCATTTCTCCTCTAATACCTTAATTTACCACATACCATTTAAATAAATCCAAATTCAGCATTAGAACCCTCACAGTTCCTTATAGAAAAATTCGGTCATTTGGTGCACTAGCACCGAAATTTTTTCTACATAACCGTTTCACCTTAATTCATCTTTTTCCAAGCCATTTTCCTTGAAATAAAAACAATCCCCCATTGATATTCAGCCCTCATGGTTCGACCAACAAGGAACCCTAGAGAAATTGAATATTTCTTTTATGTTTTTGTTCATAACCATGCTTAACTATCCCTAAACACTACCATAGTCTAAAATCAAATTATTCCAACAACAATTCCTCTTCCATACCCATTTTTCAGAATTGAATTCATCATAATAACTCAATATTCAACCATGGAAATCAAGAACAAAAGCATGGGTAAGCTAGGTATCAAGGAGAATTAAAGAAATTCTAACTTACCTAACTTGTTTCCTTGATTTCTTCACTTTTTCTTTGAATTTTCACATAGGTTTTCTTGTTTTTCCCTTTGTTCTTTCTTTGTTCTTGTTGCTGGTTGCCTAGGCTGAATATGGTCAGAGAATTGGGGATTTAATGGGCTGATTTCTATAGAAAATAATAAAATAATCAAGCATGCCACGTGTCACATGCTTATTGGCCCAATTTTTTTTAACTTTTTGACTTTTTCTTCTTAATTTTCCACCACAAATATTCTAGTACTTATCCAATCCTACCACAATTAAAATCCCTTGGTCTTGACAAATGCTGGGGCGAAAAATTTATCGATTTGCCCTTGAAGTGGAAAAATTACGATTTTACCCCTATACTCCGAAATGTACTGGAATCACATTATTTCTACTTTTCAACCTCAAATAACACTAATATTGATCAATATTAACCAAATGGGGCAAAAATTGTTTTATAAAAATTCCCGTTTAGTCCTCTAATGGCAAAATTACCATTTTACCTTTGTGCTCCAAAAATATTGAAAATCACAAATTTTCATTGCTAAACATTGTTTTATACTCCAATAATGATAATTATATGTCATATAATTATTCTTGATCAAATGTGATCAAATCTTGGCTAGAAATCTCTATTTTATCATCAAATGGTAAAATAATCGTTTTGTCCTTAATCGGTTAATTTTCCTAATGGACTCCAAACTAGACCTTGAACTCCGAATCACTATTCTAAGCCATTTTGTGGGTTTCAAAATTTTCAATTTCCTCTTAGAATTTTTATTTGAACTAGTTCAAGGCTCGATTTAACTTAGTTGTACCACTCGGTACAATACCGTCTTTTAATCGAACTTGACAAGGTCTCACACAATACACGACACATAATTCAATATACTGTGTCTTACCATTATAAATCTATTTCAGGCTCTTTACTAATGCATGAAATGGGATGCAAATTGTTCGGATTATCGTCTAAACACGGTGTTCTATATAAATTCAATTGTGTACCTAAATAAAATGGTTTTGGCCTAATTAGATCTATCACCCGATTAATTGGCCAATACGTTCAATTCAACTCCAAATAATTCCATTTTTCTTCCAATTCTCCAAACCATCAAACACAAGTCAAATAGCATAAAATTTAGCAAAATCATCTTCACATTTTCTCTTGGGAATTTCGGCCATAGTGGGTGCATCAATATTATGATTTTTCCTACTTGATTTTCTCACTGTAATTCATCATTTCCTAACCAATTCACTTGAAATAAAATCAAAATCATCATCAATATTCTACATGGAGAATTCAACCAATGATGGGTGATGGGAGAACATGAATTTTTCTTGCTTGATTTTCACGCTACACATTACTAATCAACTAAAAACACTAGAATATCTTAAAATCTAACCAAAACAATCATCAAAATCTCTCTCTAAGTGTTCGGCCAGCAAGATACCCATCATGAAATCATGTGATTCAACCATGGAAAATGCAAAAGAATGTATGGGAAAGGTAGATCACAAGTCAAAATCAAGAAATTTTACCTTTGATTGCTTGATTACTTGAAATCCACCAATTTTCTCTTGAATTTTCACTCTAGGGTTTTTGTTCTTTCTTTTCTTTCTTTGTTCTTGCTTTGGCCGGCCATAATGAAGAGAAATGGGCTAGTTTTTTGCTAATTTATAAGGAAAATGATAAAAAAATAAAAGCTTGACACTTGTCACCTTACCATCGGTCCATTTTTAAATTCTTAACTATTAAGCTTTCTTTCTCCACCACATAAAATCCTTCAATTATCCATGATAATATTGGGTAAAATCCATGTGCTGGACAAGTGTTGGGTGTGTAAAATAACAATTTTGACCTTGGGATGGCAAAATGACTATTTTACCCCTATGCTCGAAAAAATGTCGAAATTAAAATTCTTCACTTCTCAAACTCAAATTATATTCCAAATGATCAATCTTAGTAAAAAATTTCATCCAACACTCACATCTTAACCTCGGGTGGCAAAATGACCATTTTACCCTTAAGTCATGAAAATTCTAATTTGACTCCAAATCGGTCCTCAAACTCTGAATCACCATTTTAATTCATTTGGGATTTTAAAATTCTCAATTTCATCTTAAAATCTCTATTTGGACTAGTTTGAGGCTTAATTCAACTTAATTGTACTATTTGTTACATTGTCGTCCTTTAACGATTTCTGAGGTACCCAAGTAATCAAACATGCATTCTTATGTAAGAATGGCATAATAAACATATTGTAGAGTCGGGCTTGACAGCACTACTCCCCTTAAAATAAAATTTTGACCTCAAAATTTCATTTACTGAATTCAGAGAAAATGTGAGGGTATTGTTTTCTCATCTAATGCTCGACTTCTTATGTCCTCCCCTTTATAGGGAATTTCGATTTGTTCACCTCATTTACCTCCAATTCAACTCGAGTACTTCACTTATGCGTATTATTATCTTTTAAAATCAGATCAATAGTAACCTTCACAATTATGATCTCTTATATCGAGACACCAAGCATGCTTTTATTACTATCATTAAACTTGAACCATAACTCCATCTCAATCGTACCAAATTCGATCGCATTTTATACTTATTTAGGTATACCAATCACTATCTTATTACTTCATTCCATATCAAATTTTTTGACTTTCATTCATTCATCCTATCCTCATACACTATTGTATAGTTTACGGCATCATTAACACGCCATACTCATTCCTGTACATATCCTTAGCGTTAGAGAAGATTAATGGCTTCAATTATTTCCACATACTTCATGTTTACCTTGCATTTAGGAAATTTCAATCTTCTTAATCCTATTAATCCATCTCATATGGCTTAATCACACTATAGATTACATTCCTTTAACTATTTCCCAAAAATTCCTTAAGTCGCCATAAATCGACTTCTGATAAGATTCTTGATCGTTACATTATCTATACAACTCATCAAATAGATTGAGTTCAAATCTCGAACCACTAAAACCATTCTTTATTTTAGTTGGGTACATCACTAACTCCACACATACGTATACACACACATTCAAATATCCATATTCCTCATTATGTATACGGGTCTCTATTTTCAAATGCCTTCAGACTAATTTCTCTTTATTCATTCCCATCCATAACCAAGATTGAATAGGATAATCTTCATAATTCATACAAATTCTCATCATGACTGTGCATAGTTCCACATCATTTACATACTTATATTCTCTTCTTATCATTTCCAATTATATGCTTAAGTTTCCTTGTACTATATATCATTGCATCACAATGTCATCTCCATTGAATTATAAACTATTATGCGTGTATGTTTTATAATCCCATTGATGCCTCAAAGATTTATCTTAACTTGATCATTGCATCTTATGTAATACCATAATTCCTAAGAGTCATCCTTTTTCCTCGATTATCCTTCATGCCTCTACGTTACCTTGTATCCTTTTTGCATTCCGATATTGATTTGTCACTTAAAACTCAGACTCATTTGAATCAAGTATGCCTCAAGCATTTTCGAATTCCAATTTCCATAATATATTAGGAAAGTTTCATTATCCGACTTCATTATCAAGGTCAACTTCTATCATCTTTTGTTCCACTTTTTCATACGAATATAACATCATTCTTCCTTAACCAATTTACAAATTGTACTTGAAATTACAAGACTTGAACTAGATTCTCCTCAAGTACTTTTCAATATTAATACTAATATCACTCTCAACTTACAGCTTCCTTTTTTATAACCACATAACTAAGTGCTTGCTTTCACGAGATCCACCCTGGGGATATCTATCTTAAACTTATGTCTCACAGCAGGTGATCACTTAACTCAAGACTTAGCCATTTGGCTCCTTAGCAAGTTTCAAAATCACACATCTTATACTCATCTCGTATAATTTATAATTATTTCTCAAAGTTGTTTAAACATTCTTGAAACACTTAATCACTTATTTACTTTTTCATACTCCGAGCATATCATTTCCATAAAGGCATACCCAACTACTCATGCTTCAATTTATCTCCAAGGGTTTATAGCATGTCACCTAGTTTACTTGTGTTGTTACTAATCCTTTCCTTTCAACAAAGTCAAGGCAAGATTTGTAAATTTTCGTAACAATATTCTATATAAACTCATTCGCTATATCATGTTTGAAATCTTCATTCACATTTTCATCACTTGGTATTGACATCTCTTATCAATATCTCATACATTCATCCAACCTTTCACTCACTTTCTCTTTAGTCTTTAACAAGGCTTAATCTCTTGTTTTCTTTATTTCTTAAGATTTGACTTCAGTCAACATATTATTCATCTTAATACTCCACATGTTAATTTATTTTTATGTAGCCATCTCAAAAACTCTCTAACTTTTCTTTCTCTTACATGCCAATATATAAGGCAATAAAGAAACTTTGCAATTTCACTTATCATCTTTATCTTAATACCTCCCCAATGCACTTAAGACTCCAACCAACAAAGCTTAACATCAAAACCAATGACCATTCTTCAACTCGTGAGTTTCATCTTCATGCCATTCCCAATTTGCTCGTGCTTTCTAGCCATAAAGGGTTCTTAACCAATTACATTTATAAAGTGGATAATTCACTTAATTATTACGTCTCGTTCTTGCAGTTATAAGATCAAGATATCTCAAATTTAAGATGCAGAAGTTCCCTCCTAGAGCATATCCAAAAATCCACATATTTCAAGTCCCACCTTAAGACATCTTTCCCATATGGTGTAATGAATGCACAATATATACACCATCATACACATAATTACTTATTATTTATGGTATCCCACTATTTTCATTATCCATTTCTGATCATCTTCCTTGTCTTATAACTCCAATAGTTTATTGACTTCCAGTACAAAGGCCACGAAAATAGTTCATCTTTCACTACATTTATACTCACAATCCTTATTAATAAAAAAATTATCTTTTTCAAGTTCCTTCATTTATCCCTAATGGACCATATTTGTATTAGATTATCTTCCTATAATGTTATGGCATAATTTTATACTTCCTCCACCCTTAAGCTTACAATCTTTGACTTTATCACATTAATCGCTCAAAATGTCATCTAGAGCCTCATTGATTTCTTCCATATCCTTTCGAATTGTAACCACAGTTAAGATTCCCAATTTCACATCTCTATGATTAATTGTTAGTCTTACCACACTGTCTCCCAATAATCTGTGCAATTACAACACACTGAATCCCTTATTATAACATAGTCCCCTAGTTCAATGTGTTTGCTCAAAAATCATCTTCTCTGACACAATTTGCCCCATAAACTAGAATTTATTTATTTAGCTTTGCATTCGAAATCATATCAAAACTCACATACTTTGATAAGTAATAATTTTCAACAAACATCATCAATTCAAATGGTCTTTTATACCTCGTCAAAATCTAGGGTATCACCCTAAAAGTTCATCATGTTAATCGGTATCCATTTCTTAGTACTGCAAAATATATTCATTGTTAATTAGGGTAATTGCTTGAATCATTAATGACTTTCCACATTAGTCTTCAATAATTATCTAAGATGATCAACCATGCCACTAAGATAAATATCTTTCCTTAATAGTCATAATGCTAATCCACTTCTGTCCTACCAAAAGATTCCCATATACATCCAGTCACTTAAATAGCTACTTATAATACATTCTAGTCATACACTTTTAAAAGCCAAACTATTAACTTCTTTGTACATATAACTATTATCTCTTTTACACTACATCTACCTAGAGTCAAAGTAGTACAAAATCCCACGAAAGTATTACATGTCATTACTATCAGCACTTTCTGGACTACTTGGTTCGGGTTGCCATCGGCTCCTAGCAATAGAATCTAGCGATCCCTCGCTAATACTATGAGAGGCATCGGGATTACCGTCTCTCTTAGACATGGTGTGTGCAATCAGCACACCTCAAAACCTATACGCAATCAAGCAATAATTTCTTAATTATTTACGCATCACAAGAGCAGGTAGGTTTCTTTATGTAGGTGCATGCATTCTATTCAACCTAACATGACTTAACTTAACTTAACTTAACTTACCTTAACTTGGGGCCACACTGAAATTGTAAATTTTTAAATTAACTTTAAAACAATTTTAAACCCAAAAGCTCTGATCTTTAAAATCAAAAGCTCTGATACCACTATAATTGTCACAACCCGATACTTTCTTTGAGCCCGTGACAACCGCCTCGACGTCTCGATAGACATTCATTGCCTAAAATGCCAACTGAAACCTCGCAATGCTTTAATATCAGTTTTCGCACCTCCCCTATGAGCAACAGTTGTTAAGTATCATGTTTTGAGAGATTATAAACTATTTTCAAATCAAAACAATAGAAAAATAATTTTTTTCTCACAGGGGTATTTTGGTCATTTTTTCTCAAAAATCTCGAAACCAGCTAAAAATGTAGAATATGAGAGAAATTTATATATTTCATAACCAAAAATAAGTTTAGATATCTAAAACATTCATTTAAAGTGAAACTATACCTATTTGAATATAATAAAAATATTCAATAAAATATTCTATTTTCTTATAAAACAATATTTATAAAGTTACCGATAAATAATTTTTGTAGCGTAAAAATTAAATAAATTCATACATACTATAATACAGATAACCAAAGCATAAGATTTAATTTACAGTGACACATGGGCCTATGAACGACCAAAAGTATCAAAAGCGGTAAACCTACAGTTTTTGAGGATGCAAGTCCAACTGTAGCCCTCAACGAAATGAGCTATCTACCGACTATCTTGAGCTTGAAATGGGTGGAAAGGAAGGTGGTAAGATTATATAATCCAGTGAGTAGACAAATATCATCTAAAATATCTAAAGCCGAGTAAATGGAGACAGATAAAATAGATTAGTATAAAAATGATTCACAGCATTTCAAACTCATTTTAATAAGATAAAATAGATTCATTTCACCCAAATAAACAACAAGGCTTATGATTTCTTGAAAAGCTTGGCTCGTGCCAAAATCATTCTCATACTCAGTTATCAAGGATACCTTGGCCTGGGGCTATCCAAACTGAGTCCGCCAAGGCTGTTAAAAAGTCAGGTACGCATAAATCATATTTTTATATTGAAAACATAGCCGTTCCTTGGCATTTGTTGAGTTCACCCTCACGTGGTGGTTTGGTGTGAAGTGAACTCTAAAGTTGTACCTCGGGAGTTACCTTACGCGCCTCCCCAATCGAGGTAAGAATATAATAGGATTTCGTGCCCCTCAAAAAGGTTGGTCCATAGAACCTGCCCACTGCAGTAAGCTAAACTCACCATACAATAAAATTTGTAATAGCATGACATGGCAATTATTTTATTTTACAGTTTCTCAAGGCAAATCAACAATTCATACATTTTTAGTCCATTTACCAGTTCAACCATTCATGCCAATATTATCATAAGCCATTCAATTCAAACCATGATTTATAACATAACAATTAGTCTCAAATTACTCCATTTTCAAAATCATCTTTCAATTTCAAGACAATTTTATAAAGTCATTTCATTTAATCACATTTTTGCTTATAAAACATAAAGATTTACCATTTAAACTCATTTTTCATAAAATCATAAAAATGAATTAAAATTCACTTCAGATAATCAAGATGATGATAAGGTTACTCACTGTATCAGGAGTTTGAAATACTCTTATTCTTAGTCCTCTGACACAACGTCTTTACCCTTGTTAGAGAGCTCACCGCCTATATATAATACACAACATATAATTCAATATACTGTGTCATACTATTATAAATCTATTTCAGGCTCTTTACTAATGCATGAAATGAGATGCAAATTGTTCAAATTATTGTCTAAACATGGTGTTCTACACAAATTCAATTGTGTACCTAAATAAAATGGTATTGGCCTAATTTGATCTATCACATGATTAATTGGCCAATACGTCCAATTCAACTCCAAATAATTTCATTTTACTTCCAATTCTCTAAACCATCAAACACAAGTCAAATAGCATAAAATTGAGCAAAATCATCTTCACATTTTCTCCTGGGAATTTTGGCCATAGTGGGTGCATCAATACTATGATTTTTCCTACTTGATTTTCTCACCGTAATTCATCATTTCCTAACCAATTCACTTGAAATAAAATCAAAATCATCATAAATATTCCACATGGAGAATTCGGCCAATGATGGGTGATGGGCGAACATGAATTTTTCTTACTTGATTTTCAGGCTACACATCACCAATCAACTAAAAACACTAGAATATCTTAAAATCTAACCAAAACAACCATCAAAATCTCTCTCTAAGTGTTCGGCCAGCAAGATACCCATCATGAAATCATGTGATTCAAACATGAAAAATGCAAAAGAATGTATGGGAAAGGTAGATCACAAGTCAAAATCAAGAAATTTTACCTTTGATTGCTTGATTACTTGAAATCCACCAATTTTCTCTTGAATTTTCACTCTAGGGTTTTTGTTTTTTCTTTTCTTCCTTTGTTCTTGCTTTGGCCGGCCATAATGAAGAGAAATGGGCTGGTTTTGTGCTAATTTATAGGGAAAATAAGAAAAAAATAAAAGCTTGACACTTGTCACCTTACCATTGGTCCATTTTTAAATTCTTTACTATTAAGCTTTCTTTCTCCACCACATAAAATCCTTCAATTATCCATGATAATATTGTTTAAAATCCATGTGCTGGACAAGTGTTGGGTGTGTAAAATTATAATTTTGGCCCTAGGGTGGCAAAATGACTATTTTACCCCTATGCTTGAAAAAATGTCGAAATTAAAATTCTTCACTTCTTAAACTCAAATTATACTCCAAATGATCAATCTTAGTCAAAAATTTCATCCAGCACTCACATCTTAACCTCGGGTGGCAAAATGATTATTTTACCTTTAGGTCATGAAAATTCTAATTTGACTCCAAATCGGTCCTCGAACTTCGAATCACCATTTTAATTCATTTTAGGGTTTTAAATTTCTCAATTTCATCTTAAAATATCTATTTGGACTAGTTCAAGGCTTAATTCAACTTAATTGTACCATTTGGTACATTGCCGTCCTTTAACGATTTTCGAGGTACCTAAGTAATCAAACATGCATTCTTATGTAAGAATGGCATAATAAACATATTGTAGAGTTGGGCTTGACAGGAATCGTATAGCCGGAAGAGCTCTGAGCATTCAACTTTGCTAAGGAATGGAGATAAAACACTAAAATTGTTAGAGCCTATCTAGAGAAAACCTCCAACCGCATGAAAAAGTGGCTAGATAGAAGTTGAAAGGAGAAACACTTTAAGGGGGAGACCTAGTGCTAGTGAAGTTGGTACTCAAATAACTTTGATTCCTAAGGAAGAGAGATCGAAGACTAGTATAGAAGTATGAAGGTCTAGTTTCGATTATAGCCAAGGTGGAGAAGACTTCTTACAAGATCAATCCACCTAAGTAGATGAAGGTACACCTCGTGTTTCATGTCAGCAACCTAAAGCTGTTCCATGCAGATCCAGTAGATGCAGGCAAGAGTTGAGCCACAAAAGCTACCATTAGCACTAAACGACCATCATTGTGCTGAGTAAAGGAGATTCTAGTAAAGAGGACGATGACAATCAATCGATGACCAACATAGGAGTACCTGGTGAGATAGGAAGGTTTGGGGCCAGATGAGATCACTTAAGAGAAGGAAGTTGATCTTCGCACCTTTCAACAGTAGAATGAAGAATTCTAAGCCAACAAGGTAATGAGGACGGCGACAGATTGAGTGGGAGAGGATGTCATGAGCGAATCTTGTATCGAACTATGACATGGTAAAGTTGTCCATGAGATTGAGTTTTTTGTACTTGTAAGGAACATGTCCCCCTTTCAAACATTGTAATAGTCCATGGTGACATCTCTAGAAATACTTGTTAAGTCTTTAAGGGGAAAGACCCTTTTAGAAAGGAACGTCCTTATTTCAAGCATTGTAATGGCTATTGGTAGAATGCTTGTAAAATCTCATAAACTCTTTGTAAGGGGTGACTAGTCTGTGGATTGTTGGGCTACCTCACTAGTAAAGGTATGTTTGTAACAAATCATCTAAAGTTGAGCTTATGGCTCGATGATGGTGTGTTTTGGTCCCTTTGTACTCATTTTCATATTAATAAAACATTTTTCTTTTTGTGGCTCAGTGGTTGCGTATATAGCATTCAATATGCCTTATGATTTTGATGTGCATTGCCTTAATCTAATTTGTTACTATTATTGATGTTTGATAAGATATAAACGAATTATTGGCTGGCTTGCATGAAAACGTCTGCTCAAACGCCGCATGGACTATCGCATATTTAAGTGAAGGATTGTAGTTCATGACACTCAACCTCAACAGTACCCATCTTCCAAAACCAACCATTTCACTCAAATCTCAATTTGGGTCATTCAAAACTAGACCCTAGGCTAGTAGTCTTAACAACTTGTATGTGATTGTAAAGAGTTTCTACAATTTGTTAGGCATTTCAGAGAGTGGCACACTTTCAGAGATCAAGCAAGCTTACAAGTAACTTGTCAAGAAGTACCATCTGAACGTCTCTCCTCCATAATGTATAGACGAGCATACAAAGAGATTTATTTAGGTGCAAGAAGGTTATGAGACTTTTTCTGACGCCAATATTTGAGCTCTGTATGACAGAGACATGACCAAGGTTTGCAGATGGCTTTCTCTGCTAGGTAACCTTCTAGATACAAGGTGGTATTTTGCATTTTTTTCTCTTTTCAGATTTCAACAAATTAAAATGAAATAGTAGTCCATTCATTTCAATTTTTTTATAAGTATAAATAAATAGTACTATATACAGAGTTAATAGGCTCCAACCATCTTGTTTTCATTTCCATCTTATAAATGAGCAATTTGGTTTGAAATTTTATTCTACGATCATCATTTTGTTGGTCAGATCTGATGCTCATATGATATTGGTGTCTCCATTGAATAGGGCTTAGATGAAACAAGTGAGTGGAAGAATCAATGGCAGTCTCAGCTTACAGAGCTGAATAGAAGGAGCTTGAAAAAGGATTTTATAAAAAACATGTCTTGGGTAGTTAGAACCCGCAGGCAAAGGTGTATATAGCAAATAATGAAGATTGACCAAAAATTGTATATTAGCTGACTTGACATAACATGACATTTCGTAACGTAGGTCAAAGAATAATTGTTATCTTCTTAATTTCATCTCTGCTTGGCAGTTTTGTTTCTTCTCCTTTCCTTAAACAGATTTTGTCCTAGGTTTCATTTTCTAGAAAGAAAGGAAAATAACTCAACAATGTAGTAGTAGCAATTGATTTCCTCAGTTTCATGTATGTATTTTTGTTTCTTATAATTTTATAAACATAAAACATTTATGTTTAATGGCATTGCTGGATTAATTAGTCTCCACATGAACTTCGATTTAGTGTTATTTTGTGTCAACCAAACATTGTTGATTGCCATTTTGGGAAGTTGGATTGATCTTAACATATTTATATTCGTGACTACGAGGCATTATTTGTAGATTCAAAGTTTAGGAAATTAATGGTCTTATCATTAAGCAAAATGGTAGGGAAATAAACCAAAAACATTTATAATTAAGATCAAAAAAATTTTATATAATAGAAGGCTTTGTTGTAATTTCAGAGAAGAATTTTCCAGAATAATGAACCAAAGAATGAAGAACAGAGTAGAGAGAAGAAAGAAGGATCAACTAAAGAATGACGAAAGATTGAGTTAAGACATATGAAAATTTGACTCAATTACTAAAATATTTTCATTTCACTTTGAGTATTTATACATCAATTATACCAAAATAATTGAACCCCTAAAAATAAGGCTTGGTAAAAGAACTAACAACAAATTCAATAACAGAAAAATCCATCACATATACCAAAGCCTACAATGACTATTACACCAGACACTTGAAAAATAAAGAATAAAATGACAATTAACAAAGCTTTTCAACTCATAAGTATAAACAACACATTGATCAGTCATTTAGCTAACATAAGACTTATTACAACCAAAATGACTAAAGGACTTGCGCTTAACTAAAACAAAAACAACTAACTCTTAAAGACTGATGAACCCACCAAATCTCCTTAGCACCATAAATTTTCAACTAGGTTTCAATCACTCTTCAACATACCCCCATGATTTAACACCAGGTAAACCCTTAAACTCATTCTCAAAAACTCAAAGTTTTCTCTTGTTAGACTTTTTGTGAAGATATTTGCAAGTTGCATATTAGTAGGACAAGACACCAATTGAATTTCACCTTATTTAATTGATTCTCTAAGTGCATGGTATTTGACCCTTATATGCTTGCTCTTACCATGCTGCCAAGGATTCTTTGCAATGGTTATGGCTGACTTGTTATCTATAGGAATCAATGTTGCTTTCTCTTGTTTGAAACCGAAATCAATTAACAATTGTCTCAACCACACAACATGATTAGCTACTACTGCAATGGCTATATACTCAACTTCAGTTGAAGACTGAGCCACAACAATTTGCTTTTTAGTATTTCAGCAGAAGACAACACTACCAAATGAAAAACAAAACCCACCATTACTCTTTGTATTTTCAACAGAGCCTGCCCAGTCACTATCACTATAGCCTTGCAATTCACCATTCTCATTCTTCATATACCTCAGTCCATAATTCAAAGTATTCTTAACATACCTTAGATCCTCTTGATTGTAGTAAAATGGAAAGCTGATGTAGATTGCATAACTTTGGAAAAAAGCTTGTAGAGAACAAGATGTTAGGTCTAGTTGCTCACAAGTACAAAAAAAAAAAAAACCAACCATACTCCTGTAAGGCACTCCATCTGCTTGTTCAGATCCATCTTCCTTGCTCAGCTTACTTTTAATAGCAAATGGAGTATCAACTACCTTTCATGAATCCATATTAAACTTTTTTAACAAGTCCTTGACATATTTTGACTGATGCAACACAATTTCATCATTAAGCTGAAGTATTTCCATCCCCAAAAAATATGACATAAGACCCAAATCTGTCATTTCTAAGACACTTAGCATCTGTGCTTTGAAATCATTTAGATAAGCTTTATTAGGACCAATAATCAATATATCATCAACATATAAGGTTACAATAAGTACAACTAATTCATTCACCTTATTTACATAGAGTGTATGTTTATTCACACTCCTAACAAAACCTTGATCCTTAAAATGCTTATCTATTCTTTCATACCAAGCCCTAGGAGCCTATTTTAAACCATGAAGTGCCTTCATCAGTTTACACACTTTATCCTCAAAACCCTTCTTCACATATCCCTCTGGCTGTTCAATATAAATATCCTTAGTCAAGATAACATTTAAGAATGTAGACTTAACATTAAAGTGGAAAATCTGCCAGTTTTCTTTTGTAGACAATGCAGTAGTAATCTGAAGGTCTCATACCTAGCAATTAGAGCAAATGTCTCAAATAGTCAATACCATACACTTGAGCATAGCCTTTCACCACCAACCTAGCTTTATACTTGTTGATTGTCCTATCTAGATTCAGCTTGGTCCTGAAAATCCATTTCACTCCAGTTACATGCTGATTTTTAGGTGTGTCAACTAGAATCCATGTGTTGTTTTTCTCAACCATACTCATTTTTTTTTCTATAGCAACTTTTCTATTTCCATTACATTTAGCCTTAGTGAAGTTTAAAGGTTTATTTAAAGCTACACTAAATCTGCTATATGTATATCGTAGTGTTCTATTTCCCCTGACAACTAGTCTTTCATCTTCAATATCCATAGATTCATCATCACTTCCTTGCAACTGATAAGTTTCATTACTGTTACCACAACCAGTACCTTCAACAACACTTTTTTCCTAGTTTCAATGCTGTCCTTCATTAAAAACAACATCCTTCCTAACGATCACCTTTTTTGATTCAAGGTCATATAATCTATAGCCTTTACTTGCTTCACTATATGTAATGAACATAGCTAAAACTACCTTAGCTTCAAACTTAGTTCTTTTAACATCAAGGATCATACCATAATAGACACTTCCAAACACTTTAAAATGAGTAACATAAGGTTTGTGATCAAACCACATTTCATAAGGAGTTTCATAAAACAAAGCTCTTGAATAAGTCTTGTTCAGTATATAGTTAGCAGTATTCATTGCCTTTGCCTAGAACTTTTTTGGCATATGCTTTTGAAACAAAAAACATATCCCCATTTCAATAAGTGTCCTATTCTTTCTATTAGATATCTCATTCTGCTAAGTGTTGTAGGTCACTGTGACTTGATGTATTATGCCAAAATTCATTATAAACTTCTCAAATTCTGCAACAGTATATTTTATGCCATTGTCAGTCTTCAGCATTTTAATATTCTGACTTGACTGATTCTCAACCAAGGCTTTAAACTTCAGAAAACTCATTAAAGCTTTTGATTTTTGTTTAAGAAAATAAATCCAGCAATCAACACAATGTAATACTTACTACAATTTAAAGATAGTGTCTTCATTAGTCCACTTATGTTTGGATGAACTAGCTCCAGCTTCTGTTTTGCTCTCAATTTCTTTTCTTTGGGGAAAGGCTTTCGAATTTGCTTACCAAATTGGCATGTGTCACACAACTTTTCTAGTTTTGCAATTACTAAAAGTCCATCAACAAGGTTTTCAATAGCCATTTGGACAATGAACCATAGTGCACATGTCTCGTTCTTCTATGCTAGAGTTTTGAAGAATCCACTTCACTGTAAAATGCTACATGCTTTGTATCCATTAAATCCAAAGGATAGCAATCGTTTTTCATTTTCGCAGTAATCATTTCAACACTTGTAGGATCAAATATGGTATAATAGTGATCCTTAAACAATAGTGTATATTGATTTTTAGCCAGCTTTCCTACATTTAACAAATTTTGGTTAGCTTTTGGAACAAAATGAACACTATATATTTGTTTCATACCAGTAGGAGTTTTAACAGCCACTGTACCAATGCCTAGGACCTTTAAATACACTCCATTTTCTATTTTTACTTGAGCCTTAAAACTTTTATCCAGCTCAATAAAGAGATTCTCATTTCTAGTAAGATGATTTGAACATCCACTATCTATGAGCCACACACTCTTGGCTAATGAATCAGTATTTATCGTAGCCATAAACAACAACTTTTCAGTCTTTTTAGTTTGTTCAACTACAGTTGCCTTCTCCTTAGTAACAGCTTTCTTAGCTTTACAAACTTTTTGTAAATATTCCATTTGACCACACGACCTACACTCAACATTAGATTTATATCAACAATAATTACTAGTATAATTTTTCTTTTACAATGGGGACAAGGTGAATATCTATCACCTTTGACTTGCTTACTATTTTCACCTTTGTTCACCTTACCATCAGATTTCTTTTGACCATTTCCTTTAACCTTCAATCTCTTAGTTTTGGCAACTAGAGCATTTTCAACTAGATCCTCACTCTTGTTGGCTCTTCTCTATTCTTGAGCTATCAAAGCATTTACTAACTTAGTAACTGTAATCCTTGACAAATCTTTAGCATCTTTTCGAGAAGAAATCTTAGCTTTGAATTTCTCAAGAAAGCTAATTAGGATTTTGTTCACTACTCTCTCTTATTAAGATTTTCTCCTAATGGCCTCAATTGATTCACAATTTTCATTATCTTGTTAGTATACACTTTAACACTCTCATCATTGTTCATTTTCAACACCTCAAACACTTTCAACAAATTCAATATTTGGATTTGCCTGGTTCGATCACTACCCTGAAATTCTTCCTTAAGTTTATCCCAAATCTCTTTAGGATGATCAAAAGTCATTATACTAGTAAAGATCGAATTAGAAATTGTAGAATGTAAACAAGAAAGTGCTTTATACTTAAAACTATCTCCTAACTATGTTGCTTAATTTGACCCAATGTTGGGTTTACGTGCCTTTGAATCGGTGGATCTCCTCTAACTTCAATCATCTACCAGAGATCAAAGGCTTTGAGAAATGACTTCATTTTAATTGCTAAATCGGATAATTTTTTTCAGAGAAAATTGGTGGTGCTGAAGCATTGCAACTTGATGAAGTCATGACTTGATCCACACAGATAAAAGTAACTAAAAGAAAATGAGAATGCAAAGTTTTAAGGTCCCTTAAGAACTTAATTGCTCTGATACCATGTTCTAATTTTAGAGAAGAATTTTCAGAACAATGAACCAAAGAATGAAGAATAGAGTAAAGAGAAGAAAGAAAGATCGAGTAAAGAAGGAAGAAAGATTGAGTTAAGAAATTTGAAAATTTGGCTTAGCTACCAAAAACTTTTCATTTCACTTTGAGTATTTATACATCAATTATACCAAAATAACTGAACCCCCAAAAATAGGGCTTGGTAAAAGAAATAATAACTAATTCAATAATAGAAAAAACCATCACATATACCAAAGCCTCCAATGACTATTATATTAAACACTTAAAGAAGAAAGAACAAACCGACAATGAACAAAGCATTTCAAATCATAAGCATAAATGACACATTGATCAGTTCTTTAGCTAACATAAGACTTACTACAACCAAAACGACTTAAGGACTCATGTTTAACTAAAATAGAAACAATTAACTCTCAGACACTTATGAACTCGCCAAATCTCCTTAGCACTAGAAATCTTCAACCAGGTTTCAATCACTCTTTAATAGGTTTAAGTGTGCTTGAATTAAAGTCAAGCTTAAGCTTCTTCTACTTAGTCGTTCAAGCTTAGTTTTGGTTGAATTTGGAGTGGGTTAAAGCTAAACTCAATCTTTAGTTTGATACAGTTCAGCCTTTTACCCTTATTGAATCTTAGGACACAAAGGTTTTGCTCAAAGCAAAAGCTCATTCCTAGCTAGCTAGTTGGCTTCTTTGTCAGCCTATTGATAGAGATAGTTTTATGGAGATATCTAAATTCCTTAAAAGAGGCTACAATAACCTTTTTCCATAAAATTGTCAATTAAGTTTATCTTTTTTACAGATGCTTTTCAGCGAGATATCCTGATAAATGGCTCAGTAATGATATGATAAACCTAAAGCAAATAGAGATTTGATGAGTGGTCTTGCTTCTTGAACTTAAAAACGGGTGAGATATAATTAATTTGCCTTTTTTAAATTGAAACATTAGCAAACATGGTTTGAATGTGTTTATTATTACACAAATATACAAGGTCTAATTGAAACTAGGTTGATACTAAAGATAAGTTAATAGTCACTAAATTTATTCCAATGCCATCACTGAACTTTTAAATTGTATCTTATATAATACTATTAACGGATTAAGTTCAAACAAATTATTAAATGATGATCTTATAATCATTTAAACAATCATATCGTTTTAAAAATTTATTAAAGGTTATTTTCTCTTTTTGCTCTTCTCATTTTTCTTTTGTTCATTCTTTAGTTTTTTTCAATATCGATATGAATATTTTAAATGACTTGATTGTTTAAATGGTTGTATATTATATTATTATTTTGTCACTTATTTAAATAAGTCATTTACGATGACCATAGTTGATGTACTTTAAAAATTTTAACAACCCAATTGACATTAATTGAAATTTAATGAGTAAAACATATAAAAAAAGGATAAAATTTTAATGATCATTAGTGAAATTTGTTATTTCAACCAATGATCACAATTATAATTACAAGTTGTGGGTGATAGTGAAGCTTTATTTTACATTATGTCAAATATATATATATATATATATATAGCCCACAGCTTGGACGACCTTTTTGAGTAGTGGGCTAAAAAAGACTTGCTTTTTGGAGCCACAATACTTAATATGCTGAATCAGTAATTAAAAAGCTGTCATATTGACCAAAAGGTCAGCCATATACATGAGAAAATCCCAAAGGTAGAAAGTGAAGTTGATGAAGATGCAAAAACTGCTAATGATATGATTAAGCTTCTCTAGAACAGGCTCAAACAAGTCATCAGAGAAATACTAGAACAGGGAGTTCTATTCCAACTGTACATGGAACAAAAAGAGTCAAAAATTCAAAAGCTTAAAGTTCAAATCAAAACCCTTCAAGAGACAAAAAAAATCCCATCTTTTGATAGAAAAAATCGCTTATCCCTATCCACTCGTGCTTCCAAGGTACCAAGAATTCCATTTGAAACCTGCCTTGAAATACCACCAGTATCAAAGGAACCATCCTCTTTTGATCTATATAAGAAACTCAAGGCCTCAAAGGAAAAAGAAGAAAGACGGAGGAAAAGAAAGGAAACTAAAGAATCCTTTGAAGTAAAAGAATCTTTGTCCCAAGAACCTGCAACATTGCCAACAAAAGCCCAAGGAAAAAAACCTATACAACCACAAGCAAAAAAGGAAAAACCACAAGCACCATCAAAATCAGGGATAACCATAAGAGATCTTGAGCCCAAAACTTTGATGATCTCTTTTCTCAAAAAGAATAGAGACAATATGATCCTAAAAATCTATTCAGCTCAATCAGCTCAAGAAAACCAAGATGAGTAAACATCTTCCTTAACTTCTTCAACCTCTTTTAAAATATCATAATCCATGACTAGTTTTGATGAAAAACTATACCTTGATTCAGAAAAGCTGCTACCGAAACCAAAACCATCATAATTTATGGCAATAAATTTAGAGGTAAAAGTTGAAGAAATGAAAAAAGACTAGTCAGAACCTAGTAATACTCGTAGACAAGCAGCACCTTCAATCTCAAAGTTGATATTCACTTTTGATGACAACCCACCAAAAAAATAGGCAAATAGATTCCAAGAATTCCATGCATGGCTAGAAACTAGAAGATTGACTGAAGATAGTCATTATACCATCTTGATGGAATTCATGTCAAGATTCACAAAAGCCTTCAAAATTTGGTGGAATACCTTTAGCCAAGCTGATCAAATGCAATTCTTAATGTTGCAAGAATTCAGCCAAGTCATTCAGGTCCTCCACAGAGATTTCATCAGAGATCCTGAAGATGTTAAGACTCTCTAAAGAAAGGTATTCTTTCAAAGAAAGTGTTGCTCTTATAAAAAATCAGATTTTCACAAACATTTCCAAAAAATGATGTAACTTTTTTACACCCTTGGTGTTTCTACAAGCCTCATGCAAGTCTTTGTGTCTTTTATCCCTGAACCCATCCAAACAGCCATTACCAGATCTCTTCAATAGCAAAGAAAAGATATCCTGACTTTATCTCTTAGAGAAATCCAACGAGAGGTCCACATTGCTTTTGAAGACATTTGTAACAAACAAACACAAAGTGCTGAAGGATTATCTTAAAAAAAATAGAGATCTCGACAAAGCTTACCAAAAACCTGATTTGCAAATCAAGTGTCACAAAAACTAGAATTGTGATTGTAAGGCAAACAAGAAGAAGCATTTTAGAAAATTTAGACTCTTCAGAAAAACTACTTTTAAGCTTAGGTATAAAACAAAATGGAGATATATGAGAAAGTAAAGATTTGGTAGAAAAACCAAATTAACTAAATGTTACATCTACAATTAGTAAGGACATTTTGCAAAACAATGTCCTAACCACAAAAAGAAGGGAGCAAAAATGTTTCAAGAAATTGAGTAAAAGATAGGGATAAATCTTGACAATGATGATCTTGAGTCTATCTTCTCTCTTAAAGAATAACGCATAGACAAAACCTTGTTTGCAATCCAAACAGTGGTTTCAAACTCAAAATTTGATTCGAACTTTGAAGAAATCTTTATGATTCAATCTTAACTAGACATTATCCCTTATCAGCTAAAAATTCAAAAACTCCCTTCACCTTCAATACCTTTCATACTTGTTTCAATTTACCTTTCCAAATATTGTCAACCCATACTAGTTATTACCTTCTTTGACACTAACGTCACTAAAACTATGATGAACCTTGAAATACTTCCATCAGAATGCTGGATACCTCATGGAACACACTTCAAGTCTACTTTTGATTAAATCTTCACTACACATTTGATCAGCAAACTTATCATCGTCCAATTCTTCCGTCAATGTTCCATTACTATCCAACTGCTTGAATTGGAATTACCAAGCAAAGACATAGTGATTGGGTTTGATATCTATTATGAATGTCAACATTTGAGGATTCTCCCTAAAGTGATTAGGTACAAAAAAATTTTTAAGCCATTTGTATAAATCTTTAATCTTTATTTTATCTAGCAATCATCAGACCAAATAGAGCTAATAATCAACTTGCTCAAAGAGAAAGCATGTGCTAATTCTCATTTAGAATTCCTCCTCAAGTGTCACAATCCTTTGTGGAAAAATCCAAAATTCTTCGTTAAGCTACCATTTAAGCTTAAGGAGGATATTAATCCTACCAAGGCCATTCATTCAGGAATGAATCTCGACCATCAAAGATTAGTTGAACAAGAATGTAAGGAGCTACAAGAACAGGGATTAATTGAGTTGTGAGACTCTCAATGGGCATGTCAAGCTTTTTATATCGACAAAATGGTTGAGCTAATAAAGGAAAATTAAGGCTAGTCATTAATTATCAGCCTCTTAATCATTTCCTTCTTGATGACAAGTTTCTTCTTCCTAATAGGAACTCTATATTTTCAAGTCTCGCAAATGCTAAAATGTTTTCCAAGTTTGACTTGAAGGCCAAATTTTGGTAGTTCGACATTCATTTGGAAAATAAGCCCAAAATGAGATTTTGCATACCCAACCACCATTAACTGATGGACAGTATTACCATTTGGACTTAAGACAGCACCATCCTTATTCCAAAAGGCGATGATCGAGATTTTTCAACCTATCATCAACTGGGCCCTCATCTACATATAAGACATCCTTTTATTCAGCCTAAATGAAAAAGCCCATGTTGAGTTACTCCAAGAATTTACAATTTTAGTTTTGAATTATGAAATCATGCTCGTTGAAAAGAAGATGCAAGTCTTTAAGACTGAAATTGATTTTCTAGGGATACATATCGATCAAGGGAAATATCAACCTAATCTTCACATTGCCTTAGAATTGATCAAATTTTCTGATCAAAATTTCACAAAGAAATAAGTCCAATAATTCCTTGCAATAGTTAATTATCTTAAAGATTTTGTCCACAACCTCTCCAAATACACCCATCTTCTAAGAAAAATGCTCAAGAAAACTCCATCAGAATGGAGCAATTCTCAAACCAAGGCAATACAAGCACTCAAGCAAAAGTTACAGCATTTAAAGCTTCTCAAAATTTCATCTAAGGGAAAAAGAATTCTCTAAACAGATGCTAGTAATAAATACTAAGCAGTAATGCTCTTTGAAGAGAAGTAAGGAAAAGACATATATGTGGATATAAGTGTGGAAGATTTACTAAAGCATAAATGCATTACCACTTTGCATTCAAGGAAATCCTTACTGTGAAAAAAGCCATTTCCAAATTTGAATTTCACCTAATAAGACATCATTTTCTAGTCGAAATGGACATGTCCTCCTTTCTTTAAATGCTCAGATTCAAGTAAAAAACAGTTCCACATCCTCAACTTATTCAATATGTAGAATGGTTATTTAAATACTCATTTGATACTAAACAAATTAAAGGAGAAAAGAACCAGCTTGCTGACTTGCTGACTTGCTGACTAGACCCCCCTTAAGATCCAAAGATTTTTATGTTCAGGCCAAAGCCTTCCAAATTCACACCCAAACCTAGTACCTACATTTTAGGATCATCTTCATCATCCTTCTTCTTCTCTATACCAATAACACCAAACCTTCATCCAGATTATCCATTAGCAGTGCCCAAGTTAATCCAGGAAAAACCTTTCATAAAAAAACATAACTAATGGTTTTTGAATACCAAATTGAAATTTTCAGAAAAGATGGTGGCCTTATTCTTAAACCATTTAGTTTGCACTGAAAATACCCTTTTATCCATCCTTTCCATTACGAAGTTATGGAATTCCTAAATGAACTTCAATGGATGTTGTGGTATTTAACCCATATATGATACCTAGTACCCTCGTATAGAAGTCAATATGACCTTATCAATGAGACAAAAGGTCAATGGATGCTGATTTAAGTGCCAACGATGGAGATGGGTGAAAAGAGTATTTTGAAATAAAATATTTCACACGTGAAGAGATAATAATAAAATAATAATATTTTTATCAAGAAAGAATTTACGAGATAAAAGGTGATTCGGATGTGAATTGGGGCAAAGTAAGATGTTTGGAGCCCTAGAAGGCTAGTGGAATGTGAAACCTCGACCTCTGTAGACACGTAATTAGAAGTAGATGCGATAACACGGACTAGGGGTAATTTCATCATTTCTCATGGTGAGCTCCTAGAAGTAGCTTTCTAATGTTATTAAGGTCTAAGTAGGCCTAAGGAATAGATGAATGATGGTAAAACGAATGAAGAAGATAGAAATACTTATAATTTCCATAATAGGGGTAAAATGGTCCTTTTTCATCTTAAGTCAAAATTTTTAAGTTTTCATGAACTTGAGTATTTCTATACTACTATGGACTTTGTCTCAGTGTCAAAGAAGTAAAAAGATTGTATAAAGGTAAGGGGAAGATAAGGTGACCTTGTTAAGGGCATTTTGGTAATTTACGTGAAAATTGGATAAACTCTAGGCATAAATATCTAACTCTTTAGCAGCTTCTTCTCATTTTTCTAGCATCTTTTCTTCTTCCTTCCATCCTTCTCACATTTTCTCACCTTCCATGGAAGCTTGCTTTGAAACTTCCATAAATTTTCTCAAGTTAACCCCAATTTTCATGCTCTTGTGCACCTTTTCACAAGGTTCTTTGTGCTCTTTTACTCTCTCACCTTAAAACCCTCAAAAGTCTTACCTCCATACTTTCTCTCACTAGTTAGGTGTTTTAGAGAGAGAAAAAGAGTTTCTATAATAGCTTGAGGACTCTTGAAAAGGAATTTAGTAACCAATCTACTAAGGTGAGTAATGAAAGTGAGTTGATTTTTTTTAGTTGTTGAGAATGGCTAGTGGTTAGATTTGTGAGTGTTTTGTAGTTGAGGTGATTTATTCATTTAGTGTGACTAGAATAGTGAACATAGATAGCCACTTAATGGTAGTTGGAAGTTAGCTAGGAATAGCTAGTAGAACATGATTTAAGGGATAGCTTTTAGAACTAAGGTTATACGAATTGAGTTGATTTGTGATGCTATTGTGTGTGATAGGTTCCAATGAGACCCCACAATTCCATTCGGAGCATTAGTGGAAGTTGGAGTTGATTTAAGAATCAACAAGGACTGGTGAGTGAACTTGCATTTAAAATATTTTGGGAAATGCATTGGTATTTGGATGAAGCATGTAAATGATATTTATTTGATTTTTCCTTAAAGATTATGCATGGGAACAAGCCTTTATTGAAACATGTTATGTTGTGAGTGTTCAATATGATGAATCCTCGTGCTCCTATATTATGTTGATATCTTTATGTTGTATATTGATAGTTAATATTGTGTAATAAATATAACCGTTCGTGTACGTGATGTGGGAGATGCACATGTTGGTGATGATGGGGTACTGAAGTGTGGATGATGATATTGCTTGTGCGAGTAAGGAGTGCACATAATGATATTGAAATGTGCGAGTAACGAGTGTACATGATGAAATTGCCTTGTGCGTGTAGGGAGTGCAAATTGGCTGAGTGAGGTGGTGGTATACGTGTTTATATATGTTTATGTATACATATACGATAGAAAGTTTATGATTATAATATGTGAATGTATTGCATGTTGAATCTTGAAAATTGCTAAACACTTTTAAATTGATTTTTATTGTAGCACAATTGGATATTTATTGAAAAAGGATTCTTTTTACTTAGGTGCCTTGTTTCTCGCTACAACAAGAATGCATTTTTGCCACAGCCAGAAACTCTCGAGTGGTGAGGGCATTGCACTGGCCCTAGTTTCGCTGCAACGAGAATCTTGCGGTGCTTTTCGCTGTAGCCAGAATTTAGCTAGAAACTCTCAAGTTTGGGTTAGAAACCTATGCTCTGAATTTCGCTATAGTGAAAATGGATTCTCACTGCAACGAGAAACCCTTGGGTGGTTGCATTCCAAACCCTTTCTAGAATTTCGCTGTAACGAGAAAGCCTCAGGCAACTGATGATTTATACCAAAGAGAATGAATTTTTGCTACAACGAAGATCAATCTATTTCGCTTGACTTGCTTGAATGCTGCTAAAGTTTTCACCCTTCAAATTCTTTGTTGCTCATGGATTCTTCATCATCAAGTGAGTAAACAACCAAGGGTTTAAATGAGGGGTTTTAATAAGAATTAAACTAAATTGCATTGTTTTTAAAATAAGTGCATCATGTTTTCTAAACTTTCCGTACTACTTGCTTGTTCCCTTCTTATATTCACTCATTGGGTTTATACTCACGTTTTTAAACTTCATATTTTAGGTTTCTGAGTAAAAGGTGACTGAATCCTAAGACGAGGTGATCCTTCCTATCCATTGTTCGGTAGGTTCGCCATGATACTAAGTGTTAGCACCCACACCTTGAGTCACTCCGCTGACGATCAGAGTCTTTGAATGTGTACATGTAAACTGGATGTAATTTGCTAAGAATTGTTTGGTAAACTATTTATGTATATTATGATTGATGAATACCATTATGAGTATAAGCTTGGATTTTATGAATTGATTTCAATGAAGTTGTTATTTGAACATTATGAGTTATAGATCTTGAAAGGGAATATGGATAATAAATAAGCTTGCTTGGGCTTAATGGGCTATGCCTATTTGGTCCATGTGTCGGTCATGGCCTGGAAATTGGGCTGTGACATCATAAATATCATATTGGCATCTAGTTTCACATTATGAATTTCTTAAGATTCATAGAAAAAGCTCTGTCCAATGAAATAGAAGCATGGAGAAAAAATTTCATAGATTTCCTCACATGGTTCTACCCAATCCGCCATTAGAAGGAATTGATTGCTTTAGAGTCAGGAAAAGGAAAATAAATGATCATATTCATCTTTTACAAGCCTCAGTATTTTGTAACTCATGGCAAAGCCACTCAGTTGGGAACTTTCCCTTCTACATGGGTTTACAAATCTCTTTAAGGTAATATTAGAAATTTAGATCAAGAATATAGGATGTTTCAGAGGTGCATCCGTCATCACAACAAGATTATCCCAAACCATATTTAGCCTTCCACATATATTAAAATGCCCTAGGACTATTTCCTTGAGAAACTTAGACCTTATCATGATATGGTTATGCAGGTATTAAAAGAATAAAATGAAGGAGTTCCAGACCCATGTGAATGGTCCCAAAATCCTTGGGAATATGGTGAATTCACCAGAGATAAGATTGCATAACTCTTCATAAAGCCATTATGTGAGACGTGCAATAGACACCATGACACAAATCTCGAGGCATTATCTTTGCACATGTATATTTACAGAGAAAGGAAAAAGTAGATGATTGAAGATCACAATATCTCCTCGGATGTAGAGATAAAATATGACTAAAGCTAAGAGTGCCAGTCTCTTTATTAAAGTGTGTCAGTCCCTTTTATTAAAGTATGTGTGTGAGAGTCTTTTTAGTAAAAGTAGTCAACATAATATGTAAAATGTTTGTATTCATGTCTTTATCTTCTTATTGCAAGATGTTTACTATTATCTTTCTCCTTCATCTATAAAAGGAGAACTCTTTTAACAAAAAAGGCAAAACACCTAGAGTAATATAATTGTCTATTTTATTTTAGACTGAGTTTCTAAATCCCTCTTCTCCTTTCTAGTAACTACTAAGGAAAATGTGAGTATAGATCTCTTGTGAGTTTAGACCCTTAAGTATGCTCTACACTTGCCATCCCGAATGGATTATGTGCACTAGAAAGAGGTTTTGATATGGAGATTGACTAACACAGCAAATGCTTTAACGATGATGCCGATGTTCAGTAGATTTATCATTATTCATCCAATACTATATTAAATAAAACACTATTAGATTTTACTAACAATTTTCATTGATTTAAAGTTAATTAGAGCTAAAAATTATTAGTGATATCTGACTAGTTACAATAATGTAAAAATTCTACAAATATAGGATTTGTTTGTTTTAACATAAAATATTTTCTAAAAAATATTTTTGAAATTTATACTTATTTGGAAAATGAAAAATTTATTTCAAATTCATTGATCATGTAAAATGTCTTACTTTTTTCAAGGGTGAAAGACATTTTCTAGAAAACAAAAAAAAAAACACTCTTATACTAAGTCTAAGAGTATAAGTTTGATAAACATTAATATTTAACTTAAAATACTAAAAAATTAAAAAAAAATAATATTTAACTTAAAAAATTTGAACTTAAAATATTAATATTTAAATTATTCAGTACTACTAAAATTAAAGAATAATTTTTAATAAAATTATTCAATGCAGTTAAAATTTTTATTTATAAATTAAATAAATCTTACTAATACTTATAATAAAAAATATTTAAATGATCTTCATTTGATGAATACATATTTATAAGTATAGCTAGGTTTTGGATGTGTTACATAATTGATGAATATTGATATTTTTATAGTGTTATGGTAAAAAAATGACGAGATAAATTTTTTTTTGAAAATAGAGCTTACTTACATTATAAATATGTGTTTAAATACTTTGAAAAATATCATTATTGATTTTGCCCGTTTTCATTTTCATTCTTAAAATTGATCCCAAATTAATGAAAACCAAATGACACTATTATTTTGTAATCAACTCCTACTTATCATCTTAACACCTAAATAACTCCACTTGTGATAGTGCAACATATTTTTCATAAGATGATCCAAACAATGGAAAATGTTTTTAACAGTTTATCCATACAATATAAAACATTAAATTTTCATGTAAAATATTTTACACAAAAAATTTTCTCCTATAAAGTTATTTTGTGAGAATAAGTAGTATGAGAAAATGAGTAAGAAGGCTTAAGGCGTGCTGTAACACACTTTTTTTAAAATGTTACCTACTTTGGGGATTTGCAGACAAGGACTCTCCGAGATACAACAAGCCTATTGCAGAATGCTTTTGAATGAATGAAGTTTGGTTTTAAAGGATGTTCCTTTTATAGACATTGAAAAGTTGTGTCTTTTGTCTTTCAACAGATGTGTCTTGTTAAGTTTCAATAGATGTATTAGTACTGTTTTTACATATTTGTCTATTGTGATTCAATAGAGCTATCTACTGAACAACTTTCAATAATTGTGTTTGTTGAAAATACTTATTTTATTTTAAGAATTATATTTAATCTTGAACAATCATATCTGAATAATTATTTTCCAACGTGAGACTCTTAAATATTACAAACTATCCAATAATCCCTAACTAGTTTGTAATATTAATAATACTATGCATAATAGAAAATATCTTGAAGATTTAAAATTTTAAAGTTAACATGAAGTTATTGGTATCATAGGGATTGAACCACAACTCCTTATGTCATAACTGAAAATATCACACACATAGCTTTATTTAATCGCTTTAAAATTTTGCCAACTACTTTAGCACTTATATAGCTTTGTGCTAATTTTTGTTTCATGAATATTTACAAGACTAAACCCTTTTAACTCTTGTTTGAAACGACACTACTTCAATATTCATATAAGTGGATTTTGTCATTATGCCCCTATTACTACAAGCATTTAACATTTCCTTTAAGAGCCTTTTGCTCATCCGCTCTTCGTAACAGTCACATTGAATGTTCTAGAATGAAGCTACTTGAATATTCTAGAATGGGAGTATTGAATATAAAAAAAAATTAGTGAATGATAATAGCATAGAGTAACTTGTTATTTCCCATTAAAATTTTATTGTAAGTTTTGCTAACTCAAAGTTAGGTTTACATTATTAGTTGATAACTCTATAAAATAGTTATTTAGTTAAAATTTTAGGTGATTTTGTCTAAGTTCTTGAGATTTAATTTAAGTATTAAGAGTTTTTAGTCATTTATTTTATTTTATTTAATTATGTTGGGTTTAATTGTGTTAAGTTATTTTATAATATTTTACTTTAAGTATAGTTATTATTTAAAGTTAGTTTGTTGCTTTTACAATTGTGCTACGTAAAGGGTGACATTTTGAAAAGATGAATGCATTCAAGGTACAAACCTCCACTACACATGTGTTGGTATTTCAAGCATATTACAAAAGTCTAATTGATATGATTCTTGAACCATTAGAAAGATAAGAAGCCAAGCTACAATTTTTATGCTGATTACTTTACCCAGTTCAATATCAAATTAGGAGAAAATTATGTACAAAACAAAGTAGTGCAATTGAGCCTAATATTTCAAGATAGAACAAAAAAGGTTGCAGCCATGGAAGGAAGTAGCACTGCAATGCCCCAATAAGAAAAGACACCTCAGCAACATAGAAGCCTCGATGCCTCAATAAGAAAAGAGAACTCAACAACACCGAAGCCTCGATGCTGAAGCCACTAAAGAGCTAGCATTGTGACGTCTAAAAGAAAAACATGAAAAAAAATAAGTCTGAGGCACTATGTCTCAAGGCTCGTATGTTTGATGAGACTTCTGGGTGACTGGCTTCTTGTTGTGTCAGTGATTTCCTAGTGTGCGGAGCCTTAACAAGGAAGGTGTTAGTGGTTTATCATTGGGTCAATAATGCTAACCCCTCTTTTTGTGCTACTTCTATTTTGATACAAACTTGAGTCCTATTTAATTCCTTTTTGAGAAGCACGTTTAAGAAAAAATTAAGCAAGGTTTTTTTGAAGAAAAAAAGGCATTGAAGCTAGCAAGGAAGATTTTGAATTGAAGGCTTGATAAATATTAGAGTTATTTCTTTTCTTGTTATCTTTATACTTTCTTGTTTAGTTTTGATGGTTAAAGTTCTTTTCAGATGATATTTTTAGGAATTATGTTGAACTAATTTTTTAATCTAGAATCATGATTAAACTCAATGTGTAGTCTGAATTTTTAATATTCTTTCTTACTTATGATTGATAGTGTTTGAGTTGTTTATTTTAGTTTTGTGATTAATGCGTCTGATTGACTGGCCACAAATTAGATAGATAGGGTAACCTAAACGAAACTGAAAGAAGGAGTTTAAAGTAAACCAAGGATGAAATAACATATGTTCAATAACATTTTCATGAGATAATTGATTTGATTCGCGTATAGGGAAGGAATACACTTACATGTCATATGTAGCCAAGATTAGAATCTAAGCTTAATGAGTCTTTCTTAATTTCAATTTGCATAGGAATATAGTAAATTGGTTAAGGAGGATATCTTTATAAGAACATCAAAGAGACTTATAAATAAATTAGAATTCTAGATTAACAACTTAAGCCTATTTAGTAAGTAAAGAGGGAATAGAAGAAATTCAAATGAAACATTGAGGGGATATTATGGTTCTAGACTTTTGGTTAATTGATGTTAGTTAAATTGTTACTTTTTCTTCCAATTTTAGTCTTAATTTTAGTTTCTTTAATTTTTAAGTAGTTTTAAATTAGGTTGTTTGCATGAGATTGAGTTATTTTAATTTTAGTACTTAGCAAAAAGATTTGAGTGATTCTTCATAGGAACAAACTTTACTTTCATTATATTACTTGTTAACAATACGTGCACTTCTGTGGTAAATCCAACAACAAGTTTTTGGCGCATTACTGAGGAATTGTTTTAAATTTTCTTTATTAATATTAGTACTAAGCAATCTTAGTCTTAATTCAAACCTTATTTTTCTTTGTTTTCAAGTACTTTTGATCGTTGTATATGACGAGTGAGAAGTTTGGAGATTGTTCCTTTTGGTCCTAAAATCAAAAAGACTCTTCAAAAAATTCAAAAAGAAAATTCACAAGCTTTAACTCAATTCAGAACAATGGTTGATCAACAAGAAGAGAATAAGTCTTTTTGAGAATATCTTGCACCTTTCATTCAAGGCCTTAATTCAAGCATCCATAAACCTACCATCCAAGCTAATAACTTTGAGATTAAACTTGCAATCATTCAAATGATTCAGACTTTAGTTCAGTTTGGGGGATTGGCAAATGATGATCCTAATGCACATATTGAGAATTTTCTGGAGATTTGTGATACATTCAAGACCAATGGTGTTTCGATGATGCCATTAGATTATGACTTTTCTCATTTTCACTGATAAAAAAGGTAAAGAATTGGTTGAATTCGCTTCTAGCTGGTTCCATTACTACTTGAGATGATTTGGCTTAAAAATTCTTGGCTAAGTTCTTTATACTAGCAAGATAGCTAAAATGCAGAATGATATCACCTCTTTTACATAATTTGATTCTAAACAGTTGCAAGTTCAGACTTTCTATAATGATTTGATAAGACCAATTAGAACAACCATTCATGTTGTAGCAGGAGATGCATTGATGAGTAAATCCATTGATGAGGCTTATGATTTATTAAAAGAGATGGCTTCCAACAATTATCAATGGCCATTTAAGAAATTGGGCCTAAGAAAAATTGTTGGTATTCATGAGCTTGATGCAATTAATGCCTTGACTTCACAATTAGCTGTTATCATTGAAAAAATTGTACATTGGGTGTTAATTGTCACGACCCAATTTTTGGGCCATGACCGGCGCAAGGGCCCAATAAACATAGTCTATTAAGCCCAAGCAAGCCTATCGATTTATCCTACTCATGATTCCATCAAATATTGCTAAGTCACAAATTATAACTTTAAACCAAAATAGTAATAGACATTTCCAACTTGTATTGGCATTACTCATTTAAAATATACATACATTGTCTACAGCATGTATCTTAATAATTTACATCAAGTTTGTCTATACATCTAAAAAAGAAGACTCGATTTCCAGCGGAGGGACTCAGACCAATGTACAGCTACTGAATGCCGAGACACCTACCAAAAGATGGGTATAAGTCTATAAGGACAACTCGTCCTAGATACCGACTGCCTCGTGATCTGAAAACATGAAGTTGAAAACGGTGAGTGTAAACCCAGTGAGTGAACAAGAAAGGGAAGAAGCATACCATAAGGAATCTTTAATGAAATCATGATGCATTCTTTTTCAAAACAATGCAATTTGTTTCTATTCTTATTAAAAACCCCTCATCAAGCCTTAAATGATTAATCATTTGAAAATCATTAACCCATACATAACAAACCATTTGAAGAATGAAAGCTTCAATATTACACAAGTAAGTCAAATACGACAACAAATCTTCGCTGCAGCGAAAATGAATTTTCGTTGCAGCGACGTTGGGATTTAGTTATTAGCCGAATGAGGGTTTCTCAACTGGCCGAGGGTTTCTCACTAAACCTCCCCATTTTAAACTTAACTCATTTAATCCTTAATGTTGGAAGTCTATGCTCTAATATGGTAGCAAAGAAGTGAAAGATAGGGTAGCAATTGGACAAGATAGGAGACCAAAATAGAAAGTTTTTCGCTGCAACGAGATTCTTTCTCACTACAGCGAAATTATAACCCAGAAACAGAAGGTTTCTCGCTGCAGCGAAATTCAACTGATGAAATAGAGAGTTTCTTGCTGCAGCGAGATTCCTTTTCGCTGCAGCTAGAAGCTGCAGTGACTATCTCGCTGCAGCGAAATACATTCTCACTGGAGCGAGAACCAGTTCTGGTGAAGGTTTTCAAACCTGAGAATTTCTCGTTGCAGTTAAATTGATTCTTGCTACAGCGAAATACAGGGCACCAAATGAAAATTTTCTTTTCTCCCAAAGAAAACCACCCTGTTTGAAATGTTCAAAACCAATAAGAAATACATAACAACTTCCCAAAGTTTAACATACCGAATTTCACATACATTACATCCATATACATAACCTATAAATTTCTTATAACACACAAGTTTACGTATATATACATATACATATACCCATCACCATCATGCACACCATCCCATCTTCATCATCACCAGCTCATGCGCACTCCCTACTCGCACATGGCTGGGTCATCACCAAGTTATGCTCACTCTCTACTCGCACATAATCTGGTCATCTTCGGCTTATGCACACTCCCTACTCGCACATAGCCGAGTCAATATAATTACACAATATTATATTTGAGCATATATGTATATCAACATAATGCAGCCACATAGAAATCCATAATAACTACATATCATAACATAAACCATTTCTCAACAGCTTGTTCCCAAGGCATTCATTTTTTAGAAAAGTTGTATAAAATCATTCAAACATTTTGTTCAAAACAGTCATATTCCCAAAACAATTTTGATAGGCAATCCACTTACCAATTGATTGTAGAGCCTTTAGATGACTCCAATTCCTCTAATTGTCCAATGAGATGATGGGGCTTCCTTAGAACCTAGGATCACATTAGCATAATCAATAGGTCAATTTACACACTATGAACCCTAAAAGCTATCTCTTAGCTAGCTTTCAATTGCCACATTAAATGGCTATCTATGTTCACTATCTTAATCACTAAAAAGTAATGAACATAGTCAACAATAAAATAGCTCATAAATCCCAATTGCTAGCCATTTTCTATAGCTAAAAATCGAGCTTAGTTCATCACTTACCCTAGGGCTCCTTTGTAGTCAAATTCTCTTCCAATTGCTTTCTAATCAATGGGGTAATTCTTTATTTCTCTCTCTAGAATGTCCAACTAGTGAGAGAAAGTATGAAAACCAGATTTTTGAATGGTTTTAAAGTGAGAGGATGAAATAGCATAAGGGTTTATGGAAGAGTACACCAAAAGCATGAAAATTGGAGCTAAAGAGAGAAAGTTATGGAAGCTTGAGGAAAACTCACATGGAGGAATTAAAGAAACGTGAGAGAGGAGAAGGGAAGAAGAAGACCAGCTGCTGAAAATTCAAGAAGGTGCTGGAAATTTCATGATATTTATAGGCCAAACTTATCCATTCCCATAAAATTACGAAAATGCCCTTCCACCAAGTAACTTATTCTCCTCCAACCTTTTATGTAATCTTTTTTCTCTTTTAACACTGGGACAAGATCCATAATGGTCTAGACATGTTCGAGTTCATAAAAACTTAAAATTTTAACTCGAGGTGAAAAATGATCATTTTGCCCCTATCGTGCAAATCGTCAAAATTTTGGTTTCCTTTCCATTTTGCCCCTAATTTCACCATCCATTTATGCCTTAGGCCTACTTAGACCATAATATTATTTAAAAACCTTACTTTTATGGATTTACTAAGAAAATGACGAAATTATCCCTGATCAGGGATATCGCGTATATTTCCCTTTACGAGTTTATAAAGGTCAAGGTCTCACATTAATGCTATTCAAAGTCCTTTTTCAACATGTGAGTTATATGGAGATAGGCATCCCAATGATCAATGTCCTACTATTGTTGAATTTGCTCAGTTTGTTAGAAATTTTAATAGGTAGTAGAATAATCCAAATCATTTACAGTTTTGGTTGGAGGAATAATCCTAACTTTTCATGGGATAATAACTAAGGATCATTTTCAGCAGCAAAGCCAAATTTCCCTCCTGGTTTTCCTCCACAAGCTACCACTCCTTTGCTTAAGAAAAAGCTAACAATGGAAGAGATATTTATGCAATATATAGTTAAAAATGATGCTGTCATTCAAAGCAAAGTAGCATCACTTAGGAATCTTGAGACACAATTGGGCTAGTTAGCGAATGCCATTAACAATAGGCCTTAAGGTGCTTTACCTAGAGATATTGAACCCAATCTTAGAAAAAAAGGTAAAGAGCATTGTAAAGCAGTTACACTCAAAAGTGGAAAAAAGGTAAGTGGTAATAATATGCACTCTGAAGACTTAGGTAAGTCTGCTAAAAAAGAAGTTGTTATTGATGTTGAAAAAGAAATTACGGTTAAAAATTCTAGTGAGAAATCTCAAACATAAAAATCACAAGTGAATATTTCACAACCACCCTTACCACTTTTTCCTTAACATTTTCAAAAGCAGAAACTTGACAAGCAATTTCAAAATTATTCAAGTGTTTAAAGAGCTTCATATTAATATTCCTTTTGTTAAAGTTTTGGAAAATATGCCCAGCTATGTTATTTAGAGACTTTTTTCGACATGTGAGTTATATAAAGATAGGCATCCTAGTGATTAGTGTCCTATTACTATTGAATCTGCTCAATTTATTGGAAATTTAATAGGCAGCAGAATAATCCATAGTTCAACAATTACAATCCTGGTTCGATGAATAATCCTAACTTCTCATGGGGTAACAACCAAGGATCATCTTTAGTAGCAAAGCCAAATTTCCCTTTTGGCTTTCCACCACAAGCTAAAGTTCCTTTGCTTAAGAAAAAGCCAACGATGGAAAAGATGTTTATGCAATATATGGCTAAGAATGATGTTGCCATTCAGAGTGAAGCTATATCACTCAAGAATATTGAGACACAAATGGGCCAGTTAGCTAATGCCATTAACAGTAGACCTTAAGGTGCTTTACCTAATGATTCTGAACTTAATCCTAAAGGAGAAGGTAAGGAACATTGTAAAGCAATTACACTAAAAAATGGAACAAGGTAAGTGGTAATAATATGCAACTTGAAGACTTCTGCTAAAAGAAATTGTTATTTATGTGGAAAAAGAAATTGTGGTTGAAAATTCTAGTGAAAAATCTAAAACAGAAAAATCACAAGTGAATCTTTCACAACCACCTCAACCACTTTTTCCTCAACGTTTTCAAAAGTAGAAACTTGATGAGCAATTTCAAAGATTTATTAAGGTATTTAAAAAGCTTCGTATTAATATTACTTTTGCTGAAGTTTTGGAAAATATTCCTAGCTATGTTAAGTTTTTAAAACATTTCTTGAGTAAAAAGAGAAAATTAGATGACTTTAAAACTGTTGCACTTAGTGAAGAGTGTAGTGCCATAATTCAAAAAAAGCTTCCATCAAAGCTTAAAGATCTAAGTAGTTTTACTATTCCTTGCACTATTGGTACTTTATGTTTTGCTAAAGCTTTATGTGATTTTGGTGCAAACATAAATTTGATGCCATTGTCAATTTATCGACAACTTGATTTGAGAGAAATTAAGCTTACTTTTGTGACATTACAACTCGCTAACCGATCCTTCACTTATCCATATGGTATAGTGGAAGATCTTTTGGTAAAAGTTGGTAAGTTTATTTTTCCAGTAGAGATTGTTGTACTTGACATGGAAGAAGATCAAGAAATATCAATCATTCTTGGAAGACCATTTTTAGCTACTGGTAAAGCTCTTATTGATGTTGAAAAAAATGAACTTACCTTAAAGGTTCAAGACCAAAAAGGTAACTTTGAATATTTTTAGAGCTTTAAAATTTCAAAAAGATTTCAATAAGTGTTTTGCTATAAATGTGGTGAATAGCATTACTTATGATGTGTTTATGAAAAATTATTCTAATAATCCACTTGAGGCTTCTTTGATTTCTACTTATGAAAGTGATGATGTAGGGTTCTTGAATATGCAAAATTGTTGGATGCTCCATCATGCTTCCGAAAACCTCAATTTTAGTCTTTGGAATTACCAACTTCTTTAATTTCACCAATTAAGCCTTTCATTGAAGAACCGCCCACACTTGAGTTCAAACCATTACCTACTTATGTAAGGTATGCTTTTCTAGGAAACTCATCCACTTTGTCAATTCTTGTTTCTTCTCCTTTTACTAATGTTCAAGAAGACAAGCTCCTTCATGTGCTAAGAAAGTTTAAGAAAGCCATAGGCTGGACCATTGCTGACATCAAGGGAATCAGTCCATCTATTTGCATTCATAAAATTCTTCTTAAGGATAACCACAAGGCCACCATTAAGCATCAATGTAAGCTAAATCCAATCATGAGAGATGTGGTTAAGAAGGAGATTATCAAGTGGTTAGATGCTGGTATAGTATATCCAATTTCAGATAGTACATGGGTAAGTCCAGTCTAATGTGTACCAAAAAAGGAGGTATTGTTGTAGTTTCTAATGAAAACAATGAGCTTATTGCCATTGAAACTGTGACTGGTTGGAGGGTATGTATAGATTATTAAAAGCTCAATAAAGCTATAAGGAAAAACCATTTTCCTTTCCCTTTTACTAATCAAATGCTTGACAAATTATCTAGTAAGGAATTTTATTACTTTTTATATGGTTATTCTGGGTATAATCAAATCATTATAGCTCTTGAAGATCAAGAGAAAACTACTTTTACTTGTCCCTATGGAACTTTTGCATTTAGGAGAATGCTTTTTGGATTTTGTAATGCACTTACTACTTTTCAAAGATGCAAGATGGCAATTTTTTCTAACATGGTGGAAAAATATCTAAGTAAAGCTTGTCATCTTTTGATTGAACTTGAGCATAAAGCATATTGGGCAATCAAAGACTAAACTTTGATCTTTAAGCTATTAGAGAGAAATGTCTCTTGAACTCAATGAGATGGATGAGTTCCAACTTCAAGCTTATGAGAGTGCAAACATCTATAAGGAAAAAACCAAGAGATGCCATGACAAGAAAATCATTAAGCGTCGTTTTGAACCAGAACAACATGTTTTCCTTTATAACTCTCTATTGAGGTTGATTTTAGGTAAGCTTAAGTCTAAATGGTTGGGACCTTTTGTTGTTATGAAAGTATTCCCTCATGGAGTAGTGGAATTATCGAAAGGAAATAGGATTTTCAAAGTGAATGGTTTGCATCTCAAGCATTGTTGGGAAGGCAAAATCGAATGCCACAAATCTTCAATTTCACTCATTAATGCCAATTGAGCTTGGCAAAGTCAAACTAACGACTATTAATCAAGCATTTTATGGAAGACGACCCAAGCACTCTGTACTTAATTTATTTTTGATTTCTTGCTTTTATTTATTCATTATTTATTTCATTTACTACTTTAATTTTTATCTTTATTGCAAGTGTTCAAGTAAAAAAAATTGACATCATGTTGGCCCAATAATGAGGCACGCCTCCCCCAAACAGAGAGATTAGTGCCGTGGCACCCAACCTTGGTGTCGCGGTAGCCCAATATTAGAAACCCCCCCCCCCCCCCCACTTGGCTTAGTAAATCTTCCACAATTGCCTTCTTTTCTGAAATAGGTGCGCTAGCTTGTTGGTGAAATGCTGGAGGTAAATTGGGATGATTCCTCCACCTAGGTTGTAAGTGTTGGAGTAAGGGTTATTCTGCTGTCTATTACCCATAAATTGCACTGCTTTTGTTGAGCTTGGACACTGATGACTTGCATGATTATCTCCACATAACTCATAAGGTACAAAAGAACTTTGCAAAATATTAGTACGAAAAGTCAAGAGTTTTAGTTAAAGCTACTACTTGAGCCGATAACATTGAAAATGCATCTACATCATAAATTCTAGCTACTCTCTTATGCATTAATCCCTCCACTAGCCACTGGTAGTTGTTCGTAGCCATCTGTTCCAACAAATTGTATGCCTCATCAATCGATTTAGCCATCAAAGCTCCTCTCGATGCAGCGCCAATGGTAGTCCGAACATGCCCACTCAAACCATTATAAAAAGTCTGCACTTGAAGCCATTTTGGAAGACCATGATGAGGAAAACGTCGAAATAGTTCTTAGTATCTTTTCCAAGCTTCATACAATGATTCAGAATCTAGTTGCATGAATGATGTACTGTCATTCCTCATTTTCATTGTCTTAGCCGGAGGGAAGATCATCCCTTGTTGTTATTGAACTAGTGGGGAGTGCATTCAACCATGCTTTAGCTTTATCCCTTAATGAGAAAGGAAAGAGCCTCAAATGAATTGCATCATCTGGGACACCATTGCATTTGAAAGTGTCACAAATCTCCAAGAAGTTGATATGGCCATTTCGATCATTTGAGGAAAGCCCCCAAACCGGACTGAAGTTTGAATCATGATGATGATAGCCATCTTGATCTCAAAACTATTTGCTTGAATAGTTGGCCTTCGAATGCTTGATGAAATTCCTTGTACCAAAGGAACCACATAATCCCTTAAGCAACAATTGTCAGTTATTACACACTCTTAGATTTGCTATTCACCCTATTGATTAGCCATTGTATTTACTAGAGTATGTAACACCTCGTACTTTAGTATGGTGACTAATAGAGCTTATTGGATACCAATTGAGGTTAATTAAAGTGTTTAAGAGTGTTGAAGGGTGAAAGGAATATATTGAAATAAAATATTTCACATGCGATAAAATAATAATAAACAATAATATTTTATTAAGGTCGAAGTTGTAAAGTTAAAAGCTGCTATAGAGCTAAATTGAGACAAAGCAAGATGTTTTGGAGCCCTATAAGGCTAAAGGAAAATTTTGAAATAAAATAATAAATTTTAGATATAATAATATTAAAATAAAATAAATACCAAATTGGTTTTATTACACGAAGAACATGTTAATTGTACAATTTGTCTAAGTGGGGGAGTGGAAGTAAGAAAAATTTCGCAGAAAGGAAGCTTTAATGGGGCTCGCGTGCCTTCATTAACTAAAGTGAGAAAGAGTAAGTATATATTTAAATATTATGGTGACACCTTGGTGGAGTATGAATTTGACATTTTATTTGAACAAGCGCAAAGGAAGAAAAATAAAGAGAATTAAAATTAACGGAATGATGGGAGGACCTAATAAAAAAGAATAAGATGTTGAAGGGTGGAATTGCAAATAATGGAAAGTTAAGGGATGAAGTTGTAATTATCAAAAGTTGAAGGATCAATTTATAAAAGGATGCAAAGTTTAAAGGGTCAAGTGGTAAATAAGAAAAAATTGGAGGAACTATGTGCAATTTTACCATTTTAAGTTAAGAGAATATTTGATGTATATATTTTTATTTTGGAAAGCAATATGAAATTGAAGTTGGATGCAAGTTCAATGCAAATGTAAATAAAATGCATAGAAATGCATGTGAAATGAAATGCAAAAGAAGGCAATAAGGAAAATCTTGGGAATTAATGCATGTGAAGTAATAAAAAATAATAAACAAAGCATGTAAGGTGGTAATGGATAAACAATGGGCGATTTTCCCATTAAATAGAAAAGGAAGGAAAATATTTAAATGAAAAGTGTGTGCAAGTGGAGGACAAAGGCTGCCAGCCCATGTAGAGAGAAAGTAGCATGTAGGATGAACTTTTGCATGGCCAATTTAAGTGAAATACAATCTACCAAAGAATGAAGTAAATGGATTACAAAGGATTAAGGATACAAGGCCATTACATTGGGCAATCCGTCAAGCTTTAAGGATTCCTTGAAGAATCCGCCCAAGCTAAGGCTTGCAAAGACTTTTAGAAAGAATTCTTGGGCAATCCACCCATTTGCAGCACAAAAAGGGTTGGCAAATTCTCTCTAAAATCGGTGCTTCCCTAATCCTTTTATAATCCTTAAACCTCCAAAATTATCACATTAAAGCTACAAATTTGAAAGTATAATGAAAAATTTTGAGCAATGAGGGAGCTCCCACCAGTGAAGAAGAAGAAAAACATCTTAGCATTTTCACTTTCCTTTAGAGCACTTGTGAGCTCTTTCTCTCTATTTTCCTATCATCAAGCTTCATTGCTCCTAAAAGTCCATCTTGTCTTGAAGTGATATGAGTTAGATCTCATGGTAGCTAAGAAATATCAAGGAAAAAGACTAGAAACCACAAGGAAGAAAGTGTGAATGATCGGCGGGTTCAAACAAGTTATGGTAAGTGGAACTTTGATTTTGGTTATAAATTTCTTAAGGAAATGAGTTGGTAATTGTGATACCCCGTACCCTCGTATAGTAGTCAACATAACCTTATCAATAAGACGAAGGGCTAATTAACGTGGATTTAAGTGTCAAAGAGCGGTGGCGAGTGAAAAGAATATTCTAAAGTAAAATATTTTGCACTCAAGAAAATAATAATTAAATAATAATATTTTTAAAGAAGATGAATTAGTGAGATAAAAAGTGATTCAAAAATGAATCGGGGCATAAAAAGACATTTCGGGTTCTAAGGAGATAAATGGAAAATCTTATAATAAAATAATATTAAAATATTAATATTTTATTTAATGTTGAAATTAGTCTTGAAGGAGGATTATATGGTTAATCTAAGTGGGGGAGAAGGAGAATGAGGTAATTTTGGAGAAAAACGATGTTAGTAGGGCCCACATGTCTTTATTAAATAAAGTTAGTGTGGGTAAGTATATATTTAAATATTATGGTGATACCGTGTTGAAGTGCAAACTTTATATTTTGTTTGCACACATGTAAAGAAAGAAAAATAGAAGAAAATTGGAATTAAAAGATGGTTGGGAGGATTAAATTTAAAAAGAAGAGAAACTTGGAGGGTAAAATAGTAATTTTTCCATGAGCTTGGTTAAAGCTTCCAAAAGAAGCTTTGACTCTTTTCTTTCTTATCCATGGCTGATCCTTATTTTCTCCAAAAGGCATTTTCTTCTCCATCTTCTTCCTCCCATGCCATTTTCCTTTCTTTACCATAAAAATCAAGTTTTTTCTTCTCCTTTCTCTTCTTTTCTTACTTCTCCATTCTCCTACCCCTTTATTCACCCAACCCACAACTCTCAACCTCATTTTTATCCCAATTGAACCCTAAGAGAGAGAAAAAAAGAAAGAAGAAAAGAATAAAAAAAAGAAAAACGAAGAGAAAAGATTGGAGGACGCTTGGCCTTGGAAGAGAAAAGAGAAAACTAAGAGGCTTTCCTCCCCACCCATACACCATTGTTGAGGTTTTAAAAGATTTTGGTGGTTTGCCTTGTGGGTTTCAAGGTAAGAAAGGTAGAAATTGATATTTTGTTTGAAAGCATGTAGTTTGAACCAATTATGATGCGAGGTTTTGTTTGTGGTAGCAATGATCAATAAAGATCCACGAAACCCAAGGCATGCATGTGGAAGAATCTTGGAATGCATGGTTATTTTGAGTAGATTAAGCGGTGGGTAAGCATTCTAACCTCTAAATCACAAGTAGAAAGGAAAAATGAGATATGTATTGATTGTTTGTGCTTGTGGCAGCATGTAAAGGTAAATTGTGGTGCATGTGGACTTAGGAAATGCTTGATGGAAGTAAATTTATAGATGCTGCCATATGCTAGGTTAATGGTGTGGAAATGATGGTTGAACTTGATAAATATTCTTAGAAAAAATTAATATATGTGCTAGAGTCATAAATAAGTTACTGATAGTTATAATCTAAAGAATTACGCAAGTAAAGGATAAAGGCAACTTTGGTAAAACTGTGTGAAGATATAAGTTAGTTGAATAAGGATTCACGATTAAATGAAAAAGAGATGTAGAAATGATATACACTAAAGATATTGAATTTGGATTGTTGCTAAAAAGTGCAAAAGTAAAGATAATATACTGTAGTAGCATACCAGAGGAAATAACGAGTGACTGGCAAGTAGAAATAGCTAAATACGCCTCCGAACTAATAGCAATGTAGTATCCATCATAAGGTGAGTGAACTTGCATTTAAAAGGTTTTGAACAAATGCACATGTGTTGAGTGAAATGCTAGAATATCCTTGGTTGATTCTTTTCAAATTTATGCACAGGAACAAGCTTTTCACAAGTGATACTTCTACATTTTTAAACGTATAATGTGATGAATTACGTATTTGAAATATTATGTTGAATTGCCAATTAAATTGTGGCATGTGATGTGTGCCATGAATTGAATGTAATGTTGAATGATAATTATGACCATGTGTGTGCGGTGTGGGAGTGCACATGACGGTGCCGGTAGTATGTGGTTAAGCACATGATGACGATATATGCCATGTGCGGTGTGGGAGAGCACATGATGATGATATATGCCATGTGCGGTGTGGGAGTGCACATGAGGATATTAGTTATGTGTGGTGTGGGAGCGCACATGAGCTGAGTTAAGGTTGGCGGGTGTATGTGCAGAGTCGTGGTGACTAGTGTGGGCATGACCTTGGTGTATGTTTGAATTATCTATATATTTATATATACATAATGTATATGTGAACTTTTACACGCATGTGCACCTGTCCTGTAGAGGAGAGATTTTTGAAAAATGTAATGTGATTGAATTGTATATTGAAAGTTGGTATTCTTAAATGTTTTCAAAATGAGTTGGAAAACAACATGGCATCGAGTTTTATTTATGATATACAAATTGCATGGTTTCAATACCAATGCATCGTGTTTTCTAAAAAAAATCTTCCATATCGTTTGCTTGTTCCCTTCTTATGTTCACTCATTAGGTTTATACTCACCCTTTTCAACTTCATGTTTTAGTTTTCAAGATCGAAGGTAGTTGGATCCTAAGTCAAAGTGCTCCCTCCTATTCATCTTTCGGTAGGTTCACTATGACTCTCAATGATAGCACCCATGGCCAGAGTCACTCCGCTAGTTGTCAATGGTCTGTTGTATGGTTATAAGTGATGGCTTAATGTAAATTGTGAGATTTGTTGTGAACTTTGTATGTACTTGGTTTTCATGATTTAAATTTTCATGAGATGGTTATTAGAAATTACAAGTTTTAGATCCTAAAGAAAAAGAAGTGATAGATGGACTACTGACGGATTTACATAGAGAAGCTTGCTTGGGACTGGTGGGCTATGCCTATTGGGCCTATACACCGGTCATGGCCCGGGGTTTTGGGATGGGACAGTAATTGTGAGAAAATGTTTGTGGCAGCAAAGATCTATAAGGTTTGAAGGAGAATAATTACATGCATGTCACCAAACCCTTGTTAAATGGTGAAAATTAAGGTATAAAGAAGAGGGCTTGGGAGGAATATTGAAGTGCATGAAAGATCCAAGCCATTTTAAAGGTAAGCATGCAATGAAAATTGATTGTGCTATCTTGGGTACGATTGGGAAGAATGTTTATACTAGTTATGGTTTTGATGTTGTGTGAATGTAATGTTTTGAAAAAGTAAAAGGTAGAAAACTATGCATGCAAAGACTTGAGAATTATTTGGTAAGTTGCTACCTATATATATGTGTGTGTATGTGTGTGTGTGTGTGTGTGTGTGTGTGTGTGTGTGTGTGTGCAAAAGATTAATTGTGAAGGAATTATGATTATAGCATGAATTGAACCATTTGGTTAATGGTTACTTCTTGAATGAGAAGGGGGAATAAAGAATAGGCTATAAAAGCATAAAACTAAGTGTGGGCAACAAGTGTGGTATAGAATAAATTATAAAGTTGCTAAGTATTTTGAATTTAATTATTGCTAGGAAATTGACAAGTAAAGGATAGTTGCCATGAGTGTAAATCAAGAAAGATAATGGTTAAAATGGCAAGTGATATTTATCGATTAAGAACGCAAAGAGTTTAAATTGGCGAAGTAATATCTCGCCAAGAAAGGTGAGTAAGGGGTGTCTATTTAAAAAGGTTTCGCATTATATAATGACGTTTCATATACAACTATATGATTATGATTTATTCAATGTCATTGTGGAAAACATGAGTTGCTAGAAAATGATAAGTAGTTTGAATACCTATTCGTGAAACATTTATAAACTGTTATTGTGGAAAGCATGAGCTAGTAGAAATGCTGAGCAATTGTGGATGCCATGACTTTTGAAATTTTTTTGTATATATATAAGCTATATATGTAAAGTGTTTTAGAAATTGGGAAACAAGCTCTTTTCCATGGTTTATATCGAAACGTGCCTTACTTGTTTTTGTGATGTGCATTCATGAATAAGATTTATGTTCACCATTCTTTGAGTTAATATTTAAACCTCATGCAAAGGTTTTACATCATGAATTCTTACAAATGGACTTATAACGTTGCCATGATTTGTTTTTGGAAATGGATTTAAAATAAGCTTTTGAAAACCCAATTTGGTTACAATGGTTTTGTAAAATAAAGAGATTCGAGAGTAGGCCAAATGTCTCATCAGAATAGTATGATCCTTATGCACAAGTGAGCTTTAGCTAGATAACCTTTGGGTCACCGACGGGCTGTTAGACGTGGCTAGGTCATGGTCTGTGATATATACATGGCAAGGCTATGGGTTGTTATATGTGGCTAGGCCACGAGTTGATATACGTGGTTGTGACCACATGATTTCTTCAATGTCGGCCAATATCATCGAGACTGGCATGGCTATAGGAATTTAGTGGAGGGGGGCCTTCGAATGTTATTACGTGGAAGAGGGTCCATGGGGTTGATTATCTATGATTACCTACTCGAGATTGATATCTCTTTGGGGTTTTCAAATACGTATTCTTTTGCATGGTGAGAAATATCGATTTTTCCATAGCTCCCTTATTTATACGATGGTTTTGTGTTTAATATCTCGAGTATGAGTTCATTTATATTCATGTGTATAAGCATCGACATTGTTTGATTTTTCGGGGAACATGTGTGCTTATTTTAGTTCGATTTTAAGTAAAGGACATCAAATGATTTTGACGGTAGAAATCTTTTAATTGCACTGGTTTTAACATATTACCTGAAATTGTTACTTTGCATCACAATTATTTAGTATATATGTAAGGCACAAATGTTCCATTGGATTTTAAATGGTTTATATATTCATACGCTTTTCATATTCAAATTTTCTATCCCTGGCTTGTTTCCCATCTTTACTCTGCTCACTAAGCCGATGATCACTGAGTCTGTGAGACTTACCCCACCATTCTCATTTTACAGAGAAGTGATCAGCTAGCGTGCTCTTCATTAGCATATTATAGTCCACTATGATGTAGGTAAAGGCATCTCTTAGTTCCTATTCCAAATCGCTCCGCTATTAGAGGTTGGGTCATTTATAGTATATTTCGTTTCAGAAGTAAACAATTGTGTACACTATAAACATATATTTATATAATGATGAAACATAATATAATGAGAGAATATTTGCCGTTAATGAAATTGTGATGGTTATGAGATTTCCAAGGGATGTGTTATGGTTTGATAAATGGATAGTTGTTGAGGTTTGCTAGGGACTTGGTGAGCTTCCTCGTGAGACTCGAGCACCAGTAATGATCGGGGAAAAAGGTCATTACAAAGTAACACCTTGTTGATTCTCTCGTCAAAGTCTGGAAAATGTTCGCACAATTTCCAAATCACATGGGATAGTCTCCAAGTTATTTGCTCTTCTTATACAACAGTTGAACACAACTGCAAAACAAAAATAAACTTAAATTAAGACTAATTTGTAAAATTTTAATATTAGCAAATAACAAAGAAAACACAATCCCAAGCAACAACATCAAAAACTTGTTATCAATTTTGCACACATAAGTATACGTGTCGAACAAGTAATATAGTGATGAAGTAGAGTATCATTCCCACGAAAATTTGTTCCTAAATTTTTACTAAGTATTAAAATCTTATAACAAATCAATCTTATTTAAGTAATCAAAATTTATACAAAATTAATTAAAAAAATTAAAATAAACACTAAATTAACTAACAAAATAAATAAGTTGAGAAAAGTAGTATATTAAAGTAGGATTATGGGTTCATTCAACATTTCATCTGATATCAACTTTTCTTGTTATTTATCTTTCTTTGGTGGTTTTGCTAACCTAGAATCCAAAGCTATGGACAAGTCTCCATCGAGTTACTTGTACAAATACCTAACTTAATTAGTTCACTATATGTTTATAGGAATCAAATAAATTAAGTTCATTAAGTAAATGTCTTAATGTGACTATGTATGGCAATTGGTGTATGTCTACTTGAATCGCGAATCAGATCACCTAAGAGACGTGAACATACACTATTCAAACCTTAGTCCAATCTAAAATCTTTCTGTTAAGTCTCAATTAAATTCACAAATCAGTTAATTGTTGGCCAAGTAATCAAAAGCATTAAGAACATATTTGAATAAGCAAAACTACACCCATTTATGATAAATAAAAGAGCAGCTAATATTCAAATTACATGTTGAAATCCACCACAATCCTAGAAAGATAATTTAGCTCATAATAACTAATAAAAACAATATTCAAAGAAATTTAGCCATGAATCTAAGTTAAAGAAAGCAAAAGAAACACAAAATTAGAGAAAGAAACTAAGTGTTGAAGCTTTGCAATCTCAATTCTCTCTCAAATTCTCTTGTTTTCTTGCTTTGTTCTTGGCTCCAAATCTCCAGAATAGTTGGTTGCTGCCTCCTCCTTAAAACTTTTGAAAAAAGTCCCTTAAATAGGCTCCAAGTAACCTAATTTTCAAAATCCCATCAAATTTTTATTTTTGAAAAATCGCCTAGCAATTTTCTTGGTGTCGTAATGTTGGTTTTTTTACTCACATAAGGTAAAGCAGAGCTGTCTCATAAAAAAGGATGGTACCGTGGCAAAACATACTAACGGTTCCTTGCCTTTCACTTTTCACCAAAAAAGGATGGTACATGTTTTTATTTTAATATATATATATATATATTACATAAATAATTCAATTTAATAATACAATTCTTTATGTTAATTAATGATTATGATAGTTTTAATAATGTGTATATATATATTTTTTCTCTTTTTATGCTTATAGGTAAAGGAAAAGAAATGACAAGTTACATTCTTTGACCTTTTTGAACACAGTCAAAAGTGATAGAAATGTACTAAAAAATTTGCGAATAACAAGTCCAAAACTGTTTTATGTAAGTAAACATGTGTTTATATATATTCGATATATATATTGCTTACCAATTAAATAAGTTAATAATTTTACTTACTTTTTTATTTTGTAAGAATTATACACTTCGACAATAAAGGAGAAGTACAATATGAAGCCATCTAGCCAACCAGAGTTTGATCCAAAGGCATGGACCAAGGCCATTAGAGGGCCAACGAGTACTCGGATCCCCATATATAAATTTGGAACCCATGTCCTTGCATCGAAACTTCTGGCTGCAGTTGCGACATTTGAATTTGCTTGTGGCCCTAACGATGCACCACCTCCTACGTTGACTCCTACACTTGAGCTCAAGGCATATCGATAATTGCTTAGTGACATGAAGACCTTGATGACGGGTTTCACTGATATTAAGGGTTGTTTTATGGATGTAATTGGATCGAGGATAAAGCAACCTCAACCAACCGAATTCGAGCCTTCATAGCCTCCACCACAACGGTAGCAACAAAAGCCACTCTAACTCTTTTAGTGAGATTTGTAAACGTTTATGTTTGGATTATTGTTAGATGTTTACATTAGAATATTTTTATTAATAACGATTTGTATTAGATTTTCATATTTTCTATATGTATATATGTTTGCTATATGTTTACTTTATCAATAACAGCATCATATCATAATTTTATTATGAACAGGACAAATTTAATTTCCCAAAAAAAAACCCTACACTGTTGTATTAGTAATAGAATTGTTGATAGATTTCATCTATTAGCGATAAATTTCCTTAGTTACTAACATAATTGCTAATGGAGCTTATACGCAATACAAACAGAATTGGACATTGCCAACAACTACAACTTGTAAGCTTCAAAGTTGGTTTTGGCGATAATCCGTTGATAATTTTGTCAATAATTAATGATGGAATTGTTGACGAATTTTGTTTCATCGATAATTTAACCTATGAAATCAACTCTTTGCTGATGAAATGACCAATGGAAACTTCGATCGATAATTTATCAATGAAAAATTTCATTGTTGATGAATTTTGCATTACCGACAATGTCTTTTCCAATTGACTATGAAAAAAATTTTCACTGACTAATTTGTTCATAATGCAAGACATTAATGGACTGTTATGCATTACCGACAAAAATTTTGGTCGATAATACCTTCTTTTTTTGTAGTGTTGAGCACCGCAGTCATGGTTCTTTGGATGCCATGACACCAGTCTCTCAAGTGATAATTTTATTATATAGAGTTATTTTGACACATTTTGAGGGCTTAAGTAGTTAGATCTTTAAGATTTTAGGTTCAAATCGTAGCATTTTAGGTGTTTTTTTAGTTTAAGTTTAGATAAATGTTTAGTAATTAATTTTATATTATTTCGTTTTAAATTATTTAAGAGTAGTATTAATAATTTCTCTTATTGCTTTTGTAGAAAATTTGATGAAAAAGGCTCATTTGATGAAAATCCGTACAAATGTGGTGATGACTTCATTCATATATGTTGTGATATTTTAACCATATCTTTGTCTACAGAACTCCAAATGAAGTGATTCTTGAACCACTAGACTTCTAAGAGGAAGGAATCCAACTTTTATTATTACCACTTCACCCAATTTCGATTGGATAGTGGTTAAACTATTTGTCTAATTGGGAGCACTGCAGTAGTATGCATAGTCTGAACATGATGCAGTATTTGGAGCATATCTTTCAATCTAGAAGTCCAATTGACATTATTCTTAAGCCATTGGCAAGATAAGAGATAGGGCTACAAATTTTATGTTACCACTTTTCCTAGTTTGGACCAGATCAGGGTGAAAATCATGTTAGAAGTTGATAGACTAGCGCAGCATTGGGAGAACAAGGCTGTAGCACTATTGAAAAGAAGCTCACCATACAATTTTCCCGAGAGCTCAATGTTGCAATGCTGAAGAAGTAGTGCTGCAACGCTACTGTAGCAAAAAAATTAGCATCGTGACACCAAGAAATCAAGCTAAATCACTATCAAAATTAAATCTAAATAACTTTATATCAAAGAGTTATCAATCATCTTGATTAACTTCATTTTCTTCTATTCAAATATGATTACCGAGGTCCTCAAGATATATCTCATTTTTCTTATGTTTTAGAGTTTTCTTAGTGTCTCTTAATGAGAGGGGAAGTTTATTAATTTTAAAAGAAACAACCATACCTTCATCCATGTTAAGATTATATTGCCAAAAGCGATTAAGCATGTGTTCAAGCTCATGAAATTGATCCCTGACAAAATGATCATCTATGGATGTGACAAAATACTTATTTCCAACCAATATGCGTTTACTATGTCTATAAGATATAGTATTATTCATATCAAGTAAGGAAAGAAAACTTATCTTATAATCCGATTTGAAACCATTTTGCCATAGACGAATTTGATCCTTAAATTCTTTTTGTCAACATCAAACCGATCTAACTTTTGCTAACGAATAAAGTTTCCTCTTCCAAAGTGGTCTAGTTTGACAATGTTGGTATCCATCTCTTTTAAGTGAAGTCATTTTGAATTCAAATCACATGAAATTTAAGTTTTAAAATTGTTTGTGCAAATGGGGTTTAAATAGAATTCAAGGAACCAACAAAATTGACTTCAAGGCGTGCTTTTCTATTGACGCTATCTTTAAAACTTATTTCACTCCCACCACTCAATATGCAAAGAGAAATTATGCGAATAGCCTTAGAGATACAATGAAGCTAACGTCTAACTTCGTTTTTCACTTAACAAGAGTAAATCGGTAGATATACTCGAGAGTTTGCAAAGCTTTTCAACTTTAAAGCCTACTTTCTGCGATAAATAAATTATAAGGAATTTGGACTTTTTTGTAAGTTAATAGGAACTCACATGTTTATGTTAATTTTTAGAACATAACACTTCTCTTGCTCTTGATTTTCTCGCTCGTCTTGTTTATTTTTTATGAGTCAAAATAGTTGGTGGCAAGTCTTTTATACGGACTTGTAAGTGTCTTTTCTTAAGGATACAACTCTTTCATTAAGGTACATCCATGTTTTAAAAACACCTTTGCATATTGCAAGACACAATTTTTATATAAACGTATTGTTTCAACCATTTATTCCAGAAGACAATTTTTTAGCTACAATGTGAGAAAATAATATTTCATATCCAATATTTTGAGTTGTGGTGCTTTTCAATTGTGTTATAGCCTTTGGATTTAGATGTGTTTTTTTTAATATGTTATTTTTCCAATAGACATAACTATTAACATGAAAAAATCACCTACAATCCAATTAACACATAATGTTACACTATGTGATATAATCTTTGAGTTGAGATAACTTTACATTATGTGACATAATCTTTGAGTTAAAATAACTTTTTATGTGAAGAGATAACTTTCTAGTTTAAAAATATACCAACAAAGACAGCAAGATATATGTTGCTTATAAGTAATGTCATTACTGCCTCTAAAACATTTTCTAAAGGTGATTTAAAGAATAGAAAATATTAAAATTTTTTAATGAAAATAATTTTCCGCTAAAAAGTTTTCAATAATAAGCTAATTTCAAGTTAACAATCCGATAGCTATATTTGCACTAATTCACAAAATAATAATTATTTTTTGCGAAGTAACAAACCCAACCCAGCCCAAATTTCCTAAACTTGGGCCAAATTCTCGTTTCGGATCAATCTAAAGATGGGCTCCTTAATCGACCTTAACAAAATCCTGACCAGTGTAACACCACCGTATATAAGCAAATCCTAAATTTTGAAACGTTAATCATGTCTCCTGGAATAAGCTAAATAAACACCAACACGATTCTGCTCCCAAAACAAGAAAAAGAATGGCGGCCAACTTCTGGACATCTTCTCACTGGTAACTACCAAGTCAAACTATTTTCATTGATTTTGTAGTCCATCGCTTGTTCTTAGATCGCTTTAATATTTGTTGTTTTTGTTGTCTTTTTTTTTATTATTATTCATTTTTTGTTTGTGCAGCAAGCAGCTTTTGGACCCAGAACAGGTTGATGTGGTACATCAACAAGATAAAGATAAAGGCATCACTCTTGAAGAATTTAAGCTCATCAAGACGCATATGGCGAATTGTATGTTCCCTTTCTCTCTTACTCCTTTTTTTTTATGGGTTTTGATTCGGATTCTTTTAGACTTGATTTTGTAGATTGAGGACTTTTTAATGAAGCTTATAATCTGTGTTTTTGTTATTTACTGGTAACAGCAGTTCTTTTTGCTTCAAAATTTTGGCTTCGTTTTGAGGTTTATTTCTGCATGTATAAACTACGGGAATTTCTAATTTCGAATCTTGGATACTCGAAATCACGAGCATTTTAATCATCTTAAGTACTTATATTGTGAGGAAAAGAAGAATTGATGCATTTGATTACTTATTATTTTGTCACCATAGGATTGTTTCAAGAATCAGATGTCCCTTCATTTTTAACACAGCCTTAATATTTGGTTTTAGCATGGATGTCACACGAGTTCATCAACAAAACAATATTCATAGCCGCAAATTACTTTTTCACACTAAAATTTACTTTGTGGCTTAATCTATTTGGGGCTTATTATTGTTGTTAGAATAATGAAAGAAAATGGCTGGTGTTTAAGAAAGCTTTTTGCATGCCAATACGTGCATTGCCTAATTTAATTGAAGTTTTATTCTGCATACCTTCCTCATTAAAGTTGGTGATTTTGGGCCTTCTTTTTTAACTTCCTTAGATATATTGAAACTGGCTCAACATGTCAAAGTGAGGCAAAGGTTTGATCTTATCTCTTGTTTTTTTAAAGAGTACCTTTCTGTTTACTTAAATGATCGGCCGTTTCATTCAATGCATGCCATCAAATTTTGATCTTTACTTCTCCTTTCTAAATTGCGTATCCTCCTGTTGTTTTTCTATGCTGACAATGTTTAATTGTAGCATTTATTGGTGAATCTGAAGTAGTTCAACTGCTGGTGTGACTAATATCTTGTTTTCACTTGCCTAATATAGTATATTTATGCCTCGGATGTTTATATGCTAGCTGTCTCATAGTGCTATCCCTGAACTGAACTGGACTATATAAAGGCAGAGCACATTTTTTTTTTGATCACTTACTGAAGATCTACAGGGCAATTTAAAAATGTGAAAACATAGGTTTCTGATTATCTGTTATGTGTCTCTACTTTTATTGATTTTAGCTTTAATTACCTAGATACACATGCATGAGGAATCATTCACAGACCTCATATATTGGTTTATCAAAATTAATCTGTACATAAGCACGTTGTCTGCTATAACTATCTCCTTTAACGCAATGGCTTCCTTTTAAAAGAAGTTTGTTGCAAATTCTATGTGGAAAATAGTAGCAAGTAATCATGAGAATTTTGGTAACTGAAAGGAGTCATGAAGATTATGTATCCTTTAATATGATATCATGCTTAAACAGAGTTAGTTTCTTTCATTTGTGAGACCAATTTTTCCTCGAAAGTGTGCATCTAATATGTTTCTTTGTTCTGTACCCTTAGTTCACATAATGAATTTAGTACATCTTGTTGTGTGATTACAAATTCAATGCACAAAAAATTCCTTTTCTAGTTAAACTTTCACCAATTACTGTTATGTCTAAGATGTGGTCAATATTTCAGGGTTGTAGCAACTGCAGTTACATATATGAGACGCGTCTATACCAGGTATTTTTTGCCTAGTTATTAATGGTGATGTAGAAGGGCATGCTACTCATTGATGACAAGCAGCTCTAACCTATCCTCTGATTTTTTCTCAAACCATGATTATCTTGTGATTTTTCAATTACAACATTCCTGCTTTTTTACACCTTACAAACTCATCTTGAGTGATGTCGCATTTCCTGATTTATACAGTTTCTCTTAAATATCTCAATCCTTTGGCCTACATGAGTTGCTAATTCTTCACATAAGACATAGTCGATATAGTTACAACTTTTTAATTAATTTCCAATGCAAAATTAGACACTTATGTCATTATTCATTGAACCATCCAGCAACCATGAATTATTATAGGTATAGAGATGCATTGAACCTAAATTATGTAGAAACTTCAAATTTCCTCCATACAATGTGTTGCAACAAGCAAAGTGAGAGGCACTAGAGCCGGCAGAGTAGTCCTTGAAGTGTTAAGTGCTTTGTGGTGGGAGGTGAGGGATACAAGTTAGGGAAAAAGTAGAAAGAAAGTCTAGTGGCAGGGAACGGTGGAGAATAGGATAGGAAAGAGTTGAGTGGAGAGGAGAGAGTATTTGGGAAGAGCTTAGGAAGAACTTTTAGAGAGAATATCTTAGAGAGGGAATCTGGTGAAATTTTAATGTCTCTGAATTGTCAAGCTCCTATACACACACACACCAAGTAGAAATGGTTTCTTTGGAGTGGTTGGGTAGAAAGTGTTTATTGGATATCATGGGAAGAACACATTCTTTATGGAAGAACATGTTCATGATGGGAAGATCACATTCATTATGAAATAACAAGTTTATCATGGGGATAGCACATTAGCCCATCACATGTATTGGGTAGTAGGAGGATGTTTTGGTTTAATGAGATAGTAGAGCTCAATGACACTTAACAATGTGTTTTCTTGAGAAAGAGGGAAAAGGTAAAGAACGTGTACTTCAAGGAAAGGTTTAGAGAATGACCTTTTAATTACTTCTATATTTGAGTCACCGAACCAAGCACTTTAGAACATCCGAAAGATTAAAATAACTCATGAACCCTGCTACTTGTTCTAAGCTACTTTTACTGCTCTTCGTGTGACATAGTTGTACTATGCTTGTTCTCATTTTATAAAACAACATTTTAAGGAATAATAATTCGTTAGTCAAAATCGTGCATCACACTAATTATATATTTTCATTTGTCTTACAGAAAGAGTATGACTGAATATGATCCACGTCTTGTTGCTCCTACTTGCTTATATTTGGCATCGAAGGCAGAAGAAAGCACAGTGCAGGCTAGACTTCTTGTATTTTACATTAAAAAATTATGTAATTGCTCCTTACTAAGTTGGTATTAATCCTTTGAACTTTCAAGAAATTTGATTGTTTACTAAAATCCTGCCATGTGTTCTTTGCAGATTCTGATGAAAAGTATAGATATGAAATCAAAGATATACTTGAAATGGAAATGAAGATTTTAGAAGCACTTAACTATTATTTAGTTGTGTTTCATCCTTACCGCACATTGTCTCAGTAAGTTTTTAACTTCTTTTCCATAATTTTATACCGTTGTAGTTTTAATTTGCACTACTAATCTTTTGCATGGTTAACAATTTTATTGATAGAATACAGAGTATCATGAGAACATAAGTTTTGCCTTAATAAGTTAACACTACTTTAGCACCTGAGCATTTGGTTCATTGGTTGGTGCATGATCCCCTACTTAGAGGGTAGGGTTTGAATCCTCCTTCCCTCAGTTAAAAAAAAAAAAAGAAGTTAAGACTACTTAGGAAATAGGATCTTGTAAGATCATTCTATCTATTTTCTATGTTAAGCTCTAACTCTAGCACACTTCTTATATTCCCTAGTTTTTTCTTTTGTTCTCCTCTATGAAGCATGAGCACACCCTCTTGATCCCTGCATACGGGTGTTGGACATGTGTCCGACATGGTGGGATACGTGTCCTACATATTTGGATGTGCCAAAAAAATTGGACACAGTCAAGACACGTCTAAACACAGCTGGACACAGGATGGAAAGTTTTTTTCTTTTAATGCATTTTCTTTCCCAAATCTGGAATCAACAATCAGAGTTGCTCAGACTCAGCAAAAATCGAGAGGTATTGTCGTCGACATAGTACGATCCTGGACAGGATCTGGGATCTTGAATGACAGCTAAAACTTTCAAACTTGTCTTCATTGCATGACCAGAACCCAGCTCCAGCAAGAGATCTTTAGATCAGTGTTACCTTCTTTAGATTAGTGTTACCATTCTGATTTTAATCCTTACGCATTTTGGGCTCTATAAAAATAAAAATGGCCTAATTCTGCATAACAAGACTTGTCTTTGTGAAGAAATTGATTATATTTGAATGAAAAGTATCAATATTTACATCTATATTGAATATATATACATAAAAGGTGTATCAAAAATATTTTTTATTGCTGTGTCCTACAGTAACTATCCTAATGTCTTAGAAATTGCTGTCATTGTGTCCGTATTGTATGGTACTCATATTGCTTGTCCGTGTCTGTGCTTCCTAGTTCTTTTAAATCTTTTTCAGATCCCCAAAGTGACGTGCTTGTATTTATCATTTGATATCAATTAATTTATTCCCTGTAGAATTAGGTTAGCATTTAGTGAATTCTTGTTTTATATTATAGAGATGCACATATAATTTTTTTTATGATAATGTATTACTTATGAAAACATTTTTAATCAACCTGAACTCAATGCAGCCTTGTCTAATAATTTACAGTTGATATACAACTTTAAGATGACCTTTTGGAATATCAAAATATCAAATTTATTACAACTAAGCTACTTTTATGTTTAAATTATGCCAATACTGTTCTTTCTGCTCATTTGCATCATTTTTTATTTTGACACATTTGGATAGTATCTTATGCCTGTCACCTTGACAGGTTGCTGCAGGATGCTGGCATGAGTGATATAAATATGACTCAATTATCTTGGTAAGAGTCAAAACTCCAACATCAGTAACTTTTGAAGTTCAAAATATTTTGTGCAAGTCAGCAATATGCTTTAAAGAAAAAATCCACTTTTTGTCCTGTATGTCTTCAACTTTTAAACAAGAGCTGGTGAAAATATTTTACCTTTGGCTCTGCCAACTGTAAGTGGACCATGTGGCTTTTGTGTTAGATATTTAAAAGGAAGAAAGGATCAAAGATGCATTTTACACATACACATGCCAAAACACGTACATCGTAGTATTGATGTTTAGGATCAAAGATAAGGACTGTAAGGGTGTGATTGGCATCCTGTATCTAAATCAAACAGATAAAACTTAGCCTGATTTGAGACTCTGTTCATTTTCCAATTTTTGAGTTACCTGGCCTATGAAGCTACAAACAAATTAGGATCATGTTAATGCTATAGTATTGTAGATTATCTTGTGGTTACTTTTGAGCTGTATTTGAAGTTGGTCACTGTGCTAATACTTTTTGGTTAAGAAACTGAGAATCAAAGTTGGCTGAGGTAGAGTCAAGTGCAGCTATATTTAAGAAAACTGTTTTGTCTAAACTGAAATGAATGAAAATTGTGGATGGAAACTTAGGAATATTTTGTTCTCTCTAATGTATGTTGCTGGTTTTCAACTTCATAGTATCCAGAGTGAGTGACAGATCATCTTCTTAAACATTAAATATAATTTTCATTTACAATTTTCATTATGGATTTAATTAAATCAGTGATCAATCATTTGTCTAAATTTGTCTTATGGATCCTTTCTCTTTTCTCCTTTAAAGTTTTATATAACTGAATACATATACTAAAATTCGGCTTTTTGAATCACAGGGGACTTGTAAATGACACATACAAGATGGACCTTATTCTTATACATCCTCCATATTTGATTGCCTTAGCTTGCATATACATTGCTAGCGTACACAAAGAGAAAGATATCACATCTTGGTTTGAGGAGCTTCGTGTTGATATGAATGTGGTGAGTTTTCTAAGCTAAATCTGATCCACAATGTTGTGTTTTCCTTTGTTACAAAAAAACACACACACATACACTGACACATGTCTTGGTATGAACTTTGATTTAATTAAATCCATGTAATACCACAAAGTAGCTGCCTTTTAGGAAAATTTCTTACCTCATATTTAACTGGAAAGAAATATAATGCATTTTCTGAGATCGTTCTACTGTAATTGCGTTGTGTTTACTTATCACCATCTTCTAATTCAAGGATTGCACGTCAATGTGAATTTTAAATAGACTGCAATTAAGTCCATGTCATATTTTTATAGTGAGTGCTTTATATGTTAACATTTTAAATTTATTTTATTGAAACTGGCAGGTGAAAAATATCTCGATGGAGATTTTAGATTTCTATGAAAGCAACAAAATGATTGCAGATGAACGAATAAATACTGCTTTCAGCAAACTTGCTCTTAAGCCTTAGATGGATGAGTGAGCGCGCTAGCTGGAAATATACTGGCGTACACCGTTGTATGATTGAATATTATTTCCTTGTCCCCTGTACGTGAGGAAACAGGTAATATGGTGCAGGCAGAAGTGAAAGCATCGATTCCTGGTTTTGATGCCTCCAGGTCATGGCAGACCACCTGAATACATTCAATGGTGCTATTAAAAATGTTTGTAGAACATAATTACAGTTAATGCCTAATTACCCTTGAGTTGTTTTTTTTTTTTAATTATTCAAATAATTTCAGCTGAATTCCAAGTGATTGTGTAATTGATTTTGTATTTATTAGCAATAACCCTCAAAAACCCTGCATAACATCGTTTTATTTAAAGAGCATTAAGAAAGGGTGTAAATAGAAATGTGTAATTAGATCATTGATCGAGTTGGGGGGGTGCTTTAACAGGCTCTTAAACCTTGACAGAGGACATTTAGTAGAGTTCTTGATTTTCTATATAAAGAGATATGGACTATGCCTTTACATTCCTGAATAATTTGTTAAACAAACTATCCAACGCGCTCTCTCTGGCAATATTGAAAAGGCCAAATCATATCAGCAAAATAAATTTTATGATCTCTTCATAAAATGCATCAATCAAGAGTATTTTCCATTCAACATCTGAAATTCAATAAATCAGATGGCTTAACCTCTAGAGCTAGAATCTTGGATCAGCCTCATGTTGGCCAGAGATGGCAAGAATTTTCTAATTTAGTTTTTTCTGTTTCTTCTTATCCTGCTTCTTCTCTGCACTACCCAGGTACAGATGATGATCAGAAACTAGATTCGCAAGAGAAGCATATTAAATAGAAAGAAAATTGGTACCTAATTTTCTCTTTGCTTCGGATTTTGCAAAAAACTCCCTCCATTCATCAGTTAGAACAAAAATTGGCTCCTCATCCTCTTCCTCTACCTCTCCCTCTTCTAGCCCTTCACACTCTTGCTCTTGCAACACCCTGATTACCAGCCAAAACATAGAAAACCAAATTCAGACATGCTATTCTTCACTTAATTAAAAAAAAAAAAAAACGGGTTGAGAAGCATTTCAATTTTTATATGTTAAACTGCATAGCACTTATTCCATGAGCAGAATAAAGATAACCAGAGCAAATTCACGTACAAGGCAAAATTACATTAACAACCAATTTTCAACTCAGATTAACTAAGATTTGTCGCGAAAACCCATGTCACAAATTCGAAAAAAGAATACATAAACGGATTTTTTTGAGTATTTTTGTCTTCGGATTCAAAAAAAGAACAAGAGTTGGGGAAACTTACAGGGTACCAGAGTTATGGGCTTCGTTTTGAACAGTTTTCGACCACGAATTCAAGTAGTTCTGCAAAGGAAGAGGAGCCAAAGCAGGGCTTACGTGAGAATGACAAGTAATGAGGTGGTGGTGGTGATGGAGAGGGCAGAGGATTGTACGGTGGTGATGGTGGTGGTGGGGACAGAGGATCATCAGATGGTGGTCATGGTGATGATGTTGATGGCTAACTGGATATGGTGCCCTCCATGATTCGCACCTGTCTGAAGGTTCCATGGTATAGTCTTATCGTCTCCTTTGTTTTCTCCACTTCCTAGGGTTTATGGGTGTCGAAGCAGGGTTTATATGTGACATTTCATGTATTATGCAATAGTATTGTTGACATGACATGATCAAATAATAATTTAGATTTTATAAGTGTAAGTATAAAATCATTCAATATGAGATAAAAGATTTTAAACAGGATTAGAAAAGAAATATATCAAAATAAAGATAGAATTTTAAAATTTAAGAAAAGAGTGTTGTGAAACAAAAAAGAATTGAATTTCTGTGCTTTATAATTTAAAGTAGTGAAAAAATATTGTAAAATAAATAAAAATATCATATTAGAATTAATGGATTATCATATTGAATATCACATTGATAAGAAAATGTCATGCCAGCATAAATAACAAAAAAAAATTTAAATACTATTAGTAATTGGATTGACATTGTCAATTTTTTAAAGTATAAATACTCAATTCTCACAAATTATTATATAGGGACTAAATTCATCACTTTACTAGAGTATAGGGACTAATTACATAATTTAACTTTTTTTAAACTATATTTAATCTTGCCAAAGGGTTTACTCTACTTGTTATTTGGGTAGTAATTGTCAAACAAAAAGTAAAATATATCTTTATATACAAATAAAAGAAAAAAAAAGTGTATACTTTCATGCTGATCTCTTTCCATTTCTTTTACTTTTTTTGTTTTATTTGTGTAGAAAATATCAATGAACCAGTTTTAGAATCCAAAAACTCTATTTTCATTAACAAAATGAAGATATATATATACAATTTGTACAAATTTTGTCATTCCTAATATTTGCTAAAATTCCTTAAAATATGTCGAAAATAAATATGTAAAGAATTAAAGAGTTTACCAAATATTATTGCTTAAAGTATGGAGAATACTGTTGCTGAAATAATGAAAATATTTTGTTCCTTAATTTGAGGATATCCGTATATTTCATAATAACCTCCCTCAAGTTGGTGTGGGTGACAAGTTCGAATTCCATTGAGTTTTCCATCAATATTATGGGTATTCACCTTGTGCCTTCCTTAGGTTGGTGAAAAGTGAACCCTTATACAGTTTAGCTGTAAATTGAATGTTTCAACACTAAGTCCTTGGGTTAACAAATTTGCAAGTTGATTATGTGAGGGAACCAAATTGAGAGCTAGGAGCTTTTGTTGAATGTGTTCTCTAATAAAATGACAATGAAGCTCTATATGTTTAGTCATTCATGAAAGATTGGATTGGATGCAATGTGCATGGCTGACTTTTTATCAGAGAATAAAGGAATAGGTTTTGTACTAGAAAAGGATAGATCTTTTAAAATATTACGTAACCAAACCAGTTATGTAATTGTCACTATCATTGCTCGATATTCAACATTAGCTGATGATCTAGATACCGTTTGTTGTTTCTTCGATTTCCAGCTAATGGGAGTATCTTTAAGAAAAGTTAGCATTCCTTAAACTGAGCACCTAATAGTTGCACAAGTAGCCTAATATGAGTCACAGTATGCCTTCAACTCAAATGAGTTCATATTGGAATAAAAAAAGGCTGTGGTTAGGAGATTTCTTGATATATCAAACCAATTTTTTTGCCGTAGTACGATAAGGAGCTCTTGATGCCTACATGAATTGGCTTAAAACTTGTACAGTATAAGAGAAGCCCAATCGAGTCATTGTCAAATAGATTAGTCTCCTTAAAATTCTTCGATATGTAGTCATATCCCCAAGTAAGTCCCCCTATCTCACTAGATAGATTATGTTGTTGTGGAATTGGTGTTTGCACCATCTTTGCATCTTCGAGACTTGTTTCTGTGATAATATCTCTTGCATATTTATTCTGATTCACATAGATTCCATCTTGATTTCTTTAGACCTCTTGCATTTCTAGTATCTTAGTGTTGTTTTGCTAATGGTGCATTATCAAATTGTATAATTATAGGAGAATTTCATACATAGATTGAGGTAGCATGTGGATTTTGTTTGTATTCCTCTCTTTATAGTTCTTTAGGCCCTTGCATGGGCTTTTATTTACATTAGGTTAATGGTTGGAGTTCCTTCCCTAGTTATTGAGGATTTTGATGAAAGATGTCCTAATGGTGAGCATGATGTTGAGGTATTAGTGGATTTACTATGTCAAGCATTTGCTTGCAATTGCATCTCTATTCTTTGATAAACATTTAAGGTCAAGATGCATGGAGTGAAGTGTTTGTCGAGCTTGGTCAACTTTCAAGATTTGATATCAGAAGGTATATGTAGACCTTGGAGGTGAAAGAGTTAGCTTTGGAGTCTCATGATAATCAAAAATCCATTGCAGCAGCAGGTCCTTTCTTTGAAGATCTTTCCATCACTTGCTAATTGTTGAAGCATTGAAGGCTTGTTATTTGAACCCCTATTGGTTTATATGGTGTAGCAGCTCTACTTTACGGAGATTAGTGTTGAAGAACTCTTGTTATTTGTTGTCTAAGATTGATCATATGAGGTACATGTCGATTGTGTATGCAATTCCTTTATGTAGTGAAAATTTTCAGTGGACTACGGTCTCGTGGTTTTTCCCCTTAAGATTTAAAGGGTTTTCCACTTAAATCTTGGTGTCTTGTTTATATTTATATGTTGCGCATTTATGCTGGTGATTGGTACCCTCTGCAATTATGTTTAAGCTGAAACACTTCTTTACCAGTTTTGATATGCCTATGGTAGGTAGCAGTCAAGGTGAAGAAAGTTAGTATTTACTTTCCTAATAAATTACTATCTACTATTAAATTTTTCAAAAAAAAAAACCTCTAACTCTAAAGAATAATGCAAGGGTCCTAAGTTTTTTATTTTGAAACAAGCCTAGAAATATTTCTTAAATTGTGTACATTTATCTCTATTATTCCTAGCAAGTACAAGATCATCCACATAGATTAATAATTCCAATAAACTATCCCTATCTGAAAGTGTAAACAGTAAGTGATCCCTTCGACTTTGTTTAAAACCATAATTGAGAAGAGAAGTAGATACTTTTCCAAATTATTGTTATGGTGCTTGTTTCAGTCCATATAAGGACTTATGCAGTTTACAAACTAGTGAATCATTAGGAACTTCCATACCTTGAGAAGGTTTCATGAATACTTCTTCATTGAGTTCCCATGTAAAAAAGCATTGTCAACATCTATTTGATGTAGTTCTCATCCTTTAATTGCTGAATGTCACGACCCAAACCTAGGGGTCTGTGACTAGCGCATGAGCCAAGCAAGAAAAGCTCGTGAGACCCGAGCAAGCCTTAAGGTTAATGTTTCCAATATTCAATCCATGGTATCATAAGCAAAACACATAATTCATTTCATTTCATAAACACATTAGTACAATATTCATAAGGTCACATAGGCTAATCATCGGGTTCATATCATACAACCCTTTGTACATGATATCACATGGCACTCAGTGCCTACAATATCTAAAATACATTATTTTCTAAACTTTAAAATTTTCAAATACGGAAGCTAGTGTGGACCAGACTCAACAAAGTAAGCCATTGGGTGGAATACTTACTGGATGGCAAAATTCTTTTGTTTAAAGATAACGTCAGCCACGTGAGTTTTGTAGCTTTACTTATCTGCACATGGCACAAATACAAGGGTGAGTCATCTAATACTTAATGAGGGAAGAGACTAGCTTAGTATAATAAATCACATATAAATACATACATATGTATAGAGACATATCTAGTCATAAAGCTATCATAGCTATTGTCAAACATCTTCAATTTAGAGGTGCGAGGATTATCCTAATATCCTACGTGCACATCTCATCTTGCTATGCCTAACCATGATCACATTTCAATGGTGCATCACATACATGCTCAATCAAATCTATGTCTTCATAACAAAGCATATCAATTAAGACTTACTTTTTTAAAGTTGTCATCAAACTAGGCTCGATAGGCACACCCTAGTTGCCGAACATAGCCTTAAACTCAATATATATGATTTGTTTCCCTCAAAGCTTTTCATCAAATGTCAACCACATTTCACTTATACAATGCCCACCACGTTTCAGTTATATATCAATACCCACATATTCACATATTATATCATCATAATCAAACAAATCAATAAGTGGTTCTCCCTTAGACAAAGTCAAATCATGTTTGGTGGCCAACTGGTGGAGAATCAAATCAAGCACAGGGCAAAGCCACTAGCGGAGAAATAAATCACGCTTGTGCCGAAGCAACAAGCGGAGAACAAATCACCAGAGTAGTTGGCAGAGAATCAAATCACGTGTGTACCGAAACAATGGGCAAAGAAAAAATCACGCATATCACCTGAGTAGTTAAAGGAGAAATCAAATCATCAATTGGAGTAATTTCCCGACGATCGGCATCACTTGGAGTATTCTCAAACGGGTGGCATCAAACCACTGCAGGCGGGAATCACAGGTGGGATTAGTGCCACCGTCCATGCTTACCACTATCTCTACAAGCACAAAAAGCTCACAGGGGGAAGACACCACTTAACCTCAAATCAAATGAACTCTCGAAATTCACCTATCGGACAAAACATCATCAAATCTAGCGGACATCAATGCCATTAATAGTCCATGTACCATAATTCATGTTAGTCATCACAACTCAATAACCACACATGTATCAGCAGTTTCACATCAACTATACATAAGTTGGCATGCATCGATCATGTATAAACATAATAATCCTCTAATAGTCTATTCATCATATGCTATCACCTCCAAATACATATACTGATCTCAAATACGATTGGGCAACCTGGTTCCCATAATGTAGAATAAGTATTAGTTTAATCTTTCTCAAGTTAACAATTTAACATAGTAAGTTCCTCCCACATATATCACATAAACCCACATATTCATAGCAAGCTCCATAAACATTAATACTATACATTATTCATTTCATTTATCACATAATCACGGACACTAACCCTTCGATTGGGAGAACTAGAAACACAAAGCATACATGCCACCATGTGGCCTTTAACATAACACACACACACACACACAAATATATACATATACATATATATATATATATATATATTAACTAATATCAATAACACGCTAGCCTATGCATAACCATCTAAGTACATACAAATCATTCAAATACCATGGCAGCGTATTAAACAATGTGTGATGCATTACATGAATTATTCAAAAATAAATCCCACTCACCTCCATTAGTGAGAATTCTCACCAATTCACTAACTTGCTTTCTTTAGCTTGAGTTCAACTTTGCCAAAGGATTTTTAGGTAGCTCGATTCACTATTACCCTAGCCTTTCATGATTTAATGCCTCGGGTCCCAATGCTAATTTCATACACACTTTTTCTCCTCCTTTTCAAGCTTCAATTGTACTAGCTCAATCAATCACTATCAATACACACAATACCATTTTTTTTAGTATAATGTATAATGCTAACTTATCTATACATTTAGCCAACAAATAATGTAGCAATTAAATTCCAAACATCAACTTATTTCCTCACCTTTGATCAATGTTTATGCCTGAGGTTAAACAAGGCTCTCAATGCAAGTTTCTTGTCACTTCTTCAAAACCCTTGTATTAATTTATACATTCAACATTGTAAGTATAAAGGCACAAGCATATTTTTCTACAACCACCTTGCCATAAAATAATCTACCATAAAATGGATTTCAATCACCTTACCTCATTGATGGTTAAGCTCATCCAAAGCTTAGCTTAGTCACTTCTTCAAATTGAGTAACCAAATCTGCCACAACAATGTAAAAACCACAATTCATTGAACTAAAATCCTTAAAGGTCACTACCTTGATCAAATAAATTTCCAGCAGCTAATACATCTTGTATAACCTATTCCTAGCAACAATATTTTAGATCCAATTAATAAATTTTAATGCTCTTTCACTATGCTCATTCTAACAGCAAGGAGATTCTTAACTTTATTCCTATATTTTACTTACCTTCAAGAACTATTTACTCCAAGAGAATCTTTAACTCTGTCTTAGATCCGATTTTCCAGCAAGTATTCTCCTTTAAGCCTCACAAACCCGAATTTGTTTCAACTAAGTTACAAGTTTTCAATTCAATTTCCATTCCATTTTCCAATATAGTAACATACACCACAATCCCATAATCAAGGTACTTACTTTTGGATATTTCCATTTTTTTTAAAGCAAGGAAAGCTTCTCAAAATCTCCAGTAGCTAAATTCCTTAAATTTTTATGGCTTAGCCTGCCACCAGGATAAACACCACGAGCCCTCTAATCCTAGAGACCAATGAGCTGTCACAACAGATTAATGTTCAACCGATTTATTATTTTTTGTTGTAGTGTCATAAACTGATAATTTTCTTCCCTATTTGAAACTTCCCTTAAGCTCCAAGACGTGATTATGGAGCCTATATCCTTCAAAAGTGGTTGATGGGCTTGGATTTAGAAGGAGATATGGCAAAGCAAACCTTACACAATCACTTTAGTTCCTTTGGTGTAGCATGGTTGCTCAAAATTTCAAACATTTCTCTTTAGGAACAATCGTGTTTAAGGGAGAAGAAAATGGTAGAATTTGTCAAGTAGAAACCAAGTAATTGATTCTTTTTTTTGTTAACACAAGCTTGTCCTCCCATTAATTCTTTTCTTATTTATTTTTTATATTATTTTTAATATATTTGTATTAAATTTAAAAATAAGTTAATTGCTCATTCGTTTCCAAACTTTTCTTTCAACTACAATTATCTTATATTTTTCCTCTTTTACACATGTACAAATAAAATATCAAATTCACACTCTATCAAAATATCACCATAATATTTAAATATATACATACACTTTTATACTTTATTTAATTAAGGCATGGGGGTCCCACTAATGCTCATTTTCGTCATAATTTTTCTTCCTCTCTTTCACTTTAGCCAAATCCAACTTTTTGAAATCAACTTTCAATATTACACTATCTTATTCACTTGTCATCAATAAACTAATATTATTATATTACAAAAATATTATTTTAATTCTATGTCGACTTCTCCACTTACACAACTTTTCCTCATCGATAATAGCCACAATTCATCTTTATTGGCAATTAATATCTTAATTTAATTAACATCCCAAGGGGTGGGATGTTACACTAAAATAGTCAACAAGCATCGCATTGTAGTGAATTTAGCCATAAGAGCAAAAGTTTCATTATAGTCGAGTCCTTCCACTTGATTGTAACCCTTTACAACTAATCAAGCTTTAAACCTTTCAATTGTTCCATTAGCTTTTCGTTTAATTTTAAATACCCATTTACTTCCAATTGCCCTTTTTCCTTTTAGTAAGGGAACTAGGCTCCATTTATTCTTTGAAAGAAGAGCTTTTAGCTCCTTATTCATTGCTTATTTCCACATTGAATTTTTGATAGTTTCTCATAAGCATCTGGCTCAAGATTCACTTTTTCCAATCCTGCATTATTAGTAGATGATGCTACAAGAGTTTTAGAACAAAATGAACTTTGAGAATCCTTACCATACAATTAGTTGATAGGAATGGTAAACTTGTTTGGGGGTTGTATAATTCTTTTACAAGTTATTACATAATCTTCAAATCTTTGTGGCATTTTTCTTTCCCTTCGTGGCCTTAAGTTCTTATGAAATACCCCATACTTTGATATAGTGATAAATAAAGTTGATCGGATGCAAATTGAGGTCAATTAAAATGTTTAAAAGTGATAAAAGAAGAAATGAGTAGTTTAGGATAAAATATTTCGTACGCGAGAAAATAACAATAAAATAATAATAATTTTATTGGAGGAGAATTTGTGAGATAAAAGGCGATTTGGAAGTCAAATGAGGCATAATAAGGTATTTTGGGTACCAAAGAGACAAGATAAAATTTTTAGAATAAAATAATATTAAAATATTAATATTTAATTGGATGTCGAAATTAGTCATGAAGAAGGATCATATGATTGATCCAAGCGGGGGAGAAGAAATACAAGTGAATTTTTGGAGAAATGATCGACAAAAGTGAAATAGGCGTGTTTTGTTAAGTCGAACCAACGCGAATAAGTAAATATTTAAATATTGTGGTAATACCGCGTTGAGGTGCAATTTTTATATTTCGGTGGTACACACATCGAGAAAAAAAGTTAGATGAAAATTGGAATTTTTAGACGTATTAAAAGGATCAAAATTGGAATATAAAGATTAAAGGATATGTAGTGAAATTAGTGAGAAAAATAAAATGATCATAGAGTAAAAAAAAAAAATATTAGAAGACCAACATGGGCAGCAGCCCATGTAGTCAATAAAAGAGTCAAAGACTCTTTACTTAGTGAATTGGAGGGGGGAGGCCGGCCATGTGGAGCAACAAGTGAAGGAAGAAAAAACAAAATTTTGATGTGGCCGGCCATGAAGGAAGTTTATGGAACATTCAATAGAGAAATAAAACAATATATGTGTAATTGATCAAACTAAGTGAAGAAGACCAAGAAGAAAAGAGAGGTCGGTTGAGGGAGAGTAAAGGAGAAATAAAAGAGCAAAGGAAGAAGAAAGAACCGAGAGAAAGAAAAAACAAAAAAGAAAATCGTGCATGAGAAAGGAAAACAAAAGGAAAAGAGAGTTGAGTTGAGGGGCTGTTTTTGCTACCATTCAAGAAGGGAAAGAGACCCATTTAAGAACTGGTTTTGGAGGCTGAAAAGAGCCATTTTTCTGCTAGTTTTGGAGGTTGGAAAGTGCCATTTTTCTGCTGATTTTGGAGGCCAAAAAGAGCAGAATTTTGCAGCAGAAAATTTAAGGTTTGAGGTGCTATTGATGGTTAATTGTGGTCGTTTTGGCTGCAAATTTTTTGAAGGAAAGGTGCAGCTTAGTTGCTGAATACTTGAGGAAAAATAAAGCAGCATAGCTGCTGATTTTGGAGCCAAAATAAGCAACTGTAGCTGCTGAAAAATTTAGAGATAAAAAGCTAGGCAGTGTGACCGGTGGTGAAAGGGAGAAAAAGGAAGAGAGTGGACGGTTTGTGCATGTGAAGAGAAGAAAAAGGAAGACAACAAGGCTACTGGACGGTGGGAGAGAAAGAAAGAAAGGAAAGAAAAGAAAATAACAAGGAAAATGGGCATGGCCCAACAAGCAAGGAAAATTGGACATGGTCAAATAAAGGAAGAATGGGCATGACCCAATTAAAAAGAAATGGGAGAATTCCATGAATAAGAGTCCAAAAACAATAAAGGAAGAAAAATCCAAAAGAAAAGAAAGGCGGAGATTTGGGCCAACCTAGCTTAATTGGGTAAAAATTTCTTTACTCTTCACCATGATTTATTTTGAAATTGGATTATATAGAGGCTAAATTATTTTATTTAATTATACATTGGTTAATTGATGATATGAAGTAAATTTAAGTTGCTTAGAAGGTTGAAATAGATACTTAATACCGTAAATAAGTTACCAGTATTAATACTCTAAAGAATTACGTGAACAAAGGATGCAATTAATTGTAGTAAAAATATATTAAGATGTGAATTAGGTGAGTGGATTTATGATAGAATGAGAGAGAGAAAAGTAGAATTGATTCACTAAATGTATTGAATTTAAATGGTTGCTAGGAAAGCGTGTTGAACGAAGTAGGTGACGGGCAATTAGGTATAATTGTACGCATATACGAAGTAATAGCGACGTAAAAATTCTGCTATTGTGAGGTGAGTAACCTTACCATCATTTTTATTATCTAAAGTATATTTTTAATCGATTTTGATGAAATTTTATGAAAATGAAATTAAATGGTAAATCTTGAGTTTTACAAACAAAATGTGTCTACATGAAAAGATGTTATAAATTGTTTTAAAATTAAATGATGATTTTGAAAATAGAGTAATTGGAGACCACTTGGTATGAATTAAATTTATGAATCTAATGGCTTATGACAGTATTTGCATGAATGGCTGAATTGGTATTGGTGTTGAAATATATGAAATGTGCATTTAGCCTTGAAAGGCTGTGAATTATAATAATTGTCATGTCATGCTAGAATGAATTTTATTGATTGGTGGATTATATATTAATTAATCACTGCAATAAGGGGTTTCTGTAGACCAGCCTTTTAGAGGGGCATGGTAAACCCCATTATATTCTTACCTCGAACGGAGAGGCGCGTAGGGTATCTCTTGGGGTAAAGGTTAGGGTTCACTTCACGCCAAACCACCACGTGAAGGGGAACTCAGCCAACGCCAAGGAATGGCTGTGTTTTCTCAAACTAAAAATATGTTTTACATGTATACGAAATTTTTAACAGCCTTGGCGGGCTCGAGTGTACGCCTCTGATCAAGGTGTCATCGAGTATATTTGATGGCATGAGCCAACTGTTTATGAAAGTCATAAGCCCTAATGAGAAATTAAATGAAATACAACCGTTTGCATGGGTTGGGATGAATTTTCAAATTGTAAAATACTTAAAATGATGGGATATTTTAATTATCTCCTTTTACTCGGCTTTAGCTAATTTAAATGATGTTTGTTTACTCACTGAAATTTCATAATCTCACTACCCTCCTTTCCACCCATTTCAGGCTCAGAGTAAACTGTAGATAGCTGATTCCATCGAGGGCTTCTATTGGATTAGCATCCTCCACACAGTAGGTTCACAGTTTTCCTTAATTCTAGTTATTTGTGGGCACACTTGATGTTGTAAATTTAAATTAATTTAAATACTCTAGTTTATTATGTTACAGTAAGAATGAATTTATTTTATTTTTACGTTACAAAAAGTATTTACGTATAACTCTAAAATTACTGTTTATAAGAAAATAAATTATTTTATTGAATATTTTGTTTTATCTTCTTATTATATTCAAATAATTATAATTTCATTTTAAATAAAGGTTTTAGATGCTTAAACTTATTTTTGAATATGAATTATACGATTGGTACTTGTTTACTACCTTTTTAACTGGTTTCGAAATTTTCAGTGAAAAATGACCAAAATCCCTTTGTGAGACAAAATTTTTATTTTATTAGTTTTAAGTTGGAAATAGCTCAAAATCCTTTAGAACATAATATTTGGCAATAGTTACTCACCGGGGAAAACGAGAAACTGATATTAAGCTTTGCGAGGTTCCGATTGGCATTTCGGGAGATGAGTGCCCATCGGGGCACCGCGGCGGTTGTCACGGGCTCGAGGGGAGTTCCGGGTTGTGACATCTCAACTATCATTTCTCTTTCAATTGCTTCATTTTCTATTTCAAGATTAGATTCTCTCATGTCTTCTTCCTCTATCCCCGATTGAGTATGCTACATCTTTAGGTTGGTTTTGTGCATGTATTGGTTCTTCAGGGTTAATCACGATTATCGATGACTACATTTTTTGTTTTTCTGAAGGTTGTACAATTTTAAAAGCAAAGAATCCCCATAAAATATTAGGGGAGAGCATCAGTCGGTTTCAATTTCAGAAGAAACCAGTATTAAAGAATGATTAACTGAAGCCGATTGGTCATAAGAGAAAATTGGTTAATCGAAACAACCTCGATTTCGATCGGTTATAAATTTTTGTTTAGCTTGGGCTTAAATGGCCCAAAGTTGAAAAATAACCAATCGAACCCATATTTTTAATTGGATCATATGAAGGCTTGGGCTTAATTGGATCAATTTGATAATTTCATGTTGTTTAAATAGGTCGTCTAGCCCATATAATTTTTTTTTAAGAAAAGCAATAAACAAGTAGGCATCACATAATTTATCTTTTAGTAAAAAAATTAAACACTATATTTTGTTAATAAAACAATAATAAACACCATATTATTTATTTATAAAAATGAATAACCAATAATTTATTCTTTTAAAGAAACAATAAACGCCATTTATTAAATTGGCTAACAAAAATATCAAATAAAATGGAAAAGATAAGGGAAAAAGATTTTCATAAATTGTACATAATATGCAATGCAATTATCCATGACAATATTAACCTAAATGCAGCAAGTACGACATAAATTAATAAATTGTACATACTACAAATCCATGAAACTTAGAAGTTACACAACCAAAAGTTACATAACATAAATTACTAAATTTCAAAACATGGATTTGATGGATTTTAGACCTCTAACTCCAATTCAATGATTTTTCAGTACATGTTTCTAAAAATGTTAAAATATAAAATAATTAGTATAAATTATTGTGTTAAAATAATCTAAATAAATTATAAATGTAAATATGCATAATACTTAATGATAATATTACCTAAAAAGTGAAAATAATCGATAGGAATAACATGTTACTCAAATCTCAGAGTCTGACTCAGCATTAGTCTCACATATGGACTTCAATACAATCTTTGATGAATCTAAAAAATAAGATAGTAAATATGGTAAATTAATCTTTAAACAAAAAACTAAAGAAACAAAGAAATAAATTGAGAAAAAGAAATGATACTATATAAAATGATACTATATTATGGTAAATTAAACAAAGAACTAAAGAAATAAAGAAATTATCGAAATCAAGTTTATCAATCTTATCCAAATCATCCTCAATCTAATCTGGATCAACACATGCCAATCCACGTAACCAATCTTGAGCACAAATAAGTGCTTGCACAACCTTAAGAGTCAAAGAACTCTTATATGTATCAAGCACACGTCCATCAGTACTAAAACGGGTTTCGAAGCAATTGTTGAGACGGGATCTACCAATATATCACAAGCAATAACAGCAAGTACAGGAAACCTATATTGATTGAGCTTCCACCATATAAGAACATCAAAATTAGTATTCTTGCTAGCATCATCATCCACCATCTCAGATAAATATTTATCAAATTCTGTTTTCTACTCCTCTAAGCCACTATTTAATTGACGCCTCTTAAATGCACCCAATCTTTTTTTAGTAGTTATTGGATCTTTCCCACTCAAAAAAATGGCATTGCCTTGTGCACCTTCACCACTAATGACTTGCCTCATTAACATTTGAGACTCTTGACCACTTTCACCAGCATAAGATTGAGGTTAGGGTTGCAACATATTTTTGTAACATTCAAACAAATTTTCCATTGTTCTTTTCACCAAAGTAAACATCAACAAAGCTTGCGAAGGAGAATACATATCTAGAAAAGTAAATTCAATATAAGCAAGCTTTTTCCTTGGATCAAGTTTCAAGGCAATGTACAATACTAAATTCATTTTTTCCATATTCTCCCAATATTTGTCAAATTTAGCTTTCATTCTAATTGCCATAGACTCCAAATCAACTCATCATTTTTTGCCATTCAATCAAAATGCCATACACGTCAGAAATAAAATCAAGAAATGAATTGGCAGTTAAATAAGATATACCTGTAACATCATAGTCATATCATAAAACTCTTTCAAGAAATAGAAATCCTCTTAATTGTTGCCCAATCTTTGTCATCAAGCACCCCATCTCCATTCCTCATTAGCTTACTTCTATAACTACTATCAAAATACTCAAATGATGTAAAAGCCTTCTCAAATTTCACAATTGTATCCAACATAAAAAAAGTAGAATTCCATATAGTGCACACATTTAAACACACTAAACACTTATTATCAACTCTTGCACTATGAGCACACTCCTTAAACTTAGTTAATCTAGCAAGAGATTGTCTAACATATCTCATTGCCACTTTAACACAAGCAATTGAGTCATTGATATCTTTTAATCAGTCATTTGCAATAAGATTAAAAATATGTGTAATGCATCTGATATGAAAAAATCTACCTCTTAAAATACTAGGTCTAGCAACATTAAATTTTTTTTTCCAAAAGTCCTATTGCAACATCATTGGAACTAGCATTATCAACAGCAATACAAAAAATCTTTTGAATCCCCAAATCAAACAAACATCTATCAATTGCCTTCCCAATAACCTCACCTTTGTGACTAGTAATGGGACAAAAGTTCAAAATCTTTTTCTACAACTTTCAATCTTTATCAATGAAATGAGCAATCAGACACAAAGAATTAATTCTTTGTACCAAAGTCCATGTGTAACACCTCGTGACCTCGTTCAGCAGTCAATAAACCTTATCGACAGTACAAAAGGTCACTTGATGTAAATCTAAGTGTCAAAGAGCTATTACAGGTGAGAAGAGAAGAATACTTTAAAATAAAATATTAGTTTATGAATAAAATAATATTAAAATATTAATATTTTATTAATTATAGGAATCAGTCTGAAGAAGGATTATATAACTAATATAAGTGGGGGAAAAGAAGTATGAATGAATTTTGGAGATAAAATGACGTAAGTGAAACTGCGTGATTTTATTAAATAGAGCTAACGCGGGTAAGTCAATATTTAAATATTACGGTGATACCGCGTTGAAAAATAACTTCGATGTTTTGGTTGTGCACGTGTAAGAGAAAGAAGATAGAAAGAAATTAGAATTTTTACACGTGTCGGAAGGACCAATTTTAAAATATGAAAAACTTGAAGATTGTGTAGCAAATATAAAGAAGTTGAAAATTAGTATGTAAATTTTATTGTTTTGAGGAAGTAAAATAAATAATTAATAAAATAAATAATAATAATAGTAAATGAATATAAAAATGTATATATATATATATCTATATAATAGTATAAAAAAAGAGGAGAAATGATTATGGTGGGGTCGACAAAGAATGAGAAAAAGAAGAAAAGTAGAGAGAAATAAAGGAAATGATGAGGAGAAAGAAAAAAGAGGAAAAATTTGGAGAGTGTCGGCCAAAGAAAGAAGAAGAAAAGAAAGAAGAAGAAGAGAGAAGAAAAAAGAAGAAAAAAAAAGAGAAGAAAATGAGGGTGACGGGCGGTGAGAGAGAGAGAAGAGAAAGAAGTTGGCTGTGAGGGAGAGAGAGAGCAGAAAAATTCAACCAAAGGCCGACGGGAGGAGAGAAAGAAGAAAGGAAAGGAAAGAGAGAGAAGGAAGGCCGGCGGGAGGAGAAGGGAAAGAAGAAAGAAAAAGAAAGGAAATGAGAGAGAAGGAAGGCCGGCTAGAGGAGAGAAAGAAAAAAAGAAAGGAAAGGAGAGAAAGAAGGCTGACGGGAGAAGAAGGGAGAGAAGGAAGGTCGACAAGAGGAGAAAAGGAAGAAGAAGAAAAAAAGAGAGTGGGCATGGCCCAATAAGAAAAGAATGGGCATAGCCCAATAGGAAGAAATTGGGGAGAGCCCATAAAAAGGGCCCAATAGCCATAAAGGAGGAAAAGCCCAAGAGAGAATAAAGGTGAAAAAATTAGACTTGGACTAACCTAGTCCAAATAGGTAAAGAAAAATTTTCTTTGCTTTTATTTGGCCTATTATGAAGTTGGATTATTCTAAGCTTGCCACTTGTTTAATTAAATTTTGGTTATTAGTGATATGAATTAAATTCAAATTACTTTAATACAATATTTAAAAATTTTATTAGGAGGTGTCATAAGACTAAAGTAAAGAAGAAAATATGAAATTTATGAATAGTGTTCAAATGAAGTTAAGAAATTTTAAATGATTCGTTGTGAAGAATTATTGTTGTCGGAGGAATTTATATGCATAATTTGGTTGAGAGTGTTAAGTTGAATGGTAAAATATTTGGAAGAAATGAGGAGAAATAATGTGGATTTATGATAGAATGAAAGAGAGAAGTGGAATTGATGCACTAAGTGTATTGGATTTAAATTGTTGCTAGGAAAGTTTGTTGTGGAACCGTGTCGAACGAAGTATGTGACTAGCAAATAGGAATAATTATACACGCGTATGAATCAATAGTGACGTAGTAATCCCACTATTGTGAGGTGAGTAGGGGGTGCCAATTTTAAAATTTTCGTAAATATATATCTATCAGTATGATTTATTTTAAACGCGAAAATTTGTGGATAACATGTGCTGGTAGACATTTTAGAGAATTGTGAATGCAAATGATTTCAAAATTTGTTTTGTATATATATATGTATAAATTATATGTAAAGTGTTTTAAAAATCGGGAAGCAAGCCCTTCATACTGTTTTATATTAAAATTTGTGCCTTATATTTATGCAGTGTGCATTCATGGTTATATTGCTTATTCACCATGCAAATTAATGTTTTGAAATCCATGCATAAAAATATCTTGAGAAAATGATAGATTTTATCATACCCTGTGTTGAATGCTTTAGAAATAATTTTGAGACGAGCTTTTAAGGACATAAAATGATTGCAAAATGGTTTTACAAATTGAGAGCGTCGAGAGTAGGTTTCATGTCACATCAGTTAAATGTGACCCTCATGCACGAGTGAGCTCTAGATAGAGAACCATTAGGTCACCGATGGGCAGTTAGGCGTGGTTGGGACATGGCCTGTGATAGATGTATGCATGGCTAGGCCACCAGATGATTACGTGGTTACGATCGCTTGATTCTCCGATGTCGGTCAACATCGTGAGACTGCCATGGCACATGGGAATCCGGTGGAAGTGATGCTCTCGGATGTTATTACGTGGTAGCGAGACCATGGGTTTATTTTCATTCCCTACTCGAGAGTGGCATCTTTGAGTTTACAAACTCATATTTCTTTGCATGGTGAAAACGAAATTAAAAGGTTTTTCTACAGCTCCCCTTATTTTTACGGTGAAATGAATTTTAACTCTTTGAGTGCGAGGTGATTTGTGATTTACGTATGAGTTTGATTAACATTCGATTTCATGGGAGCTTGCCGAATATATTGATTTGATTTGAGTAAAATGTAAATTGATCTTGACGACGTAATTTTCTATATGTAAAATTGTTCTAATTCAATATTTCAAATGATTGACTTGAATAAGGTTATTGATATGTTTTGTAGCAAAAATTTTTATCTACCTTAGTTGATTTACCAATTGAAGTGGTTACACTGCGTAAGAAATCCTTGGTTTTTCATATAAGGCACAAACTCCCATTTGAAATAAATTATTTTTATAATCCTGCATTTTAATATTCAACTGATCTGCTATTTGTTTGTTTCCCATCTACGCCCTACTCACTGAGTCGATGATCATTGAGTCTGTGAGACTCACACCCCACTTTTTCCCCTTTTTGTAGATAGGGATCGGTCTAGCGTGTCACGACCCGAAACTCCTATCGAGCCCGTGACAACCGTCGCGACGTCTCGATCGACATTCATTATCCGGAATGTCAACAGGAACCCCGCAAGGCTTTAATATCAACTTCTCATTTCCCCTGTGGGTAACTGTTTCCAAATACCACATTCTAAAAGATTTTAAACTGTTTCCAACTTAAACAAATAAAATAATAATTTTCGTCTCACAGGGGTATTTTGGTCATTTATCCCAAAAATCTCAAAATCATCTAAAAATATAGTATGTAAGTGGAAAACACATATTTCATAATCAAAAATAATTTTGGATGTCTAAAACATTCGTTTAAAATGGAATTATGACTGTTATAATAAAATAAAAATATTAAATAAAATATTCAATTTTCACATAAAACGATATTTTAAGAACACTACATAAATAATTTTTATAGCGTAAAAGCAAAATAAATTCTTACATACCGTAATACAGATAACCAAAGTATAGAATTTAATTTACAGTGACACATGGGCCAACGAATGACCAAAAGTATCAAAAGAAATGAACTTACAGTCTTTGGATGTGGCAAGTTCAACTGTAATCCTCGCCGATATCAGTTATCTACAATCTATTTTGAGCTTGAAATGGGTGGAAATAAGGGTGGTGAGATTATAAAATCTCAGTGAGTAAACAAACATCACTCAAAATATCTAAAGTCGAGTAAAAGGAGACTATTAAAACATTTCATCAAAATGTAATTTATCATCTTTCAACTTATTTCAACCAAATGAAATCAAGTTATTTAAAGCAAGTAATCAGTATGGCTTATGAATTTCTTAAAAAGCTTGGTTCATGCCAAAAATTATTATCATACTCAGTTATCTGGGATACCTTGGCCGAGGGCTATCCCAACTAAGTCCGCCAAGGCTATTAGAAAGTCATGTTTTTATTTTGAAAACATAGCCGTTCCTTGGCGTTGGCCGAGTTCCCCTTCACGTGGTGGTTTGGTGTGAAGTGAACTTTAAAGTTATACCTCGGGAGTTACCCTACTCGCCTCTCCAACCAAGGTAAAAATATAACAGGATTTCGTGCCCCTCTAATAGGCTAGTCCACAGAACCCAGCCCACTGCAGTAGGTCAAACCCACTATACAATAAAATTTTGACAGCATGACAGGGCTAATATATTACTACCCAGCCTGGAAGGGTAAAATAAAACAATTCATACAATTCATAAAAAACACAGCCCAACCAGTCATGCCAATACAATAACATAAGCCATTAATTCAATTTTAAATTTACAACATATCAGTGGTCTCCAATTACTCTATTTTCAAAATCGTTATTTCGTTTCAAGACAATTTATAAAATATTTTCATTTAAACTCATTTTGTTTACAAAACATAAAAATTTACCATTTGAACTCATTTTCATAAAATTCACCAAAACTGAATAAAAACATACTTTAGATAATTAAAATGATGGTAAGGTTACTCACAGTGTCTAGAGTGGAGATTTTTGAAATACTCAGACTACTGGTCCTTGGGTGTAATTTCCTTGCCTTTATTAGAGGACTCACCACCTTGACACAGTACAAAATCGAGAAATTCACCACATTGGTACTAAATTGAAATTAAACTAATTTAGACTACTAATGCTTGATATGGAATGCAAAAATGTCTAAATTTTTGCCTAAATGCAGTGTTAGCCTATTTCGATCTTTTACCCGATAAATCGATATACGCGTCCGTTTAAACTCCAAATTATTTTTTTTCAGTTTCTATACCTCAATTGCACCCAAATTGACTTAATGTCCCTCAGTGTGGTGAAAATTATCAGTCTCGATAGCAAATTACGAAAATACCCATAGTGGGTAAAAATTTGTATTTTTGCTCTAAAAATTCCCATTATTTTTCTAGGCTCATAATTCATCATTTTTCATCATAATTCCTCAAATAAACATTAAGATCAGCAGCCAATATTCCCCTAGAAAATTCGGCATAATGGGTTTCAATGGGAGAAAATTATATTTCTAGCTTATTTTTGCTATATTTCAATATAACTTAACTAAAATCACTTAATTCAATTAAAATCAACCAAAAATCAAGCTCAAAACTCATCCATGGAGGTTTGGCCAGCATGGGTGTCCATACCCACTTTCTAATTTTGCATGGAAATGAGAAAAAAATGCATGGGTAGTGAAAATCACAAGGAAAATCAATGAAATTTACCTTTTCAATGCTTGATTTCTCTTGATTTTCCCCAAATTTTCAGGTAGGGTTCTTATTTGTTTTTTTCCCCCTTTTCTCCCCTGGTTTGGACGGCTGAAGAAGATGAGAATTCTGGAATTTTTTACCTTTTTAAAGGCTAAAATAATATAATTTTATTTTATTCATTTTTTAATGTTTTATTAATTCCTTAAATTCTAGCCATCCATTTGTTTCCAAATTTTCACCATACACTTGTCCCACATATCCATAGCTTATATAAAATTCTCAAACTTATCCAAAAGTCTTGGTGGAGTAATTTTTGAAATTTACACTTTTACCCCCGTAAAAGTCAAAAATTACATTTTTGCCCCAAAAACTGAAAAATTACCCATAGACATATTTTTCATCCCTTATACTCAGACCATTCTCCAATTTGTCAAATTTGATCTAAATTCTCTCAAAATCTCAAATTTTGTCCGCGGGTGGTAAAATTACGATTTTGCCCCTACACTCTAGAAATCACCGAAATTAAACTTTTTCATTGCCAAACCCTCAAATTATACTCCAATAAGTCAAATGAGGCCAAAAAGAATTCTTTTCTAAAAATTCTCATTGTGTCCCTAGGTGGGAAATGACCATTTTGCCCCTAGATAGTGAAAATTTCGGTTTGACTCCAAATTGATCCTCAAACTCCAAATCACCATATTAAACCATTCTGGGACTTTAATATTCTTAATTTCATTTTAAATTCTCTATTTGATCTAGTTCGAGACTTAAATTAACTTAATTGTACCATTTGGTACATTGTCGTCTTTTAACGATTTTTCTTTCAAGGCTTTCCAAGTATGCAAGCATATTGTCAATCATATGAATGACATGGAAAGTATTTTATAAGGTCGGGCTTGACAACACTACCCCCCTTAAAATAAAATTTTGACCTCAAAATTTCATGTACTAAACTCAGAGAAAATGTGGGGGTATTGTTTTCTCATCTAATGCTCGACTTCTTATGTCCTCCCCTTTATAGGGAATTTTGATTTGTTCACCTCATTTACCTCCAATTCAACTCAAGTACTTCGCTTATGTCTATTATTATCCTTTAAAATCAGATCAACAATAACCTTCACAATTATGATCTCTTATATCAAGACACCAAGCATGCTTCTATTACTATCATTAAGCTTGAACCATAACTCCATCTCAATCGTACCAATTTCGATCGCATTTTATTCTTATTTAGGTATACCAATCACTATCTTATTACTTCATTACATATCAAACTTCTCGACTTTCATTCATTCATCTTATCCTAATACACTATTGTGTAGTTTACAATATCATTAACACGCCATACTCATTTCTGTACATATCCTTAGCGTTCGGAAAAATTAATGGCTTTAATTATTTCTACATATTTCATGTTTACTTTGCATTTAGGAAATTTCAATCTTCTTAATCCTATTAATCCATCTCATATGGCTTAATCGTACTATAGATTATAGTCCCTTAACTATTTCTCCAAAATTCCTTAGGTCACCATAAATCGTCTTCTGATAAGATTCTTAATCGTTACATTATCTATACAACTCATCAAATATATTGAGTTCAAATCTCGAACCACTAAAACCATTATTCATTTTAGTTGGGTACATCACTACTCCACACATACATATACATGTGCATTCAAATGTCTATATTCCTTATTATATATACGGGTCTCTGTTTTCAAATGCCTTCAGACTAATTTCTCTTTGTTCATTCCCATCCATAATCAAGATTCAATAGAATAATCTTCATAATTCATACAAATTCTCATCATGCCTGTGCATAGTTCCTCATCATTTATATACTTATATTCTCTTCTTATCATTTCCAATTATATGCTTAAGTTTCCTTGTACTGTATATCATTGCATCACAATGTCATCTCCATTGAATTATGATCTATTATGCGTGTATGTTTTATAATCCCATTGGTATCTCAAAAATTTATCTTGACTTGATCATTGCATCTTATGCAATACTACAATTCCTAAAAGTCATCCTTATTCCTCGATTATCCTTCATGTCTCCTATATATATTGTATCCTTATTGCATTCCGATATTGATTTGTCACTTAAAACTCAGATTCATTTGAATCATGTATGCCTCACGCATTTTTGAATTCCAATTCCCATAATATATTAAGAAAGTTTCATTATCTGACTTCATTATCAAGGTTAACTTCTATCATCCTTTATTCCACTCTTTCATATGAATATAACATCATTCTTCCTTAACTAATTTACAAATTGTACTTGAAATTACAAGACTTGAAACTAAATTCTCCTCAAGTACTTTTTAATGTTAATACTTATACCACTCTCAGCTTATAGCTTCCTTTTTATAACTACATAACTTAGTGCTTGCTTTCACAAGATCCATGACAGAACTTCTCTTGAGTATTTCCTTAGGGATATTTATTTTAAATTTATGTCTCACAACAAATGATCCTTTAACCCGTAACTTAGCCATTTGGCTCCTTAGCAAGTTTCAAAGTCATACATCTTATGCTCATCATGTATAACTTATAATTCTTTCTCAAGGGTGTTTAAACATTCTTGAAACACTTAATCACTTATTTACTCTTTTATACACCAAGTATATCATTTCCATAAAGGCATGCGCAACTACTCATGCTTCAATTTATCTCCATGGGTTTCTAGCATGTCACCTAGTTTACTTGTGTTGTTACTAATCCTTTCCTTTCAACAAGGTCAAGACAAGATCAGTATATTCTCATAACAATATTCTATATAAACTCATTTGCTATATCATTATTGAAATCTTTATTTACATTTTCCTCACTTGGTATTGACATCTCTTATCAGTATCTCATACATTCATCTAACCTTTCGCTCGCTTCCTCTTTAGTCTTTAACAAGACTTAATCTCTTGTCTTCTTTATTTCTTAAGATTTGACTTCAGTCATCATATTATTCATCTTAACACTCCACATGTTAATTTATTTTTATGTAGCCATCTCAAAAATTCTCTAACTTTTCTTTCTCTTACATGCCAATATATATAAGGCAATTAAAAAAAAACTCTACAATTTCACTAATCATCTTTATCTTAATACCTCCTAATGCACTTAAGACTTCAAACAACAAAGCTTAGCATGAAAACCAATGACCATTCTTCAACTTGTGAGTTTAATCTTCATGCCACTCTCAATTTGCTCTTGCTTTCTAGCCATTAGGGGTTCTTAACGTGATAACGTTTGATAGTCAGTACTGTGGCGTTGCAACGGTTTGAATTCACTTTATCTTAGCAACTCTTCTACCTTTAAAGCTACTACCTCAATTATTCACAATCGCGTGGCTTCCCTCTAAGTCTATACCACAATTAGCAAGACTAACTTTCTATCACAAGTGTGCAATCAAAACATTGATTTAACGTATTTATTTTGCCACTAACATTCATATATCTTTACCATAACATTTAATACAATTTTGCTTAAGCAAAAATCTCCAAATTTATTCATAGCTACATGTATCTCAAATTGCTCATCACTTATCATCAGTCAATAAATCCCACTCGAAAATACCCTTTCCATATTGTATAGTGATTTCACCATATAGCATCACAGCACGATGTTCCTCCATTCTACTATCACGCATACTCCATAGAAATTAATTAAAAGATTTACGTACCTTAACTAATGCTAATTCCATTTAATCATATCTTAAATACTTCAAACTTGTAAATTACAACTCCAAATGTATGTCCATATATTGATAATCTTTATATATTTCATGATCATGAAAACTACAACTTACAAACTAGCTTTCTATCATATGTACTTTATTATAGCACTAATTTCAACATATTTAATCTACCGTTGGTGGTATGTCAAAATCATCCCTGTCTCGGTTGCAATCTAAAGGAATCTCTCCTCTGCATATTCGTATAAGCTGGTGGAGATGGAGCAGCTACCGTAGCCCGTCCTAACTATGGGCAATCTCTCCTAATGTGACCCGGTTGATCACAACGAAAACATTGTGCAGGCCCTCTGCATGGCCCAACATGATAATTCCCACAATTTCTGCATCTACGTGAACTTCCTGAAACAGAGGAGTCTTTGCCCCTTTTTGGTGGCTGACTAGAAGATACACTCAGATTTCTCCTTTTTGCTAACTCAGCTCGCAGACTCCTATTTTCATTCGCAAGCTTCTTAGCTCTTAAAGCCATTTGCACCACCTCTTTAGCCACGGTTGCGTCCGACTCACCCATAAAAGAAACACAACTATGTTGCCTAGCCTCTTTAAGCTTCTTAGAATAAGAAACATCCAGCACTGGTGGTGGGACAAGAGGTGGGGATGGTGGTACTAAAGGAGCAGCTAGAGGAATTGTAGGAAGAGCTTGACCAGCCTGAGCCTGGCCAGCAATGCAGTAAAGAAGGCTGCCAATGCCTGAACTGCCTCAAGAGGCATAGCAGGAATACTAGTAAGTGGCGGAGGAGGTGGAGGATGTGGAGGAGTTTCAGTCTGTTCAGCAGCAGGTGCTGCTCGAATGGTGGATGCAGTCGATTCCTCCTCTATTGCACCTAACTGACGACGTTAGAAACGACCTCTTCCCCTCCCAGCTGATCTAGTGAAAGGTGGTTCTTCGCGTCGAGGAGACATAATAATCTATAAGAGGGAACAAAGTGAGTTTAGGCAACCTCAGGCTCTATATGCTTATGCATGTATTTTATTCAACCTAACCTAACTTAACTCGAGGCCACATTGACACTGTAAATTTTTAAAACAGCTTTAAAATAACTTTAAACCCAAAACTCTAATCATTAAAACCAACAGCTCTGATACGAACTTAATTGTCATGACCCGGAACTCCTATCGAGCCCGTGACAACCGTCGCGACATCTCGATCGACATTCATTACCCGGAATGTCAACCGGAACCCCGCAAAGCTTTAATATCAGCTTCTCATTTCCCCTGTGGGTAACTGTTTCCAAATACCACATTCTAAAAGATTTTAAACTGTTTCCAACTTAAACAAATAAAATAATAATTTTTGTCTCACAGGGGTATTTTGGTCATTTATCCCAAAAATCTCAAAATCATCTAAAAATATAGTATGTAAGTGGAAAACACATATTTCATAATCAAAAATAATTTTGGATGTCTAAAACATTCGTTTCAAATGGAATTATGACTGTTATAATAAAATAAAAATATTAAATAAAATATTCAATTGTCACATAAAACGATATTTTAAGAACACTGCATAAATAATTTTTATAGCGTAAAAGCAAAATAAATTCTTACATATCGTAATACAGATAACCAAAGTATAGAATTTAATTTACAGTGACACGTGGGCCCACGAATGACCAAAAGTATCAAAAGAAATGAACTTACAGTCTTTGGATGTGGCAAGTTCAACTGTAATCCTCGCCGATATCAGTTATCTATAATCTATTCTGAGCCTGAAATGGGTGGAAATGAGGGTGGTGAGATTATAAAATCCTAGTGAGTAAACAAACATCACTTAAAATATCTAAAGTCGAGTAAAATGAGACTATTAAAACATTTCATCAAAATGTAATTTATCATCTTTTAACTTGTTTCAACCAAATGAAATCAAGTTATTTAAAGCAAGTAATCAGTATGGCTTATGAATTTCTTAAAAAGCCTGGCTGATGCCAAAAATTATTATCATACTCAGTTATCTGGGATACCTTGGCCGAGGGCTATCCCAACTGAGTCCGCCAACGCTATTAGAAAGTCATGTTTTTATTTTGAAAACATAGTCGTTCCTTGGCGTTGGCCGAGTTCCCCTTCACGTGGTGGTTTGGCGTGAAGTGAACTTTAAAGTTATACCTCGGGAGTTACCCTACTCGCCTCTCCAACCGAGGTAAAAATATAACAGGATTTCGTGCCCCTCTAATAGGCTAGTCCACATAACCCAGCCCACTGCAGCAGGTCAAACCCACCATACAATAAAATTTTGACAGCATGACAGGGCTAATATATATTACTACCCAGCCTGTAAGGGTAAAATAAAGCAATTCATACAATTCATAAAAACACAGCCTAGCCAGTCATGCCAATACAATAACATAAGCCATTAATTCAATTTTAAATTTACAACATATCAGTGGTCTTCAATTACTCTATTTTCAAAATCGTTATTTCGTTTCAAGACAATTTATAAAATATTTTCATTTAAACTCATTTTGTTTACAAAACATAAAAATTTACCATTTGAACTCATTTTCATAAAATTCACTAAAACCGAATAAAAACATACTTTAGATAATTAAAATGATGGTAAGGTTACTCACAGTGTCTAGAGTGGAGATTTTTGAAATACTCAGACTACTAGTCCTTGGGTGTAATTCCCTTGCCTTTATCGGAGGACTCACCACCTTGACACAGTACAAAATCGAGAAATTCACCACATTGGTACTAAATTGAAATTAAACTAATTTAGACTACTAATGCTTGATATGGAATGCAAAAATGTCTAAATTTTTGCCTAAATGCAGTGTTAGCCTATTTCGATCTTTTACCCGATAAATCGATATACGCGTCCGTTTAAACTCCAAATTATTATTTTTTAGTTTCTATACCTCAATTGCACCCAAATTGACTTAATGTCCCTCAGTGTGGTACCAATTATCAGTTCCGATAGCAAATTACGAAAATACCCCTAGTGGGTAAAAATTTGTATTTTTGCTCTGAAAATTCCCATTATTTTTCTAGGCTCATAATTCATCATTTTTCATCATAATTCCTCAAATAAACATCAAGATCAGCAGCCAATATTCCCCTAGAAAATTCGGCATAATGGGTTTCAATGTGAGAAAATTATATTTCTAGCTTATTTTTGCTATATTTCAATATAACTTAACTAACATCACTTAATTCAATTAAAATCAACCAAAAATCAAGCTCAAAACTCATCCATGGAGGTTTGGCCAGCATGGGTGTCCATACCCACTTTCTAATTTTGCATGGAAATGAGAAAAAAATGCATGGGTAGTGAAAATCACAAGGAAAATCAATGAAATTTACCTTTTCAATGCTTGATTTCTCTTGATTTTCCCCAAATTTTCAGGTAGGGTTCTTATTTGTTTTTTTCCCCCTTTTCTCCCCTGGTTTGGACGGCTGAAGAAGATGAGAATTCTGGAATTTTTTACCTTTTTAAAGGCTAAAATAATATAATATTATTTTATTCATTTTTTTAATGTTTTATTAATTCCTTAAATTCTAGCCATCCATTTGTTTCCAAATTTTCACCATACACTTGTCCCACATATCCATAGCTTAGATAAAATTCTCAGACTTATCCAAAGTCTTGGTGGAGTAATTTTTGAAATTTACACTTTTACCCCCGTAAAAGTCAAAAATTACATTTTTACCCTAAAAACTGAAAAATTACCCATAGACATATTTTTCATCCCTTATACTCAGACCATTCTCCAATTTGTCAAATTTGATCTAAATTCTCTCAAAATCTCAAATTTTGTCTGCGGGTGGTAAAATTATGATTTTACCCTTACACTTTAGAAATCATCGGAATTAAACTTTTTCACTGCCAAACCCTCAAATTATACTCCAATAAGTCAAATGGGGCCAAAAAAAAAATTTCGGTTTGACTCCAAATTGATCCTCAAACTCCAAATCACCATATTAAACCATTCTAGGACTTTAATATTGTTAATTTCATTTTAAATTCTCTATTTGATCTAGTTCGAGACTTAAATTAACTTAATTGTACCATTTGGTACATTGTCGTCTTTTAGCAATTTTTCTTTCGGGGCTTTCCAAGTATGCAAGCATATTGTCAATCATATGAATGACATGGAAAGTATTTTATAAGGTCGGGCTTGACATAACGTGTAATCGTCTGCACGTACGGTCCATTGCAAATAGGTAAAGGCATCTCATAGCATTTTATCCTGAGTAGCTCTGCTGTTAGAGTTTGAGTTGTAGTACTTGGTTTTACTATGTAAACAAATATTAGTTTTGATATAAACGAAAATTTTGGATTTTTTAACTAAAAAAGTATTTAAGTGTGATATCATGACTTAAAGTCAAATTTTAATGGCTATGCTTGTTGTTGAATTCACGTTATGAATATATATGATTCAAACATTAACGTGGTTTAGTAAAAGTGTACAATGAGTTATTGAGAAATTTCATTAAGGCTTGTTCGGGACTTGACGAGATATTTCGGAGGTCTCGGACGCCAGTAGCGACCGAGGAAGGGTCGTTACACCATGTGTCACTGGTGAGACATATTCAACTACGACATGATCTCAACAATTTTTTCATACAAGTGTTTTCATCAACATAAACCTTATAACAATCCCTAGCAATTGTCCATTGTGACAATGTACGAAATCTACAACATGCTTCCTCCATGTGATTCCTATACCCTTTAACTTCTATAAATCTAAAAGGCAATTCATCTATAATGATCATCTCAGTTAAACTCCTCCTAATTGCATCTTGATCAAACTTTTAACCACCCAAGGAACCATCTTCTCTTGATGAAAAAACTAATTCCATTTGATTACTCTCCTCACTAGCACGAAGCATTTTCAACTTTGGACAAATGTTAACCTGATTATTTAAAGAAGATGTTCTGTTTTTTTATATCAACACAGAAAGCCTTGCCACAATAATTTCATTTCGCCTTATGATTACCTTTTTCATCAATAAATTTTGTGACGTGATCCCACATAATTGATGACGTCTTTGATGGTTTTTTTTTTTTGCTTTTGTGGTTTAAGCTTACTACTTTATTTCTTATGTTGCCTTCAGTAGCACTTGCATCAACATTTGTTTAATAGTACCCAGTCACTCATAACATTTTCTTCCTCCTACATGTGGTAAAAAAATTCAATGACTTGTTATATTTATGATATATTTAATTTAAAATGAAAATAATAATAGGCATTGTCTATGTTATAATTCTCACTCATTGCACTTTTTGATAGGAAGAAATTGAATTGTGAACCATTTCTTTATTGGGTATATAAGGCATAGTAGAACTATCCAAGAAAAACATTTTTCCTTTAAGGTAAAGGAAAAATAATTATAAGTTGATTATTGCTTATATGCGAATATTTATTGCTTCCCAATCAAAAAATAGTGACTCCAAGTTACTAAAAGTATGGTCATGCTTCATGCACATTCAACACTAAAAGCAACAAATTTGATTAAGATTTTTTATCCTGACTGTCTATGATTATGAGAACAAGGGAAAAGAAAGGGGCAACTTCAAATTATAGAATACTAGAATAAAATTTAGGGTCTAACACAAAAATTAAGCAAAATTCAGAATTCCCACCACAACAACAAAAAACATATTAAAAAAAAATTTCCAACAAATAAATAATAATTCAATTATACTTTTGTAGTTCATAAAAAGTAGAAAACTAAAACAAAGGTGATCCTTCATAAAAAAACAAAAACAAAAACTAACACTGTCAAACCCTGTTCTATAAAATAATTACGACGTCATTTACATGCTTAATAGAATGTTTGCATATTTAGGAAGTTCGAAGAATCGTTAAAAGACGTTATTGCCCCTAATGGTACCATTAAGTCGATTAAGCCTCGAACTAGTTCAAATAGGAATTTTAAGGTGAAATTAAGAGTTTCACAGTTTAGGGATGACTCAAAATGGTAATTCAGAGTTCGATTATCAATTTGGAGTCAAATCGAAATTTTCACTATCTAGGAGCAAAATGATCATTTGCCACATGGGGACAAAATGGAAATTTTTAGAAAAGATTTTTTTTGGCCCCATTTGACTTATTGGAGTATAATTTGAGTATTGGAGTATGATTTGAAGTTTAGAAGTGAAAAATTTTAATTTCGGTATAATTTGAAATATAAGGGCGAAATGGTAATTTTGCCACCTCGGGGGCAAATCGGTAAATTTTCACCCCCGACACTTGTCAAGGAATTTATTCATCATAGAAATGGATAAATATGAGAAATGTGTGGTGGAGAATTAAAGAATTAAAAGCAAAATATTTAAAATTTGAACCAATAAGGAAATGTCATGTGTCATGTTTTTATTATTTTATTATTTCTTTATAAAAAGGCAAAACAATCAGCCCATTTCTTCCATAGTGATCAGCCAAACTAGAAGAAAAGAGAAACTAAGGAAGAACAAACCCTAGATGGGAAAAATCAAAGAGAAAGTGTTGGAATTCAAGGATTTGATCAAACAAAGGTAAAATTTCTTTGATTTTGCTAGTGATTTACCTTACCCATGCATTTTTCCTTAATTTCCATGGTTAAATTACATGTTTTCATGATGAATTCATGGCTAGTCAAAATGGGTATGGAGAGAGAATGATCTTGGATTGGTTTCATTTTTTGGTATGTTAGTGTTTTTAGGTGATTAATGATGTGTAGCATGAAAACAAGTGAAGAAAACCACCAAAGGTTTGGTGCCCATCAATAGCCGAATTCTCTAAGTGAATAATGAGGAAGAATGGGATGTTATTCTAGGTGATTTGATTAAGAAATAATAGTTTTTGGTGTAGGAATTAATGAATTATGGAGAGAAAATTAAGTAGGAAAAATCGCAGAGTTAGTGTACCATTGTTGGCCGAAAGTTCCAAGAAGAAAAGTGAATATAAATTTTGCCTAATTGTGTGTTTGGTGAGTTGAGGGATTGGAAAAGAAATGGAGCAAGTTGGAGTGAAATTGGACGCATTGGCCAATTTATCGGATGAAAAATTGACTTAGGCCAATATCGGGTCTAGATGGCTACCTGTGCATTTTTCATTTCATATCATGCATATATATCGAGCCTGAAATAGCTTATGACTGTTAGACACAATTTAATTGGAATATGTGTCATGGATTATGGCTAGTTGGTGAACCATTGGATACGGGCAAAGCACTATACCCGCAGACTGAAAATAGGAGTATTTCTACTCCTAATACTATGAGAAAACTTATTATCGTCTTAATTATCTAGAGTAGTTTTATATAATTGTGTGATTTTATAGAAAATGGGTTTAAATGGTAAATTGCTATGTTTTAAGAGAAATGGTGATTTTATAAATTTTCTGGAAAATTGAATACTGGTTTTGAAAATAGAGTAATTAGAGATTGCCTGCTTGTGTTATAAATTGTGTTTTAAATTATATGGCTTATAACAATATGTGAGCATGAATGGCAAAGTCGGTATTTGTATCAAAATTATATATACTATGTATTCAGCCTTGAGAGGCTAGATTGCGATAAATTGCCATGTCATGCAGATAAGGATTTTATAAATCAGGTGGTAGATAAAATAAAGATTAGCTACTGCAGTGGGGGGGTTCCGTGGATCAACCTATTAGAGGGGCACGGTAAACTCCTTTATATTTTCACCTCGGTCGTAGAGGTGCATAGGGTATCTCCTGAGGTGGGCTTTTTTAGTGCACTTCACGTGGACCACCGCGTGAGAGTGAGACTCAGCCAACGCCAAGGCATGGCTAGAATTTTGGATGTAAAGATATTTAATAGCCTTGGTGGTCTCGGTCAGATGCCTAGGCCAAGGCATCCTCGGGAATGATTTTAGCAGAAGCCAAGTTTTGTGAGACATATAAGCCATGTTGATTAATTGAGTAAACTGAATATTCATGTTATGAAACATATATTGGAAAAGAATATTTTAATTCGTCTCCATTTACTCGTCTTTAGATAGTTTAGATGGTGTCTATTTACTCACTGGGATTATGTAATCATAATCTCACCCCTCTTCCTATCCATTTTTCAGGCTTAGGACAGTTTGTTGATAGTTGATTAAGACGAGAATTAATCTCGGAGTTGCATCCTAGAAAGTAAGGGTTCGTAGCCCTACACCTTCTTGGTCAATTGGGGGCCACGTGTCCCTGTAAAAGTAATTTTATACTTCAGTTATCTGATTTAAAGTATGTATGAACATATTTATCTTTTACACCATGTTTTTGGCGGGTTTCGATATTTTTGAAAAAAAAAATGACGAAAATGCCCCTGTGAGCTAGAAAATAATATTTTATTGTTTTGATTTGGAAACGACTTATGATTTCTTGAAATGTGAGATTTAATAACTGTCGCTCACCGGGGAGATGCGAAAGCTGATGCTAAGCCTTACGGGGTTTCGATCGGTATTTGGGATAATGAGTGCCTATCGAGACGTTGCGGCGGTTGTCACGGGCCCGATGGGAGTTTCGGGTCGTGACAATTAGAGTGGTATGAGAGCATGGTTTAAAGATCAAAGATTTTGATTTTAAAGCTTTGGATTTTAAAGTTTTCGATTTTAAAGTTGTTTTAAGAAATCCACACTGACACTGCGTGACCCCGAGTTTGGTTAGGTCAGGTTAGATTGAATAGGATGAGATGAATTTGAAAATATCTATTTTACTTATTATATGTGATAAGCACAAGACGATATAAATGGTTATGGAAATTGTGACGTAAGCTTGAAGGGAAACCAAACGGTTGAGAATGATTAGTGTAGTAACCTTAAATATAGATGAATAACATTGATCAAGTAAACTCCAATAGCCACCATGCCGCGATGCTAAGAACACTTCATGTCTAGGACGCATGAATAAAATGAGACAGATGTGAAGTTGAATTCACGAGTTAACCTAAGGTCATTGAACTTGATTCTAAGTTTTGGTAATTAGAGTTTTAAGGTTTTGGAAGGTATCGATATGAATGAGTTAAAGCTGAAATGGTTAAAGGCGTTCCCTTCGGGGGAAGTAAAAGGTTTGGGGTTCGATACTTAGTGTATGCAGTCCTGTAGGGTCGGGAAGCCAAGGGGATTGATACAGATATAACAGTACCTTGGAGTGGGCCCCATATGGGGAGGCCACATGGGTGGGCCCTAAAAAGAATGCCACATAAATGGCTAAGTTACGGGTTAAGTGATCACATGTTGTGAGACATAAGTTTAAGATAGATATCCCTAAGGAAATACTCAAGAGAAGTTCTGCCGTGGATCTTGTAAAAGTAAGCACTAAGTTATGTGATTATAAAAAGGAAGCTATAAGCTGAGAGTGATATTAGTATTAATATTGAAAAGTACTTGAGGAGAATCTAGTTTTAAGTCTTGCAATTTCAAGTACAATTTGTAAATTGGTTAAGGAAGAATGATGTTATATTCGTATGAAAGAGTGGAACTTTATTAAGGAAGCGTATGGAAAAGCATAAGAGAATATATTAGTTTGACTTATTATAAGAGGGTAAAAGTTGGATGGCCATGAATGGCTTGTAGGTAACCCAGGAATGTATAGGTAAGTGTGCAAGGGAGCTATGATCGATAGATAAGGGTAGAACTTTAATGATGAGATAGTGTTCGCTGCGTTAGACCTTGAACTATAAAATATGGATATGTATCCACCTTATGAATACTTTGATGTGATAAATTCGAAAGACTTTTCGCAATGAGAAAACATTAAAGCTTAAGGAGCAAATGTCTATACAATCAAGTTAGACTCATGACTGACATGTCACATAAGTATGAGGATGGGATACAAAGCAATATAAAGGCATGAAAGATGATTGAGGACAAAGGGATGACTATGAGGAATTGTGATATTGCATCGTATTCAATGATCAAATCAAGATATATCATGGAAGCATAAATGGGATTATAAGGCATATACACATATGTGGGGTTGATATTGTGATCAACTAAAATGAAGAATGATTTTTAGTGAATTAAGATTCAAACTTAATATATGATGAGTGATGTAGGTCGTACAATGATAAGAAATTTTATCAAAAATTGAACTATGTGAACATAAGAAACTCTGGGAAATAGTCAAGGAGATAATATCAAGGAAATATGATCTATAGCATGGTTAAGCTATATGAGATGGATTAATATGATTAAGAAGATTGATATTTCATACCTGTGAGATAAACAGGAAGTATGTGGAAATAATGGAAGAAAATACCCCATATTTTCTTTGAGTTTGATAAGTGAAATTTTGAGGATAAAATTTTATTTTAAGGGGGGTAGTGTTGTCAAACCCTATTCTATAAAATAATTACGACGTCATTTACATGCTCAATAGAATGTTTGCATATTTAGGAAGTTCGAGGAATTGTTAAAAGATGATATTACCCCTAATGGTACCATTAAGTCGATTAAACCTCGAACTAGTTCAAATAGGAATTTTAAGATGAAATTAAGAGTTTCACAGTTTAGGGATGACTCAAAGTGGTAATTCGGAGTTCGAGGATCAATTTGGAGTCAAACCGAAATTTTCACTATCCAGGGGCAAACTGACCATTTGCCACTTGGGGACAAAATGAAAATTTTTAGAAAAGATTTTTTTTGGCCCCATTTGACATATTGAAGTATGATTTGAGCATTACAGTATGATTTGAAGTTTAGAAGTGAAAAATTTTAATTTCGGTATAATTTGGAGTATAGGGGCGAAATGGTAATTTTGTCAGCCTAGGGGCAAATCGATAAATTTTCACTCTCAATACTTATCAAGACCAAAGGATTTTATTCATTATGGAAATAGATAAATATGAGAAATTTGTGGTGGACTATTAAAGAATTAAAAGTCAAATATTTAAAATTTGAATCAATAAGGAAATGTCATGTGTCATGATTTTATTATTTTATTATTTCTTTATAAAAAGGCAAAAAAATCAGGCAATTTCTCCCATAGTGATCAGCCAAATTAGAAGAGAAGAGAAACTAAGGAAGAACAAACCCTAGATGGGAAAAATCAAAGAGAAAGTGTTGGAATTCAAGGATTTGATCAAGCAAAGGAAAAATTTTCTTTGATTTTGCTAGTGATTTACCTTACCCATTCATTTTTCCTTAATTTCCATGGTTAAATTATATGTTTTCATGATGAATTCATGGCTGGTCAAAATGGGTATGGAGAGAGAATGATCTTGGATTGGTTTGATTTTTTGGTATGTTGGTATTTTTAGGTGATTAATGATGTGTAGCATGAAAACAAGTGAAGAAAACCACCAAAGGTTTGGTGCCCATCAATAGCCGAATTCTCTAAGCAAATAATGAGGAAGAATGGCATGTTATTCTAGGTGATTTGATTAAGAAATAATAGTTTTTGGTGTAGGAATTAATGAATTATGGAGAGAAAATTAAGTAGGAAAAATCACAGAGTTAGTGTACCATTGTTGGCCGAAAGTTCCAAGAAGAAAGTGAAGATAAATTTTACCTAATTGTGTGTTAATTAGTTGTGTTTGGTGAGTTGAGGGATTAGAAAAGAAATGAAGCAAGTTGGAGTGAAATTGGACGCATTGGCCAATTTATCGGATGAAAAATCGACTTACGCCAATACCATGTCTAGATGGCTACCCGTGCATTTTTCATTTCATATCATGCATATATATAGATCCTGAAATAGCTTATGACTGTTAGACACAATTTAATTGGAATATGTGTCATGGATTATGGCTAGGTGGTGAGCCATTGGATTCGAGTAAAGGACTATACCCGCAGACTGAAAATAGGAGTATTTCTACTTCTAATATTGAGAGTAAACTTATTATCGTCTTAATTATCTAGAGTAGTTTTATACAATTGTGTGATTTTAAAGAAAATGAGTTTAAATGGTAAATTGCTATGTTTTAGGAGAAATTGTGATTTTATAAAATGATTTTATAAATTTTCTGGAAAATTGAATACTAGTTTTGAAAATAGAGTAATTGGAGACTGCCTGTTTGTGTTATAAATTGTGTTTTAAATTATATGGCTTATAACAATATGTGAGCATGAATGGCAAAGTCGGTATTTGTATCAAAATTATATATACTATGTATTCAGCCTTGGGAGGCTAGATTGCGATAAATTGTCAAGTCATGCAGATAAGGATTTTATAAATCAGGTGGTAGATAAAATAAAGATTAGCTACTGCAGTGGCGAGGTTCCGTGGACCAGCCTATTAGAGGGGCATGGTAAACTCCTTTATATTTTCACCTCGGTCGTAGAGGCGCGTAGGGTATCTCCTGAGGTGGGCTTTTTTAGTGCACTTCACGTGGACCACCGCGTGAGAGTGAGACTCAGCCAACACCAAAGCATGGCTAGAATTTCGGATGTAAAGATATTTAATAGCTTTGGTGGTCTCGATCAGATGCCTAGGCCAAGGCATCCTCGAAAATAATTTTGGCAGGAGCCAAGTTTTGTGAGATATATAAGCCATGTTGATTAATTGAGTAAACTGAATATTCATGTTATGAAACATATATTGGAAAAGAATATTTTAATTCGTCTCCATTTACTCGCCTTTAGATAGTTTAGATGGTGTCTGTTTACTCACTGGGATTATGTAATCATAATCTCACCCCTCTTCCTATCCATTTTTCAGGTTCAGAACAGTTTGTTGATAGTTAATTAAGATAAGAATTAATCTCGGAGTTGCATCCTAGAAAGTAAGGGTTCGTAACCCTACACCTTTTTGGTCAGTTGGGGGCCCACGTGTCACTATAAAAGTAATTTTATACTTCAGTTATCTTATTTAAAGTATGTATGAACATATTTATCTTTTACACTATATTTTTGGCGGGTTTCGGTATTTTTGAAGAAAAATGACAAAAATGCCCATGTGAGCCAGAAAATAATATTTTATTGTTTTAATTTGGAAACGACTTATGATTTCTTGAAATGTGAGATTTAATAACTGTCGCTCACCGGGGAGATGCGGAAGTTGATGCTAAGCCTTGCGGGGTTTCGATCGGCATTCGGGGTAATGAGTGCCTATCAAGACGTCGCGGCTGTTGTCACGGGCCCGATCGGAGTTTCGGGTCGACAATGTCACGACCCGGAACTCCCATCGAGCCCGTGACAACCGCCGCGACGTCTCAATTTACATTCATTACCCGGAATGTCAACCGAGACTCCGCAAGGCTTTAATATCAGCTTCTCATTTCCCCTGTGGGTAACTGTTTCCAAATACCACATTTTAAAAGATTTTAAACTGTTTCCAACTTAAACAAATGAAATAATAATTTCTGTCTCACAGGGGTATTTTTGTCATTTATCCCAAAAATCTCAAAAATCATCTAAAAATATAGTATGTAAGTGGAAAACACATATTTCTTAATCAAAAATAATTTTGGATGTCTAAAACATTTGTTTAAAATGGAATTATGACTGTTATAATAAAATAAAAATATTTAATAAAATATTCAATTTTCACATAAAACGATATTTTAAGAACACTGCATAAATAATTTTTATAGTGTAAAAGCAAAATAAATTCTTACATACCGTAATACAGATAACCAAAGTATAGAATTTAATTTACAGTGACACGTGGGCCCACGAATGACCAAAAGTATCAAAAGAAATGAACCTACAGTCTTTGGATGTGGCAAGTTCAACTGTAATCCTTGCCGATATCAGTTATCTACAATCTATTCTGAACCTGAAATGGGTGGAAATGAGGGTGGTGAGATTATAAAATCCCAGTGAGTAAACAAACATCACTCAAAATATCTAAAGTCGAGTAAAAGGAGACTATTAAAACATTTCATCAAACTGTAATTTATCATCTTTCAACTTATTTCAACCAAATGAAATCAATTTATTTAAAGCAAGTAATCAGTATGGCTTATGAATTTCTTAAAAAGCTTGGCTCATGCCAAAAATTATTATCATACTCAATTATTTGGGATACCTTGGCCGAGGGCTATCCCAACTGAGTCCGCCAAGGCTATTAGAAAGTCATGTTTTTATTTTGAAAACATAGCCATTCCTTGACGTTGGCCGAGTTCCCCTTCACGAGGTGGTTTGGCGTGAAGTGAACTCTAAAAGTTATACCTTAGGAGTTACCCTACTCGCCTCTCCAACCGAGGTAAAAATATAACAGGATTCCGTGCCCCTCTAATAGGCTAGTCCACAGAATCCAACCCACTGCAGCAGGTCAAACCCACCATACAATAAAATTTTGACAGCATGATAGGGCTAATATATTACTACCCAGCCTGCAAGGGTAAAATAAAGCAATTCATATAATTCATAAAAACATAGCCCAGCCAGTCATGCCAATACAATAACATAAGCCATTAATTCAATTTTAAATTTACAACATATCAGTGGTCTCCAATTACTCTATTTTCAAAATCGTTATTTCGTTTCAAGACAATTTATAAAATATTTTCATTTAAACTCATTTTGTTTACAAAACATAAAAATTTACCATTTAAACTCATTTTCATAAAATTCACCAAAACCGAATAAAAACATACTTTAGATAATTAAAATGATGGTAAGGTTACTCACCGTGTCTAGAGTGAGGATTTTCGAAATACTCAGACTATTGGTCCTCGGGTGCAATTCTCTTGCCTTTATCAGAGGACTCACCACCTTGACACAGTACAAAATCGAGAAATTCACCACATTGGTACTAAATTGAAATTAAACTAATTTAGACTACTAATGCTTGATATGGAATGCAAAAATGTCTAAATTTTTGCCTAAATGCGGTGTTAGCCTATTTCGGTCTTTTACCCGATAAATTAATATACGCGTCCGTTTAAACTCCAAATTAATTTTTTTCAGTTTCTATACCTCAATTGCACCCAAATTGACTTAATGTCCCTCAGTGTGGTGCAAATTATCAGTCTCGATAACAAATTACGAAAATACCCCTAGTGGGTAAAAATTTGTATTTTTGCTCCGAAAATTTCCATTATTTTTCTAGGCTCATAATTCATCATTTTTCATCATAATTCCTCAAATAACCATCAAGATCAGCAGCCAATATTCCCCTAGAAAATTCAGCATAATGGGTTTCAATGGGAGAAAATTATATTTCTAGCTTATTTTTGCTATATTTCAATATAACTTAACTAAAATCACTTAATTCAATTAAAATCAACCAAAAATCAAGCTCAAAACTCATCCATGGAGGTTTGGCCAGCATGGGTGTCCATACCCACTTTCTAATTTTGCATGGAAATGAGAAAAAAATGCATGGGTAGTGAAAATCACAAGGAAAATCAATGAAATTCACCTTTTTAATGCTTGATTTCTTGATTTCTCTTGATTTTCTCCAAATTTTTCAGGTAGGATTCTTGTTTTTTTTTCCCCTTTTCTCCCCTGGTTTGGACAGCTGAAGAAGATGAGAATTCCGGAATTTTTACCTTTTTAAAGGCTAAAATAATATAATATTATTTTATTCATTTTTTTAATGTTTTATTAATTCCTTAAATTCTAGCCATCCATTTGTTTCCAAATTTTCACCATACACTTGTCCCAAATATCCATAGCTTAGGTAAAATTCTCAGACTTATCCAAAGTCTTGGTGGAGTAATTTTTGAAATTTACACTTTTACCCCCGTAAAAGTCAAAAATTACATTTTTGCCCCAAAAATTGAAAAATTGCCCATAGACATATTTTTCATCCCTTATACTCATACCATTCTCCAATTTGTCAAATTTGATCTAAATTCTCTCAAAATCTCAAATTTTGTCCGCGAGTGGCAAAATTACGATTTTGCCCCTACACTCTAGAAATCACTGGAATTAAACTTTTTCACTGCCAAACCCTCAAATTATACTCCAATACTCAAATCATACTCCAATAAGTCAAATGGGGCTAAAAAAATTCTTTTCTAAAAATTTCCATTGTGTCCTTGGGTGGCAAATGACCATTTTGCCCCTGGACAGTAAAAATTCTAGTTTGACTTCAAATTGATCCTCGAACTCCAAATCACCATATTAAACCATTCTGGGACTTTAATATTCTTAATTTCATTTTAAATTCTCTATTTGATCTAGTTCGAGACTTAAATTAACTTAATTGTACCATTTGGTACATTGTCGTCTTTTAACGATTTTTCTTTCAGGGCTTTCCAAGTATGCAAGCATATTGTCAATCATATGAATGACATGAAAAGTATTTTATAAGATCGGGCTTGACAGACAAACACCCTGGAAGCAAAAAAAAAGGATCAACATAAAGAGGCGAAAGGCTAAACAATATACAAAAGCACGTCTACACAAAGAAAATCAGTAAATCAAGATAGTCTTAAAGGAACAAAAGGAGCTAGCCTTGCATCAAAAAAAGAATCCCTCAAGCTTCAAAACAAGCATCACTTGGTAACAAAAAAAGCCAACAAAAAACCAACCAGCAACAAACCGGACCCAAAAACATCACCTAAAATTTGACAAAGTTACCAACAGTATCAAACCAACAAAAATTCAAGATACCACATCAAAACAAAGAGACAGTTATGAAAATTAATGTTGATGTCTATACGAATTAAAAGCCCCAAGTGTTTGTTTGAGTTAAAGATTTTTTCAATTTTTGGTTGATTTATCGAAGATAGAAATTAGGAAAGAAAAGGCATAAGACATGCATGTAGCTAAAATGTGTTCTTAAAATAAAGCTTTAGTAAACTTCATATTATCAGCCCAACAATAGAATCTATTAACATACCTTGAACCAAAATGGCCGACGAAGAGACGACAAGATGAAAGGAGACAGCAAGTCAGCAACAACAAATGAAGGAAGAAGGGGTGAGGTTTTTAATTTTAGTTTTTGTTTTTTCAAGAAAAGAGGCCAATCTATCAACAATCGAGACTTGGGAGGGGAAAAAAAAGAAGAAGAGGGGGATTTAATGAGACCTACCTTTGGTTTGTCGATCGATTTAGGTGGGAAGGAATTGCTTTTAGCTCTCGAACCACAATGCCCCCATAACCAACAATCGCAACTAGCACCAAAAAATCAAGCCAATTGTGGTCACCGTTATCGGTTCCTATCGATCGTGCAATTGCAACCAACCGGTTGCTCAACCTTAAAAAATATGACATTTGGAGATTTAAAAAACTTTCTAATATTAAGCTCCGTTACCTTATAGCCTTTCTTTTTCGACACATAGTCTAAGAACACACATTTTCTAGATCTTGCAGCAAACTTATCATTTGGCTTAGATTTAACATAGACATAGCACAAACGTTCAAACACTCTAAGATGATCATATTAGGGTTTTTCTTTAAGTAAAAACTCATATGGGGATTTTCCATCAAGTATGGGTGTGGGTAGGTTATTTAGCAAGTATGTTGCTGTCATTAAACATTCTCCCCCATATTTTAAAGGTAGATTGGCCTAAAAACAAAATGCTATTAAAACTTTCAATATATACCTGTGCTTTTTTTCCACCACCCATTTTATTGAGGTGTGCGTGTGCAATTGGTTTAATGTATTATTCATATTTTTAAGAGATGTCTCTCAAAATCTACATATTTGATCTCTTGGCCATTATCTGATCGAATTGATTTCACTTGCATACCAAACTGAGTTTGCACCATTTTCAAAAATTGATCAAACTAAGATGGAGTTTTACTTTTAGTTTTCATTAAGTAAACCCAAGTACCTTTTGAACAATCATCAATAATAGTAAAAAAATAATTAGGTTCAATATGTGTTCTAGTCTCATATAGTCTTCAAGTATCAACATGGACTAATTCAAATAAGTTTCTTGATTTATTTCTACTAATAGGAAATGATAATTGAGTTTGTCTAGCCTTGCAATATGCATCACATGGGAAAAGACTTTTATTTTCAAATAAAACATCAAATAAACCTTTCAATCTAAAAAATGGGATATGTCCCAACTTTCTATATAGTAATTCTAGTTGATTTTTCAATCTCATAGCATTTACCCAAATATTATTATTTTTCTTTAAAATAATAGAGCCCCTTTTCCATTCTACCTACTTTAATCACCTTCTAAGGACAAGATCCTATAAAATAAATCCATTCGAAAAAAAAATTTTATTGAAAAATTTAAATCTTAAGTAATTCTACTAATTGAGGCTAAATTGCAGTGAAATTTTATAAGAAGAGAACATTCCTTAAAATAATTTTGGGATTTAGCTGAATATCTCTAACACAATCCACTTGTGACTTTCTTCCATTAGGTAGTGTAACTTCCATAGTAGATGTTTTTGGAATTTTGCATTTCAACATCTTCGAATTTGATACAACATGGTCAAATGCCCTATTGTCCAGAATCCAATTTTGAGATCAAGAAATTTTACCAATAAAGTTGACAATGGAAGTTCCTTGTTTGTTTCCATTAAGTATTACCATCAATTAATCAACTAAGTTTGAGATAACACTGTTAGATTTAGAACAATCTACTATGGATTTTCTTGTTGTTGGGAATGCACATGTTTTCCTTTGTTTCTATGACTACTGCATTGATGGTTATCTTTACGCCAAAGCTTTTTTCCTTACTCAACCAATTTGGTGGATATCCTAGAATCTCAAAATAATTTTCTTTTATTTGACCTATCTTCTTATAGTGTTCACATTTTAGCCTCGTGTTTGGATCTTGATTCCTTTCCCTGACATATGCTTTGAATGCTACTACCTCCACAATTGGCCTTGCTACTGTCACCTCTTCTGAACTCAATAAAGAATAAGCAGTTGTTAAATATAGTAATGGATCTTTATAGAGAATATTCTATCTTACAACAGCATAGGAATCATTCAATCCCATTAAAAACTAAAGCAATTTTCTTTTTCATTTCCTTGGACAATACTCCACACATACAACTCCCACGTCCTCATCCATGAGACTTGAAAAAACATTTTAAGCTGATCCAAAAGTCTTTTCATTTTTGTATAGTAAGCTAAGATTGTCAATCCACATTGTCTAATGTTGACTATTTCTCTTTTCAGTTTTTGAATACAAGGTCCACTTCTTCCAAATCTCTCTAAATGTCATAAATTGTGTCATGATATGCAACACTATCATGTAACTCCTCATTGAGTGAGTTTTATAGCCATGTTACTACCATGGCATTACAAGTCAACCAATCATTCCATTCTAGATCTCTTTCTTCTAGTTTCAATGATTTTCCATCCATAAATACTAGCTTGTATTTCGATCGTAATGCATTGACAAGAAGTCTCACCCATGTTAAATAGTTGGGCCCTTTTAGGCTCTTTTGGTACATAGGATACTGTTAACTCTATGATATAGAGTTATTTTGTCTAAATTTTATCATTAAGTTGCTAGGTTTTTGAGTTTTAGCATAAATTTTAGGTATTTTTAGTTATTTATTTAATTATAGTTAATTATGTTAGGTCAATTAAATTTAGATTATTTTAGGCTAAGTTAAATGTTAAATTTCTTAATAAAAGCTATTATTGATTAAATTGTGCCTTTGAAGGTGTGCTTTGAAGAAGGACTTTTAATTAGACTAGGAGAGTGCATTCTAGGTGCAGACTTCCTTTGCACATGTTTTGGTATTTTGATCATAACTCTCTCTATAGAACTCCAAATGAGATTATTCTTGAACCCTTGGATGTAGAGATACAATTTTAATGTTTGCCACTTTGTCTAGTTCATCATATAACAAGGAAAAAAATGCACCACAAGTCGATGTCGTGGCACCCCAGGTTTGTAAAGACACCTGTTCAAAGGCGGGAGTCTGAATTGGACCGAAATTATATTTGTGAGCCCTATAAATACATCCTTATGAAGCCTAATTGAATGGGAAGCCTAGAGGGAATTAGTTTTAGGTTATTTTAGGGGGAGATTAGCCACCAAAAACTCAAGAAAACCAAGATCAACCATGGAAGATTGAAGATTACCAATCTCTAGTTTTCTTGTTTCTTTTGTTTGAGATGGTTAAACTCCATTGTTTTATGTTCTTTATTTTCATTATGAGTAACTAATTTCTTTTTTCTAGGATTGCAATTGAACTCACATGTAGTCTAAAGTTTTAATCTCTTTCTTGCTTAATTTTAATGGGATTGAATTGTTTATTCCAATTTGTTCTTAATATTTTTTATTGCCTAATCACTAATTAAATTGATCTAGAAACCTAAACATAACTGGGAAAGGGAGATTAGTGTAGCTAAAATTGGAATAGCTTATGATCATATTTATTTGCTTGGTTGAATAAATTGATTTGCTAATATGATAGGGATATACCTATATGCCATATGTAGCCAGTATTAGAACTTGAACTTAATAAATCTATTTTAATTTCAATTCATATAGGAATATAGTATTTTGATTAAAGTAGATATTTCTATAAGAGTTTCGAGAGAGCCTTATAAATAATTGAAGACTATAGGTTAGCAATTCAACCATTAGTATAAGTTAAGGAAGAGAGGTAAGATTTAGATGAAGTGTGAGAGATATTGTAATCCTAGGCCTGTTTAAATTTGATTTTTATTCAATTAAATTCTTGCTTTGATTTTTAATTATTATTAATTTGTTTCTTTCTTTTGTTAATTAATTATTAGTTTAATTAGTTATCAACTTTTAATTATTTGAATAATATAAATTATTTTAATTTTAGTAATTAGTAAACTTTTAGATCAATTCTCTATGGGATCAACACTTTGCTTACTATTATATTATTTTTTCGATACGTATACTTGCGTGGGTAAGAAATTTGAATAATAGATACCAACAAATCATCTAGTCTATTAGAATTACTCAGATGATAGGGGAGTGGTTTGTCATTCATGGTTTTGGTAAAAGATTTTGCTTAGGTTTCTGTTGGTTTTTTTTTTTATTTTGCTATAGAAAAAATGTTCACAAGAGAGAACAACTTAACTTTGATACCATATATAAAATACTAATTGATCGATTTTAAAATAAAAAAATTCCTATTTTCGTTAACAAGATGAAGCCATATATATAAAATTTGTACATATTCTATCATTCCTAAATATCGGCTAAAATCCCCTAAAATATGTTGACAATAAATATGAAAAGAATTAAAGAGTTTTCCAAATATTATTGCTTAAAATATGGAGAATATTGTTGTTGGAATGTTAAAATATTTGGCTCCTTGATTTTTGGATACTCGTATATTTCATAATAATTTAAGGGGTGTTTATAGGTTACTTTTTTATTTGAAAGAGGAGATGGAATTTGGGATTTCATCATTGTGGAGGAATGTTTAGTCTTCGGGTCATTTTCAGACGGATTAAGCCATTGACTATTCATCAATTCTTGGTTTTGGTCTGAGGTTGGGTTTTTTTTTTCAAAATTAATCGTTCGCTTTCATGAAGATATTTTCTTATGCATTTATAAGTGGTTGGCAATTTTCTCCGTATTAGAATTGTGGCAGGTCTTGTGAGTGATGTTTGCAAATATTCTTACTCACTAAGGCGCTAAAAGTAGATTGCTTCTACCCAAGCTTCTCTATTCAATCACCTAATGTTTTTTGATCATGTTTGTTGAGAAAACATGTGCTATAATTAAGCAAAAATAAAAAATAAATTCTTTTTTTTGGAAATTGAGATCAAACTTTGGATATGTTAATGCCAATATCCCTAGCTATTGGAGAAGGAAGTTTTTACCTTTAATTTTAGGTCAGGTGGAATTCTTCGAACACCAAGGGGTAAAGGTTTTTGCAAATCATAAATTGTTCAAGTGTTTAACCTCTAATAAAAATCTGCATAAGTGAATAAGGGAAATTCTTAAAGAGAGAATGAAGAGTCTTTCGGTTTTCTAATGCTAATTACAAAAGTTCAGTTTCTCACTTCTCCAATGTGCCTAATTGTATTCTCAATACTTTCTTATGTTATAGACAACCTTAAAACCCATTTATAAGAAAATACATAAATCCTGGCAGTAATGGGATTAGTATAACTTTTATGCTTATTTATTAAATTGTGTTAATTTAATTGAACCATTTCAATCAAATCTTAGAAATTCAAAACTTATTTCAATTAAGTCCAACTTAATTTCTCATTTTAATTTTCACTTAGTCACTTTTAACTAGTGTCACTCATTAAATTTTAACATGTTGACAATAAATATGAATTATAATCTTAAGCTGAATGCAAAATATTTTATTATAATCCTAAGTCGAATACAATTAGATAATCAATATTTTTCATTCATTATCAAATTTCAATTGATTAACTTCTATATATAGATCATGATTGAGATCTAGTAATGCGTCATGACTACTCAAATATTAGGAAAAGTCATTTTCATTTGACTCAACTCTTCAGTACTCAATCTTTCAGTGTAATATGATCTTTCATCAAATAATATCCTGATAAGACATAGATCTTAATTCAATGTTTATTCTATATATGTCTTTATCATTTTAGCTTTTGTAACTAGTTTTTAACTCTTTAATGAAATCCAAACTCTTTTCTGACCTTCATCCTATATTGGCCAAGGATTTTTTTGAGTTAAAATATACCAAAAAGTAATGAGATTTTATTTTAAAAACATTTTAGATGATGTATACTTTATTTATTTTTCATCTTTCTCCATGTGCTTCAAGCTATACCTAATATCCATCTCATAGTATGTTAGCTTTAAAATTGAGCCTAGTTTTGAAATGAAAATAATTCAATGATCTAAATATGCTTTGAAACTAAGTGAAAATGATCTTGAACTTGAAGAACAATCCTATAAAAGTTTTGAAGTTGTTTGTAAAAAGAAAAACCTTTTGAATACTTTAAATCTCAAATTTCAACTATTAGAATCGACTTCTAAAAGTGAAGTAATTGATTCTTTATTAAACAAAAACAATTATTTCTTTTTTGGAATAGAAAGAATCGACTTCTTTTGAAAAGGAAACATTGATTCCTTAAGATACAAAAGTTATTGGAAGAACGAGAATCAATTTCAAAAAAAGCAAAGGTTGATTCTTGAGAAAGGAAAAGTAATATGGAAAGCCACTAGAATAGCAAGAATTGACTTCTCAAGTATCAAGTGATCGATTCTCAGAGCTGCAAAGAGAAAAATAAGAAACTTGGTAAAGAAGAAAAGATGGAGAATAAAACAAGAATGGAGTAGGCAAAATGAAATTTAAATTTTGATTTTGGCACTTAAAGTGAAAGAAGAATCGGTATGTAGAGAGGCAAAGATTGATTGTCAAAAAATTAGAAAGCCACTAACTTTAAAACAGGATGAAAAGAATCGAGTCTCGGGAATGAAATGATTAATTCTCACAAAATAGAAAGCTCTAGACTTCAAGTGAGACAAGAAGAATCGACTACTCAAGAACGGAAAGATCAATTCTCAGGAAACAAAAAGGCTTGGGTTATGAAAGAATTGATGTCTCACATTCCACTAATCGATTCTTGAAGTTTGACTAGCGTGATTCAGGTGGTTCAAATGCTCAGCAATGAAACAAAAGTTTACTCCATATGGAAAAAATGACAAGGCATTATAAATACCTCATGAGAAAGTCATTCAAAAGGGAGAGAACAAGGAAAAGAAAGCAAAATATTCAATTTAAAAAGTTAAAAAAAGTTGAGAGTTTTAAAGTTCTCCTATTTTATCTCTATTGCATATTATTTAACAAAAGTTTCATCTTTAAACTGTTCTTCTTTGAAATGTCATCATCCTTTGTACCTAACTTAGATCATCACCCTTATAAGGTATTAAGCTTTGTAAGAATCCACTATTGACAGGTTATGCCTTTACTACAAAAGGTAGAGAACGATTATACCTCCATTTAAAAGGTAATGTAAGATTATACCTCCATAAAAAAGGTAGAGAATGGTTATACCTCCTCTATAAAAGGTAGTATATGGTTATACCTCCATTGTAAAAAGTAGTGTAAGGTTATACCTCCATAGAAAAGGTAGAGAAAAATTGTACCTTTTTTGTAAAAAGTAGTGTACAGTTATACATCCATTGTAAAAGGTCATTTAAGGTTATACCTTCATAGAAAAGGTAGAGAAAGGTTATACCCCCTTTAGAAAAGGTAGTGTGTTAATGGTTGTGCTCGAGCCTCGTTAAAAAGATAGAGTTTAGTGGATTCAAACCCCTTCTGCTATCAAAAGAAAGAACGTAGGCTTTTGTCAAGACCCAAATTCTGGGCCATGATCGGCGCATGGGTCCAATGGACGTAATCCATTAAACCCAAGCAAGCCTATTATTTATCTTACTTATAATTCCATCTATTATCACTAAGTCATATTTCATAACTTTGAATCAAAATAGTGATATACATTGCCAACTCGTACTAGCATTACTCATTTAAATTTTACATTAAGTTCATCTATACATAACAAAATAATACTCGACTTCTAACGGAGGGACTCAGATGAATATACAGCTACCGAATGCCGAGACACCTACCAAAAGATGGACATAGGTCTACAAAGACACCTCGTCCTAATTATCGGCTGCCTCATGATCTGAAAACATGAATTTGAAAATGGTGAGTATGTCAAGCCCGAACTTATAAAATACTTTCCATGTCATTCATATGATTGACAATATGCTTGCATACTTGGAAAGCCCCGAAAGAAAAATCGTTAAAAGACGACAATGTACCAAATGGTACAATTAAGTTAATTTAAGCCTCGAACTAGATCAAATAGAGAATTTAAAATGAAATTAAGAATATTAAGTCCCAGAATGGTTAATATGATGATTTGGAGTTCGAGGATCAATTTGGAGTCAAATCGGAATTTTTACTGTCCAGGGGCAAAATGGTCATTTGCCACCCAAGGACACAATGGGAATTTTTAGAAAAGAATTTTTTTGGCCCCATTTGACTTATTAGAGTATTATTTGAGCATTTGAGTATAATTTGAGGGTTTGGCAATGAAAAAGTTTAATTCTAGTGATTTCTAGAGTGTAGGGGCAAAATCGTAATTTTGCCACCCGCAGACAAAATTTGAGATTTTGAGAGAATTTAGATCAAATTTGATAAATTGGAGAATGGGATGAGTATAAGGGGTGAAAAAAATGTCTATGGGCAATTTTTCAGTTTTTAGGGTAAAAATGTAATTTTTGACTTTTACGGGGGTAAAAGTGTAAATTTAAAAAATTACTTCACCAAGACTTTGGATAAGTCTGAAAATTTTATCTAAGCTATGGATATGTGGGACAAGTGTATGGTGAAAATTTGGAAACAAATGGATGGCTAGAATTTAAGGAATTAATAAAACATTAAAAAAATGAATAAAATAATATTATATTATTTTAGCCTTTAAAAAGGTAAAAATTCCAGAATTCTCATCTTCTTCAGCTGTCCAAACCAGGGGAGAAAAGGGGGAAAAAACAAATAAGAACCCTACCTGAAAATTTGGGGAAAATCAAGAGAAATCAAGAAATCAAGCATTGAAAAGGTAAATTTCATTGATTTTCCTTGTGATTTTCACTACCCATGCATTTTTTTCTCATTTCCATGCAAAATTAGAAAGTGGGTATGGACACCCATGCTGGCCAAACCTCCATGGATGAGTTTTGAGCTTGATTTTTGGTTGATTATAATTGAATTAAGTGATTTTAGTTAAGTTATATTGAAATATAGCAAAAATAAGCTAAAGATATAATTTTCTCCCATTGAAACCCATTATGCTGAATTTTCTAGGGAAATATTGGCTGCTGATCTTGATGTTTTATCTGAGGAATTATGATGAATAATGATGAATTATGAGCCTAGAAAAATAATGGGAATTTTTGGAGCAAAAATACAAATTTTTACCCACTAGGGGTATTTTTGTAATTTGCTATCGGGACTGATAATTTGCACCACATTGAGGGACATTAAGTCAATTTGGGTGCAATTGAGGTATAGAAACTGAAAAAAATTAATTTGGAGTTTAAACGGACGCGTATATCGATTTATCGGGTAAAAGACCGAAATAGGTCAACACCGTATTTAGGCAAAAATTTAGACATTTTTGCATTTCATATCAAGCACTAATAGTCTAAATTAGTTTAATTTCAATTTAGTACCAATGTGGTGAATTTCTCGATTTTGTACTGTGTCAAGGTGATGAGTCCTCCGATAAAGGCAAGGGAATTGCACCCGAGGACCAAGAGTCTGAGTATTTCGAAAATCCCCACTCTAGACACGGTGAGTAACCTTACCATCATTTTAATTATCTAAAGTATGTTTTTATTCGGTTTTGGTGAATTTTATGAAAATGAGTTCAAATGGTAAATTTTTATGTTTTGTAAACAAAATGAGTTTAAATGAAAATATTTTATAAATTGTCTTAAAACGAAATAACGATTTTGAAAATAGAGTAATTGGAGACCACTGATATGTTGTAAATTTAAAATTGAATTAATGGCTTATGTTATTATATTGGCATGACTGGCTGGGCTGTGTTTTTTTATGAATTGTATGAATTGCTTTATTTTACCCTTGCAGGCTGGGTAGTAATATATTAGCCCTGTCATGCTGTCAAAATTTTATTGTATGGTGGGTTTGACCTGCTGCAGTGCGCTGGATTCTGTGGACTAGCCTATTAGAGGGGCACAGAATCCTGTTATATTTTTACCTCGGTTGGAGAGGCGAGTAGGGTAACTCCCGAGGTATAACTTTTAGAGTTCACTTCACGCCAAACCACCACGTGAAGGGGAACTCGGCCAACGCCAAGGAATGGCTATATTTTCGAAATAAAAACATGACTTTCTAATAGCCTTGGCGGACTCAGTTGGGATAGCCCTCGGCCAAGGTATCTTAGATAACTGAGTATGATAATAATTTTTGGCATGAGCCAAGCTTTTTAAGAAATTCATAAGCCATACTGATTACTTGCTTTAAATAAATTGATTTCATTTGGTTGAAATAAGTTGAAGGATGATAAATTACAGTTTGATGAAATGTTTTAATAGTCTCCTTTTACTCGACTTTAAATATTTTGAGTGATGTTTGTTTACTCACTGGGATTTTATAATCTCACCACCCTCATTTCCACCCATTTCAGGCTCAGAATAGATTGTAGATAACTGATATCGGCGAGGAATACAGTTGAACTTGCCACATCCAAAGACTGTAGGTTCATTTCTTTTGATACTTTTGGTCATTCGTGGGCCCACGTGTCACTGTAAATTAAATTCTATACTTTGGTTATCTGTATTATGGTATGTAAGAATTTACTTTGCTTTTACGCTATAAAAATTATTTATGCAGTGTTCTTAAAATATCTTTTTATGTGAAAATTGAATATTTTATTTAATATTTTTATTTTATTATGATAGTCATAATTTCATTTTAAACGAATGTTTTAGACATCCAAAATTATTTTTGATTATGAAATATGTGTTTTCCACTTACATACCATATTTTTAGATGATTTTGAGATTTTTGGGATAAATGACCAAAATACCCCTGTGAGACGAAAATTATTATTTTATTTGTTTAAGTTGGAAACAGTTTAAAATCTTTTAGAATGTGGTATTTGGAAACAATTACCCACAGGGGAAATGAGAAGCTGATATTAAAGTTTTGCGGGGTTCCGGTTGACATTCCGGGTAATGAATGTCGATCGAGACGTCGCGGCGGTTGTCATGGGCTCGATGGGAGTTTCGGGTCGTGACAGAGTATAAACCCAATGAGTGAACAAGGAAGGGAACAAGCAACAATTAGGGAGAATTTAAAATCATCATGCATTTGTTTCAAAACAATGCAATTTAGTTCATTCCTATTTAAAACCCCTCCAAACCTGAGAGTTTCTAGCTACAGCGAGCATGAATTTCGCTGCAGCGAAAACGGAGCAACAAGAGAAATATTTTTCCTCACTCAACAAAAAGCCATCCTGCTAAACTAATAAAATCAACATAAAATTGGTGAAAATTCTCAAAGTACAATGTGTCAAATTTCACGTACATTACAACCATCAATCATTGTCCATCAATTTGCTATAACACACACATTTACATATGTATATATATATATACATATATATATGTATGTATATATATATATATACATATATATATGTATGTATATATATATATATATATACATACATATATATATGTATATATATATATACATACTTATATATATATCATCATCATCTCACCAACCCATCATCATCATCACCAGCTCATCATCATCATCACCAGCTCATGTGCACTCCCTACTGGCACATGGCTAGGTCATCACCGGGTTATGAGCACTCCCTACTCGCACATAACCGGGTCATCACCGCGTTATGCGCACTCCCTACTCGCACATAACTGGATCATCACCGGGTTATACGCACTCCCTACTCGCACATAACTGGGTCATCCTCAGCTTATGCACACTCCCTACTCTCACATAGCCGAGTCAACATAATTACACAACATTATATTCAAGCATATCTGTATATCAACATAATGCAGCCACATAGAAATCCATAATAACCACATTTCATAACATAAACCTTTTCTCAAAAGCTTGTTCCCAAGGCATTCATTTTCATGAAAATTTGCATAAAATCATTCAAACACTTTGTTCAAAACAGTCATATTCCCAAAACAATTTTGATAGGCAGTCCACTCACAGATGTCGAAAATTCAGATTCCGGGTGCACTCGGACTAATAGTCCTCAAGCGCAATTCCTTTGCCTTTTCCGGACGTCTCACTACCTTGACAAATAACAAAGTCGTGGAATTTACTATATTGTCCCTAAATTGATATAAACTAATTTAAATTACTAATGCTTGATATGTAAATGCAAAAATACGTTCGATTACCGTTTAATCGCGGTATCGATTAAATTCGACCGATCACTCGATTAATTGGCAATTGTGTCCAAATCACCTCTAAATTAATTCATTTTTCCTCTAATACCTTAATTTACCACATACCATTTAAATAAAGCCAAATTCAGCATTAGAACCCTCACAGTTCTTTATAGAAAAGTTTGGTCATTTGGTGCACTAGCACCGAAATTTTTTTCTACATAACCGTTTCACCTTAATTCATCATTTTCCAAGCCATTTTCCTTGGAATAAAAACAATCCTCCATTGATATTCAGTCCTCATGGTTCGACCAACAAGGAACCCTAGAGAAATTGAATATTTCTTTTGTGTTTTTGTTCATAACCATGCTTAACTATCCCTAAACACTAACATAGTCTAAAATCAAATTATTCCAACAACAATTCCTCTTCCATACCCATTTTTCAGAATTGAATTCATCATGATAACTCAATGTTCAACCATGGAAATCAAGAACAAAAGCATGAGTAAGATAGCATGCCACGTGTCACATGCTTATTGGCCCAATTTTTAACTTTTTGACTTTTTCTTCTTAATTTTCACCACAATTATTCTGGTATTTATCCAATCCTACCACATTTAAAATCCCTTGGTCTTGACAAGTGCTGGGGCAAAAAATTTACCGATTTACCCTCGAGATGAAAAATTATGATTTTACCCCTATACTCTGAAATATACCGTAATCACATTATTTCTACTTTTCAACCTCAAATAACACTAATATTGATCAATATTAACCAAATGGGGCAAAAAAATCATTTTTTAAAATTCTTGTTTAGTCCTCTAGTGGCAAAATTACCATTTTGCCCTTGTACTCTAAAAATACCGGGAATCATAATTTTTCACTACTAAACATCATTTATACTCCAATAATCATAATTATATTTCATATAATTATTTTTGGTCAAATGTGATCAAATCTTGGCTAGAAATCTCCATTTAATCATCAAATGGTAAAATGACCATTTTGTCCCTAATCGGTCAATTTCCTGATAGACTCCAAACTGGACTTTGAACTCCGAATCACTATTCTAAGCCATTCTATGGGTTTCAAAATTTTCAATTTCCTCTTAGAAATTCTATTTGAACTAGTTCAATGCTCATTTAACTTAGTTGTACCACTTGGTACAATACTGTCTTTTAATCGAGCTTGACAAGGTCTCACAGCTTTGAGGGCCGAACCTCTTAAAAAATCGTGACTAAGTATTCTCTTCTCCTTCATTTTCTTTACTAGCTTTATAGTCCATTTTTATAAGCTTTTATACTCTGTTCTTTAAACCTTGTCGTCAAACTTTTCATCTTTAACTCTATTGTTAAAAAGATCAAATTTTTACTTAAGAACTAATTCACCTTTCTCTTAGTTACTTTACTTTAAGCTTTATATCTAACATAGTACATCCTTGATAGGACAACAGAAGATGGCATCTACGTATAGCAATCCCTACATAAGATAACTTGATGATTTCAAGTCCAAGGATTATGTACATATTTGTCACATTTATGTTTTCACAGATACTTGAGTGAACTACCCAACGAAATTCTCATAGTAGATCATGTTTAGTGAACTTGATCATTTAACAAGCATTCATATGTTGTTTAAGTATCACCATATTTCAATCTATGAAACTGATTGGTAAGAAACACAACATGTAACAGTCTTTTGGTTTTATTAATGTCTTATCTTGATAATGCATCAATTAAAAACAATTTAAAAATGACATTTTGACCTAATAAGAATTTCATAATTATAACACTTTATAATTCTTTTTGCAAGGCATATTCATTATATGGATTTCATCTTTGTAAGTAAATAACATAGATTATATAAACTCATAAATAAAGTAGATCTTTTTTACATGCAATGCATAAATTGATTTCAATATTTTACTTAAACACGTCAATTGCTTATAGGACATGTATCGCTTCCATCAATCTCAATTCGAGAATATGTCTTGGGTGGGTTTTAAACACTCTAGCTATCATCAAGGATGTCATTTGCTTGCTGTATTATGCTAATAGATGCTTCCTTTTTATGATAACATTTTTTACTATTTCTGTGAGGTTTTCTATTTCCTCTATTTTCGGCAAGTGCATTTGCATTAATGTGGCTCTTTTAATTTTGTATCTTTAATTGTTGTCTTTATAAGGATTGTTTTGGCTATAGCTTCTTCCAAGAATTGCATCATTATTGCTTTCGAGTGGCAAAACAATCCATTTAAGATTCAAAATTTCTCTACAAATTGATGACGCATTGCTTTGAAGCATTTAAAATGAGCCTCGACACTTTTATGTTACCACTGAAGCGACTTTTAAGAGACAAAACAATTTTGCTTTATGACTTAAAGCAAATATATCTTGTTGATCCATTAAGGACAAAAATCAAATCGCTGATGCCTCAATAAATAAATCACCTTTATGGCAACAATGCAAAGTTAATTTTCTTAATGTGCTTCTTTTAGTTCTTAAAGATATTAAAATATAATTTAGTTTGACACAATAACAAAGATTGATAGTGATGTAGCAGATTAGGGCATTCTATACCTTCTTAAATTTTAATCCCTAAAATGAGTAATATTCACTATTATTAGGTGCACAATCAGTAACAAAATCCTATTTCTTAAGTTTACTTTTGTTAGGATATCTTATGACCTTCTTTCTAGGATGCACTATGAACTTTTCATAGATTCTGGATATAACATGTAATATTTCCTTTGTTAGCTTTATTAACTTTAAAGTGATTATCATTTTGAAATGAAAAAAACCATGATCAAAATTGCTTGAATGAGTTTTGAACTTAAGTTCTTCATATTAAAAACTCCCATTCATTTGCATTTGAAATGTCTAAGTGTTTTGTATCAATTTGAGTTCAAAATGAGGGATTTTTCATGAACTAAGCTATAAGGACCGATCCCTATTGAGGATCAATCCTTTTTAAACAGAGAGCTTTTAATCCCTTGCTGCCTTACAAGGATCGTCCACACTAGGGAAGAATTGATCCCTCACTCACAAAATTCAAACTTTGTAGCATAAGGGATCGATTCCTACTAGCCATCAAACACGTTTCGAAGGGAAATAATGACTTTTTTCTACACCAAATGTTTTCCAATGGCTCTAGACTTTTCCCAACTATAAAAAAGACTTCTTAAGCACATTTATGAAGGTAAAAGAGAGGGAAAATGTGCCATATGCTTAAGTATAAAGTTAGAGCAAACTTACACTTCCATTTTGACAAACTTTCAAGTTTTCTTAGTGCTAAAATTCTTTGAGCTTGCATTCTTATCCTTTGTAACTATATTCTTACTATCATCTCTTCCAACCTTGTTCCTATTTAGCGATATTCAACTTCTAGAGGTATCTTTGTTATTCATCTTGTAAAAGAAAAAAGGTTATACCATAGCCTTTAAAAACTAGTGTTTAAAGATTGTGCTTGATCCTAAAAAAGGTATTATGCTTGATCCTTGAAAAGGCAATAGTTATTCTTGAGCCATGAAAAGGCATTATAGTGATTTTTAATCATGGTGGATTGAACTCCTTAGCTTGCTAAGGGGGAAGACATAGACACCTAAAGAGAAGGTTAAACCTTTATAAATCATCTATTTAATTCTCTCCTTACTCTTCACTTTTTACACTATTGCATTTTACTTTGAAGCATTTGGGAAATTTGTTTTTAACTTGTCTATTCATTTATTTACTCATCAAATTACTTTTGGCATGTTTTGATTGAAAACAAATTTGAGAAATTTATTTCTTGCTTGCCTTCATTAAAAAGTTTGATTTGTTAAAAAGAATTTTAAGAAACCTAATTCACTTCTCCTTTTGGATTATTCTTCATTATTATTAAGCTAATATTTCTAACAATTCATATCAGAGCTTAGACTTAATTTTATAGTTTTAATAATCTTTGAGTGATCCTTGTTGGCTTAAAGTCATGACCATAGATTCTATTGCAACAACTCTTAGTGAAGGGCAATTAATTGTGAGGCCTCATTTATTCAATGGTGAAAACTACTCTTATTGGAAAAATAGAATGGAGTTATTTGTTCAAGACAATGACAATCATGATTGGAAGATAATTGCTAATGGTCTTCTTAAGCCAACAAAGATAATAGATGGAAAAGAAGTGATCAAAGAAGAAAGTGAGTAGGATTTCGATGACGTTAAAATGGCTCAACCTAATGCTAAGGCAATGCACACTCTTTTGTGCACTTAATGTCAATGAGTATAATAGAGTGTCTGTGAGTGAAAATCCAAAAGAAACTTAGGATAAATTAGAAATCACACATGAAGAGACTAGCCAAGTGAAGGAGTCAAAGATTAGCATGCTTATTCTTGACTATGAGCTCTTCCACATGAAAGAGGATGAAAGTATCAATGAGATGTCAAATAGATTCAAAAATATCCTCGATGGCTTGAAAGCACTTGGCAAGACATACCCAAATGGAAAGCTAGTAAAGAAATTGCTCTATACCTTGTTAAAGTCATGGGAACTGAAGATCATTACCATTGAAGAAGCCAAGGACCTCAACACTCAAAATCGATGAGCTTAGTAGGTCTCTCTTAACCTATGAGATAAATTTAAAGCATGGAAATGAAAGGGAAACTTCAAATAGAAAGAGTTTTGTATTCAAGTCAACCATGCAAGGAAAAGAAAAAATGGTTGAAAGTGATAATGATGAAGAAATGGCCATATTTGCTAAGAAAATTAACAAGTTCATGAGAATGAAAAAGCACAACCCAAAGAAGTCCCAAAAGAAAGCAACGGTGGCTACATGGAGTGATGGTGACACACTCGATGATGATTTAGACGATGAAGTAGCCAACCTATGCTTTATGGCTCTTGAAGAGCCCAACGTATACTTTTCATCTTGCGAATCTAATTCAAACTCTTTTGATGATTGCAATGTGTTTTTGAAGACTTAGCCTTTGAGTTTGAGAAAATGAATTTGAAATACAAGAAAATGATTTCAAAATATAGTGTTGAAACTGAATTCTCGATGAAGGAAAAAATTGAATTATTTGAAGTTTGCTAAAAAAATTGATATTTTAGAAAAAGAGAATTTTGATGTGAAAAAGAAATTTGAAGATTTGAAAAATGAGAAACATAAAGTTTTTATGGATTCCTCATTTTCTAGAATGATCAAATGCAATCATTGCACATTTCATGATCATAGCTCATTCGCTTGTCCAATTAGGAAACATTTATTTTATAGGATTAGACAAATGTGGGTTCCAAAAGAAACTTTATGCTATGAGACTAATTTTCAAGGTTCTAAAGAATTTGGTATCTAAAATCAAATGAAAAAGTCTCTTTTATGTGTGCTAGAGCAATGAGGGACAATTTCTTGAAGATTGAATGCTCATTATACACACACAATGGAAAATGAGTCATTTCTATGACAAAAGCCTTTTTGTTCTCTTAATTGAGAATTTTGCTTGGTTATCTATTTCTTAGTTTTCATTGGTTTAGCTTGGTTATTCTTATTTGTTTGAGTTTGATTTTTATAGCTTGGTTGTGGAAAAATGATTTGATATAATTTCCTTACGTTTTGTGAAATTAATTTCATGTCATTTCTTTAAGGGAGAATGATTTTTGAGCATAACCTTGAACATAACAGTTTGATGTTGATGGTATCGCTATGTGTGTTATTAATTTGCACAATTGCCCATTTTATTAGTATAAACAAGGAAAATTGAGTTTGAAAATTTGACTTTTTTATTTTCCTGTGTCTAAGATCAATTAACAACTACCTTGCTTTGTCATTCAAGACTTGTTTGAACTATTCAAGTTGGTTAAGAATGAGCTTAATAAGTTTTGACCACTTGAATTGGTACTTATCAAGAAAAAATGAGTTAACATGTGTGCTTGTTTACCATCCTTTAGTTTACAATGATATATGAGTTGAACAAGTTTGCATAAAGAGCTTTTGGTTGATCTTTTTTAAATAGAAAGCTTTGGATCCCTTGTTGCCTTACATGGATCAATCCCCACTAAGGAGGGATCGATCCCCCACTCACAAAATTCAAATTTTACAGCATAAAAGATCAATCCTTACTGGTCATTAGGCGCGTTTTGGAAAGATAAAAGATGCTTTCTGCACCAAATGTTCTTCAGTGGCTCCAAACATTTTCCAACTATAAAAAGGACTTCTTAAGTACATTTATGAAGGTTGAAGAGAAGGAAAAGAACGATATGCTTAAATATAAAGTTCTATGAAGAAAGAGAAAGAGAAACCAAGCTAGAGCAAGCTTACCCTTCCATTCTAATAAGCTTTAAATTTGTCTTATTGCTAAAATTCTTTATGTTTTCATTCTTATTGATTGTAACCATCTTATTACTATCATATCTTCCAACCTTGTACTTATTTACCAATATTCATCTTTCAGAGGTATTCCTGCTATTTATCTTGTAAAAGAAAAGAGATTATACATTATCCTTTAAAAGGTAGTGTTTAGAGGTTATGTTGATCCTTAAAAAGGCATTGAGATTATAAAACCCAAGGTCTATTGGACCATATGAGATTTTAGAGCGAGTTGATGCAGTAGCATATTGGTTGGCACTACCTTTAGACTTTTTTAATGTTCACCTGGTATTTCATGTTTCAATACTTCAGAAGTACAACCTTAATCCATCTCATGTGATTTAGCACGAGGCCATATAGTTGAGGGATAACTTGAGCTACAAGGAGGAGTCAATAGCCATATTGGATAGGCAAATGAAGAAACCTCACTCCAAGGAAGAAGCCTCAATCAACATACAATGGCGCAATCACTCTAGCGAGGAGGTGACATGGTAGGTCGAGGATGATATTAAAGTAAAACACCTTCACCTTTTTTACTAGTATAGATTAATTCTCCAATGCAAATTCAAGGACAAATTTTCTTAAAGGGGAAAGAATGTGAAATCTTAACCTTTTATCTAAGTTTAATTGGTAATTCTCCTAGAACTATAACAAAGCATTTATTTTTATGAGTTTTTCGATGAGCTTCCCAACCAAAATGCTTCTAATTTCCTTTTCATATATTGTTTTTATACTAAGGAATGAAAAAAAAGAAGAATAGGAAAGAAGAGAAACCAAAAGAAAGTTTATTTTTGCAAGTTAAGGCAAAAAAGGTCAATCCCTAAAGGAAAAAAGCTTCGTTTTTGCTATTTGGAATTTAAGGTCTGACCCCTTAAGGAAAAAAGGTTGATCCCTTATTCCCTGAACCACAAAACACTACATTTAACTTTCGAGAATTCAGGGATCGACCCTTGAGCATTAAAGGTCGATCCCTGCAACATAGAACATAGTTTAAAGCTTTCTGGAATACAGGGATTTACCTTTGAGGAATAAATGGTCAATCCCTAAAACCATACAGGGAAAAATAAAACCTAGGGATTAACCGTTGGGAGAGAATATGTCAATCTTTAGAGCCTAGCAAGAAAAGTTAAAATAAACCCTACTCGAGCCTCACTTGTTCATTTCAATTCTTTTCAGCCTCTTTTCATTTCCTCTCAACCTCTCAACCTTTCTTTGCCACTCACAACCATATTTAGTAAGGATTAAGCTTCCAAACTCGAATCTAAGGTAAGATCTAACCTTATTTAGTTCAAAAATCCATGGGTTTAGACTAACTTTCTCTTGCTATGAATTCGTCACATCTTAATTTTGGGCACATAATTGATGCAAGGACTTATGTGAGTAGGGCACACTAGGCCCAAGCAAGCCTTATCCATCCAACATATAATCACATCATTTCATTTATTAAGCACGACACATCAAGTGCTTCATCATACATCATGGAAAATCTACCTTATGAGGTGTGGTCAACATTCAATAATCATTAGAAATTCATTTCATGGATAAAAACCATGCAATATAACATATTAATGTCATAGACACATCTTGTGCTCATTGTGCACACTTCAGTGCTCAATTTCACCTTTGGCTTCATCACCATATGCTACACATATATAAATAACCCATTTGGTGTTCAACACAAATTAATCCATCATGAGTATCAAACATGAAATTCTCAACTTTTACATAACATAATATAAGCATAAAATTAAATACTCGTTTTTCAAGCAAAACATGACCTAACTCTTCAAGCTTCAAGAGGGCTGCTATACCACCTACCAAGAAAGAATGAAATCTTGTCTCCATGACTCAAGTAAGAGCTAATCACTTATTTGCAAAAAAATGGGAAACTAACATGTGAGTCACAAAGACTCCATAAATAAATATGGGATGGGGACAAGCCAAAGGAAAATTTTTTGCACAAAATACATCTTTAATGTAAACATGAGTCTTGAGATAAACAAACTTCACTCTATTTTTACCAAAATCTCATAAAAACTGAATTGTCACAAACTAATCTCATTTTCATAATGAAATCAACAATTTTTAAACAATTAGTTCTTTAAGTAAACTAAACATTGCACAAAACCTTTAGGAAAAACAAGTAAGCTATACTTTACCTTTGGTACCAAATCCTCTCTAAGGGATAACAAAATTTAACCACTTAATCCAAGTTATGGGTAATTCACCTCAACTTTTCTATAAACCATATGAGCTACTTATATACTTGAGATTTTTTTTTCCTCTAGAATTCAATCGTAAAACATCATGAAATCATCGATCAATCCATATAACTCAAACTAGTACCTTAGAACTTAATTATTACATCTATCAATCTATCTGGGTTATCTTATCGCTTAATGTATAATCTATAACTCAATCGACCATTTCAAACATAAGAAGCAATCATAAGAAACATAACAATAACAAGAGTAATAGGTAATCATCATGTATGCAATGGGGATGCCTAATAGTCTTGGCCCACATCTAGGCTTCCCGTGTCTAGGTCTCGTGAATGGCACATTGGCTTAACTTACACTAAGTGCCACCACCACATGGTGGAATCTTACATCACGACAAATGGGAACACTTTACTCATATCACTGAACATCATAACCACGTGTGGAATGTTACATCACACTGTGTCGAAACGTTATCATACATCATATTGAGCACCATCACCTCGTGTGGAATGTTACCTCACACCATGTGGAAATGTTATCATACATCATACTAGACACCATCACCATGTGTGGAATATTACCTCACATAGTGTGGAAACGCTAGAAAACATTCACGTACAAAGCATTTTCCTCGTATCTCATTTTATTATCAACACATACTAAAGCTTACCTAGACTCATACTACACCTCTAAGCTTTCTTATAAAGTATGTGAAACTACATCACATATTATCCCATAAAGTCATGGTTCACATGTTCAAATAATTCTCACATACATATCATAAGCTTAAGGGTGGGTATGTCTACATCCACTTCAGCATTCACCTTTAGTTTCTATAGCATCAATTTAGGTGCTATTTTTCAATCGCATTCTCCCAAAAAATACTCAATCATCATGATTATCATCAAGTACGAAAGTGGAAACTCGCATCCACTTATCATCCATAAATCCATACACATTTCTCATTTCCTAATCATAACAGAATTGAAGCATTTGATGTTAAACATTTGGAAAGGTTTGTCCCTTTTGATTGAAAACTAATGCATAGTAGTGATATTTACATACATTTATAGATTCTAAAACTTTGTTGAAAACATTGGATATAAACGTTTAATTTATCATTATAAACTTGGCATTCAAATCATGCAAGGTAACCAATACAATAAATATGCTTAGCTTTACATATTAAAATAATTTGAAAGTGATATATCCACTCACCTTGATAAAAGTGTGCTTTTGAGTCTTGCTTTGTCAACCCTTGCTCATTCTACTATACTCAAGCTCAACAAATCCTAACAAAATAATTTCTAACATAAGGTTTCTAAATTTTTCAACAAACCCATTTATTCAAAACTAGTTAAGTAAACCCATTTTCTTCGACTTAATTCTAACAAACTTTAAACTTTAAACTTTAAACTATAAGCACTCATTGTTCAACTATGAACATCCTTATCTCGATATCTTCTTTGGAGAGAAAAACCCCTAAGAACCCTTATCTTAAAAAGAGTTTTGGTGCTAAAATTTATAAGAAAAGAGGATTAGGCTAAACCCATGCATTTAGAACTCAAAAGTGGTTAATCTTACCTTAGATTCGAGTTTGAAAGCTTTAATCCTTGCTAATAGGGTCCATGGAAGCTACAGAAAGGTTTGGCAAATGAAAAAAAGTATTTGAAGGCTAAAAGAAATGAAACATGAGAGCTAAGGTTTGAGCAATGTCTTTTTTTTTTTTTCTACTAATGCTTAAGTATCGACCTTTTAAAGCTTAGGGGTTGGTCCCTAAGTTAAACTTTTTTTCTTCCTAAGGCTATAGGGATTAAACCTTTTATCCTCAAGAGGTCAATCTTTTTTATTTTTAAAAGCTGATTTTTTATTTTTAACTTGTAAGGATCATCGCTTTAAAGCTTAGGGATCAATCCTAATGTTTTCAAAAGTTATTCCAAAATTTCCATCTTTTAAGGATCGACACTATATGGCTTAATGGTCAATCCTTTCAATTTCTAGAACCAACTCCAAGTGCCTTGTTTTCCAAAGATCGACCTTTCTTCCATAGAGGTTGAGCCTTGTTACTTTCAGTAGCAATTTCAATCCTTAAAACTCCCAAAGATTGACCTGTTATGCCTTAACTTGCAAAAACACATTCTTTTGGCTTTCTTTTTCATCCAATCTTTCACTCACCATTCTTGCATGATTAAAACACTATATGGAGGATAAATTAAAGACTCCATGGTTGACAAAACTCATCCAACAACTCATAAAGAAAATAGCTTGATTTGTACATCTTTATTGAAATTTCCTAAACCTACACTTAGATGAAAAGTCAAGGTTTCACAAAATTTTAGCTACTTTCTCTTGTTGAGCTGAAGATTTTGGGTTTTTAACTTCATAAGGACTCACTAAGGTAAAGACTCTCTTAGGTGAGTAATAAATGCTATGGGTTTGAAGTTTTACGCTTATCGTTATTTAATCAAAAAGAATAGTTGTTTACTTGACTTGTTTCGACTTTATTGATTTGGTAGAAAATTAGAAAACTTATGGTTAGTTTTATTAATAATAAGTTGTTAGAACTCAAGGATTGTAGATTGAGCTAAAGCTTGGTAAATTGAGGCCTAGAAGAAAGACGCCTCTTTTCACGGTGACTAAATACACAATTTCAAGTATTTTAATATGTAAAGTGAAGGATGATTTTATGAAGTTGTTTAATCATTGTGATTTAAAAATGATATGTTATAACAATAGATTCTTGGCAAAATAGCCAAATAAGCCCCTAAAATATTTAGAAAAATTTAAATAACCCTTATACTTTTATTATGTTAAATCAAGTCCTTGTATTTTTATTTTAACCCAAATAAGCCCTTGTATTTTTAGTTTGAGCCAAATAAGCCCTTGTACTTTTATATTGAGTTAAATAAACCCTTTGACTAATAATTGACTTAGTCAAAATGCCATCTGTCATTTTATGCAATGTAACGCTAATGTGACATGCTAACATATTATAATTGATGGTAATGTGGCATGTTGACATATCATAATTGATGATGATGTGACATGCTAATTTGGCATGATAACATGATCATGTGAAATTTTTCACCTTCCACATTAATGCCATGTCAGTGCCATGTGGATATAAAATGATAAGTGACATTTTCTCTAATGGCAATTAGTCAATCATTAGTCATAAAAACTTATTTGAGCCAAAATTAAAGTATAGGTATTTAATTAAACATGATAAAAGAATAAAAACTTATTTAAATTTTCTTGAATAATTTGGGGGCCTTTTTGCGCATTATGCCTTAATTCTATTATCTAAATTCAGTGTTTGGAAAAAATTTTTGAACCTATTATGTATGTAAATATCTTTACTATGCAATAGTTTTTAACAACGCAAGACAAACCCTTTCAACTGATTCTCTTCAAAATGAATTCAAGATAATATATTGAGTTATGAAGTGCAAGCATGTTTAAGGAGATGTTTAGGTGGATGTATGCATTCTCACCCCTATGATTATGAAGTGATTGTGTGGCACATATATGAACATGTGAAGAATGATTATGAGCATGGTATGTGAAGTTGTACCACATACATTATGAGATAAGTATGATTATGAGCATGAGTTATAAAGAAATATGATTATGAGATAGAAATGTTTCTAGTTATGGATATGTTAAATCCTATATGTTTATGAAAGCCTTAATGTGAGGCATGTACCACTCATAGTTATACATAGCAATAAGTTAGGGTAGAATTCCACTCATAGTAATTTAAGATAGTGGGGATTTTACCCTATCCTAGGTTGTCCAAGATAATGGGGATTGTACCGTTATCCTCAATAATCCTAGACGTGGGGATTGTACCATTATCCTTGGTAGGTTTTTTTTTTTTTAGATGAAACTGGAATAATAAATAAGTTTGTTTATACAGAGATTATAAACTAAGCACTGATTGTGAACATGATGTTGAAAAGTTGAGGACTGTTGGTACTTAATCGAGTATAAGTGAAATCTTAAGCTACATGATTGTCCCTAAGTATAATAAGTAAAGTAAAGTTGGAAAGATGTGGAAATTACCCAAAATTTGGGTTTTATGTGAGAAGTATCGATACCCCTTTGAGAGGTATCGATACTCTAAGTGTAGTACAGCCTCATTATTCTTTTAAAAAAATTTTCACATGCACTCAACTTTCCTTTTTAGACTAAATGTTTATGAATTTCCGATTTCAACTAAATCAATTGAATTAGCTTTATGACAACACTATTTTCAAAAATTTAAAATGAAAGTATGAGATTTGACATTATCATGATTATACAAATTATGATTTATGCGAAAGCTCTTCCACTTGCCTTATTCCTTTCCCATATTCACTCACGGAGTCTTGTGACTCATCCATCAATTTTCGATCTTTTTGCATATCAGTGATTAGCCTGCTACCCTTGTCTTAGAGACAAGCTCCTGGTCTTCCTTTAGAAGGTGTTCTAGCAGCTCACTTGAAGCCTAGAAGATTGGGTCATGTTCCAATGACGAGTTAGTCTTATATTATGTTTATTTGTTGTTGAATTTTTTTTATGAGAATGTAGCTAATAGTGGCACTAAGTTTTAAAGGTTTTAACTATCAAATGTGTACAATGGCTCAAAGCCTAGCTTTACACTAATGGTGCAATGTTAAGTGATGAGATTTCTTAAGTTATGAAAAACATATTTTAATTTCAATATCTATTTGTGTTTCTGCACGTCGTGATGAAGAGTTCCACCACGTTATAATGGCACACAAGATAGCAAGATTATGTTGTTGAATAATATTGTGAATGCATTTTATAAATCGTTAGTGTATGTATGAAGTAAGAGGCTTGCTTAGGATGTGACACCGAGGCCTTTTATTTTTTACACTTTTAACCCCAAGTATCAATACTTTTTGTAAAGCCCGACCTTATAAAATACTATTCATGACATACATGTGATGATAGCATGATTGCATGCTAGGAGAGTCTCGAAAAATTTACAAAAGTCGGTATTGTACCTAGAGGTACAACAAAGTTTATTTAATCCTCGAACTAGATCAAATAGGAATTTTAAGGTGAGATTAAGAGTTTCATAGTTCATGGATAACTTAAAATGGTAATTTGGAGTTTGAGGATCAATTTGGAGTCAAATCGGAATTTTCACTAACTAGGGGCAAAATGGTCATTTACCACTTAGGGATAAAATGGGAATTTTAGAAAAGATTTTTTTGACCCCATTTGACTTATTGGAGTATGATTTGAGGTTTAGAAGTGAAAAATTTTAATTTCGGTATAATTTGGAGTAAAAGGGTAAAATGGTAATTTTGCCACCTCAGAGGCAAAATTGTAATTTTCCACCACCAGGATATTTTTCCAGCACATGGTCTTCCTTTATCTTCATCTTTGACCCTTGACTAATCATGTGGTGGAGATAAAATGTTTAAATTTTTAAAATTTTAAAAACGGACCAATCACATGATGCCACGTGTCATGCCTTTATTAATTTATTATTTTCCCTTTTAAAAGGCACAAAAATCAGCTCATCTTCCACCCCATGGCCAGCCAAACCAGCAAGAAGAGAGAGAAAACAAAAACAAAACCCTAGAGAGAGAAAAATCAAAGAAAAAGTGTGAATTTTCAAGGAAATTAAGTGAAAAAGGTGAGATTTTTCTATTAAGCTTGAGTTTTCTTATTCCCAAGCATTTCTCTTTATTTTCCATGATTAAATTACATGTTTTCATGATGAATTCAATTCTGAAAAAATGGGTTAGGAGAGAGAAAGTTGTTAGATTTATTTGATTTTAATTTATGTTAGTGTTTTTAGTTAGTTTAGCATATTTAGAAGCAAAACAACAAGAAAAGAATTTATTTTCTCCCCCAACCATTAATGGCTGAATTTACCATGTAGTGAGTGAGGATGAGTTTGATTTTATTCTAGGAGAATTGGTTAAGGAATAATGAATTATGAGCCTAGAAAAATAATGGGAATTTTCGGAGCAAAAATACGAATTTTTACCCACTAGGGGTATTTTCGTAATTTGCTGTTGGGATTGATAATTTGCACCACACTGAGGGACATTAAGTTAATTTGGGTGCAATTGAGGTATAGAAACTGAAAAGAATTAAATTGGAGTTTAAACGGACCCGTTAGGAATTTAATCGGGTGATAAGACGAATTAGGCCAATACCGGGTTTAGATAGTTACCAGTGCATTTTTGCATTCCATATCATGCATTGGTAGTCTAAATTAGTTTAATTTTGATTTAGTACCAACTTGGTGAAATTCTCGATTTTGTACTATGTCAAGGTGGTGAGTCCTCCGATAAAGGCAAGAAAATTGCATCCGAGGACCAGTAGACAGAGTACTTCGAAAGTCTGCATTCTAGACATTGTGAGTAAACTTACTGTCATTTTAATTATCTAGGGTGGTTTTAGATGCTTCATGAATTCTATGGAAAAAGCAATTTAAAAGGGTAAATTTTCATGTTTTATGAATAAATGAGTTTCAATGAAATTAATTTATAAATTGTTTTGAAATTAATAATGATTTTGAAAAATAGAGTACACGGAGACTGTCGATTGTGGCAATTTAATTGTTTAAATTGACTGGCTTATGATAAATCAAGCATGATTGGCTAGTTAGCAATTGTATTGAAATGCGAATTGTTTGGTTGCCTTGAAAAACTGCGAATTACAAAATTGCCATATCATGTTATTGAGTTTTATTATATTGTGGATTATTTATTAATTAATCACTGCAGTAGGGGGTTTCTGTGGACCAGCCTTTTAGAGGGGCACGGTAAACCCCATTATATTCTTACCTCAAACGGAGAGGCGCGTAAGGTATCTCCTGGGGTAAAGTTTAGGGTTCACTTCACGCTAAACCACCACGTGAGGGGGAACTCAGCCAACGCCAAGGAACGACTATGTTTTCAAAAAAAAAAACATGATTTATGTGAAATGAGAATTTTAATAGCCTTGGCGATCTCGGTAGGATGCCTCGGCCAAGGTGTCCCCGAGAATGGATTTATGGCACAAGCCTAGATTTTTATGAGATTCATAAGCCTTTTTACGTATTTTGAACGAGATGTGTTCTAATTGTATAACCCAGTTTATGATGATTTACTTTATTGTCTCCATGTACTCAACTCTAGATGTTTATGATAATGTTTGTTTACTCATTGGGATTTTATAATCTCACCACCCTCCTTTCCACCCATTTCAGGTTTAGTATAGACTGTAGATAGCTGATCTCATCGAGGACTACAGTGGGATCTGCATTTTCTAAACCGTAGGTTCACAGTCTTCTTTACTTTTGTTTATTTGAGGGCACTCTTGTTAGTGTAAATTAAATTAAATATTTTGGCTTACTGTATTTAAGTATGTATAAATTTATTTAGCTTTTACGCTATAAAAATTATTCACGTATAACTCTATAAATATTGTTTTATAAGAAAATAGAATATTTTACTTAATATTTCTTTTATTTTCTTATTATATTCAAATAACCATAATTTTGTTTTAAATGAAGATTTTAGACTTTTAAACTAATTTTGAATATGAATTATGTGTTTTGTACTTGTATATTACGTTTTAGCCAGTTTCGAAATTTTTGAGAAAAATGACCAAAATACCCCTGTGAGACAAAAAATTAATATTTTATTTGTTTAAAGTTGGAAACAGCTTAAAATATTTTAGAACACGATATTTGACAATGGTTGCTCACAAGGGAACAGAGAAACTGATAGTAAAGCCTTGCGGGGTTTCGGGTTGACATTCCGGGTAATAAGTGTCCATCAGGACACCGCGGCGGTTGTCACGGGCTCGAGGGGAGTACCGGGTCGTGACACTTTTTGACAAGTATTGATACTTTCTACGTGGTATGCTTACTTTATGGCATGCTAGCCACTAATGTATTGATACTTCATTTTGAAGTATCAATACATTTCACACAAAATGCTTCCTTAGGTATTCCACCTTCTAAGTATCGATACTTTTCCTTCAAGTATTGATACTTCTCACACAAAACGCTCCACAAGGCATCTTGTCTCCTAAGTGTCAATACTTGTTCTTAAGTTATCAATACTTTTGCAACAGAATTCAATTTTTCTAGTCAAAACTTAACCTTTTTAACTCTATCTTTCCTCTTTTGTTCCATTTAACTTAAAACCTTTATAAGATATGACTCTTCGAAAAAATCTCGTTATTAGTTTTGACTACATAGGTTCTCTTAAGCTCACCAAGTCTAAAAATTTACCTTTGCATAAAAATTAAGGGTCTCACACATGTTTATCATTTATGTTGTGTATCGCCACATCATTCTTTATGTCGTGTTTCATCATGTCATCTTTTTGTGTCATGTTTCGCCACAACAAAGAGTCACATTATTCTTTGTGCCATTAAATCTAAATATCATGCTCTTGTAGATACTATTTTAGAGTTACTTTGGCTTTATCGATTGTTAGAAGATATGGGCATTACCTAAACTCTACCACTGTTTATCACTATAATAACCATAATGCTATCCAGATTGTCACAATGATATGTTTCATTAGTGCACCAAGCATATTAAGATTGATTGTCATTTTATTGTTATCATGTAATGTAGAACTCTTTCATTCTTGCTTCTGTGATCTTTTAAAATCAGATTGCCAATATATTTACCAAGAGTCATTTTCCAATTCAATTTTAGGAGTTACCTTTCAAGCACATGCTCAAGTTAGCATCAGACCCCTTAAGTTTGAGGAAAAGATAATTATGTAAATTATTTAGTTAAAGTTATAATAAAATACTAATACCGAGTTAGCCTACAATATCTAGTGAAAAGTTATACTACAATAATGTTAGTTAATTAAAATTAGATTATGAATAGAATTGGCCTTATATATCATTCACTTCTGTAACATATATAATTTCATAATATAAGATTTCACTTCTTGTAACAATTTTGCGTGTATTTTAACCAATTTAAATGTTATTCTCTTTTGAGCCATTTAGCATAGTCTTGTCAATTATAGAATTTAAAGAGTGAGAAAAGGTGTTTAGGAAAGCCTAATACTTGATGCCACATCAATTAGAGGCTTTTGTATTTTCCTAATTAGCAAAAAGGATTTTGAGCTAGAGTCAATTGAGTGGTTCATTAAGTCGGTCTCGTCAATTTGTCACCAACCCAGAATTAATACCTTGGTGGTCACAATCGGCAAACATCAAATGGATGTTGTTGTCAATTTGTCACCGTGCAAAGCAAAGTCCCAAGATTAGATCTAACAAGGCTTTGAGTTAAATACTTGTTGAAATATCTTATATCTCGGCCCAAGTTAAAAAAAGTTCCCTAATACTTGAAAATATATATTATTATGAAATATAACTTGAAAGAATTCAGAAGGAGTAAGAAGATCTTATTTGAGTGTATATTTACAAATGAGGCAAAGGGTCTATTTATAGGCTAATAACTCCTTATTTAGATAAAATTTACAAGATAAAGATAATGCTTAAGAGATTTGATTTAGATAGATTAAATCCTAATCTTAATCCAATCTAATATACATTTAAATCTAGATAGAAATAATCAAATATAAGATTTCAAATTAGATTATACTCATGTGTCTGGCTTATTGGGCTGTTTGGCCTATTTGGGTTACCTGGCCAAGTCTAAAATCCTGGGCCGTGACATAATGAACATTCACACATATATTCATAACACTACCCTTTTATTATCCATTGTATTAAGAATATGTCTCGTTAAAACCTTACTAAAATAAATCCAAATGAAGGAAAAATAGTACATAATTCTTTTAAAGAAAACGCTTTGAAATATTACTTGATTAAAAACCTTACCAAGAAAAAGCCATTGGGAAAAACCTTGATGAAGAAAAAGAGTATAGTGCATATTTTACTAATGATTGCATTATCTGAAATCTTTAAAATGATGCATTCCAATCTTTTGTACCAATTTTTCAAATGTTGCAATAAGAAGGGCTTTGGTGAATAAATCTACTAAATTGTCACTTGAGCAAATTTGTTGAACACTAATATCACTTTTTTCTTGGAGATCATGAGTGAAGAAGAACATTGGCGAAATGTGTTTTGTCTTGTCCCCTTTAAGGTATCATTCCTTTAACTAAGCTATTCAAGCAATATAATCCTCATATAATGTTGTTGGAATTTTCTTCTTGGTTGATAAGCCACACATTTCTCGAAGATGTTGGGTTATAAATCCTAACCAGACACATTCATGACTTGCTAAAATTTTTGCATGTCAAAAGAAGTAGTAACTATAGTTTGATTTACAAAACACTATGAAATAGTCATACCTCCACATGTGATTAACTTGTCTAGGATCGAGCCTTGTATGGATCAAGTAAATATCCTACATTCGCATAACCAATTAAATTTGATTTGAATACATTTAAGTAATATAAGCCCATGTCCATTGTTCATCAAAGATATTGAAGTATATGTTTAATTTCATTCCAATATCTTTGAGTTGGAGAAGAACTATATCTTGCTAACAAATTTAGAAAAAATGATATATCAAGCCATGTATTGCTAGAAAGATATATTACTGCTCCAATTACACTAAGATATGGTATTTCAGGACCAAGAAGTTCTTCATTATCCTTTCATGGTCGAAAAAGGTCTTTTTCACATCTACTGACCTTACAGCCATTGGTGAACTCGATGGATTTGCTTTGTCTATATAAAATCATTTTACCACTTTTGCTATATAATTTGATTGATAGATAAATATTTCATTTGTCAAGTGCTCAATCTGAAGACCCAACCAAAACTTTGTTTTTCCAACTCAAGTTCTTCCATGAAGTAACCCACGACTTTTAATAACTCTTTAAGAGTTCTAATAATATTCAGGTTATCAACATAAACAACAATTATGACAAATTCAAATGCAAATCCTTTTATAAAACACATGGGCATATAGGATCATTTTATAGCCTTCTTTTAACAAATATTCACTAAGGTGATTATACCGCATGCCTTTGGATTGCCTAATCCATATACATATTTATTTAATTTGATCAAATAAATTTCTTAGGAATTGTGTGCTTCAAGCATTTTCATATAGAGGGTGATATCAAGTGAGCCATATAAATAGGTTGTAGCTACATTCAGTAGATGTATTTCAATTTTCTCATGTATTGCTAAACTAATTAAATATAGAAATGTAATTGTATCAACCGTAATAGAATATGTCCCTTCATAATCAATACCAGGTCTTTGAGTAAAACTTTGTGCGACAAATCGTGCTTTATATCTAACAATCTCATTTTTCTAATTTCGTTTTCACACAAATACTCATTTAGATGCCATTGGTTTTACCCATTTGTTGTATGGACTACAGGTCAAAAAATTTCACTTTTTGCAAGTGAATTCAATTCCACCTTGATTACATCTTTCCACATTGGCCAATGATTTCTATTTCTACACTCTTCAACAAATATAGGTTCAAGATCCTCATTTTTTTTCCATAATATTGAGCACTACATTACATGCAAAAATATCTTTGACATTTATTTCATTCTAGTTTCATCTTTTCCTACCATGACATAAGTTTTTGAGATTTCTTTATTTTCAATGATTTCAAGTACTTGATTTCTTTTGGAATTTTATCAATTATGCCAAGGGTCTCTTCTAGAGTTTTTGTTTCCTCTTTCTAGCCATCTTGTATATGTGCTCATTTTCTTTTTTAAGAATTTTATCTTTGGAACTTATTGGTTTCCCACGTTTCTGGCGTGCCATGTCTTACAGGGACATCAATTCTAATAAGAGTTTTTTGTAGCTGGTATATGAGATTTAGTTATTTTCTTTAGATCAATAAATATGTCTAGCAACTAATTTGCTATATTTTGCAAATGAATTATCTTTTGAGCTTCAAGTTCACATTGATTTGTGCAAGGATCAAAACTAGATAATGATAATACATTCCAATACATATCTTTTCCAACTACTTACTTTCTCCCCTTAATGTTGGAAAAACTATTTCATCAAAATGACACTTGGCAAATCTTGTTGAGAATAAATCTCCTGTTAATGGTTCTAGATATTTAATAATAGATGGAGATTTGTATCTGTTAATAATGTTAGCTTAAAGAATAAAGGTCAAGAATATCCAAGAAAGAGGTGAATTGGATTTTAAAAATTACTTTGAACTTGAAACACTAGAAAGAAATTGTTGTAGTCAACTATAATGGCTTCTAGTTGATTATGATTATTAAAACCTCATTTTAAAGCAATTTGAAAGTCTTGTAGTCGACTTTACTAATCTTATAGTTGACCCTTGAAAAAAATCATTTTAAAAAAATGCAAAATGATTTTCAAAGATGGTTTTGTTGCATAAGTAAATCTTTTTGCAAAACTACTTAATCAAACACAAGAAAATGATTACTTTTGCAATGCTTCAAATATTTTTCAAGTGAAATCAAACAAACGTAAATCAAGAAGAACATTTCAAGAAGCCTCTTTAATAAAAATTAAGTAGGAGTGATGGTTGAAAAGGATTTAGCAAAGAATCAAATCAATATGTGAAGAGTATAAATCAAAGCATAAGAAACTTCAAATCAGTATGTGAAGAATGTAAATCAAAGCATAAGAAACGTATGAAATGAGTTTTCTTGAAATGTAATGCAACAAGTCAAAGTAAAAATGAAAATGAAGACATAAGAATTTTATAGTGGTTCAACTTTCTCAAGTGCCTATATCCACTCTCTTAGAACACTAAGGAATTTCAAATCCACTCAAAGAAAAGTGCTTTTTAGGGGATCAAGCATTAAACCATCACAACAGCTTTTCACAAGATCAACCAAGAACCCTTATAAATGCCATTTAATGAGAGCAAGCACAACCCATAGTTTTTAATGGGTTCAACCATAAACTTTAACGAAACCAAGCACAACCCTTACAATGCCTTTTACAGGGAGCAAGCACAATGCATGGTTTTTAACAAGCTCAACCACAAACCTACACTAACTTTCCAAAGATGAGTTAAACCTTTACAAGGAACAGCAAGAGTGCCTCTAAGAGATAGATTTTGCTAGTTTGGTACAATGAAAGATGAATGCTTAGCAATGAGTAAAAAGTTTGGATATAAAGATTGGAGTGTAAGCAAAAAGAAGGTTTAGCTTAAGAAGGCTTGGTTTTGCTTGGTTTTCTTTCTTTTCTTTTCAAGACCATGATCTTCAAGAGTATGGCCTTTTTTCTTTCTTCTTCCTCACCTTGAAATGCTTCCAAATGGCACTTTTTATAGTTAAAGAAGTGTTGGAGTCGTTGAAGGTGATTAAAGTAAGAAACTAGCCATTTTAGTTTTGAATATTATGTCTAACAATCATCTATAGTCGAGTATAATAGTTCTCTAGTCGATCCACTTTCAGAAAACTTGTATTTTTAACATCAAAGCTTAAAGGGTCAACTATACTCTATCAGGATCGACTATGGCTTCATTTCTTCATGATTTTTCATTAGTCTTACCACAAGGTCGACTATGGCTATGTATTTTTCAAGTTTCTTGGTCCATTCTTACCCATTCTACCATAGAATCAAGTTGCCTTGCTCTAAGATCTTTTAGAGCTTTGTTTCTTCAAGATTCTTTGACATTTTAGCATTTAATTTTGGCCATATTTTCCTTGTGATCAAATGTTAAGTGATAACAAAGTTTCTTAACTTGAAGCAAGCTTTGAATAGTGTAGATTGATGATCTTTGAATGCTTTGAAATAAACTCCATCGCTTGTGAACCTAACTTGCAATTTTAACATCTCAAGGATAAATGTTAGATAGATCACAAACTTATACAACTAAATCATACAAGCTTATAGATATAGTTCAACAACTTCAAGAATCAAACTTGTAAATTATGTAAGAACAAATGCATGAGAGTTAAATCATTTCAAAAACTTGTCAAGAATCACTCAAATAATGTTCAAGTAAATTTGATCATTTTGTCATAATCAAAACTATAATCATTTTAAAGCTAAGAGTATCTGACATTTATTCTTAACTTCTTTCGAGGACCGAGAACTCTTTGATGTAGAGTTATTTGAGCTTCATTTTGATAGTAATTTAGCTTAATTATTGTAGTAATTCATAGAAATTAATAGGTTTTATTTAAATTATTTTAGGTTTTTTTTTATGCTGGAAATTCCTGCAGGCCCAACTACCTTGTGATCGTTTTGTTAATAATGGGAAAAATTAAGTACAAAAGGGAAGCGGACGTAAACCGAGCCTCCAGAATTACATGAGTCTAAGGAGAATTAAGAGAAATACCTAAAAAAAAGTGTCTCATTTTACGTGCATATATATGAACACAATCATAATATTAAGACACTTCCATATTACAAGATTCTAAATAATCATCAAAGTAAAAATAGCAAAAATAAATTAGGAGTACTACTCCTTTATAATTATTTGAAAAGAACATAAGGTAAATTTATTTTATCTAATCTAAGAATAACTTTGAGTTGACCTTCAGCTTATGATAATACATGCAGGTTTTTGTCCGAATGCCCCTGATTGGAGAGATGATCTACAACCTGGTTTCCTTCTCTATGAATGTGTGAAATGCAATAAGAAATAGCATTCAAGCATTTACGGATGGAGGCCAACAAGTATCTAGTTTGGGATGAGCCTTTATTTCCCTCATGTATCATTTGTACCACAACTTTTGCATTCATTTCTATCCAAATTCTAGACACATTGTACTCAATACATAAAAGTAAACCTCTATGTAATGCCATTAACTCTGCTTGTAATGATATATAAAGTCTAAAATTTTTAGAAAACCCAAAAATCACGATACCTGTATGATCTCGAAGAAGTCCACTACCAGCAGCATTTTGACAATTATGTTTGGAACTATCATCAACATTTAACTTGAACTCACTTGTTAATGGTTTGTGCCAAGAGAAAATTTTTGGCGAAGGTGGGGATGCCCTCTGAAACATTAGGCCCCATGCTTGAGCAATCTGTAAATCTCCCCTCCATTGCCATCGTTTGAACTGCCTTCCATGGAATAATTGGTTAATAAGTTTCAAAACTCTCCACACCACTCTATTAGAATACATGCCTAGGTTCTATGCTTCGCATCATTACGTTCAACCCATAGAAACCAAAAAATGAATAAGGGCATTAATGTGCGGATGTGCCCTTTTTTCTTATAATCACCAGAGTGCAACCATGCCCATATAATTTGATATACATTCTGAGGGTAAGTAATGTAGATTTGGAAGAATTTTGCAAAAAAATTCCAAACTTGTGTAGCTATATGACATTCCCACATGACATGAATAAGAGACTCCTCAGAGTTGCAATATTGACATTTAGAAGCGAGTCGAAATCCATTAATTTCAATCTCAAATCAACTAGAATCCAATTCTGTAATAATCTTCATAGGAAAAAAGAAATAGTGAGAGGAATGCTTCTATGCCAAATTAAGTTAAACATAGAGTTTACCAAATCTTTTTGCCAGATTATCTCCCATGCTGACTTAATAGTGAAATCACCATCCGAAGTGGAGACCCAATATGCCATATTTGTGCTAGATGTATTAAGTGGAATTTTCAAAATTTCAGCAACCATCTCCTCTGGGAGCACACTATTCAACTTATCCACATCCCATTCATCATTGTTAAAGAAATAACAAACTTGTGCCATAGATGATCAAAATGCAAGGAAACGGTTAATCAATGGTTCATCACCCATCCAACAATCATGCCAAAAGAATAACTTACTTCTCCCAATCTTCCATCGCATATGTTGTTCCGTAACCAGACAGCAAGCTAACATTCATTTCCACGTCTGCGAATCATGGCATATCGACTAAGTATACCTTGGTATTCTACCACTACAGTATTTAGCCCTCATGAATTTTGACCAAATGTTGTTACAAGTCTGGAATCTCCACCACAGTTTCATAATAAAGGCATCAAAAACATCTCCCAAGCCTTGAATATCTAACCCACCTTCAGAGGATGGTAGAGTAATCTTAAACCAAGCTGCCCAGTGAATTTTCTTGGTGCTTGCTGAACCTCTCCATAAGAAATTATTAAAAAATCTTTCAATTTTTTCAATAACACAAATAGGGGGTTTAGGACCTGAAGCAAATAAATGGGTAAAGAAGATAATACACTTCTTAACAAAGTAATTCTACCACCTGGGGAAAGCATTTTATTTTCCTACCCTACTATATGCTCTTGTATCTTTGTCACAAGATCATCAAAAAGAATTACCCTTTTCGACCCTTTGTATAGAGGCACCCCAAAATATGTAACTGAGAGATATTTGTGAGAGAATCCAATAGTCTGACCAATGATTTGTTTTCTGGAATTTGCCACAACCTTATGCTTAATTTAGCAACTTTTTTTATGGTTTATTCGCTATCCAGAAATCGCCTCATATTCCTATAAAAATGCTAAAATTCTCGGCAAGGTAGATTTTGCACCATTAGTAAATATAATCACATCATCCGCAAATGCCAAGTGACTTACTTGCATTGAAGAACCAGAAAAATGCTGAATGCAAGGATATTGGGCAAACAAGGCATTCAAGCCTCGAGATAAATATTCTGCTGCCAAAATAAATAATAAAGGAGAAATGGAATCCCCTTGCCTAAGCCCCCTCTCGGATTTAAAATACCCCATTGTGCTGCCATTTATCAATAAGGAAAACCAACAATTGGAGATGCACTGTTTAATCATATCAATCCACTAAGAGCTAAAACCAAATTGCTGTAGCATTTGATAGAGAAAATTCCAATCAAGCAAGTCATAAGCCTTCATTATATCGAGTTTAAGAACCACATTACGTCCACGAGCCTTATTGTCAATCTTCCTGTTAGTTTTAAAATTATTATAGCTTTGATTATGATAAAATTTGCTTGAACATTATTTGAGTAATCTTTAACAAATTCTTGAAATGATTTAACTCCCATACATTTATTTTTACAAAGACACAAGCTTGACTCTTGAAGTTATTGAACTATGTCTATAAGCTTGTATGACTTAGTTGTATGAGTGCTTATGATTCTCATTCATTAAAGTTTGATTTAAAGATTAAAGGAAAATCTTGATGCACTCATTAAGGGGGAATTTTGAATATCTTGTTTAATGATGAAAAAGAAAAAGAAAGAGAAGGAAAACTAAGTTAAATTGAGTATGATAGGTTTTCATGTTTAATTTATGTGTGTGATGCTTAGTTATGATTTTATTGAATATTATGTGCTAGTTATCATGGATGTTCAATATATCTTGCTTAGCTACTATGGGCATTATATATCTTGTTTAACTGTTATGGATATGATAAATAGTTTATTTCAAATCTTTAAAGAAAACTAGATAAATTGACTAAGGGGGAGCAACTCATTATGCATAAAGATTTGAAGCATTCATATTAAGCATTGACATTGCACTATTAATCTAGCAGTGTTTTCTCATCATCAAAAATAAGAGATAGAGAATGTTAACTCTATATGTTTTTTATCATAGCAAAATATTCCCATTCATTGATGTCTAATGCCTTTACTTGAGTGTGCAGGAAAATTAATGTATGAAATTCATAAATCAATCTTTCAAAGTGTATATCAAAAGAAAAAGGGAGATAAAAATAGTAAGACATGACTGCTTAACAAGGAGGAAGCTCATTAGTTGAATAAGGAAGAATGTTGGTTGGCCAAGACTCAAATTGGAGAAATGGCAAGCTGAAGAATATTAAGAAATAGAACCAACTTAGTCAATCAAGAAATGGGCTAATTGACTAAGTGCTTATTGCCAGAACTGCCAGAGACAAGGAATAGAAAACAGAGACGACTTAGTCGACTAAAATATCGATTAGTCGACTAAAAGCATTTTGTCTGCAAGTTTGAATTCTACACTAAAAGATAGATTAACGGCTAGAACCAACTCCCAACTGTTTCCAACGGCCATAATCTATCAAACTGCCATCAGAGTTATTTCTCCAAGTATAAAGGGTCTTCCAATGGTTAAAAATCAATTTTTGAGAGAATTGAAGGCTTTCAAGAGATATAATACCTGAAAAACCAGAAAATCTTCTCTACACCTTATTGTACTTAAACTTCAATCTTTGTAATAGAGTTCAGCACTTCATCTTGTACCATCTAGATCAAGTAAGTGATCATAGGTACTTCTTTATTTCTTCTCTTCTTGTACACTTAGAGTGAGCAAGTCACTCTAAGGGATTTATTTAGGCTTGGATTGCTTGATTGACTATAAAGGTTCCAACTTAGCCTAAAAAAGTTGGTTGTTGGGTTTTGGTTGATCCCGGTAAAAACCATTATTGTAGGTTGTGGTTGAGCCTTTGAAAAACCACTTTGGGTTTTGGTTGATCCCGTGAAAAATCATTACTAAAGGTTGTGGCTGAGCTTGCGAAAAGCCATTGTAAAAGCTTGGTGGAAGCTTGTGAATTCCACTATTTTAATGATTTGGTTTGAAAAATTCTTGGTTGAACAATCAAGGTAGTGGATGTAGGTCTTGGACCGAACCACTATAAATATTTGTGTATTATCTCCGCTGCTTTTGTCATGACCCGGAACCTCCCTCGGGCCCATGACAACCGCCGTGACGTTCTGATTGACACTCGTTATCGAAAATGCCAATCGGAACCCCGTAAGGCTTACATATCAGTTTCTTTCCTTTCCTGTGAGCAATCGTTGTTAAACATTTCATTTAAAACAATTACCGGTCGTTTTCGGCTCAAATAAATCCAAAAAAAAATTTAAAAGGATTTATAAACAAATATCACTATTCAAAATATTGATTAAAATATAGCATTTTTATATAGAACAATATTTATAGAAACACGTGTAAGAAATCTTTTGTAATGTGTAAGTAAAATAAATTCATACATACAAAAATTTACTAAGTTATAATGTACAATAATGGTTACAATGACAAGTGGCCCAAAATACACCTAGTGTTAGTGCTAGAAACCTACTGTTTGTGTGGTAGAGATGTCAACTGGAATCCTCAATAAAATAGGGTATCTACAAGCTACCACAGACTTGAAATGTTTGGAAAGGAGGTGGATGAGATTTTGCAATCCCAATGAGTAAACAAACATTATCATAAATATCTAAAGGCGAGTAAAATGGAGGCAAGTTTAAACAACAAATTACGAACCATTTCATAATGTTTCAATTTATTTCTTAAACCATAAAATATTTGTAATTTACCAAAACAGTTGTTAAGGCTTATGTCTTTTATTAAAAATAAGGCTCAAGCCAAAACTAATCCTCGAAGATACCTTGGCCGAGGGATCTAACCGAGTCCGCCAAGGTTGTTATAACATTTACATGTGAAACACATTTTTATTTTTTAAAACAAGTTGTTCCTTGGTGTTGGCCGAGTTACACATTCACGTGGGGGTTCGACATGAAGTGAGCTCTAATACTACCTCAAGAGTTACCATCCTTGCCTCTACAACCGAAGTAACTATATAACCGGGTTTACCGTGCCCCTCTAATAGGCAGTCCACGGAAACCCGTCACTGTAGTGACTAACCCACCAATTTTAATAAAATTTCGACAGTATAACGTGGCTTTTATTTATTTATCCAGCCTGCATAGTAAAAACAGCTTACATAAATTTCCCAATGCACATACAAAATATAGCCACATATACTTATATCTCATAAGCCATTCATAGGAAAATATATAATTTTCAAGACAGTTAACAACCTCCAATTACTCAATTTCATAATCAACACAATATATTTTTTTATTTGTCACATTTATTTGTAAAACATCAAAAATCCCGTTTTAATCTCGTTTTTATTTCATAAAATACATAAAGAGCATTTAAAAATAAACTCTAGATAATTTACAATAATAATAAGTTTACTCACCGTTTGTACAAACTAAAAGCTTTCTAGGTGCCCCGATAACTACTCTTCGGGTACGATTTCCTTGCTTTACCGGAAGGCTCTCCTCCTAGACACATTGCAAACATTTACTCAATTCATCACATTAATGCTAAATCACTATATATTTGACTTAAATCCTATACTAATGCATGGTATGAAATGCAATAGCCAAAAATGGCTTAAACGCGGTATTAACCTATTTTTGGCACTTTACCCGATAAATTGCTAAAACACTCCATTTTAGCTCTAAATTGTCCCATTCTCTCTCCAACATTTCTAACCATTAATTATCAGTCAATATTCCTCTAAAATCACCAAAATCAGCTCACTCTCTTCCTTGGAAAATTCGGCCAAAAATGGGACATTAACTCGGTTAATTTTTCACTTTATTTTTCTATCACATTTAACCATTTTTCACCATTTTCTCTTCATTTCTCTTAGGATAAAAAATAGTTCATCATCATTGTACATCAATGCATATTCAGCCAAGGGTGGGTATTGTGAAAATTTCATGCTTTCTTGCCCAATTTAATTTCTATACACATTTAACTAACTAAAACTACCAATTTAACTAAAAATCAAAACCTAAAAATTCCAAAATCTCTTCCCTAGAATTTCATCCAGCCCTTGATATCACTTTTTGATCTCTCTCCTCAAGCATGCTTAATGGAAATAAAGGCATAGGAAAGGTAGAAATCAAACTAAAATCGAAAAATCTTACCGTTAGATGTGTAAACGGGCGAAAAACGCGAATTCCCCTTTGAATTTTCTTGTTTCTCTTTGGTTTTTCTTTGTTTCTTCCTTTCCTCTCTATTTCCTCTCTTGTTCGTCCTTATGACCGGCCAGCACTTAAAATGGGGTTTAAATGGGCTGACTTTTCATTAAAATAATATTATATCATTTTTAAAAATGCCACGTGTCACTTTCCCATTGGCCCATTTTTAAAATTTCATCCATTTGTTTCCAAATTTTCACCATACACTTGTCCCATATATCCATAGCTTAGATAAAATTCTCAGACTTATCTAAAGTCTCGGTGGAGTAATTTTTGAAATTTACACTTTTGCCCCCGTAAAAGTCAAAAAATACATTTTTGCCCCAAAAACTGAAAAATTGCCCATAGACATATTTTTCATCCCTTATACTCATACCATTCTCCAATTTGTAAAATTTGATCTAAATTCTCTCAAAATCTCAAATTTTGTCTGCGAGTGGTAAAATTATAATTTTACCCCTACACTCCAGAAATCACCAGAATTAAACTTTTTTCACTTCCTATCATTAAATTATACTCCAAATAGTTAATCTTGGTCAAAAATTTCACTCCATGATCAAATTATTATCTTAGGTGGCAAAATGACGATTTTGCCCCTAAACATCAAAATTTCCAATTTTACCCCAAATGAACCCTCGAACTCCGAACAATCATTTTTAGTCATTCCTGGACTATAAAATATTAAATTTCATCCTACAATTCCTATTTGAACTAGTTCAAGGTTAAATCAATTCAAGTGTACCGTTAGGTACAATACCGGGTTTCGTCTATTCTTAGGGACTTTCCTCGCATAATAACATGCTACTCAGTGCATGTATGTTATGACATGTATTTATAGGGTCAGGTTTTATAGCTTTAGTTTTCCACTCATCTTTAAATTCATTGTTTATCTTGTATTTGTCCCCATTTAAGAGGCAACTTTATTGAGAGCCAAAAAGTGCTATTTACCCCCCCTCTAGCACATATATTTGGGACCAACACTTTCCTATTAATTCTTGAGCCAATAATATATTATCACTGATCAATCTACCCCCAACAAAACCATTTTGATTGTCTAAGATAATGGAAAAGAGTACTTTTGCGAGCCGAATAGCCAAAATCTTAGTAATAATTTTGTTCAACACATTACAAAGACTTATTGGCCTATTTTCACTCCATTTCAAGGTGTGATTATTCTTGGGCAAAAGGACTAGTGTCGTAGATGTGATTCCCCTTGAAAGGGCCACACCCTAAAAAAAATCCATTACTGCATCCAAGAGATCATTTGCAACAATATCCCAGCATTATTGGTACAAATATGATGAAAAGCCATCAGGGCCAGCCACACTGTCTTTGTCAATATTAAAAACTACTTCCTTTAGCTCATTCATGGTAGGAACTGCACATAAATTAGCATTGTCAGATTCAGAAATGATAAAAGGAATTAAGGAATCATTAAACCTGGCCATTTCATTCGGTTCACTCTTCATAAGGGAAGAAAAAAATTCTACAACAGAGGTCTTCACAAGATCCGAATTGTCCATCCAACTCCCATCAGAATTTTGTATCTTGAATATGTGGCTTTTTATTCTCTTCTTTGTAACTCTCGTATGGAAGAATTTGGTGTTACTCTCCCCCTCCACCAACCATTTAATTCCTGATTTTTGTTTCTAGAATGACTCCTCTGCACTAAGATGAAGATTAAGTTGCGTATAAGCTTTGTTCATGGAGGCTCGACTGTCCACTGTCTACTCTTGTTGGAATTATATTTCACACTCTTTAGCTCTTTTTTTTGCCTGCTTCAAATTGTGGAATATATCTCCAAAGACTACTTTATTGCACCATTTCAAATTCTTTTTTAAACGTAGTTGCTTACCCTAGAAGGCCAGTATACCCATACCATTGATCGGCTGATTCCAGATCCTCTCCACAAAATTTTTAAAGCCATGATGAAGCACCCATGCATGCAAAAACTGAAAGGAAGAAGGCACTTTGGTTTGGGTCCTTGAGCACAATATTAATAGCGGACAATCATCTAAACCATCTCTATTTAAATGCCGAATTCATGTTATGCTGAAGAAGTCTGCCCATCGATGATTAATTAATTTAAAGTATTTTAGGTGAGTCAATCTAATCTTAGTTAATTTTATGCTTAATTTGCTGCTAATGTGGTTAAGATAGGTTCTTATTGATTTATTTGTGCTTTTGTAGGTGTTTGAAGAAAGAAAAAGAGCAATTTCAAGGTGTAGACTTTCATTGCACATGTTTCCATATTTTGGCCATAACTCTCTCTACAAAGCTCCAAATGAAGTGATTCTTAAACCATTGAAAAGCTAAGAGAAAAATATACAACTTTCATGTTTATTACTTTGCTCAGTTCTTCCTAAAAAGTGGTCAACAATCTTATCAAAATTGATGCACTGCAGCAATTATAGAACAATTACAATTTCTGCTATTTATATGGTCCAGGCCATGACTTTAGAGGTAGCAGGCCACAGCCCACATAGTCTGATGAGGAAATCCTGATTGGAATTGACTTCTTTCTTCACCCAACTTGGCCTAACTTCAAAGCCCTATAAAACAACCTTTCGAAGGATTTTTAGGGAGAGAACGAAACACTAGATTAACAGCCGAGAGTCAAGCCAAAAAGTCCTTGAAGCTAAGAAAAATTTGAAAGATTCAAGGAGATTTGGAGATCAAGAATACAATTCTTGAGTTTTTCTATCTTTTTTTTATTCTCTTATTTTCTTGGTTTTTTTTTTAATATTTAAATTTTATTTGATGATGATGTGTGACTTGATGGGGAACCAATTCATTAATCTAAGATTATGATTGAACTTAATATGTAGTCCGATTTATTTATCTCTCTTTGGTTTATGTTTGATGGATTTAAGTTGTTTATTTTATTCTATTCTTAATACTTTTAATTACCTGATCACCAATTAGATTGAATTGAAAACCTAGGTTAAATCTTGACAAAGGAGATTTAGGTAGACCTTGAATAAAATAGCATATGATCGAATGCACTTAGTTGATTAGGTGATTTGATTGGCATAGAGGGTAGACATACACCTATAAGCCATACGTAGCATAAATTAGAGCACGAACTTAACGAATCTTTCTTCAATATAATTTGCATAGATATATAATAAATTAATTGGGAAAAGTATTTTATGAGAAACTTGATAGAGACTTGTAAATAATTTAAGGCTCTAATTTAACAACTAATCCATTAAATTAAGTTAAGAGAGAGAGACAATATTCAGATTAAGTATTAAAAGATATCATAATCATAGATCTGGTAATCACTAAAAGTTAGTAAAATAATTCTACTGATATATTTTATATTAGTTTTAGTTATTAGTTTATTAGTTTTAATTTTAGTTGTAATTATTTAAATAAAATTAGGGTGTGTTAATTTTAGCAGTTAATAGAAAGAATTAATTCAATTCTATGTGAGATCGACACTCTATTCATCACTATATCATCTTTGCAATATGTATACTTGCGTAGGTATAAAATTCATATCACGACCCGGAACATCATTCTCCCTCCATACCCATTCAGCTAGCCATGAATTCACCATGCAAACATGAAATTTAACCATGGAAAATAAGGAGAAATTGTCACGACCCGGAACTCCTATCTGGCCCGTGACAACCGCCGCGACGTCCCGATAAGCACTCATTACCCCGAATGTCGATCAAAACCCCGCAAGGCTTAGCATCAACTTCCATATCTCCCCGGTGAGCGACAGTTATTAAATCTCACATTTCAAGAAATCATAAGTTGTTTCCAACTCAAAACAATAAAATATTATTTTCTAGCTCAAAGGGGCATTTTCATTTTTTTTTTTTTTTTGAAATTTCAAAATCCGTAAAAATGTAATATGTAAGTGGAAACACATATTTCATGATTTAATTAAATTTTGAAGTCTAAAACATTCGTTTAAAGTAAAATTATAGCTATTTGAATATAATAAAAACATTAAATAAAATATTCTATTTTCTTAAAACACAATATTTTCAAAGTCTTCTTAAAATAACTTTTGTAGCGTAAGAGTAAAATAAATTTATTCATATAGTAATAAAGATAATTAAAGTATGAAATTTCGTTTACAGTGACACGTGGGCCCCCAACTAACCAAGAAGGTGTAGAGCTACGAACCCTTACTTCCTATGATGCAACTCCGAGATTAATTCTCGTCTTAATCAACTATCAACAAACTGTCCTGAGCCTGAAAAATGAATAGGAAGAGGGGTGAGATTAAATAATCTCAGTGAGTAAACAATTACAATCAAAAGCATCTAAAACCGAGTAGATGGAGACAATATAAAAACGTTATATCTCAATAATGTTCATAACACAAAATTCGTTTCAATCTATACCAAATAATTTCTTTTCATCAAAATTTCCCGGCTTATGAATTTCTTAAACTTGACCCCTGCTAGAATCATTCTCGTGGGTACCTGCGTCAAGGTATCCCACTGAGACCGCCAAGGCTGTTCAATGACCCATACCCATAAACATGATTTCACATCTAACACACAGCCGTTCCTTGACGTTGGCTGAGTCTCACTCTCACGTGGTGGCCCGAACGTGAGATGCACTCAAATCATACCTCAGGAGATACTTCACCCAACATCACCCCCGGGAGGTAAATATATAATTGAGTTACCGTGCTCCTCTCATAGGCAGTCCATGGAAACCCCCACCACTGCAGTGACCGTTTAATATACCACCAGACCCATAAAATTTTCAGTAGCATAATATGGCTAATAAAATTTAATCCAGTCTACCGAGACCAATCCAAAACTGTTCACATATTTCATGCCAACCCCAAAAATTTAGCCATTATGCTACCATAGTGTCATAAGCCACAATTTCAATAACATATAAAATCATAAATTTCAACACAGTCTCCATATACTCAATTTTCCCAAAACAATATTTGATTTCAAAACCAGCATAAATCTCATTTTTATTAAAAAAATATTTTAATTAGAAAACATAATATTTAATAATTTAAGCTCACCATTCAATAAAAGCATCAAACAAGTATAGTAACTCTAGATATTTAAGACGATAAGTTGTCCACTCACAGTTCTAGGAGTCGATGTACTCCTAATCCCAATCTTCAAGCACAATTTCTGTACTTTTACCAGTGTAATTTGCTCACCACCTATCCACAATGTACAATACATAATTCACCACATCAATGCTTGACCATTATAAAATCAATTCAGGCTTGATATATATGCATGATATGATATACAACTTATCCGACTACCGCTTAAATGCGGTGCTGACCTAATTCGACCTATTACCCAATTAAATCGATATACGCGTCCGTTTAAACTCCAAATTAATTTTTTTCAGTTTCTATACCTCAATTGCACCCAAATTGACTTAACGTACCTCAATGTGGTGCAAATTATCAGTCTCGGTAGCAAATTACGAAAATACCCCTAATGGGTAAAAATTTATATTTTTGCTCTGAAAATTCCCATTATTTTTCTAGACTCATAATTCATCATTATTCATCATAATTCCTCAAATAAACATCAAGATCATCAGCCAATATTCTCCTAGAAAATTCAGCCAATAATGGTAATGGAGGAAAATGAATTCTTTTCTTGTTGTTTTGTTTCTAAATATGCTAAACTAACTTAAAACACTAACATAGTTCAAAATCAAATTAATCTAACAACTTTCTCTCTCTAAACCCATATGATCATATTTGAATCCATCATCAAAACACATAATTTAACCATGGAAAATAAGGAGAAATGCATGGAAATGATAAATCTTAAGCTAAGCTTGAAAAATCATACCTTTAAACACTTGATTCCTTGAAAAATTACACTTTTTCTTTGAATTTTCTCACTCTAGGGTTTGTTCTTATTTCTCTCTCTCTCCTGCTGGTTTTGGCTGACCATCCCAATGAAGAATTCTGAAATTTTCAAGCCTTTTAATAGGCTTAATAAAATATTATTATTTTATTTACCATTTGAATATTTTATTATTTTATTTTTTTCTAGCCATCTTTTTGACTTTCTTTTTCTACCACTCAATCCTCTTCACTTATCCATGTCTTCCATGAAATTTCTAGACTTTTCCAAAGTTTTCGTGGAGTAAATTTTTAAAAATTACACTTTTACCCCCGTAAAGTGAAAAATTACATATTTACCTCAAAAACTGAAAAATTGCCCATAGACATATTTTTCATCCCTTATACTCATACCATTCTCCAATTTGTCAAATGTGATCTAAATTCTCTCAAAATCTCAAATTTTGTCCGCGATTGGAAAAATTACGATTTTACCCCTACACTCCAAAAATCACCGAAATTAAACTTTTTCACTTCTAAACCTCAAATCATACTCCAATAAGTCAAATGGACCAAAAAAATATTTTCTAAAAATTTCCATTTTGTCCCCAAGTGGCAAATGACCATTTTGCCCCTAGATAGTGAAAATTTCGGTTTGACTCCAAATTGAACCTCGAACTCCAAATCACTATTTTAAATCATTTCTGGACTGTGAATCTCTTAATTTCACGTTAAAATTTCTATTTGAACTAGTTCGAGGCTTAATCGACTTAATGATACCGTTAGGGGCAATATCATCTTTCAACGATTTTCTCAAACTTCCTAAATATGTAACCATTCTATTGAGCATGTAAATGACGTCGTAATTATTTTATAAAACAGGGTTTAACAACACTACCCCCCTTAAAATAAAATTTTGTCCTCAAAATTTCACTTATCAACTCAAAGAAAAGGCGGGGTATTATCTTTTATTCGATACTCAACTTTTCCTGTTATCTCCTTTATAGGGAATCTTGAGTTTCTCCTCGTATTTATTTCCAACTCAACTTGAATACTTCACTTATATCTATTATTACCTTTTAGAATTTGATCAGCAATAATCCTTTCGATCATGAGTCTTTATGTCATTTAGGATTATACTAAGTGATTTTCCAAGATAAAAAGTCTACGCAGCCTCCTGTCTATAATCAGTGCTGCAGTCACTGACTATAAACAAGACTCTACATCAACTCCACTATTCTACTATTTACCACAAGAGTTGTTTCATTTAATCACTTTTCATTCAACTGAGTTAATACAAGAATTATAAATCCTCATAGTAATCCTTTATAGTACTCATTTTCTATGCCACCGTCGTAATCCTTTATTCACAAATTCGTTACTTAACATTGATGTCCCTTCTCATTAATCTCTCATCCTCTTTATTTCTTAATATTGGACTTTGATCAATACATTATTGATCTTAATACTCCACAAGGTAATTTATTTCAATGTAGCCGTTGGAATATACTTAATTAAAACAAATCTTTTACTTTTGGAGTTACTACCTTAGTTATTCTCAACGGCTTGGCTCCTTTTTGAGTCTATACTACAATTAGCAAAGTAAATTTTCTATCACAGATGCATGATCGGGATACTGACCCCAACATATCTATATTATCTATGTGATATGCCACCGTCATCCCTTAAGGCATATTTCATTACCAATATTCACATATATTTACCATGATAATTTCTCAAATAAATTAAAACTTGTGGGGGAAAACATACTTTACAATTTATATCTTCTTCTATAAGCATCTCCAAAAATCCTCATGTCCTATGTCCCACCTTAGGACAGTCTTCCGATATGGTTCAATAGATCACAACTTCATCACACGCTTAATGATTCATTATTGATAGTATCCCACTATTCTCATAGTCGTAACCGATTATATTCCTCATCTTAAAATTTTACAGTATCACCTTCTAATTCCCTCCATACTCAAATTTATAATCCTTGACTTAACCCCGTTAACTGGTGATCAATTCATAGTACTGCAAGGTTTAATCGTTATTAAATCTAATAATTGTTGAAACCATTAATGACTTCCTATTTCAACCCTCAATACTTATTTAAAATAATCGATCTTGCCACTAAGATAATTATTCATCCTCAATACTTATATTACTAATCTACCTTTGTCATACTAAAAGATTTTTATACTCCTTCTGTCATTTAAACAACTACTCCATCATCCGTTTATATTATACAAGATAAAAGTCAACTCTTAAGACTTTTATACAAGGGATTATTATTCTTCTTATACTGCATCTACCTAGGATTACAGTATTACAAGCTTCAACAAGGCACTAAACATCTTTAGAATCATTATCATCTTGATCCGTTTTCGAGTCCGTTTCAAGTTCTCCTTTTCTCTTCTCTTGCCATTTACTTACACTGCTCTCACAGCCTGGGGGAAAATGTCTAACGACAATCACTTAATCTCTTATACACCCTAAAAACAAATAGGTCTCTATATGCAGACTCATGCATTCTATTCGACTTAATTTAACTTAATTCGGGGCCATGCAGTGTCAGTGTGGATTTCTTAAAACAACTTTAAAACCAAAAATTTTAAAATCCATATCTTTAAAACCAAAATCTTTGATCTTTAAACTATACTCTGATACCAATAAAATTCTGCCCACCACTCAGGGCATGGTGGCATTCTATGGTACCTATCAGAGCACTCAGCCTTTCCTGACAAAGCTCTTAGGCAGAGAGTCATACTTCGCCACAGATCATATGTGAGAGTTCCCAAGAATAGAGCCTTTCCTAATCCTTTGCTCTGATACCAATAAAATTGTCATGACTCGAAACTCCTGTCGGGCCCGTGACAACCGCCGTGACGTCCCGATAAGCACTCATTACCCCAAATGTCGATCAAAACCCCGCAAGGCTTAGCATCAACTTTCGCATCTCCCCGGTGAGCGACAGTTATTAAATCTCACATTTCAAGAAATCATAAGTTGTTTCCAACTCAAAACAATAAAGTATTATTATTTTATTTACCTTTTGAATATTTTATTATTTTATTTTTTTTCTAGCCATCTTTTTTACTTTCTTTTTCTACCACTCAATCCTCTTCACTTATCCATGTCTTCCATGAAATTTCTAGACTTTTCCAAAGTTTTCGTGGAGTAAATTTTTAAAAATTACACTTTTGCCCCCGTAAAGTGAAAAATTACATTTTTACCCCAAAAATTGAAAAATTGCCCATAGACATATTTTTCATCCCTTATACTCATACCATTCTCCAATTTGTCAAATGTGGTCTAAATTCTCTCAAAATCTCAAATTTTATCCTCGATTGGAAAAATTACGATTTTACCCCTACACTCCAGAAATCACCGAAATTAAACTTTTACACTTCTAAACCTCAAATCATACTCCAATAAGTCAAATGGACCAAAAAAATCTTTTCTAAAAATTATCATTTTGTCCCCAAGTGGCAAATGACCATTTTACCCCTAGATAGTGAAAATTTCGGTTTGACTCCAAATTGATCCTCGAACTCCAAATCACCATTTTAAATCATTCTTGGACTGTGAAACTCTTAATTTCACGTTAAAATTTCTATTTGAACTAGTTCGAGGCTTAATCGACTTAATGATACCATTATGGGCAATATCGTTTTTCAACAATTTTCTCAAACTTCCTAAATAAGTAACCATTCTATTGACCATGTAAATGACGTCGTAATTATTTTATAAAATAAGTTTTGACAGAAATGCTTAAGGAAAACAGATTTGAAGTTTAAATTGAGAAATCCTAACTTTTCACTTGTTTTCCTTGATTTTCCACACTTTTTCTCTTGAAATTCTCCACCTAGGGTTTGTTCTTTCTTTGTTTCGCTCTTTTCCTTGCTTGGCCGAATATTTGGAGAGAAGTGAGAGGTTTATAGGCTGATTTTTAAAGGAAATAATAAAATATTCTAAGCTTGACAAGTGTCATTTTATTATTGGTTTATTTTTAAAACTTTAAAAATTTAAACTTTTTATCTCCACCACATATATTTTCTCACTTATCCATAACATAAAAAGTCAATAGATGAATTCTATGAGCATGACAAGTGTTAGTGGTGTAAAATTATAATTTTGCCACTAACGTGGCAAAATTATCATTTTACCCCTATGCTCCGAAAAATACGGGGATTACAATTTTTCACTTCTCAACCTCAAATCATACTCTAATAAGTCAAATGTGATCAAAATCTTTCAAAAAAATTCCCATTTTGTCCTCGAGTGGTACAATTACCATTTTGCCCCTATGTAATGAAATTTTCGGTTTGACTCCAAATTGATCCTCGAACTCCAAATCACCATTTTAAATCATTCCTGAACTGTAAAATTTTCAATTTCGCCCTAAAATCTCTATTTAATCTAGTTCGAGACTTAAATCAACTTTGTTGTACCTTTAGGTACAATACCTACTTTTGTAAATTCTTCGGGACTCTCTTAGCATGCAAACATGCTATCCATCACATGTTTGTCATGACAAGTATTTTATAAGGTCAGGCTTTACAGCACTACCCCCCCTTAAAATAAAATTTTGACCTCAAAATTTCACTTACCGGATTCCAAGAAAAGATGTGGATATCGGTTTCCTATCTGGTGCTCTACTTCCCACGTCATCTCTTCCATTTGAGCATTCTGTGGCATCCCCCTCGAGGGCCCACTCCAAGGTATTGTTATATTCGGGGCCCCATCACTTGACTTACTCGTATTCGCCACGCCTAAGGGTGGCACTACAGGCCCTGCAAGACTTTCTCGCTAAGCTTCGAACCTGAGACCTTTTGCTCCCCCCGAAGGGAACGCCTTTAACCATTGGGATGTTTTTATTCCTCGACACTTGATCCTTTTGATCTAAAATACGTACGGGTTACATCTAAGTCAAATCATCCTTAAATCATCAATCATGCATGTTTACTTAACTATCCACAATTTCTCTACCTTGATCTTTTATCAAACCTTCTAACATTCAAGCATTTCATAATACATAAGGATCAAACACCTTTTATTTATCCATATATATATATTTAACATCACAAATAATTCAAATTTGATAACCATTAGTAACCATATTCTCAAAAAGAAACTCTCGTATTTTTATGATCAAGTATTTATTAAGTAGATCTCGACTATTACCACAATACATTTAAATAATAAACATACTTTTTGATGTATCCTTATGGACTTAATCAATCCTTAAAATTCCTAGGTCATAATCAACTAGTTAGTTATACGTCACATACAAACATATTCAACTTGTGATTCCTCAAATTTACATCCAGACACTAGATCTCATGGCCTCATTAGTTTATCAATCTGGAAATGAAAATAAACATTTATCTCCCCTCACGTACACTTTAAAATCAAAGTATCATTTATTAAGATTTTTCTGATATCAACTTCCTTTAGTCCATTTTTCCTTAGAAGATTAAATCCATAATCAATCATTTTGAGTCATGGGCTTATGCCAATCAAGGCAGATTTTCACACCTTTGATTACATGAATTCGATTGCACGTATTCACCTATAAGCTATAAACTTTTCCCCAATTCCTTATATATCAAAACTTATATATTATTTATATCATTTCCAATCATATGCTTGAGTTTCATCATGCTATATCCTCACATCACAATGTCATTAATCACATCTCACTTGCTAGATGTCACTTAAAAACTTAGACTGATTCGAATCATGCATGCCTTAAGCATTTTCAAATTCTAATTTCCATACTACCTTAGGAAATTTTCATTATCAGGCTTCATTATCCAAATTATCTTCATTCACCCTTTTGTTCTGTTCTTCCATACTAATGTGATATCATTCTCCCTAAACCAATCTGCAGTTTGTACTTAAAACTGTAAGACTTGAAATAAGATTCTTCTAAGTCTTTTTTAATGTCAATACGAATTTCACTTCCAACTTACGGCTTCCTCGTTACAGGCACATAATTTAATGCTAGCTTCCACAAAATCTGTAGCAAAACTCTTCTTGAGTATTTCCTTGGGAATATCTATCTTAGACTTATGTCTCACAGCATATGATCACTTAACTTGTGACTTAGCCGTTAGGCTCTTCAACAAGTTTTAAAAATCTCACATTTTGTACTTGTCGTGTATGATTAGAAATTTCTTCTCAAAGATGTTTATGCATTCCTAAAACACTTAATCTTAAAGGTATATAAATACGTACTCATCCATTCAATCCCCAACTCATCTTCATAGGTTTCTAGGGTGCCACACAATTGGCCTCATGTTGTTACTAACCCTTGTCGTTTAACTGAATCAAGACAGAAATTGTAAATTCTCGTAATGATACTCTATATAAACTGGTTTTCTATACTAGTCTTGTAATTCTTCATTCACACTTTCATCACTTGGTATCTTATCTCAAGGTAGCCATCTCAAGAATCTTAAATTTTTTTTTATATACTCATACACGAAGCGATAAAGAAGCTTTTCAATTTATTCAGGTAGACATTCTCCAGAATATTTAAAACTCCCAAATAACAAAGCTCAATAACCAATAGCCAAAATTCAATTTGTAAGCTCATTATTGTGCCACTCCCATGATACTCGTGCAACATAGGCGTGAGGTATTTAGAGCATTGCAACGCTGGACAGTCAGTGTTGCAGCGCTGTAACTATTAGAAATTTCCTCATCAAAGCTATTTGTCTGCATTCAAAGTCACCACATCAATCATTCTCAACCAGTGGGTTTCCTTTCTAGACATATATCATGAGTTCCATAAGCATAGGTACCTTCTATTTTCTTGTCATACACACTAAGCCAAGTTAATACTTTCAACTAATGTCATCTTTTGACTTTCATCATCATTCATAAAATCCCACCTTAAAACATATTTTTCATACGGTGTAATAAATTCATAACACATATACCACCTCACACATAAGTTGCTTACTGTCTACAACTTTCCTCAAATTTATTGTCATCCCTATCTAATTATCTTCCTTGTCTTGTACTCCAATAATTTTATTGACTTTCTAATAATTAACTACAAAAACAGCTCAGCTTCCTCCTCACTTTGTTCTCGCAATCCTTACTAAATCAAAATTTCATATTCCTCATATTCCATAATTTAACTTCATTGGGCTATATTTGTGCCCAATTATTACCTCATAATGTCATGGCATCATTGAGTAATCCTCTTCATGCTTAAATTACAATCATCAACTTAATCACGTTATCCATTCCGAATGTCATTTATAACCTTATTGCTTCCTCCTATACCCTTCCTCAATAATTATATTACCATACAAAAAAAATTCCCTTACACATTCAGTCATTTAAACAGCTACTTTATAATCCATTCTAGTCATACACTTTAAAAGCCAAACTATTAACTTTTTTGTACAGATAACTATTATCTCTTTTACACTACATCTACCTAGAGTTAAAGTAGTACAAAATCCTACGAAAATATTACATGTCATTGGGATCATCATCTTACTTTGATCTTATTGGAAGATTCTACTCCAAGTCCTTCCTAAGATCCTCTTTCGGGTTCTCCTCCTCTTGTGATTTTCTCCTTTACTCCTTAATCCAAGCTTGTTGTATTCTCCTACATTCCTCATAACTCACCAGTGCAGCATTTCTTCCACAACTTGGAGGAAAATGTCGTACAACGTTCACCTTCCTAAGGGGATAATTTGCAACAGTTACTTTCTCCTTATTCTTTTCTTGTTGTTCATTTACATTCAACCCACAGCCTGGAGGATAGTGTCAAACAACTGACACGCTCTTCCTAAAACGAATATGTCCCCTTGCAATTTTCTCCCTCGTCCATTCTCTATGGTACTCTTCAGATTGTTTCAAAAGAAAATTTCTTACAATTTCTGGAGTATCGGAGCTATCCTCATTTTCAAGACTCTCGATACTCTCAAAGCTTTCCTTATTACGAAACCATTCTACTAAGTTCGGAGGAATTCTATTAATAGGAATTCGGGATGGACCACTTTCTGAATTACCTAGATCAGAGCGCCATTGGCTTCTAGTAGTGGAATCTAAAGATCCCTCACTAGCACTATGAGGGGTATCGGCACTACCGCCTCTTCTAGACATGGTGTGTGTGTCACTAGTGCACCTCAAAACCTATACGCAACCAAGTAGTAATTACTTAATCATTCATGCATCACAAGAGTAGGTAGGTTTCTATATGTAGATGCATGCGTTCTACTCAACCTAACCTAACTTAACTTGACTTAACTTAACTTAACTTGGGACTACACCAACACTGTAAATTTTTAAAACAACTTTAAAACAAAAGCTCTGATCTTTAAAACCAAATACTCTTATACCAATCGAATTGTCACGACCCGAAACTCCCCTCGAGCTCGTGACAACCGCCGCGATGTCCCGATCGACACTCATTACCCGAAATGTCAATCGAAATCCCGCAAGGCTTTAATATCAGCTTCTCATTTCTCCTGTGAGTAACCGTTGTCAAATATCATGTTCAAAAAGATTTTAAATTATTTCCAACTTAAAACAATAAAAATAATTTTCATCTCACACGGGTATTTTAGTTATTTTTTCCTAAAAATTTTGAAACTAGCTAATAATGTAGTATACGGTGCAAAAACACATATTTCATAATCAAAAATAAATTTGGATGTCTAAAACATTCGTTTAAAGTGAAATTATGACTGTTAGAATAAAATAAAAATATTAAACAAAATATTCTATTTTCTTATAAAACAATATTTTTTAGAACATTGCGTAAATAATTTTTTTACAGCATAAAAGCAAAATAAATTCCTACATACAGTAGTACAGATAACTAGAGTATGAAATTTAATTTATAGTGACATGTGGACCCCCAAATGACAAAAATGAACGAAGGCTGCAAACCTACAATTTTTGAGGAAGTAAAGCCAACTGTAGCCTTCGATGATATCAGCTATCTACAGTCTATACTGAGCCTGAAATGGGTGGAAAGGAGGGTGGTGAGATTATAAAATCCCAGTGAGTAAACAGACATCATCATAAACATCTAGAGTTGAGTACATGGAGACGATAAAGTAAATCATCGTAAACTGGGTCACAGCATTAGAACACATTTCATTCAAAATACGTAACGAGGCTTATGAATCTCATAAAAACTAGGCTTGTGCCATAAATCCATCCTCGGGGACACCTTGGCCGAAGCATCATACCGAGACCGCCAAGGCTATTAAAAACTCACATTTCGCATAAAACATATTTTTCGTTAGACATCACAACCGTTCCTTGGCGTTGGCTGAGTTGACCATCATGTGGTGGTTCGACGTGAAGTGAACCCAAATATCACCTCAGGAGCTACCCTACGCAACTCTGCAATCGAGGTGAGCACATATAAATGGGGTTACCGTGCCCCTCTCATAGGCTGGTCCACGGAACCCGCCTACTGCAGTAAGTTAATAATTATCCCACCAATTAATAAAATTCAATAACATGATATGGTAATTATTGTAATTCACAGCCTTTCAAAGCAAACAAGCAATCCGTATTTCAATACAATTGTCAACTAGCCATTCATGCCCGATTTATCATAAGCCAATCAATTTAAACAATCAAATTGCAACAAATAACAGTATCCGTGTACTCTATTTTTCAAAATCATTATTAATTTCAAAACAATTTATAAATTAATTTCATTGAAACACATTTATTCATCAAACATGAAAATTTAACTTTTTAAATCCATTTTTCCATAAAATTCATGAAATCATCTAAAAGCCACCCTGGATAATTAAAATGACAGTAAGTTTACTCACAATGTCTAGAGTGCGAATTTTCGAAGTACTCTGACTACTGGTCCTCGGATGCAATTTCCTTGCCTTTATCGGAGGACTCACCACCTTGACATAGTACAAAATCGAGAAACTTACTATATTGGTACTAAATCGAATTTAAACTAATTTAGACTACTAATGCATGATATGGAATGCAAAATGCACGGGTAACCATCTAAAACCGGTATTGGCCTAATTCATCTTATCACCCAATTAATTGGCCAACGCGTCCAATTTAGCTCCAAATTGCTCCATTTCTTTTCCAATACCTTAATTCACCAAACATAAGTCAAATAACGTAAAATTTGGCAAAACCATCTTCACTTTTCATCTTAGAATTTTCGGTCAATAATGGTGCATTAACACCGTGATTTTTCCTACTACTTTTCCACACCATAATTCATCATTTCTAACCAATTCTCTTAAAATAATAAAAAAATCAAATTCATCCTCACTCAATACAAGGTAGGTTTGGCCATTGATGGGTGATAGGGAAAATGAATTCTTTTCTTGTTGTTTTGCTTCTAGACATGGTAAATTAACTAAAAACACTAACATAACTTGAAATCAAATCAATCCAACATCATTCTCTCTCCATACCCATTCAGCAAGCCATGAATTCATCATGAAAACATGAAATTTAACCATGGAAAATAAGGAGAAATTCTTAAGGAAAACAGATTTGAAGTTTAAATTGAGAAATCCTACCTTTTTCACTTGTTTTCCTTGATTTTCCACACTTTTTCTCTTGAAATTCTCCACCTAGGGTTTGTTCTTTCTTTGTTTTCCTCTTTTCCTTGCTTGGCCGAATATTTGGAGAGAAGTGAGAGGTTAATAGGCTGATTTTTAAAGGAAATAATAAAATATTCTAAGCTTGATAAGTGTCATTATTATTGATCCATTTTTAAAACTTTAAAAATTTAAACTTTTTATCTCCACCACATATATTTTCTCACTTATCCATAACATAAAAAGTCAATGGATGAATTCTATGAGCATGACAAGTGTTAGTGGTGTAAAATTACAATTTTGCCACTAGGGTGGTAAAATTACCATTTTACCCTTATGCTCCGAAAAATACGGGGATTACAATTTTTCACTTCTCAACCTCAAATCATACTCCAATAAGTCAAATGTGATCAAAATCTTTCAAAAAAATTCCCATTTTGTCCTTGAGTGGTAAAATTACCATTTTACCCCTAGATAGTGAAATTTTCGATTTGACTCCAAATTGATCCTCGAACTCCAAATCACCATTTTAAATCATTCCTGAATTGTTAAATTTTCAATTTCACCCTAAAATTTCTATTTGATCTAGTTCGAGACTTAAATCAACTTTGTTGTACCTCTAGGTACAATACCTACTTTTGTAAATTTTTCGGGACTCTCCTAGCATGCAAACATGTTATCCATCACATGTTTGTCATGACAAATATTTTAGAAGATCAGGCTTTACAATTGAACAATAAGGACCCACCTTTGTGCATTGTGGTGGAGCAATTAAGACATATACCACACATCCAAAAATTCTTATATGGGAAATATTTGGTTCTTAACCATGAACCATTATATAGGGGAGAATTTATGATAACTCATTGGTCTGATGCATGCAAGTGTTGTCGCATGCAAAATGGCATGCCCTCAAGTAAAAATGGAGAGTTCAATTTTCACAAACAAAGGCCTCACAATCAATTGAAAGTGTTTAATAAATAATTCTGCTAAACCGTTTGTGTATGAACATGAGCAGTAGGTTATTCAACAATTATTCCAACTAATATACAATATTCATTAAAGCTTGAGATATAAATTCACCAACATTGTCAATACGAATAGTCTTGATTACATAATCAAGAAAATGTGCTAGCAAATGAAGGATTTGGGTGAGTAATCTTGCAAATGCCAAATTACTGGTTGATAATAAGCACACATGTGACCATTGTTATTCAATTTTCTACCTACTCAAGTATACATATCAAAAAGATAATATAATGATGAGTAAAGTATTGTTCCCACAAAGAGTTGTTTTAATTTCTATTGTTAACTACTAAAATTGACACACCGTAATCTTATCCAAATAATTAAAAATATAATTAAAACTAATAAACTAATATACTAAAAATAAAACTAATCTAAAATCTGTTAGTAAATTTACTTTATTAAATTTGAGTGACTACTAGACCTAAGATTTTGAAATTCCTTAATACTTCATCGAATATTGTCTCTCTCTCTCTCTTAACTCAATTTAATGGATTAAGTTGCTAACCATAGTCCTAAATTATTTACAAGTCTCTATCGAGTTTCTCATAAAAATACCTCTCTCAATTAATTTGCTATATGTCTTTGCAAATTATATTAAAAAAAATTCATTAAGTTTGTGCTCTAATTTTGGCTACGTATGGCTTATAAGTGTATGTCTACCCTATATGCAAATCAAACTACTTAATCAACTAAGTACATTCGATCATACACTATTCTACTCAAGCTCTACCTAAATCTCCTTCTTCAAGGTTTAACCTAGGTTTCCAATTCAATCTAATTAGTGATTAGGCAATTAGAAGCATTAAGAACAAAATAAAATAAACAGCTTAAATCCATCAAACATAAGCCAAAAAGAGACAAATAAATCAGACTATATATTGAGTTCAATCATAATCTTAAATTAAAAAGTTTAGTTCCCCATAAAGTCACACATCATCATTGAATAAAGTTTAAACATCAAAAACAAAACCAAGAAAATAAGAGAATAACAAAAAGATAGAAAAAACCAAGAATTGTATTCTTAATATCATTGAACCCTTCAAATTCTTCTTAACTTTAATGACTCCGTGGCTTGACTCTCAACTATCAATTTGCTATTTCGTTCTTTTTTTTTTTTCTAAAAGTTTTCCGAAATGTTGTTTTTATAGGCTTTGAATTTAGGCCAAGTTTGGTGAAGAAATAAGTCAATTTCAGCTGAAATTGACTCATCAGACTATATGAGCCGCAACCTTGCCCAATTAATTAATAGAAATCGTAATTGCTCTAAGACTGCTATAATGTATCAAATTTGACAAGAGTTTTGACCACCTTCCAAGATGAACTGGGAAAAGTGGTAAACATAAAATTTGTAGCTTTTTCTCTTATATTTCCAATAGTCAAAGAATCACTTTATTTGGAGTTCTGTGGAAAGAGTTATGGCTGAAATACCAAAATATATGCAGTGAAAGTTTGCACCTTGAAATTGCTATCATTTTTCTACTAAAATTCTTCTTCTATCAAACACTTACAAAAGCACAAATAAATCAATAACAACCTATCTTAACCACATTAAAACCAAATTAAGTATAAAATTAACTAAGATTAGATTGACTCACCTAAATTAACTAATTTAAAATAATTTAAATAAAATCTACTAATTTCTATGCATTACTACAAGAACTAAGCTAAATTACTATTAAAATTAAGCTTAAATGCATTACTACAAGAACTAAGCTAAATTACTATTAAAATTAAGCTCAAATAACTCTATTTCATAGAGTTATCAACCATCTAGTTGATGCATTGATTAAAATTATAAAATCTCTAAATAATCTACATGGCGGCTGTAATCCACATATATTACCTTGAATACATTTCAAAAACATAAGAAATTCAATCCCAACTTTAGTTGGTGATGGCCTTATAATTAATTTACCTTCAGAGTTACACATGAGAATTCATCATATCGAAAAACCTTTTGGATTTTCAATGGATAACCACATGAATTTTCAATAATTTTTTGCATCATTATTGATCCAGGATGGCCCAACTGATCATGCCAAACATTAAAATCGTTAGTAAACTTTTGGTTTACTATAACATGAGTTTTAATCATTCTAATATTTGTATAATATAATCTAGAAAACAAAGTAGGTAATTTTTCCAACACACACTTCCTACTCGAGATAATAAATGTAATATAGAGGTATTAAGCGTCTCTTTCATTTGTTGTCTTAATATAATATCCATTTAGACGAATATCTTTAAAACTTAATAAATTTCTTTGAGACTTAGTTGAAAATAATGCATCCTTTATTATAAACTTTGTTCCTCCGAATAGTAATAGGCTCTGCCAGAGCCTTCAATTAATCTTATACTACCAAGTATTGTATTGACATTAGTTTCTTCCATTGTCAAGTAGGAAAAATATTTCTTTTCTTTAAAAATAATGTGTTGTAGCACTATCTACTAGACATATATTTGCATCATTGATCATGGATCCAACTAGATGAATATCCATATTTTAAAATACGATATATAGTAAAAAAACTTGCAAGCTAACATAAGAGATTATTAAGTATAGAATTTATTATTAAAATACATAATAAAAATATATCATTTATATATAATGAGAACATATAAAAATATCTTTATAATAAAGTTATACTAAAACGTACCAACAAACTATTAAGAAATTTCATTTTTATATATTTACATCACCAATCAGATGATCAATTCTCCTATTAGGGAGGACAAAAAAATCAACAACAACTAGATGTGTTATATAAATTTGGTCACGATTAAAATCATCTTGAACAAAATTTTTTTCAATAAATATTTTTTCTTTTAGCTTTCAATGATGCTTGATAAAGTTCAATAAGATGTTTCGGTGTATAAAAGGTACGTAACCAATGTCCTTTCATACCACATCGATGATAGATACTTTTTACATTCCTTTTATTTTGTCCATTTTTTTCTTTCTTTTTATCTTTTCACTATTCATCCACTTCTTGTGGTTAAATGTATCCATCCATTTCTAGTGGTTAAATGTATTCATCCACTTCTGGTGGCTAAATGTATTGATTAAATGTATCCATCCACTTTTGTTGGTTAAATGTATCTATCAATTTCTAGTGATTAAATATATTCTTATTATTAAAATAGTTATTAGTGTAACCATCGTAATTGCAATTATTATGGTAACCTCTTCAATATCAATAACCATAATTATTAAATGATGTTGCATCCACTTCAAGGAATGGGCAAATTCATGGTTTTTCATCAGTAGCTTATTTTGCTCAAACATCAAAAGACATGAAATCCAAAACAAAATGTGTTTCAGATTACCTAAAATATAGTATTTTCCCCTTGTTATAAAATAGATATCATGCAAAGTCAGATATCATACATAGTCAATTTCATATGTTCAATTTAAAAATGTTTTACGTAAAATCTCATAGTATCAAAGATAGATTTACATATGTTGAGTAAAATAATAGTATGAATTCAACAAATAAATCATATAAATATCATATATATTTTCATACTCAACCTAATTTAATAAATCAAGAGAGAAATAATAATAAATACTATATAATAGCAAAATTCATATTAAGACACATTTTCAAGGAATGAAAACACCAAAGAGCCATTAAGCTACGTACTTGATTTGTTAAAACCTAAAATTAAAGACCAACCATTGAAATCTTTTTGAAACTTGAAGATAATGAAAACTAAATAATACCAAAACTTGAGAGATTAGAGAATTATACTGATAACGTGTTATGAAATATAACTTGAAATAATAACTAAAAGATAAAGTTTTTAAAATGACTAAAAGATTTTATTTGAGTGTGTATTTACAAATGAAGTGAGAGGTATATTTATAGGCTAATAACTTTTTATTTAAATAGAATTTATAAGATAAACATAATATTTAAAGGATTTAATTTTGAATGAATTAAATCCTAATTTTAATTCAATCTAATTTACATCCGAATTTAAATATAAATAATCAAATATAAGAATTTAAATTAAATTACACTACTATGTATGACTTATTGAGCTACCTGACATAGTCTGAAAATCTTGAATTATAGCATAATAGATATCCGCGCATATATTCACAACATATATAATATAATGTGGTTGTTAAGAAAGCTAGATGGGCTGCCCCGGTATAGCATTCAATCTTTCATCAGCAATAAGCAGCTTTAAAGGATGCCAATCTTAGGCATGGATTTGACTTTTGGTTGAAATCTTAATCAAAGTTGTTTTACTTGAGAAGCTTAATTTATTAACCAGTCACCTAACCTCTTCTCCAATAGTTGCGAAACCAATGATTTACGTGGTAGATTTCTGATCATAAATAGCTTAAAAATTATGACGTTTGATTAAAGGAATTCCGTGTACTTGTTGATTGATCTTTTTGGTAAAAAAAGGTTGCTTCACACAACAACTGCAATTTTCAGTGATGGTCGAGAGAACAGATTGAGTAGAATGAATGCATTCCTAATAAAGCATTAAAAGAAGCCAGACTCATCATTACATTCTATCATTATCATCAACATTTAATCATCGATCAGCATGTCTGAAAGCATTTCAAATATTGATGTTATCCCGTTGTAGTCCCAAAAGTAACTTTGTGTTTTTTTTTTTTTTTGTTTTCACAGGCACAAACACAAAATTCTACCGCAAAATCGTAAAGGAAAAAGACAAATTTACACCAAGATTTGAGGATGTGGGCGATGACCAAATTTGCCCATAACCCTCGTGGTGGCTAACAAGCAAAGATTCGGGGACATTCGGGCTCTTTTCGCTTTGGTGGGTTGGTGAGATGTGCCACCTTCTCCTCCTACCCATGTTAGATTTGGGCCCCATCCATCCTTTGACCCACACCCACAACACGCTTTTTGGCTCATGCCCCTCTCTCTCCATCCTGGTGTCAAATAGTCAAAAACCAAACACTCAATTTTGCCCTTAAAAAGAGCTCCGGGAAGGCTATAATTTTCAAGGTGCCAAAATACCCAAACCTCTCTTTCCCTTTCCCCTTCATCCTCGAGGCGCCACCACCATTGTCTTTTCTCGGCAATATTGCCTCAGTAGAGATAACGAAACAGTGGAGGCTGCAGCAGCAGGCGAGATAGCTTTTGCACTCCCGTACAAATACAGCCCTTCTGAATGGGCCCCACCCCTCACTTACCTCTGGCAAACAAGATGTCGTCTTTCTTTTATTAAAAAATAATATAAAACATAGGAGAAGATCCGCACATTTCAAAGGCCAACGGCAGCCCTACATATCCCTTCCTTTCCCTTCGCCTCCTCCTCTGTCTCTGTTTCCTCAGCTGATCTCTTTCTCTGTTATAGTTATTCATATCTTTCTTTTACGTTTTTTTTTTTTTTTGCATCTGGGTACCTCGGATTTGACAAGTTTCTTTATTAAAATTTGGATTTCGAATTAACATTCTGATTGTCCCGTGGATTTTTGGATTGATTCAAGCTTTTGATTTTCATTAGTTTAAATTTGGATCAAGCTTGGTTTCTTTTTGTCTTTTGTGGTTCTGTCAATGGGCGCTTTGGATGAGGGCCATTTTTGTGCTGACCTTGAGAATGGAATGAAGCTGGATATAAGTGACCTGGGTTTGGAGAAAAAACCAGAGACTATAGCTATTGAGGATGCTGTGAAAGTTCTGTTGCAGGGTCTGGGTGAAGATGTCAATAGAGAAGGTCTCAAGAAAACTCCTCTTCGTGTTGCCAAGGCACTTCGAGAAGGAACTAGAGGTGCTTTATATTTTCTTTTCCTTCTAAACCCACCCTTTCTTTTCCCTGATTCTAGTTTCTTATGATAGTAATAGTAATTACTATAATTTCTCTAAGATCTGCATGTTACTTTTATATATTTTATAACATGCAGACCCGGTTGAAGAAGGTTGTTAATTTTCACTCTTTGGAGTCTGGTTCAGCTATAAAGTAGAATAAAGTTTTTGTCTTTTGTTGAGACCGAATTAGCTAGAGAATCTTCACTATCTTCGATGGTGATGGGAGTGATCTGCTCTAATGCTCTTGCATTAGTTTCGTTTTGTAATTCGCAATCAATATGTACAAGGTTGTTTTTTCTTCTTTTTGGTCCAGTTCCGAGGTCTTATTACTGTTGGCAAACCAACATGCAGATGCTGTCCATGTATTAGTTTCCTTTTTCTGCTGCATGGGACTTAACCGGCGTGATCAAGCCAAAACAAACAAATGCAACAGAGAAATATTATTAAAGCATGAGTATATTAGGGTTGTTTGATTAAGAATGTTTGGGCTTCAGCTTGCGAGTAATGGGCTCCAATATAGACATTAGCATGCGAGATTATATATTGTTTATATGAAGTTTTGGAAGCTATAATAAGGTCCTTTACCAGTGATTTATTTGTATAAGATGTGTCTACTTTCCTATTGATTGAGAATTGTTATGCATGAATATATTATGTTTGTTTACACATAGGCATATGTATTTGCATGTGTTCTTGAAATCTCATATTCTGTGCTAAGCTTTGATCAAGGCTTTTCCATTAACTTCTTCAGGTTACAAACAAAAAGTAAAGGATATTGTTCAGGGAGCTTTATTCCCTGAAGTGGGTTTCCATGATGGAGTTGGTCATGCTGGAGGAGCCGGTGGGCTTGTGATTGTTCGAGATCTTGACCTGTTCTCATACTGTGAGTCTTGCTTGCTCCCATTTCAGGTTAAGTGTCATGTAGGATATGTGCCATCTGGTCAGCGGGTAGTGGGATTAAGCAAACTCTCTAGAGTTGCTGATATCTTTGCAAAACGACTGCAAGACCCACAGCGTCTTGCTGATGAGGTATGTTCAGCTCTGCACCATGGAATCAAGCCGGCAGGGGTTGCTGTTATACTCCAGTGTTTCCACATTCATTTCCCAAATCTGGAGTCCATCTTTCTTGACGCACAGCATCAAGGATGGGTTAAGGTGCTGGTGTCTTCTGGTTCAGGGGTTTTTGAAAATGAAAATGCTGTTGCTTGGAGTGATTTTCTGGGTCTTTTGAAATTCAGAGGAGTAACTGTGGAGAAAATTCTAATTAGGGACTCTACAGAACAAAGTTGGTGCCCTTCCTATTCTTCCTCAGGTGCTAAAATTTCCCCTGAGTTAGTAGCACCCAACCCTGGAATGGTTGCTGCAGTAGCTTCAATACTGAGATCTTTGGGTGAAGATCCATTAAGGAAAGAGCTTGTAGAAACTCCTACCCATTTTGTGAGGTGGTTGATGAACTTTCAGAATACAAACTTGGAGATGAAGCTGAATGGCTTTGCTTGTGGCAGAACAGATCTTAAACGTAGCAGGGAAGTCTGCTCCCACAATAATGAACAGATGCATTCTGAGTTGAATCTATCATTCTGGTCTCAATGTGAGCATCATCTACTTCCTTTTCATGGTGTGGTCCATATTGGATACTTCTGTCCTGAAGGATTCAATCCCATTGGAAAGACCCTTTTGCAGTCAATAGTACATTTTTATGGTTTTAAGCTCCAAGTACAAGAAAGACTCACCAGGCAAATAGCGGAGATGGTTTCATCAATCTTAGGTGGAGATATCATGGTAGTTGTGGAGGCTAACCACACCTGTATGATTTCTAGAGGGATTGAGAAGTTTGGCAGTAACACAGCTACCATTGCTGTGCTAGGTCGATTTTCAACTGATCCTGCTGCTAGGACTATGTTTTTGCAGAGCATTCCAAACAGTACTACATCTGGAATATTGTAGTTATAACCTGAAGTACTTTTTCAGAGGTTATTTCTTTGCCTCCGTTCATGCTTTTTCAATCTGCAGCAGTGCAGAAAATGATATATTCATGGATTACCAAAATGCAGCCTGGGTTCGTTCCAGTAGATTATTGGCGGCAGGAATTCCATTTATTCACAGAAGGTACAACAATTGAGATTCTTTTTTTCCCCACCGTCGGTAACATAAATCCTCAAAAATTTTCTGGGGTGAGTCATTGATTCCATTATTACTATTCTGGGCATACTCTTGTTTTTTTTTTTTATTATTAAAGATTTCCATGTAACAACGAAGTTGGTGAAATTTGTACACCAATAGAAAACATGGAAAATAAAAAATATATATTAAGGTTAAATTTCTCACTTTATTGTTATAATTTTTATTTGAGCATCTATATCTTTTTTTAATATATTGGCGATATAATGCCCATAATCACACCTAACTGCAGCAGAAAATACTGCTTCTACTCAATCCTCTGTTATTTTCAATCTTGCAAAACTAGCAACTTTTGTCATACCACTTCTCCCAAGTGCTCCACAACAAGGATGCTTTTCCATTAGGATATAAGGGGGTCAGATTCGTGAAGCTTTAGTTAAAGGCTCAATTGTTGGTAATAGGTACATGCTGTTATATGTTTTATCTTCAGAAACTTATGGAGTAGAAAATCCGACCCGAGTGGGATTTCCAATTTACGCGTACTCAAGTTAAAAGGACAATTCCTGTTCAATTAGAGCCAGAAAAGTCTCAGCATTAGGCCATAAACCTCCTCCACAAGACCACAACCTTTTAGATTGATGCAATTTGTCAAGCTGCCAATGTTAAGGAATACTGGTAGCAAGTTCAGAAATCTGTGGTTGGAATGTCAGACCCATCTTTTGCCTTAATTCTTTTCCTGCAATCTTTTTCCTCAATAATGTATGGAGACCATAGTTCAATAACAGGATACCTAAAATCTTGTTTAGTGCCAGAAGTTGTGTCTTGGTTTAGCATTGAGCATACGAGTCTCCCTAGTAATGACCTCGTGGCTTGTAGATGGCCCCTATCCTCAAAGTCTAATTTTATCCATTACCCAAGCTCAGATCAAGAGGATTAATACTGCTTTCCTTCTGCTAAGGTAGGCCGAGGAATTTAGAACTAAATCAGCCCAATCCACTATATCCATTTGAAAATTCAGGTAGTCAGGCTCAGGTTCAAATGGTTACTTGGTTTGTGATCTTCGATTCAGATATAGACGTTTTTCTTCATCTCAAAGCCGGTATTTGGGAAGGCGGCATAACCCAGGAAACTTCCTATGAATGCTCAGCTGACACATGAATAAGCTGGAGGATTGAGAAATCCAAACGACCACTCACTCGGGTTGCTGTAGACCAAGCTCAAAAAGACTCACCCCCTTTACAAGCAGGTCTATAGACCCTTGGTTTTGCGGCCCCAGGCCTCAGTCAGAGTTTAGCCGGCCATGGCGATTAACATGCTCCATCCACTCTCATATCTGCCATAGCTGAAATGATCGGTAGAAGACAGCATGCCCTCATCCAAGCAAGGAATCACATAAAATGAACTTGCAGGAAAAAGAGGTATATCACCTTATTAATCTTTTCCCTAGTGACAAACAAAAATCCTTGCAACAGTGATACTCAATATCATTATCACTATGTCACCCGCAAGTTCCACCTCACAAGCCAAAATATGATTGGAAGTATTAATAAAGAATTCAGCAAGGTGAAATTAAGTATAGCATTCGGGTAAAGAACAAAAATGTTACACTTCCTAAAAAAAATAAAGCAAAACTTCAGACATGTACGATATCAAATGATTACATTAGTTTACGCTTGACAAGTGGATATAGCTTAACATTATCAACATTCTCATTGTCAAGTATACAAGAGTACAATGCATTGTAAATTCCAGAGTGATACGAAAGGTTATTCAAATGGGCAGCATTTAATATGAAAAGCTTATTTCATTTACACATGAAGTCACTCAAACTATGTTTATCTTCCATAAGAATTTGATTAAAGGGCAACAAACCTGACATAAAAGGTAAATGTACTCCTAGTCTAACCACTTGTGCCAGATGGTACCCCGATCTCTGCGAGATTTTGATTTGCGGGCATGGTCCACATTCAGATGTTTCATATGAGCAGATACCATTGCGATCCCAAGGTTTATTAGCAGACAAACACACGCAGGTACAGAAACCTTGTGCACCTGCATGCAACATACCATAGTCAGCATACTTGCGACACAGAGGACTGCTTGTGCAAGAAAAAAATTCAATAGCAAACAAGAATGATGTTACAAAAACTATAATTAGTCATGTCCCTTTCGGCGGGGTGCACTTTATATCACCAGTTGTACACCATTCAGAAGAACTGAATTGTATTTCTTACCACATATAAAACCTGTATAACATAGAGTCTGCACGATCAAGAAATATAAATTTTGCATATTACATTTAATAAAACCTAGTTTCGACACATCCATTGCAGAAAACTACTCTGTTGAGAACCAACAATCAAATTAGGGGTTTAAATGGTATATTGTAGTGGTAAAATTGCTATCCCTGAACCACCAAGAGAAGAGGCAAACCACTTGCATTGGCATCTGCCCAGAAATGAGTACCAAAACTAGGGACAAACTTGAAGTCACAAGCTTCTCCACTAAATAGTATATTTATCAAAAAAAAAAAAAGAAAACAAATTGCATCAAAATGAGAAATACTTCCACAAGGAGTTTAAAGCCAGCTTAAGAGGCAGCATTCGAAGGTTCTTGATAAGAGAAACTTATGGTACGTTTGGTTGGCGGAATAGATAGGAATGGAATAGAACAGTTATTATGTGAGAATAGAATGAGGTGGGAATAAAATAGAATAGTTATTACTTAGTTTGGTATGACAAAAGGAATAGGATAGGAATAATTATTATGACTTTTTGTAGTGTTTGGTTGGTAGCAATAATTTTAGAATAAGAAAGGAATAAAAAATAAAAAGACAAAAACCCTCTTTATTATTTATATGACATTTTATTTTTATTAGATTTTTTAAATATTAATAATCTAGAATTTAATTAAAATATTAATAATTAATAGTTTAAATATTAATATTTATTTAATTTAAATATTATTATGATTAATTTTTATTTTATTTTATTTTTAAAATATTAATAATTGATAATTTATTTAAAATATTAATAATTGATAATTTAATTATTTATATTGTAAAATATTAATATTTTATTTAATTTAAATATTATGATGATCAATTGTTTTATTTTATTTTATTTTTGAAAATTAATAATTGATTATTTAGTTAAAATATTAATAATAGATAATTTAAATATTAATATTTTATTTAATTTAAATATTATTATGACTAATTTTTTATTTTATTTTTTAAATATTGATAATTGGTAATTTATTTAAAATATTAATAATTGATGATTTAATTATTAATATTGTTTATCTAATTTAAATGATATTATGTTTATTTATTTTTAATTTATTTTGTTTTTAAATAGGAATAATTTATAATTTATTTTATTAATAATTGATAATTTAAATATTAATATTTTATTTATATTTTAATATTAATATTTTATTAAAAGTTGGAATCAAGTGAGAGAAAGAGGAGAAAGAGAGAAAAATAATATTTTTTACAAATGAAGTTGTAATTTTTTAAACTTGTAACGGGTATTTTTGTCTTTATTAATTTTTGAATTTATTCCTTAACCATGGAATAGCTAATATCATGGGGGAGGGTGGTATTAGCTATTCCTTGATTTTGAAGGATTTTGAAGAATAACCATTCCATAGGAATGGCTATTCTTTGGACCATTTTTTAACCAAACAAAAGAACCAAAATTCCTTCAGAATAAAGGGGGAATGGCTAACCAAACATGCTATTAGAGTTTGTGAACTGTGTTGTGCACAACGAATTTGACTTGATGGTTGGAGGCAGACGAGTAAACAGGGCAGGGTTATAAAGGCGGTCACCCTTTTACATAGATTTGACTGTTGCATGAACATCGGGGCCATTAGGACAGAATTGTGAGATTCTCCATGTAAGAATGACTTTGCTTATTCTCTGTTTTTGTTTTGCACAACTAATATGAATCCAAGTGCACTTTTACATGCTTCTTCATCTTTTTTATTTTGAATTGACATAGACCAGAGTCATCCGCTAAAATCAGTAATGTTTGGGATATTCTGGGACAGAGGAAGCAAAATATTGATATCACTGGTTCAAACAAGGTTCCTGAAATATGATTACATTGCATGGAAATTCATACTGCAAATTAACAGATACAGATATACATCGGGTTCCTACCAGCTGCTTGAGCTAAACTTAAGAGCTTATATGCATTTGTGCATGTGTGTGTGCACATCTGTGTGAGTTATGATGATAATATCAAATATGTACAAGGTTCATCCATACTTTAAACTGTGTAAAATGAGAAGCAGCTCAGATAAATCTTACAAGAAAAACCATACCCGGTCAAGAACCCAGTTCTTTCGAGGAAGGTTTCGATCTGCATGCTCAAGTGAATACCGCAACATTTCAACAATTGTCAACTCTGTTATTGGATCACAGCTTTCTGCAAGCTCAAAAGTTTATACTTAATAATTTATAATCACTAGTATAAATTACCGAGTGATAAAAGGTAATTGAATTGGATCAAGAATGTGAAGACAGTCAAAAAGTAACTTGATAAAATCACCTGGAATGTCAAAAATTTGTTTCGCTGGTGGAATTCCCAGAAGCTCTCCCAAATGGACACGAATACGCAAACGGTCAGACAGCGAAAGTAAATCACCATGTGTGACAACAACAACAGGTTTATCATCTAAAATACAAGAAAAAGGAAGCATTTAGCAATTTGATCACCCTATATAGACATACAGAGAGAGAGAGAGTGACAGAGAGACTGATCTAAATACTAAAAGTAAGAAGAGACAAGGGAAAAAGCAAGAATACAAAAGATAGAGATGAAACATTTAACCAACACATTATGTTCAAACTAGCAGCTAATGTTTTAGGACACTCAACACCATTTTAAGTTGGCTTAAATTTTGAATTTCTTGGATTCACATAAAGTTTCTTTTGTAAAAACACTGACACAAATATCCTACTACAGAAAAGCCACCTAAACTTTGAGGTATTGGTAACTGAATTTCCAATTGCTTGCAAAACAGATTTTGTTCAAAGTCTTTCATCAGTCCTTTTATCCCTCCCATTTGAAGCTTGAGGATAACTTGCCAGTATTCTCTCCTCTTTCTCTGGCATATCACCAGAGAGGGAAACTCCTAGTTTTTCTCACTTGATTTTCTATTTTCCCAAGCTAAAGCTAATATGCTGTCACTGACGTTCAATACCCCTTTTATAATGCCTTTTCTTCTGTCATTTTGTGCAATGTCAAAATGAGGGGGAGTGGGGTTTGCCTGTATCTCGCAGTTTTTTTTTTTTTTTGGGTAAGAAATGCTTCCTTCTTCTGTATTCTTTTCTGCTTATAGCACTAGTTACAACCACCTATTTCATTTGAGCATTCCCACAGCCATAAATTATCAGTAAATTAAAACAAGACATAGAAAAAGGGGGAGAGACGTGAAATAAAAATTACTGATGTATTAACCTTTGAATGACAGGTGCGGGCAATTAAAAACTTTAGTAATTAATTGTATGTACTGTTTCCCTTCATTGTCATCACCTTCCATGGATTTCAGAAATGAAACACCATGAACAACAAAAATGACAAAATTAACCTTCCTCATCTCAGTGGACTGACAATTGTCTTCTTGAGTTTTGCACTTCATTCTGCTCCTTAACCTTGAACCATCTGATTCCCTGATAAGCAAATCAGAGAGATGAATTAATCTAAATGGGCAAAACTATATGTGTCAAAGAAAATGCTGGTCAAATAGGAATTCAAACCTGATAATTAGTTCTCCATGACGAACACCTTTGGTCATCCAACACTTTATCATATCAATGTTTTCAGACTTGGCATCACTCAAACTTCTGGTATCGTAAAGACAGAAAGAAGTCGAGCCTCTTGGGATCATATATTCTTGAAGAAAGTAGGTCCCATCTCCAACAGATGGATTGTCTGCTTCAGAGAAAAAACAGATTAAAAGTTGAGTAAAATATAAGATTATCTAGTAGCAAATAATTCAAAGTGAAGACAGCTTCTCCACAAATTGACATTGTAACAAACCAATGACATAACAATACATGATACTTGAGCTCTTTCTGATGCAAACTTGTCATCTTCAAATATTCTTGAGATTTTGTTTATAAGACTGCTTTTTCCACACCCTTTTGGACCAACCAAAAGGAGGGTCGTCGTTTTTGGCACATCATAGTCACTGCCCACATTGTCAATCCATGCTCCAGGGACATAGCTGTTAATGTCAAGCAACCATATCAAATCAGGCCACAGAAACTGACTTTTAGTCATCATAAACAGAATATTGTAGATGTTTCAGCTCAACCAAAAATACTGAGAGAACTATTGTGGCATGAAAGGCCAGCACACAGGCTTACAGATATCAGTTATATCTGTTTAAGAATACTGCACATTGCAGCCACTGGTTAAATGAAAACTGACATTTACCTGGCAGGTGAAATATAAACCAAATATAATTACAGAAATATTAAGTTAAATAATAGCGTAGTAAAAATGTCTTACATGTCAGAAATTTCTTCACCATGTTCAATTTTAAGAGAAATCAAGCACTGAACGTCTAAGGCAATTGCAAAGAGGTTTCTAAACTCCAAAGTCCATATTACAGAAAGTGATGTGCACACTCTAAGAAAAACTGGAAATCAACAAGCCAAAACAATTTGCAGTTTAAGCAGATTCTATATGCAAAATGTTTTTATCTTGACAGCCTTAGATGTGAGAAAAATGTAGTCCTCCTTGTATGAAATGTTCTGGTTTATAACATAGACCAAAATAAACTGACACCTATGCTCCTGGTTTCAGAGAATAAGGCTTCGATTGCAGGTTTTATTTGGCAGGTGCTACAATGCCTTTCAATTGAATTCTTTACACAAGTAATCTTAATTTCTCTCTAACAATGAAGAAAAATGTGCCTTAATTGTTACTTCAACCTTTCTTGTCTTTTAAATCAAACAGAAAAAAATTTAAAAATGGTCTTGTATAGGTGCGACACTGCACGAAAAAATGAATTTGAGCTAAAATGAACACCTCAAAATCTTGCTCTTGGCCTCATCCAGAATTTTGCTGTGAACCCGCAATGGATCATAACTCTGAAAGACCTCTGAGTAAGTATTGCGCCTCCTCCTTTGATTAGCTTCAATCTCCAAAGAAGAGGTCGAGAAAGGACCAACTTGGTCGAGTTCGCCAGAAATCACCCGATTATCTTGGCTGACTCTCCCATCCTCGACCTTCACGCTGAAGTCAGCCCTCAGACATTTGAAACCAAGCTCAGTATTCATTATTTAAAATATATTAACAATCTATAAAAAAAAATCTGAGAAAAGAAAGGAGATCATCTCATTGCAGGAAAATTTGTAGAAAAGAAATAGCAAAGAATAGAAGGAAATACCTGGGAAAATTGAAGGGTTGGGATGGCAATGATGGGTTTGAGTAATCTTGGTCCATTGAAGATTTTTCCTCTAACATGTTTAATGTTTGCAAATATCAATGCCGATATGTTACAGTATCAAAAGGCAAATGAGTACCAGGAGGAAAACTAAAAAGAACAAAGAGAGTACCAGGAGTGGGAATGGGAGGATTGATCTGATGACCACCCATGTTTTTGCTTGCTTGATTGTACTTGGCTTGTCTTCTGTCCGAACTGAAAAGCTGATGCAAGTAACTTTGTATTCTCAATTCATTGCCTTATCAAGTCCAGGTAAGGACCTCAGGTGTGAAAGCTGACATAGACTTTCCCAAGTCAATTTAGTTTATTGCAAGTACTTCCAAAATGAATGTCGTGAAAGTTTTACTAGGCCTTTGACTCGATTGCCAAAATCTTATCCTGTGTATTTTTGTGCACATCATTTATTACACTTCCTTTCTAAGTGGATGAGATTAATCAGCACATAAAATCTCATCCAAACCAATTCCTTTCACTACCTGATTATGGTCTTAATAAGATTAAGACTCGGAGTGAAGCTTAAGCTAAGCCATTAGATTGCTGGCAAAACATGGCCGTCTCGTCCCTCAACCCAACAACCATACTTCAGTTTATTTTATTTAATGCCTTCAGCTGAAGTTGCTTTAGGCAAAGGCAGAGGAAATTAGCCTTAAATTATCTCAATGTCCCTTATTATTCAATCAAATATGCTTTACACAACTGAAAAAAACACCATCAGTATTTGGTTTCCATCAAATATTAGAATTTTGTAGTGTTTATACTCGTGACAAAGTGCGTCACAATTCCAAATTTACGAAAGGCAGAACAAGTTGGAAGGAGAGCATTCAGCTTAAAGTTGTCCGATATCGTGCTTATCAACGGATTACATTTTCCTCTACTTCAAAGAGAATCCAACTTTACATTATTAACATAACATAGTACTAATACCAACACTGACAGATCAAGTAATCATCATATTAACATAACAATGTATTAAACCAATACACTGTCAACCTTAGAACAATACCAAAGCTTATTCCAATCATTAAATAGTTTGGAAATCCACATATATCACAAAGATAAAACCATTTACATATACAAAATCATTCAAAGAGAATGCATTTACGTGGCGTATGAACTTGATTGAAGGGTATCGAACTAGACAAAGGAAGCTGACTTTAATTAATCCTCTAACCACATGTGCCGTATAGCACGCCAATCTATGTGAAATTCTGATTTGTGAGCATGTCTCATTTTCAAATGTTTCACGTAAGCTGCTACTATGGCAATCCCCAGCATTGCTAACAGATATGTGCATGCTGATAGAAAGACTTTGTATACCTGCATGAGATTATCATAGCCATTACTCAGCAACAAAGATTCAATAGCAGCCAAGCAGGGATCTCTCAAACAAAATAATTAATGAAGTATCACCATTGGGGCTTCATACTTAGACATCACGAATAATTACATACATGAATTGCATGTCCAGAGTGTACAACAACACAAAAGCTAAATGACTTGCTTGTTGACAGCCTAATGAAGATTCCCAGAAAATTTCTGGATCAGAGCAAAACACTTCCCAAGAAATTTCAAGCATCATGAAATCAACCAAAACAAGCAGGCATATCAATTATCAGCATGGCCAGGTAGAGATCTCTCAAACAAAATAATTAATCAAGTATCAGCACTGGGGCATCATACTTAGACATCACAAATAATTACATACATATATCGCATGTCCAGAGCATACAACAACACAATAGCTAAATGACTTGCTTATTGACAACCTAAGGAAGATTCCTACAAAAATTTTGGATCAGAGCAAAACACATCCCAAGAAATTTCAAGCATTATGAAATCAACCGAAACAAGCAGGCATATCAATTATCAGCCTGCTTTTTCAATCGGAGTAAAATGAAAATACTGCCAGTCAGAACATCTTAACCATCATTATGGGCGCAAGAAAGACCATATCGTTTCCATTACCCAGTTCTTGCGTGGCAGATTTCGATCTGCATGCTCCAGTGAATAGCGCAACATATCAACAATTGTCAACGCTGTTGCTGGATCATCGCTTTCTGCAATCTCAAAGGCTTTCATTCAATCCCTTGATCTAATCAATTGCATAAATCATTGGGTGGCAAAGAGTTATTTAATAGATTATGAAAAGATAGTAAATGACTTGATGAGATAACCTGGAATGTCAAAAATTTGTTTTGCAGGTGGAATACCCAGCAGCTCTCCCAAATGAACACGGACACGAGCACGATCAGCAAGTGAAAGTAAATCCCCATGTGTGATAACCACAGCAGGTTTATCATCTGAAAAAAGAAGAAGCATTTAGCAAGTTGATCACCTGAAAAGACAAAGTCATATTGACTCATCCAGAAAATAAAAAGAAAAACCAACAAGGAATAGGAGAGTAAGAAAAAAATGCAGAAAATATAAGATGAAACATTTAACTATAATTCAACATGGTTACCAGCCAATCAGTACTTTTTTGAATGAACTTAAAATTTGACTTTCTCGAGATTGCTGCCAAAAACTAAAGAGACCAACATTATTTCCTAATGCAGCAAACCCTCTAAAGCTTGAAGATTAATTCTAATTGAACTGCAAGTTACTTAGCAAAGCATATTTTGGTATAGCGCTCATGAGATCTTGCATCCTTGATTGTTAGACTTGAGGAATTCTCGCCGGTAATCTCTCATGTCTTACATAAGGACAAGGAGATCAACTTGTATTTATCATCACTTGCTCCAGTTGACAGTATACATGCTTTTACAGGCTTTCTGACCCTTGATGAAATATTCCCTTTCTTCTTGTATCCTTGTCTTCGTTCTTGTTTTCTGTGGGGCAAAAGTGATGGGTTAAGGGGTTGTGTCTCATAGTCCACTTCTTTTTTGGAATCAACTTTCCTCCTTTAGTGTATTCATTCCCCATGTCAAGTATTGTTAACTGTTAGCTTCTGCCTTCTTGCTCACATTCTAAATCCCGTGAACATAATTTAACCAAGGCAAGAAAAGCAGGAAGCCAATTATTGACGGAGTCCATAAACTTAAGTCTTATTGATTAACTCCACAAGTGACGTGAAATAAAAACATAATAACATCTCTGTACCTTTAAATGACAAGTATGGACACATGAAAGCCCTGGTGATCATCTCCATGTATTGTGTCTCGTCTGGGCCATCACCCTCCATAGATTTCAAGACAGTAATCCCATCCACAACAAAAATGACAAAATTAACTGTCCTGGTCTCGCAGGACTTCCAACTTCGCTCTCGTGTTTTGCACTTCATTCTCCTCCTTAAACTAGATTGATGTGATTTCCTGATTAACAAATCACTGAGATAAATTAATCTGAAAATAGGAAAACTTCCATGCCTGACAGAAACTACTCTGAAAAGTTAAAAAATGCAAACCTGACAACAAGTTCCTCATGACGAACACCTTTTGTCATCCAACACTTAATCATATTAATGTTATCAGAAGTGTCATTACACAAGCTCCGGGAATCATAGAGACAGAACGAAGCTGAACCTCTTGGGATCGTGTATTCTTGAAGATAGCAGGTCCCATCTCCAACAGACAAATTAACTGCTTTATGGAAAATACTAATTTAGGGTTGAGGATAATATAATAACTACATCTACTTTGCCAAAACAATTAAAGTAATTCTCCATGAATTCAACAGCTATAAACAAACCATTGAAACAACATTACATGATACTTGAGCTCTTGCTGGTGCAAATTTGTCATCTTCAAATACCCTTGAAATTTTATTGACAAGACTACTTTTTCCACACCCTTTTGGACCAATCAAAAGGAGTGCTGTTGTTTTTGGAACATCATAATCACTTGATTTCATGCCACCAACATTCTCAATCCATGCTCCAGGGACATAACTGTTCATGTCAAACTACAAATGTCAATAAAAGGTAATACCAACTCTACCCATCATGAACAACAAATACTGAACTTCAAGTACAATAAAATATTCTGAGCATACTGCCCTACATATTGAATTGTCAGTATATATAAAACCCAATTTTAGCATACCATGCACTAGACCTCCAATTAAACAAAAACGGACAATTGGTTGGCATGTAAACTAAGCATCAAACACCTGGACAAAAACAGTAAATTTTTGCAAGATGAAATTTGGCATTAAATCATTAAGTAGGAACCATAAGAAGGTTTCAGAAAATCCACATTCCAGAGTTCATGCTGTTTCAAATGGTTTGCATTCTGCAAGAAGCATCTGAAATCACGAAGCAAGATAATTCGTATTCCAAACAAATTGTTGGTTAACTAATTATATCACAACCTTGGATGAGAGGGTACAATCCTTTTGCTTTTGAAATGTAAATAAAAATCTAATATTTCTGCATTTCTACTAGCTTTGAGAGAAGAAAGCCTCAAAAGTAATTATACATTGCAATGTTTGATTTTATTGATTCCATACAATCAAACTGAATTCTTCCTGGTCATATGAATTGTTATATCAAGTTCATGCAAACTACTTTGCTTTCCGGCATCAATTAGAAACTAAAAAATAGTAAAGTTAAAAGCCCAATTTATCCCATAAAGAACAAAATTCTAAAAACCTCAAGGCTTTGGACTGATAAGGTTAAAACCACTATTCTTTAGAGAATTCAACTTCTATTTCTTGTCCCAAGCACAGAACTTTTTTACTTGAAAGGAAAAAAAAAGGCTATTTCTGAAAGAAAATGAAATTGTGCTAACATGAATACCTCAAAACCTTGCTCTTGACCTCATTAAGACTCATACTTCGAACCTGCAATTGACAATAACTGTGCAAGACCTCTTTGTAAACGTTATGTCTCCTCTTGTCATCAGCTTCAAACTCCAGAGAATAAGAAGAAAATTGAGGAGCCAATTGACCAAATTCTTCACAAAGCAGCCTATCCACTTCCTTTTTTCCATGGTCAACCTTCATTCCTAAATCGTCCCTGGCCCAGTTTCACCAACAAAAGTCGATTGATCCCATGAAAATTATACAAGTTGAAATCATTTAATCATTTAAAACAGAAAAAAAAATCAAAACAAAATACCTGACTAAAGTGGGGTTCTGGGAAAACAATGATGGAAGTGGGAAATCTTGGTCAACTGAGGGTTCATCCTCTGCCATGTTCAAATTTTGCAACAAGATCAAATATAGGGCTGAATAATAAAACATTAAAAAGAAAAATGAAGTCAAACCGGAAACAGATAGAGAGAGTGTTTAGATACCAGAAGTGAAGTTAGGAGGGGTCATGGTCTCACCACCCATTGCTTGCTCGTCTGATTTTCCTTTGCTTTTGAGAGTGAGGTATGTATTTATGAGTGACACGGGAAGGAGAAATTAGACCCTTCCCCGTGTCTTCCTGTGAAGGTGAATGAGTTGGGAATGGCAGTGGCACTTGGACCCTTTCCCTTGCTTTTTGATGGTCTTGAGCATTAGATATAGATCAACAGGAAACATGAATTCAAATAAAAGTCTATAACTATATCTTAATACTAGTCATAATAATTTTATCAATAATTAATCATTTCTTTAATAAGTTTGTTATTAATAGAAATTAAGTTTTAAATGAAAATTTCAGATTAATTTCCTTCAGGTCTGGGTTCATTTCTTTTTATATTGTCTACGTAAAACTCCTCATTCAATATGATGATCGAATATTATTCTCTTGGGTGACCAGCGCACGATGGGTTATACAAATAACGCTCCAAACCATGTTAAGACTCAAGTTGAGCTTTTAAGTTTGAAATTTCAAGGAATTGGAGTTCTTTGCCCCACCGACATTAGGAAATGGGGATTAACATTATCCCGAAAAATAGAATATTGTGAACTGAAACATCAAGTTGGCATTTATCAAATCACCTTAAAGAGGATGTTAAGATAATAATACTAATTATCTAATTAGAGTTATAATATAACACTATTATTTAATTAAAGTATAACAGAGTTATGATATAATACTACTACCTAGTTAAAGTTAAATTATTAATAAGATTATATATATATATATATATATATATATATATATATATATATATATATATAGAGAGAGAGAGAGAGAGAGAGAGCAAGCAACAACAAAATTGACTCCAGACCATCTTCTTATAATACGGGATTACCTTCTTTTAATTTTTCAAGATAATACACATAAAAAATGCTAAGCAAATTAAAGTTATAATACATAAGTAGTCACTAACCAGCGCCATGCTGCAGAAGTTACTATTTGACACGTATAGTTTAAAAATTAATTTAAATAATTAAATAATTTGATAATATATTTTATCTTTGAATTAAGTAATAAAATAATAGTTAACAACAATGCATAGATAAACGTTGTTAGTGATATTAACAATATTTTATGAGAACAAAAACAGTAAATATACAATATTGTGTTAAAACATATAATGAACTTGTTGACAAATCATCTAAAAATTCAAATAGAAATAGATATACCAATGCCAGCCATAATGATTTACAATTTGGAAACATAAATAAATATAAAAAGTTGTATCCAGCAAAGAAAAAAAGAAATTAAAGCACAAAATGAGCGAAAAAACAATCAACAAACTATAAACAAAATACCTAACCCCAGGAAAAAAATGTAGAACCAACAAAACACACATGCAATCTCAGCAACAAAACTAAGCCTAAACTCTAACAAATCATAGACCAATATATGCTAAGTAAATGGTTCAACTTCGTTCCATTCCATATAGATAATCACTCCATTAAAGAAGTGTCATGACCTCAAAGCAACTCATAAAAGTATTTAAACCACAATCAATATTACTGCTACATTAATTATTATTTAAAAAAAATTCCAACATAAACCAAAATTCAAAAGATCAAATCAATTTTTTTTTTTTTAACTTCCAATTTCTAAACCGAGAAAATGTAAATAATATGAAGCTTTCCCCGCACAATGTCAAAATGATAAGGGTGCGGTTGTCTAAATTTGACTTCAATTCTTGATAAAAAAAATAAAGGGCTATGAGAACAAAATGAGAATTTTAAGAATAAACAAATACTAATACTATTAATGCTCTGTTTGTTTATTGAAAAATTGCAGGAAGATGATAAAGAAACTTAGGGTATCCTTTTGAATTCCATGATTTCAAGTGTCTTTCCAAAAAAATCCCATGATTTCAGGGTATGGACAATTTTGAAAGCATTCAAACAGATGGAGAATCGAAAACCCATAAGCCACCACGACAGAAGAGAAGAATGAAAGAGAAAGGAAAAAAGAATAAAGAGAGAAACAGAAAAAGGAAAGAAGGAGAAAAACAAAGAGACAGAGAGAGAAGAAGAACGGGAAACCTCACTTGCCCACTCACCATTACCACTAAAATAACCAGAAGAAGAAAAGAGAAGTAAAAACCCTGGGTGGCACAACCTAATGAACTAACCAGAAAAGAAAAGAACTAAGAACCTAGGCGACACAATCGAAGATAACCCTCCCATCTAGACTAAAACCTGAATAAGCCCTCCCTTCAACAATTAAAAACTCGAATAAAGCTCCTCATCGCAAACAAAATACCTAAAATAATTCCTGACATCGTAAAATTACCAAATCAAACACTCTTACCTACAAACCCAATCTGTCCTCATGAAATTTCCAAAAGACCAAAAACAGATGTTAAATGTAAAAGAGGTCTGTAGCTAGGATCATTATAGTTAAGATTCTATCTATTTATAAGCTCTCAGCAAACCAAAGTCACACTAAACTCATCTCAGGATCTTTATCTCGGGGTCTTCAATAAAACCTAAAGAGGATTCTCATAGATGGCACAAGCAAAGCAAAACAAAACCCCGTAACCAGAGCCACTTTCACGCAAGGAAATCAAAGATGAGAATCACTGCAATTCAAGCAGAATGTTTCACATCAAGACCCAAATTGTGATGAGCAACATACACCTTGGGGGTGACACAATGTTTTATCTTTTCATATTTTTTAAAATTCAAGTGGTAAAACTAATACAACATTATGTTAATTTTTATCATATCATTCTATAAAAACTTAAAAATAGAAAAAAGTAATAAAATATTTTCAAAGCATGTATCAATATCACTGTTTTTAAGATTTTATTTATCATTTGTCATCACTAATAATATGTAAAAGGAAAAACAGTAAATCTTGACCATATAGCAAAACTCAGTGATTAATTGCGTTTTATACTCATGAAACCAATCCATTGAACATGAATCACGGGTGTATGGTAAAAATTCAAAGTTCAATAGAAAAAATTTTGAAGTAAATAGTATAAAAGAAATATGGAGAAATATTGAGGAAGGAGAGATTGTATGGATGTTGTTTTTGTTGTAGTTGGGATTAAAGGAGTCCTTATTTAAAGACAATTAAATGCTTGTTTCCTACAAACACATCTATTGACATAATTAACAGTTAATTAACAACAATTTAATTCAAATTGCACATGTCCAAGTGCCAAGTGTTATTATTGAGTAACAATATTATTAATTGAATTAAATTATAAGACTAAGGCTTGGAAAGCAAAATCATAGTTAACTTATTTTAATCCAATTACCAAGGATTTATACCCTCTTTCATTTGAAGAACATACTTTTTTTTCTTTATTTTTTCTAATGCGAAATTATGTCTTACACTTATTGTTATTGAAAATGTCCAACAATCTCTCACCATTTTTAAAATAATTCAAATTTTTAATAATTTTAGAAATTATAGTTTTGAGAAAAAACCAGCGAAGCATTTATTTATGATTAAGAACAGAAACATCTATGTTCATTGGCGTATTAAGCATTGCATGTTGTGCATTTAAGCAAACAGAGTTAGTTATCATACCAGCTAGCATCGAATTCTGCTGATGAGTACTTGACAAAGAAAAATCATCATTATCATTAAAGCTTGTTCTGTGCTCATTGATGAGTGTCATAAGTTACTATGCTCGATTCCTAGTGAGTAATAATTCAGACATGCTGTCGACGCTGACATCCTCATTCTGCTTTGGTTGTAAAGTGGCAATAGAACTATTTACCAATGAAACAGGTCTCCTAGGATTGTCGTTGCCTTGAGTGAATTTAATGTCAACGGGGAACCTTATCAGCCTGTAACGCTTCTCCTTAGTGTGACTAATTTTGCAACAATGACTACAATAACAAACGGACTTTATTCTTTCTTTTCTCATTAACATAACTGACCATACTAAAAGTCTCAATGATACAGAGAAAATTAGTATGGCTCCTGCGCAAGGATGACACACACAAATCGAGACATAGTCCAAATTTGAATTTTGAGAAGACAAAGAAGTCTCACATTGAGAGGCTGTGATTGCAAATGCAGAGCTTTTTGTGATTCTTCTCTCAATATCAAGTTATAAGCCTTATCCAGTGTGGAAAAAGCCTTCAACATCACAGTCTGTGATCTCAAAGCAACATAGGTCTCCTTAAAGCCATTCAAAAACTGAAGACGGTCTTTCTGGCACTAGTCAACATATTCTTGAAGACAGCCTTGACTATATTTACCACACTGACAATGAGGCAAAGATCTGAAGTTTTTAAGTTCTCCCCGCAACGCATTCAATTAGAAGAAATACGCATCCATAAATCTTGTACGAATTGAAGATTGCGGACCCTAGCATCTAGCTAAGAGAATTTTATGTGATGCTGAGTTCATACGGAAAACTGTTGAGGTGATAGGGGTGAAATGGACTCCAGTAGCCATACCACAATTAAATTGTTGCACCTCAGAAACCCTAGGCTCCCGATATTGTCACATCAATGAATCTTGATTTGTTTCCGATTGATAATGCCAACAGAAAAGATCAATTCCACAAAACATAATTGCTTGAGGTGAGTTGGGGGTTTATAACAACGGTTCAAGGGTGACCAGTTCTTGAACTCCAAGCTCATGGCTGGAGACATTAAGGTTGCAGTGGAGGTGCGTAGTTGTGGAGAGGATGGGTATTTTTCATAGGAAAACATCAGGGATGCTGCCAAGATGTGGTGGAGGTTGACAAGGAGCCAGGCATGTCCATAAGGGAGAGCTAGAGAAAGTGGAAGGAGTTCCTGCCGAATGCAGAGATAGAGGCCAATTTGCCCACTGATCTGGTTGAAGATATGAAAGCCACGGCACAAAAATAAAAAAGTTACTATTCTATTATTATTGAATATTAAAGCTGTGGTTAGAGTTTTTAAATTTTATAAAAAGAAAAACATTTAATAATTATGATATATCTATTATAACAATTAATAATTTATTTATTAATTTTTATTAAACCATTATATTTTTTAACAAGTCACGCACCAAACTTTGGACGGATAAGATGTTGATGCGTTTTCCCCGACGACCTTTTGCGTTGGCAAAAGAATATGCTCTCACCAGAAGAAAAGATGAAAGAGAGAATATTCTCGATTCTATTTGTCCCTAAAATATGCCAAAAACGTAAACGCATGAATACGACAGAAATAATGGCATCACTCAGAGATTCAACTTTCTCAAAGAGACAGCTATGAGCTGTAGAACCAGGTCGGTGCTACAAAATTAATGGCTAAAGCCAACCGGGGAAGGCAAACCTAGCAGCACAAGATGAAGCTCGCCGAGTAAGGCGCGCCCGTAGACCAGCAGCTCATGAACCCTGCCGGCCGGCCGGCCAGCCAGGGAGAGAAGGCTTTTCAGGCCTATACTCTTCGACCTAACCACTTAAGCCAAAGGCAAATGATACACTCTCCCACTTACGTATTCCCACATCATCAACCATTGATTTGTGAACCTCTTGAGGAAATTTGTGATTAGTTGATGCTACATGATAAAAATTCATTATCACTGCTCTGCACCAAAGAAAATGTACATTAACCAGGATGTATATTCCGCCAACAGACTGTAAGAGTACAGTTTCCTATAATGAAAATTGAAATTGAAATTGAAATCTGAAAAACTTATAACCAGGGAGCTTTCCCAGGACACCAATTTTGCCTGGCCAATGGTGGCTGGCAGCTAAATTAGACAACAATAGGAGCTATGAGAGTGCTAGATGGAACTTTACAATAAACAAATGAAATAAATACAAATGTTTTCTACAACCCCTTATTAGATTAACCAATCAACTCAGTCAGAGGTAATGACCATGCTGGAAGGGGGAGGATACAGCCAACAATTGACGTTCTAAGAGGTTGGGCTGCAATGATGCGATTGCAAACCCAGCAGATTGCGGAACTCCAATTGGTGGATGCTGAATCGAACTGCAATGCAAAATTTCCCCCCCCCAAAAGAGGGCGAATATCGGATGCCACGTCATCGAAAGATCTACTATAATGGAAGTAATGCACAGAAGGGGTGAAAACTGCATAAAAGAGACCTGCTTCTTTTTCTTTTTTTATCTAGATGCACACATACATCAAGCCAGCGCCACAAAGTAATACCAGCATATGCAGAAAGCAGGTTCAGAAAAACTACTTTTGGTTTATGTTAATTAAAACAGTAACTAAACCATTATAGTATTATTGCACCAGTAATTTAAGTATAAACTGCTAGAACAGATCAAAGAGATTCCTCTATTTAGTGATGAGTAATGGGGAACACCTACTTCAAACAAAAAGGTAAAACTGAAAATATAAAAACTCTAGGGACCATGACAATTGTTCACTTAAAGTATCAATATACCTATGTCTTACTTGCTAGTGTCACCACATACACCAGTTCTAACACGAGTGCTAAAGAAATGATCTCACCTGAATGAGAGAGATAGGGACGATTCAACTGGTGTGTGAATTCCATTTTGATCAGGAGTAAGTAATGACCAAACAACTGGAAGGAAAAAAACCTAGCCCATTAGTGGCAAACACTAAATAAAGGAGAAAAAGCAAATGAAACAACCGATGAACTGTGTGACTTCTGGAAAGTTTAACAAGTTGGTACCATTAACTCAAATAAAGAATGTTACCCAGATTAAAGTTCAGAACAAAGACCTGTTTCTACCAAATTGCTTTATCAATGATCACTATTGCCAATTCCCCTTTAACCTAGTCTCTGTTTCTGAAGATGATATTTCAGGATTGGACGAATTACCTGATTGGTCTGGATGATCTTTCAGCCGAGGGCAAAACAGTATATCCTGCATCATGAAGTTCAGAAGTTAGCTATATTTCAATAATGGTAAACAATCTGATCCACATGAAGGATATATGATAGCCACAAGCAGCTTTGCTAAGTCTACCAGTGCAAAACTCACCTCTTCCATACCTTGAGAGACATTATGTACCACCTCTGCAGGAAATAAATATCAGTCAGATTCATATTAAAAGAAAATTGAATCCCTTGACAGAGGCCAGGCAAAATAGAATTTAAAGATTGATATAGTACACAAGAAAGTTCCAGAAAATGGGAATATATCCATAAAAATCATGTAAGTCAAAGGACATTCCAAAACAATGATGCTTTTATTAACGATGCCTTGTAGCAAATATCCATTCAGAATGAATGCTAAAATAGTTTTAAATTATAACACCAAAAAGCATATTACATTTGTCATGAGGAGAACTACATATCTTGCAGAATACTCCTTCCTAAGTGGAAAACAGCAGAAAGGGTTTCTAGGTTCATCTACTTCCATCTCTCCACGAGTGCCTAAAATCTCTGCCTCGCCAAGTACTGGTGGCAGGCACCAAATCCTGAGTTCTAAGACACCCCTCCACAATTCCCCCATATTCACCCAGAAGATACCAGTAAAATATGCCTTCCCGTGCCACATATGTATTTATGCAGTGCAGTTACTGAAATTTATGAGGTATCAGTAGCTAATAAAAGACTAGACACAGGCTGTACTACAATATTACCCAAGTTTGAAACACTTGGTTTAACTGCAAGTGTCAAGCCCAGAAAACAATCATCAGGTTCAGTGTCAAAATCCCATAGATTCAACTCAAGATTTGGCTCCGCCCCTGCAGAATAGTACAAAAAAATATTAATAGATTGAACCAGAAAAAAGAGAACAGAAAATGTTGTTGATCACTTGCATGGGAACTAGTAGTGAACTTCAAAAACTCACCCATGTTGTTTAGCCTCAACTCAAGTGGATCATGCAGCAGTGGATGAGGAACCCACACGCCCACCTGTCGAGGACATCTTAGAAAAATTGATCTAATACAAATACAAATCTGAGAATAACTCAAGAACACATATTACATTAAAAAAAGGATGCTGCAATGCCTGATCTGCTGTTGGCCTCCTTAATGGGTCCCATGAGCAAAGTTGCTACATACAGTCAAAATAAAGGGTGTAAGGCATTATAATACAGCAAATGTCAATTTGCTAAATGCTAGTCAACCACAATACCGACCATGATTAAATCAACAGCCTCTGAGCTCGCATTGGGAATGATATCTGATAGGTTGGTAGGTAAAATCTGCCAAAAAAAAAAAAAGAATAAATAAAATAAAAGCAAAGGTCAAAACATAGCAAATAATAGATAACCAATAAATATAAAGAAAAAAAACCTACCTCGGAATAGCTAATATGGATTAGACGAGAGATGTTTGTTGCTTCAGGGAAAGAAGTCCAATCTGGTGCACCCAGAACACAGCATATCTTGTACAGTTGATCTATTTCACTGCCAAGAGGTGAAAGTAGTACCATAAGAAAAAAAAAAAAGTTATGCTGTATCTTTCTGTTACTTCAGTGGAAAAAGCTATACAACAAAACTGCCATACAACACCTACAAAATTATGTATGAATCAATAGCAAACAAGAATAAAAGTAGTAAATAAGAAACTTGCATGGAAAGTAAAAATATTTATCTTAGGATCAAAGCACTGCCAAGATTATTACGCATAAGGGTATCAATATTCCTTCCTAACATCTATATTTATGCATCCCCATCCTTGCAAGCATGCATGCATAATCACGTATATACCCATAACAATAGTATATAAAAACAGCAAAAGACCATAGATATTTTTTCCATATGCCAAAAAGATCCTACATGTGCATTGGTAGGTAGAATCGATTTCTTTCAGGTTAAAACTGCCTACAGGACATATGAATATAATGTAGAACAGAAACAGCTTAAGAACAGACAATAATCAACCATGTTGTGCTGGCTTTTTCTTGGCATACATTTGTTGGGTTATTGGACACATAAAATCAATCAAACTGGTAATTTAAGCCATTGAAATTATCAACATTTGCAATCTTCACTAAAAATCCAACAGAATTACCAGAGTCAAGCATCACAGGACATCCCAGCTTTACAACATCAATCATAACAATAACTTAATCAAGACCAAAACTTGGAAGCAAATTGCAGGAATATATTGAAGTTAGTATATACTACTATATATAATACACATGGGACCCATGGTTAGAGAATGTGGACATAGAAGTATTTGCATTGCATGGGCATGTTTATGCTGTGAGAAAGGATATTTGTACGCACAAAAGGATTGCTGTAATTTAAATCGTTTTCCACCAAAATTAAAAAGAGAAGAAGGTGGAATACTATATCACCTTTCACCAGGGAAAATAGGAGATGAAGTGAAAAGCTCTGCTAATATCGCACCAACAGCCCACATATCTGTAAATATTACCATTGTAAGGCATCATTCAAGCAAAACAAAACATGACATGGCATAGATAAATCTGAAAGAATAAATTTACTGGAAAGAAAGAAAAACTCAATAAATAAAGTTAGCATGGAAAATATGTAATCTCATTAAGGTGAAGTTCTGAATTGGTCCCACAACACCATAAAAGCTACTAGAAGATGTGCATATGTATAGACACAGGCACACATAGACAGAGATTCAAGTCTTATGCACATACCAATTGCAGGAGTGTAAGAGGAGGACTGCAACAAAACTTCTGGAGCACGGTACCTGACATAAATAACCCACAAATGATAAGATGAAAAAAATTAATCCTGTCCAAACAGGATAGATAATGAAGCAATCAAAGAAATTGCACCAGCATGGTGTGAACATAAACAAGCATACATGCAAAGCAAAAGAGGTAACACCACTTCATATTACTTACCACCGTGTGGAAACATATTCTGTATAAGGAGGCACTGATGATACTTCTCTAGCCAGTCCAAAGTCGGCAATCTTGAGAACATCCTTTGTCACCAGCAGGTTCTCTGAAAAAAGCACATACGTTTCTATAGAGATATCCACAATTCAATGTGCAAAAACGACCATGAAGATGCAAATAAAAAATTTGAATCACAGGAACATTTACCAGGTTTCAAATCTCGATGAAAATATCCATTTCTATGCATGTGAGCAAGTCCTTGCAGCATCTGAGACATGAAGCTCCGTATCTCCCCTTCTGTAAGAGGTCTTTGTCGCTCTCTCATGATTTGGTAAAGATTATGTTCCTAAAAAGATGTTTAATTCAAGCTCTTACCAAATGAATAGGCAGGGAATTTGTTCAACTTCATGCTTGCTTACAAATAAATCACATATCACACTATTGATTACTTCAATTGAAGACCAAAACAAGCCAGTTTACAATGCATTACTCAGAAGTCTGCAACAAATGTATCATTAATGTCTGAACAAAAGAGGCATGATCAAAAGTGAGCAAATCACCAGGCAAAGGCAGCCATTTTACAATGATTTACCCTTTATCACCAGGAGAAACCAAGATATTTTGGTGAACATGGACATAAAAAATTGGAGGTTTTTTTAAGTGTTGAGGGGAAAGTAATGCAAGTATCAGCACAACTCTTTCACTATTATCAAGTATAGCAACCTGTAAAAGTCATCCATAGATAGTTTTGGTGAAAGAAAGGCCCGTCTTCCAAATTTTAAACAAGACATTATGGAGCTTTCAAATTTCACATCTACTCTGAACCCTTAAACATTGTAATTGCACAGATCCATTTTAGCGCAGCGCCTGTTCAGAAAATGATTACAAACTGGAATTTGTAACTAAGCATCATGGTAATCCACTAATTTGTTGTGTAAAATCATACAAAAAGTGTAAGTTAGAAACATAAGACATTGACCATTCTTCTTGATGTTCCTAGCTCCAGTTTAATCATAGTCATATTCCTAATATTTATATCAATCAAAAATTATAAAAATAAATTGCAACATACTATTAAAAACTCAGAGAGTGAAATTACACAGTTAATTGGAAGATAGAATTTTAAAATGTCATGCTTTCACTGATAATAATGTGAATTTTAGAAAAAAAAAAAAAAAACCTCCCTTACCATGTACTCAAAAATGAAGAATAGTTCATCGTTTTCCCTGACAACCTCCTTTAACTTTACAATATTAGGATGGTTTAGTTTACGAAGGGCCTGCAGAGAATAAGTTACTCATACCATCAAGAAAATGCGTGTATGAATGAATGATATATGATAATGGAACTTGATTAAGGCTTAGACAAAAAGCAAAGAGCTCTAAATTCAGGGAATTATTATGGCATACCTTAACTTCTCGTAAATTCATGCACTCTTCCCAAAAGTAGAACTTTCTTTTCATCTTCTTTACAGCAACCTAGATTTGAAACATTTACAAAAAGCAATGAGGAACAACGACTCAAGGAAGTTACAAATTTAGTAAATTTAATATTTTTTTGGTCAAACTTAAAGATGAGTATATACAGGAAAAACATATCAAGACAACCACCCACAATAGACTGAGATTAGGTTTTTCATCCAAGGTCTTCCTAATGATCACTGTCAGTAGTTGATGAACCCTCGTTGACATGAAACAACACCAGACATCATTTTCCAAAGTAAACCAAGTACATCAAATCTTGAAAGAGTACACCAAACAGTTTTTTTTTTTTTGGCTCAGTTTTTCTACCCTTGTATTTTATATATATACATACATATGGTGTTCTAATATCTCATGGCATGCATATATCCAACACACTTGTAGTCCTGTAAAGTCAAAGTTTCAAGCACAGAGCTTCATTTCATACATTGCATGTCCAGTAGGATTCAGAGCTTTAAAGTCTCGTTTTAGCTTTTCTTGTCATAAACAGCTCACCAAGCTTGCCAACCCCCTCTTCCAAGGAAGGAGGTGGGGGTGGGAAGGCACACATGCCGAGGTGCATATAGAGAGGGATTATCAACTAAGGTTCAGATATTCTAAGGTGAATGGGCAACAAGATATAAATTTTAAAGTAACCACCAAATATTAGTGGCTAGTAGATGAAGGATTGACCAACAAAAATATAGAGTTCACTAACAATTCAATTTCTCAAACTGACTTCAAAATCGATCCTATACTTGTCAAAGACACCCCATTTTTGTCTGGGGTAACTTAGGAACTTGAATGAATGAAACTCTGCACCACTCATCACTTGCTATCTCCAAGGCATTACGGTAATTTCAATCATCACATAAGACCAAGTACAAACATTCCTGCTCGTCAAAATTAGAAGCAATTTATTTGGATTTTTTCATTATTTTCATGCCATGGTGAAGAAATTCTCCAAGTGCAGCAAAGAATATAAACATTAAACATTAATCATAAATAACTTCAACCATAGGTGAGGGAGAAAAAGGGCACAAGAACAAAATCTTAATGACAAATAAGGGAAAAGAAAATTATGTAGTTGTTCAAACTGAAAGGTAAGAAGCAAGAGGCAGAGTAAGTTCCTTACAATCTCAAATGATTCTATATTGAAGGCTTTGAACACACTACCACAAGTACCATCTCCAAGCTCCTCCAAAATTTTATACCTAAGTGAAAAGAGACAAAATAGCAAGGGATAGCGCCAAAAACATACAAGGCTTCAATGAAAACTTGAGAAAGCTACCAAGGTTAAGAGCAGTGGCAACAAACTAACCTTTCCATTATTGCAGTCGTAGCAAATGACAATCAACAATTTGTCAATGTACTTCTAACAACCTCCAATTAGAGGTGTCTACTGTATCGACATAGACTTGATCACTAGCTTGCAGATATGGTTTAGTGCCAAACTGTAGCATGAAATGTATGATGTTGACAGGAACAGACTTCTCATTGTAAGAATGATTGAATATCAGCCAGAAAATTATCAACATTCTCACATGCAGCTTCTACAAGCTGCGGCCAGCTCGTATCATCTAAAACCAACGAGTCTAAGAGACCTCCAATAGAATTCCAGTCAAAGAGCTGAACTTAGTGGCTTGGTCCATTTTCTTTACACTCAGCTTAAATGATGCCCCATAGATCAAAAACCAGGGTGGGCTGTAAACAATGATTAATAAAAATCAATATAACTCGTAAACACCAACTTATTCATAATAATGTAAAGAAAGAAACTACCCAATACACAGACAGCAATGCTTAGACTCAGTCTTAAAAGGTTTGTATATAAAACATACAAAACAAATTTAAAGAGATTGTAAGATCGTGGCTTAGACATAGAAAGAAATGTGGACTGAGGACCATGGATCGACTTTTATGTGGTCAGAAACACACAAGCCGTTAGATTTTCCCTCCTTTCCTGCTTTTTTCCATTAATCAAACAAGGAGTTTCAAAACCAATGAATTCTTTGGATTTCCTAACAACCAGAGTTGCGCCAGATATATATCAGTAAATTCAATCAGATCTCCCAGATGTGAAGATATTATTACATAGATTTTTAGCAGCTTAACCATATAAATTTTTTTTTGAAAAAAAAAAAACACACCTTATACGATCATGACACAAAAAGATAAGAGAAAAGGGCGCTAACTTGCTGAGTCAAGTCCCCGATTTTCTAAATGGGAAGCAGATAAACCAAATCCATTTAAATCCAGAAAATAATATAAATCATAAGGGGGAGGGCGGCTTTTCTTGAATTAAAGAAAAATCATTGCAATTAAAATTTTTTTTTAGAAAAAAAAGGAAACAATATGGATTCAAATAGCAACTAAACCAATGTTATGTACGCTTAGCAAAAAAAAATTAATAATAAAACCATATATTCAAAACTACTTTCAGTTTCCTCACGAAAAAACTCAAAAAGGCACCTTTTTTTTGTTATAAAAAAATGGAATATACATATACCTTCACCTCTCAATTTGTCATACAACGAACACCACCACTCAGCTATGCCTAATTCCATAACATAGGCCACAGTAGAATTTGAATCAGTCTTCTTTTCTTTTACCACCATTATTAAAAAAAAGGAAATTAAAGAAAACTATCAAAAAATTTCGACAATTCTTCCTCCTCCCCTTTTTATAGGGAAACAAACAGAAACTAAAACGAAAACTTCAACTACTTTCCAACGTGCAAGGAAAAATGATGTAAAACACACAAATATCAAAAAAACAATTCCGAATATACAAAAATCATATACAAAACTTTTTTTCTAAACAAAAAAAGAAGACCGATAGGGAGAAAGAGAGATTAAACTCACCTTCCAAAACCAAAGCGTCAAAAATATCTAAGGAAGCAAGAAACGGAAACAGATCGCCAATGTACAAGCGATGTCGTTTAAAACAAGGAAAAGGAAGAGTTTCAGAGAGAACTTTAGAGAGAGAAATTTAGATTACTGGAGAAGCCATAGGAGAGAGAATTCCGCAGAACAAGCGAAGGAGAAGAAACCAAAAAAAAATAGAATTATAATAAAAAATTAAATATAAAAAGATAATTTTAGTTTTTTTTTTTATGTTTTTTGGATTTTGTTGTTTTTAAAAATTGAAACGAAGAACAATGCTTGGTTGTGGTGGGGAAGGGTGGTGGTCCCCGCGATGATATAATATTATTTTTCTCAGAATTACTAGATTAACCCTCAACTACTTGGTATATTACAGCATTGCATTTTTTTTGACGAGATTGCCCAGAAGGGGTGACATCGACGGTGACTTAAATGCGCGCATCTGGTGCACGACCTAAGCGTCATTGAAGGATTCGCTTATGGGTATTCCTGTCCGTGGGGAATTTTATGTGCGGGTTTGGCGTGTGATTGACACGGTTCGGATCCGGCTTATTCCTTTGTCTTCATTCGGGTCTAAATGAAAAATGGGTTTCCTCTTGAGTAGTGATCCCATTAGCATGGTAGCATAGGGCATTCATGCTTTCCTGCTTAACAGCTGACACGTTGACGCATGGACCTTCTGGAAACTAAGCAGCTATTCGGCCGAGAATAATTTACCGTTAATCCAAGCCCAATTCCATTAAAATTTAATTATTATATCGTTTATTATATCTTACTTTTATTAAAAAAATTTACATTTACTATTGGAATTGTTCCGAGAATAAATTCAGATTTTAATAGAACAATTAATGAATTTATATTAATTATAAATAATTTATAAACTAAAAATTTAATATTAAAAATTATTATTTAAGGTACCTTATGACTATTATCTTATTCTTATTTCATTTTGTGATGAGTAGTACTTTTGTTACTCAAATTCAATTATAAAATATTTTAATCATATTTAATTAGATATAATAGTATAAAGTATTCCATTATAAAATATTCATTGTCATCTTTATATATTGTCTTGAAAGTGTTTCTATAGTTTAAAAATAGAAGTAATGTGTTTGGTTGGTCAAAAATTTAAGATTATTAACTCATATGAAACTCCTATTAAGCTTTTAGAGGAAATTATAAATCAAAATTTCTTCAAAAAGTGGTAGTGTATAATAACAAATAATTAATAGAATTTATCTATATTTACACTCTACCCTTGAATAATTTATAAAATTATAGGGAAAACTATAGTTTTTTCACATTCACTTTTTTTACTCGGGTCAAATTATTTCTTAATTTATTTTAATAAATTATTTTAAATTAATAAAAAATTATTTCATTTTATTAATTTCTTTCACTCAAAAACTTATAATTTTGTGTAATAAAATTGAATTTTTTTTATTAAAACTAAATAAAAATATTAATCAAGTTTTTTAATATCTTAGAGCACTTGTGTATTAAATTTGTCAAACATTATTTAACTCTTTTTTTACCGTACTTTTAGAACAGTTTTACTAAAAAAAAAAAAAAACTTATTATACGACCAAAGGCAAACAAGTTGTGAATGAGGTAAATTTATAATTCAACAAAAATTCAAAATGCATTTAGAAAATCCAGTTCCTTCTTAACAAGCACCTTTCAAATCCGAGTATAGGTAATGGGTTGCCATTTTTACTTGCTAAAGACCTGGTGGAGTCAGTCAAGTATCTCCTTTGCTTTAAGCTTGATTTGTTATCTGTTATTTATTCACAAATTATCAAGTTTGAGTCGAATTTTATTTTTTAGTTTCAACATTTTACATTTCAAAATTTGAGGTTCTAAAGCTATAAATTATTTTATGTGGTGATTATCGACCTATAAAATTCACTGTTTCATCATAAGTTATATTATATAATAATAATATATAATTAAGTATTTGTAAAAGTTACAACACTGGAATGTGGCTTTATTCTCTATTAAACCATTACACGAGACTAATTCTATTTATCTTTTTAATTTGAAAGCATATAAAAATTATTACTTGTTAAGTCGTAGAATTACTTAAAGATTGATCAAAATCCATCAATACAAAACCATTCGTGAGTGACCTTGGACCGCTGCTGACTCATGGTTTAGACTACAAAATTATGAGTCTATAGATACTTATCTTTGCAACTACCCCTGACTGGGCAAAACTAATAGACTACCATAATAACATTGTTTTTTTTCTAAAGTGTATTAAAGAAAGCATACATAATTTAGGGTTGATTGCAAGTTGCATTCAACGCACGTTTTTCAGAAATTCAGGTGACAGAAAATGTGTTTGTTTGAACATTTAAGGAAGGTTAGTATAATGAATTGAAATAACTTGCTTAGCTTTCAACGTGAAACAATTCATAGTTTTAGCAAAAATTAAACAAAGAAAAAGGAAATCCAATAATCCCTGCAAATATATCTAATCTCATAAGCCTAGATTGGCAAAAGATATTCATTTAAAAAATTTAGGAGGTAATAATTAGACGCCCTATTTGCTTTACCTTCAATCCCAACAATGGGAGCAAAAATATTTCCTACTACAGTCCTAACATCTACACGGGGCTTTTCCTAGGGTATGCTTTTAACATTGTCCGGATTTTATCAGATCTACAAAAGAAAAAACTGTGTTGAGTATGAACTAGATTTCACCTGGTAATCCTGTTGTGAGTCTGGTTTATGGTGAGTCAATGACAAGCTACCCAACAAATTTGGGACAAAACTGTAAATTTATTTCTCCTCTAGCTAGTCTGGGAGATCCTGACTGCACAGTTCAGATAAGCAATGATGCCAAATGAGAAGAAATCATGGAGCATAAACTAGATGACTGGCCTCTCTCTGTTAGCCATTTGCTCAATCAGTTTTAGAAGCTCTACGCATTTTTCAGGTTCATCACAATTTACTAGGAACTCAATGTGGGGTAATACTGCTTTTGCCTCCCCAATACTATTGTCTTTCATGAGGTCAGAAAACAGTCTTTGTGCTTCTTTGATCTTTCCTTTGTTACGCATACAGTGGATCACTGAACAATAAGATGCAAAAGATGGAAGGAAACCATGACTGAGAATGAGATCCAAGACCTCGAGGCACTCGTTGCAGTTGCTGTTCTTGGAATGCCAATCAATGATAGAAAAACATGCCTTGTCAGGATATAAACCATCCTTCAGTATATCTTTGGTAAGATGTTCAGCAACAACAATTCTTCCCCCTTTGCATAAACCCACAATTAGAAAATTGTAGAAATCTAAAACAGACCCGCCGAATTTCTCAATTTCAGCCCGGAGCTTCAACGCATGATCAAGATCCATTTCCTTTAGAACATTTCTGGAAACACATTCATCATAATTTTCAGCAGTAGGTGGTGAACCAAAATCTAGGGGACTGATAAAACTGGAGCTTCCAGCTATAGTGACCTTGTTTGATGAAACAAACCCTGCTAGTAGAGCAGAATAGATATGACAGTTGGGTTCATATCCGTTTTTAACCATGAAAGATGTAATATCAAGGGCACGATTTAACCTACCAGCATTAACATGTGCTTTGACCAATATAGTGTATGTAACATGATTTGGAGGTACTCCTAAATCAAACATGAGATGCAGGATTCTCTCTGCATCGTCAACTCTTCCAATTTGACAGAGGCCATTAACCACGACAGTGTATGTATAGACATTTGGAGGGCAGCCAACTTGTTTCATCAGCTTCAACATGCTCAAAGACTGTTCAACCTTGCCTGCTTGAAAAAGTGCACCTACTAATATTGTGTAAGTCACAACAGAAGGAACTAAACCATGCTTTAGGATTTTCCCAAAAAATGCATATTCCTCTGTTAACTTGCATTCCTTGCTCAGAATATGAAGAAATACGTTGAACGCATGACAAGTCTTCAAACAACCATTCACAATCATCATCTTGAAAAGCTTTGATGCATCTCCAGTATTACCAATCTTGCAAAACCCATCCATAAGTGCAGTAAATGTTACTTCATCAGGATTAATTCCCTTCTTTATCATCTTACCCCAGAGCCCATTCGCAAGCTTCAGACTCCCTTGTTTGCAAAGCCCATCAATTATAGCAGTGTAACTATGACCATCAGGATTAACACCAAGTGAGTTCATCAATTCAAATATCTTGGAAGCCATATAAAAATGGCCTTCTTTGCAGAACCCATCAATCAGAATATTATATGTTATGCTGTTAGGCAATAAGCCATTATCAACAATCTTTCCCAAAAGGAGCATTGCTTTATATGGTCTGTTAATTTTACACAACCCTTCAATAAGCTCATTATAGGTACGGATATTAGGCTTGCAATTTCTTTTCTCCATCAAACTAAGAAGCTCAAAAGCAGAAATAATCTTGCCTTCCTTACAATATCCATTAATCAATGCATTGTACGTAACAATTCCAGGATAAACATCCTCTTTTAACATCTGCCTAAACATCCCATTAGCGTCCTCAATCTTCCCTTCCCTGCATAATGCATCAATCAAAACGGTATAAGTATAAACGTTAGGCTTACATCCTTTCCCACTCATTTCACCAACCAAATCGAAAGCCTTACCAATCAATCCATTATCACACAAGGCCTTGACTAATACAGTGTAAGTCCGAGTACTTGGCTGGCAACCCTTTTCTTTCATCCCTTCTTTCAGAGAAAATGCTTCTTCAACCCTCCCAACCTCACATAAACCATGTATTAAAATCGAGTAAGTAACTGAATTCGCTCCACAACCATCTCGTTTGGACATAACATCAAGCACCCGAAAGGCTTCCGGGAGATCATTTTGTCTACAATAGCCCAACACTAAAGAAGTACTAATATGAGTACCCAATCCAAACCCAAGCTTCAAAGCTTTGGAAATGAACATTTCAGCTTGACACACAAAGCCAATTTTGGATAAAGCATTGATTATTGTTCTATAATCAATAGCACTGAGAACAAACCCTTCAGCTACCATTCTTTTATATACAGAAGATGCTAAAACACCCATATTTGACTTAGCTAAAGACACCAAAAGTATGCTATAACAAGGATAATTTAAGCGAAACCCGGTCTTCCTCATCTCGTCAAGCGCTTCCATTAGCTTCAAAAGATCGTTTTCACATGTACTACAATTTTTTATTAGATCAATTATAGCCTTATGAGCAATTTGAAATGAATGGGAGAATATAAGCAAGTTTAAGAGGTGGATTCTACCAGTTATAGGGTAGCAATACGTGGAGTGTTGACAAACCCATCGGAAAAATTGGAGAGCGAGTGAGGCGTTATCGTTTTGGAGGAGGATAACCTGGGCAGCGACACTGGGGTTCATGTGGGAAACTAGGGATTTGAGGGTTTGGTTTGTTTTCCAGTTTGGGTGGTTGATTAAAGATGAAGCATGATGAGCTGCGTCTTTTGGGGCTACTGCAGAAAAAGAGTAGAGAATGGAGGCAGAGATAAGGGCAGGAAATCCGCGGGGGAGCTTGACTACTAGTCTTTTTGTGAGAAACATGCAGAGAAAATACAAGGTTAGGAGATTAGAAGGAGTTAACTAGAAGAGAATGTGAAGTACCAGTATGAGAATTGCCGTGAACTGCTGAGAGAAACTGGAAAGAGGAGAGTTGGGATATGGGAGAGCGGGCCTTTTGAAGTTCAATTGTAGCCGTTGATTATGCTTATAGGCTTGGAACCAGAGCGTTTTGATGCTGCTGCCTGGTGGAAAGAGTTACTAGTATGTTTAATCAGGTGCTACTGCTACTATAATTTTTAAGCGAGGATGACTCGATTGTTGAATCAAAATGTTCAAAAATTGCAAATAGTATTTTTTTTAAGTGGTCATTCGTGTATTTCTTTTATTTACATGTATAATCTATGCTGTTATAAATTGGCTCCAAAAAATAATGGTTATAGTACTAAATAACTCTTTAATTTTTTTTGTTATGTTTCCTAAATGAACTTACAATCTTTTCATTGTACCTAAATTAGCCCATATCCTATATCTAAGTTAATTCATACGTTGACAGAATTATATCCCGTGATTTAAATGGTTATTAAATTTATATCAGTTATTATCTTTTACACGATGAATATTGATGTAGTAAAATGACTTGAATGAGAATATTTTTCTTTCGAGATAAATCATTTTAATTTATCAATTTCACCATTGAAAAACATTGCATCATCTATTATAAATATGAAATATATCATAAACTTATGACCGTTAAAGTCACGTGCATCACATAATTTTCTTTTATCAATATAAAAACTTATAATAAAAGTTTATTTTGATACAATAAAAAATTTGTTAAAAAATTTAAGTTAGTTAATATTTTATTTTACAATTTTTAAGAAGTTTTAAATTTTAAAATTTGACCGCATTGCAAAGTAAGAGATATGAAAAATGCTTATTATAAAACGACTCAAGAGATATACAAAACACGCATTCAAATATTTGATTTATTGATCCGTACATGATCTCCTATCTAAATAATAGAGTTCGAATCTTTTGCCCCAATCAAAAAAAAAAAAATGCAATACACCTTAGAACCTTCTCTTTGGAACCTTGTAAAATATTAATTTTGGAATGGACTTGGGAGAAAGGATTTTCTATTCTATAGATAAAAGGAATCTTTCTCTTTCGTTTGTCCTCGTCCCTCTCTTTTCCTTCATCTCATTGGTGCCCAAACATTTGATAAATATAAGCAGCCAAAATGGCATCCTCAGTCTTCATTTGCTAGAACCAGGTCTTCCACTTACAACACAAAATAATAAACTTTTGAAACCCTGCTGCTTTACATCCAGAGTCCAACCTTAAGCATCTGCTAAAAGCCTAAAAACCATTTCATAAACAAAATTCACATATCCTAACTATCCACAGTACCAAATCCTGATTATCCCAAGTATCATCATACGTAATTCATAACAAAATACACCAAACATCGTTGTTCTAAGTACCAGCAAAAGCACCACATAAAACCCCACATTATCATTTGCATTGTTCAATTTCAATACTGACAACTTATGAATATTCAAATGGCTCATTAGCAACCTCAATCACTGAACTATATAAAAACTACAGTAGGTATTCTTCATAAACTAAGGCTCCACAATTATCTTCCCAGTAGCATGGCCAGCAATGCTCTTAGCCCAAGCATCTTCAGCCTTACTCAGGGGATGCTTTGAATCAATTACTGTCTTAAGCTTTCCCTCCTTCACCAACTTCACAAGATAATCAAGGTTCTCTTTCTTAGGTGTCATTATCATAGGTACCAGCTGCTTCTTGGAGAAGGTAAGCTTTTTCAAAGCAAAAGTCATTAAAGCACTAGGGCCAGGAGTAATATCTATTACCTTCCCATTTGCACTCAAATTAGGCTCAAAGGTAGACCAAGGAATGCCCATTGCACAGTGGATCACTGCATCATATTTGCGACCAGAAGGGCTCTTCAGAGCTGCCCCATCAGGAGTCTTGTAGTCAAGAACTTCATCTGCCCCCAGGCTCTTGACAAGATCCATGTTACGAGCCCCACAAGTGGCTGTCACATGTGTGTTTCCAAGCTTTGCCAGTTGAACTGCATACTGACCTACGCCACCTGAAGCAGCAGTAATTAGGAGATTTACTTGCTGGCAGCTTCTGTCAAGCTTGATCCCAGCGGACTGGGTGAGTGCCTGGTGAGCTGTAAGGCCAGCAATAGGCAAACCTGCACCTTCAGCAGCTGATACTTCTGGAGGCCTTGCAACTGTCAAACTCTCCTTAGCCACAGCAAATTCAGCTAGTCCACCTCCAGTCTGTCATTGCAAAAATATATTCATAATAGATGGTGGCCATAGCAAATGACATAAATGATGCTGTGTTGCTCATAATACAACCAGAATATGAAATCACCATACCACAGGCCCACAGTAATAATATCTAGGTCTTCTCACAGCCAAATGCCTCACAAAGTGGTAGTACAATGACTTCCTCGGAAATGATAGTCACATAGACAAAAGTAGCATTCAAAACATGATACAGCTCAATATGAAAATTAAGAAGGCGCAAAAAATATCTGGGGCTGGGAATTTTCCTATAGCTTGAATCAACAAATAGGCCAGTGGAATGTCAAACATACATATGTTTCCCGTGAAAGGCTTACCATTTAAAAAGTTAATCTTTCTATCTACAAGGAAAAGCAACCTACGATCAGAAATATAACAGCTTTTCAAATTCCGGGGATGACAAGACACAAAGGTTTCATTAACTTTGATTCATCCAAACAGGCAAGCAGAGCAATGCTCAGCAGATGTCATGACTAGAGATAACCAAGGCCACTCATTGGAAGATTGGCATGGTTCATTTGGAGAGAAAAAGCTAGCACTGATCCTTGAAAATACTTTATAAGGGTCTATGAAATAATAATTTTCTTCCATTGTTGGATTCTAAAGACATCAATTCTGAAGTGGATTCTTTGGCTGTAAGAAGTCCTTTTTATTCCAAAAATTGTTGGGGTTGCACCCAAGTCCGGTTGCACTAAAGTCCTACCAAACTTCAGCACCTGATTAATTGACTGAGCTAACACCCAAAGACACAAATGCCATCAATTTTCCAAATTTATCCACTAGGCTAGTACATTGCTAGTACTTCTTCCACTGTTCATGAGAAATATCCTTTTCTGATTATTCTCAGAATGATTGATGACACACTACCCTACAACTTGTGTGCAAAACTAGCCAGTCATTCAGATTATTACAATATGATAGTGCCTCTTCAGTGAAGAGCCTGCTAGATTGGACTTCTAAAATGAATAAAAATTTGGACATGATTAAAACCAGAAGAATAAGAATGACAACTTACAGCATGGCTAAAAATAGCCACAACTTTATCCCCAGCATTGTAATTCTTGACTCCTGGTCCAACCTTTATCACTTCTCCAGCTACATCAGTACCTGCTCCACCAAAAGTTCTTTAGCCAATGGTTGAAGAAAGGCAACCAAAAGATTAGAAGAAAGAAAAGTGCAATGCTTCACAGAGACCAGTGAACAAGGAAAATTATAATTCAAAGTTGGATACTTTTAATGTAAGTTGCAATCGATATATGATAGTGAGCCAAATTTACTTTTGAGATATAAAGTCTTTACATTTAGAAAAGACCAATTCCATAACAATGGGACCCCATAATTTACCATAAGATTCCCACAAGTGGTTGAATTAAGAGATTTTTTTACCAGTAATTTACTTTTGCTAGTTAATAAACACACAGATATCCCTTAGTGAACAAATAGACACATTTTGCCTACTAAGAACAGCCACTAATGCACAATCCATAAATGTATTGATGCAGATTAAATTACCATGTCGAATCATCCAAATGATATTAAACAAGTCATTATTTAGAATGCACTTCTTGGGATTTTGACATAGTAAGAAAACCCAGATTTGTAAGACAGATGTAAGCTTAAGAGTAAGCTAATAATGTCAAATAAATACAAATATCATTCAGCCGATTAAAAGAAAGAGTCTCAAGAAGATTACAACTTTGAAACGGCCACAAGAAAAAAGTAAACTACCAGGTATATAGGGGAATTTGCGAGGTAAAAAGGGCCGCAGTACCCCTTTCTGCAGTTTCCAGTCAACTGGATTGAGACTAGAGGCCTCCAGTTTTAGCAGAACTTCGTCTTGTTTAGGAGTGGGAATCGGAACTTCAACATGCTGCAACAGGCATAAAAACTCGCAGCTGTTATAACATCAAGTCTCTCGGGCAGTCTTTTAAAGTTCACAAAAGCAGGAAAATGCTGGAAGCACATTTGCAAAAAAGATGTTACCACTTTGCTGTCAACGTCTCAGACCCTTTCTTAGATTCCTTAGAGCAAATCCTGAACTCAACCATTCATTTCTTTCCATTCTAGAAATTTCAGTTTCCTAATGCCTACCCTCTCTTGAAGCTTTCAATCAAAATTTATTTCGATGATAAGGTTTTAAAACCCTTCTTCCCCCTTCCTTTGATCAATAAAGCACTAGACTACCAACCTTAATTGAAATGTCCATTTAAGAAAAAAAATGAACTGCGTATAGACCCCTCTTCTCATATAACACCATGAGATTTTTTTTTTTCCAAGTAAAACTTTATATTTTAATTCTGTTTTCATAAGGGTATCAAATTTCCACTAAAAATCCTTTTAATTTTCACTAAAAAAGACAATAAGACTTTATATTTAAGAACCTTATTTTATATATTTGAATCTTAAATTCCTAATGTTAATGTTTTATGTTTTATAATGGGGAATGGGTGGAGTTACCTCATAGAGGCCAATCAGGTGTTGCAGATGTTCTGGGATAAGAAGATAGTTTAAAGCATGAGGAGGGTTGTTCAAGCAAGTTTATGTCCATCTATGGGGTATAGTTGCAGCAAAACTTGAATGTTTGACTATTAACGACTTCACTCCATGAGGAAAAGTAAGTTAAAAAGAATGTTGTGGAGGGATCAGCCTTAAATTAAAGAAGTTTCTAACTAAGGGGGTTCTGAAACTTGTTCCAACCTCCTCTTCAGGTCTCTCGGGTGATCTAATTGTCTCGTTGGGTTCCTGGGTTTTGAGCTTCTGTTAGCATTGTTTTGAGGGCTTTTTACTTTTGCTGCATTCTGTATTCTGGTGTATCCTTGTAAGCAGGACTTGCTTGCACTTGAGTTTAAACAAGCAAGTTTTTGATTAATGAAATTACTGGCTCGGCAAAAATAAAAAATGATTTATGAAGCAGACATAAAAACAAAACAATATAGGATCTATAATGCCAATACGCAATAACGTCAAACTTATGAAATTAAAATTACGAATACTCTGTCGACACTCTAAGCATAAGTACATAAAATAAAATTCCCACCAGAATACATTTGACATAAAAGAAAATTCATTAAAATTGCAGAAAACTGCAAACATCATTTCTTCGCATCACTTTTGTCAATAAGGAGATTTGACTCACCTCAGAGCAAATCCGTAATTTCCCCTTTTTTTTTTTTTTAATTATAACATACAAAAAACTTGTCCTTGATTTTATTAAACTATAAAAACGTTAGCGATATTGAAGTGGTTTTTCCTCATCCTTACTAAACTATAAAAATGTTAGCGATCATGTATTGAGGAAGAAGTTGTAAAAAATACGATTTTTATTATCTTTTTAGTGAAAATTATAAATCTCTTTTATCTTTTTCATAACAATTTAATATTATTTACTCCTTGAGAAAACAATAGTACTAAGATTTTATTTTTAAAAAAGGTTATGTTATGTGCAAAAAAATCATAAAAAGAAGGTTTATGTCTACCTTTAAAAACGTAAGTCATTCCCTTGTGTTTGAACTTTTGAACCCGGCAAATAAGATAAAATACATAATTGGAATAAAGTAAATTACCTTCAAACCAGAAGCTCCTCCGCCATAACTAGTATACTGAACCGCATGCATCAGATCCTCCGCCATTTTTTTCTGAGAGGAAAGTTTGGTGCGAAGGCAAAAAGACAGAGCAAACTGAGAAGGACAAACACGGGAGGTGATACAGTAACCAGGAATTCCAGATGTGGGGCCCACCTGGACAAATAGACGGATTCCAACGTTCCCGCGTCGAGAGATTTCACTGAACCTCCCATTTTGCGTGGGACAAATTGGTAGGCTGTGAAGGTGAATAAGGAAACAAAACAATCCTAAAGTATTTTTGTCTATATTAGTCGCCTTGGCCTTACCCCAATGTACTTTTTTTTTTTCTATATTTTTCTTCCTCAATCAGTAATAAAATCATTTTTTGTTACACGTGGCTGTTTCTTTGTCAAGTAATTTGGCGGCATAGAATGAGAGAAGATAAGATAATGTCAAAAGCTGACGGCTTCCCAGCTGCTCCGGTCCCCATCAGGCAAAATTTGCCTTGAAAATCAAGTTTTCATCTTTTCTATATTGATTTTTACAAAAAAGAAAAAGAGGATTGGTTGTTTTTTCTTTTCATTAAAGGATGGGCACGAATTTCTTTTTAATTTTCAAAAGAAAACATCAATGATTGAAAAGTCATCCTTTTCTTTTATATGTTTTAATTTGTAAATTTAATTAATGATTGAAAAGTCGGATTGAGAATTGGACCAATGATACTATCCATTCTTAATTTAATCGGTTCAATTTTAATAATTTTTATTAAAAAAAGAAAAACATTAAATATATATTAAATATGATTAAAAGGTATAAAAATGGTTCATCCTTCAATTAGTAATTAAGAGGGTAAGAATTTAAATCTTTTCACTAATAAAAATTTGTTAAAAATAAAGATTTATACTTGATGCAATGTATAGTTTTTATAAACTGTTAGCTTGCCAAATGCTACAACTTTACTAATGAGATAAAATTATAAATTTATTAAAATTTAAAATTAAATATTAATAATTTACTTTAAAAAATACAAAAAAAATTCCTTTCTAAATTTTTGTTCTTCTTCTACTTTTTTTTTTTATCTGTCCAACTTCATCCTCTTATTCTCCTCTTCTTCTATTAAAATTAAGTTTTTCATTTAAACTGGTATGGAATTGGATCAATGTTTTGAATTGTGCTTTAAGGGTACAAAAGGCTGTTCTGGCGTTATGGCCTTTGCTGTTATGGAATTAGGAACAAACTAAGAATGGTTTGTCATTGTTGGCTAAATTTTGTTGTGTATATGAGATGGTTTGACTTCTTGTTGTTCTTAACTATTGTGAAGCTGCCTTTTTGTGTTACAATTGGTTGTTTTTTAAAGGGTTATCACGATTAGTGTTTGTTATTATCTAGATGAGATGTCGCCTAAAACATAAGCAACGACTAGAGACACAGAGGAGCAGAATGTTCTTAACAAGACTTTTGTTAGGCCATATACATCAGTCACACGGGGTCGAGGAAGACATTGTTGGTCCCAAAAAGGAGTGTTAGAGGGGGATGAATCACACTTACAAATAATTTTGAAAGAAATCATTTGAGTCTCAAATCTTTTGAAAGAATTAAGATGGATTGTTTGAAAATTTATTGAGGTTAATGAACACGAAGTAAAGAAAGGTTAAAAGAAATGGACAAAGCGTAATATTTATAGTGATTCAGTCCACCTGACCTATATTCACTATCTTGATTTTCTTAATTAAGAATTTTTAACCCAACTTTATTAAAACCAGTAGAATTAACAGCTTCCAACTAGCTTTTACAAAGTAAACTTTTAACCTAAGCTCTAAACCTTTACAATAATTCTTTAGAGTGTCTTGCACACTTTAATTAGCCACCACTCAACACTAGTAAGTAGTATTGCCAACCTTTGTGAGTGGGTGAGAGAAAAATCTATTTTTCTCTTATTCTTTAGACTAGGGTGAAAGGAAGGGAATAGTGTTTTAGAACACATCCTTGCTAGTACGTTGAAGGTTTGGCAATCCCACCCTCTTGTAGGGATTTCTCTATTCACCATGTGGACTTTTGTTAGAGGCTGCATAAACATTTATTGGACAGCTTTGTCTGCAACAACCGAGCTTGGTGTGAGGTCTCTTAGAGGAGTTGTTTGGTGTAGTTTGGACAAGGAATCAAACTTTCCTTTGTCCCTAAGGTAATGACCAGATCACATATATGTGTTATTGCATTACAAATAATCCAAAAACCCATGAAAGAGACCATGGGTGAAAAGGTCAATTTTAATTGTTATTCTTTTACATTTGTATTTTGTTTTATTTTTGTTATTTGCATTATGATGCATGGTCGGAACTTTCCCATTAGACACATGCTTGATGCCTATTTAGTAAGGTTTGGTGCTAAACATGTGTAATGGGTAAGATACGTGCTTGTTATACCTATCTAAGAAAGGTTAGTGTTAGACATGTTTATTGCATGAGACACATGCTTGATGCCTATCTAAAAAAGCTTGGTGCTAGACATGTGCAATGTGTAATACACATGCTTGTTATACATATCTAACAAAGGTTGGTGCTAGACATGTGTATTAAATGAGACACATGCTTGTTGTTTATCTAGCAAAACTTGGTGCTAGACATGTGTAGTGGGTAAGACACACGCTTGATACCTATCTAGCAAGGATTAGTGCTAGATATGTGTAGTGGGTAAGACACATGTTTGTTATACTATCTAGTAAGGCTTGGTGCTAAACATGTGTATTTAGTGAAACACGTGTTTGTTGCCTATCTACCAACGCTTGATGCTAGACATATGTGGTGAGTGAGACACATGCTTGATGCTTGAAGTAGTGGAGGTTATGGCACTACTCCATTGGTTAAGAGACCTTTGACTTGAATCTTATTTATTTGACAATTCCATTTAGGTGAACACTTAGATTAAATCTTAGAAATGGTGCTCAACTAAGCTAATTATGGGTTTGGATTATGATCTTCCCTTTATGGTGTAATGAGGTTTGATAATTTGATGGTGATGACCTTGTGAGAGAGGCTTATGATGGAAGAATGCAGATTCCCTCTTGTTGGACCTAAGTTGCCATTCAAAAGAACTCAAAATTTATATTCTAGTCAAGAAGGATTGATCCTTGAGGCTCAAAGGGTTGATCCCTAACATCCAAAAGCTGTTTGAAAGCTTTCTGGCTAGGAGGGATCGACCCTTAAATTAGAAAGGGTTGACTTTTAGCATTTAGTAGCCATTTACAATCTTTTTGTTAAGGAGGGATTGACTCCAAGACAAAACCTACAAGATAAGTTCTGTGCGATAAAGATCAACCCCTTGAGGCCAAAAGGTTGATCCCCTGTACCTAAATTAAATTCTTCAATCTTTTTGAGTGTTTTTCAAGGGCCATTGGTGGGTACCTTTCTCCCAACTTCTAAAGGAGTTTTCATACATGTATAAGCTCATCTAATTGATGCACAAAACATTGTTCATCTATGATTTGAATAGGATTTGGCTTTGAAAACAAGGTGCATGGTTTGCAAATAAAGGCATTGTATTATTAATGAATCATGCTTGGCTTATTCCCTTGCATTATTCAGTCTCTATGTTATATTCTTGTTTTCAAACCTTATGTTTTCGGTTTTTAAATACGTGACTTAGTTTAGATCGCCATCTCAGGAGGGATCCTCGAGTCTCGTTTGATATGTATGCTAAGTGGTCAATTATGGAGCTTACTTGTACCAGGTTACGTTCCATTGACAAGTCTATTTTAGTAATGTAACTATAAATATTGGTTTACACTCTTATTTTGTAGCCAAGAATGACAATGTATTTTGGTGCACATAGATATATACATACATACATATATATATATACATATATACATACATACATACATATATATATATACATACATATATATATATATATATACATACATATATATATATATATATATATATGTATGTATAGCATGTGGCTTAGTGTGATGGCTCGAGGGCCCACGTGGGCACATGGGTTGTGTGAGATGGATGGCGTCATGACTTGATATATGTAAGTGGCAAAATGAGCTTGGTGTTTGTTGTTGAATGAAGGTACATTTATGCATTTTGTTGCTGAGGTTTGCAGATATTTGATTATACTTGTGATGGTACTATGTATAGGTGTTCTTGACAAGCAAGGCTTATTTGGATTAAGGGGTCCTATTTTCTTGATTCTTGCACGGGTAGTGACCTGAGATTAGGTTGTGACATCTAGGGTTGCCATAGAAAGTCTTGGGATCACTAGGAGGAGATTGTACTTCAATATTGTCAAAAATAAACTTTGGAATTGCCAAAAAAAGTCTTTGGGTTTCTAGGAAAAATTGAGATGATATTTTTACTTCAAAATTATTGAAAAGAATTATGGGGTTGCCAGAAAATTAAAACTTTAGGGTTGCCAAGAAAACCTGTCATGAAAATCGTAGTTTCCATAGAAAAGAAAACCCTAGAGTTGTGAGAAAAAAACATTAGAAAAAGATTTGCTTTATGATGTAAATTTTACTTTGGCGTTGCTAAAGAATGTTGTGGGTTTATCAGAGAATTAAAGATGAAGATTCTTTAATCTTTAATGTTGCATTGTTCGACAAAAAATGGTCTTTTTCTTTTCTTTAATGTCGCATTGTTAACTATTGATTGATTGGCTTTTATTTAATATCATAACATTCGACAGAAAACATTGGAATTTATGATGCAATAATGCTGAATTCTTCTAAGATATCTTCGGCAAATCATCAATGTTTGAGATTGAAATTTTATGAGATACCCCCTCATAAGAATGTAAGAAGTTATTCATGATACCCATATGGCGGGAAAAGACTGAATGAAATTGATTTTCTAAGTTTGCAAAAGATGATGCTTTGAAAAAAATTGATCCATGCCCTTTGGAGGGAAAACATTGAGTGGGGATGCATATTTTATGCGTTTATTTGAAAAGAGTAAGCAAGATTGACCATAATTGATCAAGAACGATTAAAATATTCATACCAATGTATGAAAAGATGGTTAACTTTCTTTAGGACATAAGGCAACTAGAAAGGACTAATCAAGTCAAAGAATCAAGTGCCTAATCCATGAGATGATTTTCGAAAAGTGTTCATTTTAAAATGATTTATGGAGACTTTTAGGAAACTTTGAAGAGCACATTTGTCAGTCAAATTTTGAAAGATATCTTTACCACACGTCAAAAGTATCCAGATGGTGAGTGAGCAAAAAGCACATGAAAAATTGTGAGAAGATAATTTCATGAATGACTTTCGCTTGAATTTTGCTGGATTTTCTTTCAGCTTCATAACGGTTTATGTGGACATGATTCCTCAAGGCTATGTTGCAAACCATTGGTCAAAGTGATGTTGTAAGAACAAATGATGTATCTATAAAATGACTTCACATGATTCCGGCACTAAATGAAGCGTTGAAAAGCTTTTTGATTTGAAGCCTTTTTGTTTAAAATGATCAGCATTAAGCTCATGTTAAAAATAACTTTATTTTTTTTTTTTAAATTCAAATTGATCTTTCTACTCAAGAGAAAATGCCGATTTATCTTCCACCATTGTGAACCCAAGACCTACGTCAAAGGATGTAAGGATATCAATAAAATTAGATATGTCACATAATTTTCTTTTGTCAATATAAAAGACTTTTTTTTTAATAAAATTTATATTTTAATATAATAAAAAATAAGAATTTTGTTAAAAAATTTTGAGATGGTTTAAAGATTTATTTCTTGTTTTAATAAAAAAAAAATGCTCAAAAAAGACTCCCTGTAGTTTAATCTTTTATTCTACAATTTTTAAGAAGTTTTAAATTTTGAAACATGATCACATTGCGAAGTGAGAGATATGTTCAATTGATATGAAAAATGCTTATTGTAAGATGCATGCAAAATTAATGATGTATCATCAAGCATTTGATTGGATTTGAGAGAAAATGGAGTAGGAGTTCATATAACTCTTTAGAACCTTCTCTTTTTTCTTGTCTCTTTGGAACTTTCTAAAATATTAACTTTAGAACCCATTTCAGATAAAGAATTTTATTGTGTGTGTTTCTTTACTCCTTTTCTCCTCTCCCCTCTCTTTTAGTTTATCTCATTGGTGATCAAACATTTGATAAATCTAAGCTGCCAAAATGGCATCCTCAGGCTTCATTTGCTAGAACCAGGTTTTCCACTTACAACACAAAATAATGAACTTTTGAAACCCGGCTGCTTTACATCCAGAGTCTAATCTTAAGCATTTGCAAAAAGCCTAAAAGCATTCATAAACAAAGTTCACATATCCTAATTATCCACAGTGTCAAATCCCGATTATCCCAAGTATCATATGCAATTGATAACAAAATACACTGCACAGCCAGCAACATGATCTCCAAACATCAGTGTTCTAAATACCAGCAAAGCACAACAAAAAACCCCACCTTATCATTTGCATTGTTCAATAATGAGTACTTATGAGTATGTGAATGCCTCATAAGCAACCCCAATCACTGAACTGTATAAAACTACAGTAGGTATCACTTACACTTCATAAACTAAGACTCCACAATAATCTTCCCAGTGGCATGGCCATCAATGCTCTTAGCCCAAGCATCTTCAGCCTTACGTAGGGGATGCTTTGAATCAATTACTGTCTTAAGCTTTCCTTCCTCCACCAACTTCACAAGATAGTCAAGGTTCTTTTTCTTAGGTATCAGCATTAATGGAACCAGCTGCTTCTTCGAGAAGGTAAGCTTTTTCAAAGCAAAAGTCATTAAAGAACTAGGGCTAGGAGTAATATCTATTACCTTCCCATTTGCACTCAAATTAGGCTCAAAGGTAGACCAAGGAATGCCCACTGCACAGTGGATCACTGAATCATATTTGCGACCAGAAGGGCTCTTCAGAGCCGCCCCATCAGGAGTCCTGTAGTCAAGAACCTCATCTGCCCCCAGGCTCTTGACAAGATCCATGTTACGAGCCCCACAAGTGGCTGTCACATGTGTGTTTCCAAGCTTTGCCAGTTGAACGGCATACTGACCTACGCCACCTGAAGCAGCAGTAATTAGGAGGTTTACTTGCTGGCTGCTTCTGTCAAGCTTGACCCCAGCAGACTGGGTGAGTGCCTGGTGAGCTGTGAGGGCAGCAACGGGCAAACCTGCACCTTCAGCTGCTGATACTTCTGGAGGCCTTGCAACTGTCAAACTCTCCTTAGCCACAGCAAATTCAGCTAGCCCACCTCCAGTCTGTCATTGCAAAAATATACTCATAATAGAAGATGGCCTGAGCAAATAACATAAATTATGCTGAATTGCTGATGATACTAGCAGAAGATAAGATCACCATACCACTGGCCCGCATTAATAATATCTAGGTCTTCTCACAGCTAAATGCCTCGCATATTGATAGTAATATCACTTCCTCAAAAATGATAGTCACATAGACAAAAGATGATTGCATTCAAAACATAATACAGCTCAATATGAAAAGTAAGACGGTGCAAAAAAATCTGGGGCTGGGGATTTTCATATAGCTTGAACCAACAAATAGGCCAGTGGAATGCCAAACATACATATGTTTTCAGAGAAAGGCTTACCATTTAAAAAGTTAAATCTTTCTATCTACAAGAAAAAGCAACCTACAATCAGAAATATAACAGCATTTCAAATTCTGCGGATGACATCACACAAAGGTTTCATTTACTTTGATTCATCGAAACAGGCAAGCAGGGCAATGCTCAGCAGATGTCATGGCTAGAGATAACTAAGGCCGCTCATTGGAAGATTGACATGGTTCATTTGGAGCAAAAAAAGCTAGCACTGGGCCTTGACAATACTTTATGTGGGTCTATGAAATACTAATTTTATTCCATTGTTGGATTCTGAGGACAAATTCTGAAGTGGATTGTTTGGCTGTATGGAATTCCATTTTTTGTCTTTTCAGGAATTGTTGGGGTTGCATGCAAGTCCGGTTGCACTAAAGTCCAACCAAACTGCAGCACCCAATTAATTGATTGAGCTAATACCCAAAAACATAAATGCCATCAATCCTCCAAATTTATCTACCATGCTAGTACATTGCTTGTGCTTCTTCCACTCTTCATGAGAAATATCCTTTTCTGATTATTCTCAGAATGATTGATGACACACTACCCTACAACTTGTGTCCAAAAATAGCCAGTCACTCGCATTATTTCAATATGATAGTGCCTCTTCAGTGAAAAGTCTGCTAGGTTGGACTTCTATACTGATTACAAATTTGGACAAGATTAAAGCCAGAAGAATAAATATGACAACTTACAGCATGGCTAAGCATAGCCACAACTTTATCCCCAGCATTGTAATTCTTGACTCCTGGTCCAACCTTTATGACTTCTCCTGCTACATCAGTACCTGCTCCACCAAAAGTTCTTTAGCCAAGGGTTGAAGAAAGGCAATCAAAAGATTAGGAGAAAGAAAAGTGCAATGCTTCTCAGAGATCAGTGAACAAGGAAACTGATGATTCGAAGTTGGACGCTTTTAATGTAATTTGCAAATGAAATATGATAGTGAGCCAAATTTACTGCTGAGATATAAAGTCTTAACATTTATAAAACACTAATTCCCTAACAATGGGACCCCATAAATTATCATAAGATTCTGACTAGTGCTTTAACTAAGAGACCTTTTGACCAGTAATTTACTTTTGGTGGTTAATAAATACAAAGATATTCCTTAGTTAGCAAATAGACACATTCTGTCCATTAACAATAGCCTTAGGTAACAAATAGACACATTTTGTCTATTAACAACAGCCACTAAAGCACAATCCATAAATGTAATTGACGCAGAGTAAATTACCATGTTGAATCATCCAGACGATATTAAACAAGTCATTATTCAGAATGCACTGCTTGGGAGTTTGACATAGTAAGAGAACCCAGATTTGCAAGACAGATGTAAGTTTAAGAGTAAGCTGATAATGTCAAACGAATACAAATATCACTTGCGGATTAGAAGAAACAGTCACGAGAAGATTACAACTTTGAAAAGGCCACAAGAAAAAGGTAGACTACCAGGTATGTAGGGGAATTTGCGAGGCAAAAAAGGCCGCAGTAACCCTTTCTGCATTTTCCAGTCAACTGGATTTAGACTAGTTGCCTCCAGTTTTAGCAAAACTTCGTCTTGCTTTGGAGTGGGAATCGGAACTTCAACATGCTGCAACAGGCATAAAATTCGCAGCCGTTATGCCATCAAATCTCTCAAGCATTTGGTTTTTTAAAGTTTATGAAAGCAGGAAAATGCTGGATGCACATTTGCAAAAAATATGTTACCACTTTGCTGTCTGCAAATCCTGAACTTGACCATCCATTTCTTTCCATACTGGAAATTCCAGTTTCCGAATGCCTACCCTCTTAAAAATATCTCAAAGCTTTCCATCAAAATTTATTTATTCAATGATAAGGTTTTAAAACCCTTCTTCCCCCTTCCTTGATCAATAAAGCACCAGACTAACAACCTTTTTTGAAATGTCCACTCAAAAAAATTAAGATAAAATACAAAACAGTAATATAAACACAACCCAAATCACATAATTGGAATCAAGTAAATTACCTTCAAACCAGCAGCTCCTCCGCCATAACGACTGTATTGAACCGCATGCATAAGTGTCTCCGCCATTTTTTCCGAGAGGAGGGGAGATAAAACCGAAGCCCCTTTTAAGTTTAAAGGCAAAAAGAAACAGGGAAGGTGGTAGTAGAGGATATCTTGGCCGTTTGATACTTGGATTTATGGTAACCAGGTATTCATATGTAGGGTCCACATGGATAAATAGACGGCCATACCCCTATTCCAACATTTTCGCAGGAAGCCTCGTAACACAACAGAGCGAAAGATTTCACTGAATTTCCGATTTTGCGTGGGTGAAATTGGTAGGTTCTAGGAGGTGAATAAGAAAACAAAACAATCATAAAAGGTGTCGGCCAGACAAGAAGCTAAATCATATATTACTTGTTTGATTCACGAAAACAAATAAAAATAAAATAAAATAATTTTTTTTATAAAAATAAAATATAATAATTATTATTTAGTTTAATATGATGAATGGAATAGAGTAAGAATAATTATTATAACTGTATTTAGTTGATAAAAATAATTTTAAAATAAGAAAAAAATAGAAAATAAAAAGATAAAAATAACTTTTATTATCTATATTATTATTTATTATTATTTTATTTTTTAAATATTAAAAATTTATTTATAATTTAATAATTAATATTATACAATATTAATATATTATTTATAATTAAAATGTTATTATGATTATTTTTATTTTATTTTATTTTTAAATATTAATGTTTTATAATTTATTTAAAATATTAATATTTTGATAATTTAAATATTAATATTTTATTTATAATTTAATCATTGAAATTTTAAAATAATAATATTTTATTTATAAATTAACTATAATTATGATTAAAATATTAATACTTTTAATTAATTTTTAAACTCAAAATATTTTTTAATATATAATTGAAAACTTAAACTCTTTATTATAATAAGATTTATTTAATCAAAAACAAAAATACTCTTTATATAATTTAGTAAAATCTATACCAAAAGATAAAATTAAGGTAAACTTTTTCTTTTTTAATCATTTAATTTTTATTTTTATTAAATTTACAATTTATTATTAAGTATTAGTATAATTTTTTATTTTGTATTTTTTTAATTTATATTTTCACTTAAAAATTTTAAAATTAATATTTTAAAAATATTAATATTTTATTTATAATTTAAATATTATTATGGTTAAAATATTAATATTGTTTAATTTTTTAATATAAAATATTAATTTTATAAGTTTAAGTTTGTAATTTTTCAAAGAAAGTAAGGACATTTTAATTCAAAATATTTTGAATTATATTCCCATGTGCATGGAATAACTAATACCATAGGGAGAGGTGATATTAGCTATTTCAAAGTTTAGGACACTTTTGAAGACTTCCTCTATAAACATACAAAACATAGAAAATTTTTTTTTGAGGGAATAGAGGGGAAATGGCTTAGCCATTCCCCCAACCAAACATGCTAATAGTTCATAGTAAAAGTCTACCTAAAACTACATGTCATACTTTATAATTAATAATCAGGTGACACTGTATAATTGTATATTTCATGATGGCATGCTTCATAGTAAAATAATATAACAATCTTAATGGTATACAAACTACATGGCATACAAATATTACAACCCTAATATCAGCATACATCTAAATGACATGTCATAGTTACATTGATCTTAGTAATATATGCATCTATATGGCATTGTTGGTAAATCATGCACTCAACTTACACAAAAACATAGAGGATACTAAATTTTTTTTGCCAAAGTAAATCAAATTTTGGTATGTTTAACATAAATTATCCTACCGACGAGGAAGAAGATAAGTAAACCTTTCAACCGTAGCTGTTGAAATTCACAACGTTCAAAATTTTGATTGTTGAAACTTCCAAGCATCAAGAGTAAGACTTGTTGCAAACCATAAGATGTTCAAGTGTCCAATCTTCGACAGTGATTCACAAAAACGACAAGTGAGAAAATCCTTAAGAAGAGAGGGGAATGCCTAAGTCCATATCAAATGTTAGCAACGGGTTCGATTTTCTTCACAAGAATGTCAAAGAGTAGGTTATGTTATTTGGTGCAGCCTAAATATTCATTTATATTGGAAACTTCACTAATACTACTCCTAGTGGAATTTGTGTAACTTTTATGCTATTTATAAAATTATCCAATTCAATTGAACCCTTTTCAATCAAATCCTTGAAGTTTTAATTTCTTTATAATTAAATCTAACTTAATTTACTATTTTAATTTCCCTCATAGTCACTTTCGACATATGCAACCTATTAGGTTCTTAACATGTTGATAATAAATATGAATTATAATCCTAAGTCGAATAAGATAAGAAGAATCAACTCCTTTGCATATATTATCATGTTCAAATTGATTAATTTACTTTCATAAATCAAGATTGACATTTAGCAATGTGTCATGACCATCAAATGTTAAAAGAAGTTAGTGTGATTTGACTAAACCTTTAAATGCACAATTTTACCATGTAATTTAATCTTTCAATCAACTAGTATCCCAATTAGATGTAGAACATGATTTAGTGTCTACTTTAGATATGTCTTAACTATGTTAGCTCTTGAAGCTTGTTATTAACTGATTAATGAAATTAGGAAACTCCTTTCTAAATCTTCATTTTACCTTGACGAAGGATTTCCTTGAATTAATACATGTTAAGTTGCAATGGGACATTCCCCTTAGAATCACTTAAAATAATGAATCCAATATTTGTCATTCATCTATCTCCATATACTTCATGCTATACCCAATATATTTCCTATTATACATCCTTGGCTAGGGAAACATAAGACAATATCAAAGTACATTCCACATACAAGATAACCTAATGATTTCAAGTCAAATGATCACTTAAACTATCATATGATAATTTATTTTCATGAACACTTGAGTAAAATACCAAATAGACTTTTTATTGTTAGTAATGTTTAGTGACCTTGTTCATCAAACAAGCATGCATATGTTATAATTATAACATTTTATAATTTCTTTAACAAAGCATGTTTATTTCATGGGCTTTTTCTTAATAGTAAATAATAACAATTAGGGTAAAATTGTCACGACCCAAATCCCGGGCCATGACCGGCGCATGGACTCAATGGATATAGCCCACTAAGCCCAAGCAAGTCTATCTATGTGACCTGTTCATTATTCCATCAAAGTTACTAAAGTCACATTTCATAATTTCGAATCAAAATAATGCTAATCATTGCCAACTTGTAGTGGCATTACCCATCAAAATATACATATATTGTCTACAACATGTATCTTAATAATTTACATCAGGTTTGTCTATACATCTCAAAAAGGAGACTCGATTTTCAGGAGAGAGACTCGGACGAAAGTACAGCTACTGAATGTCGAGACACGTACCAAGAGTCGAATCTACGAGGATACCTCGACCTAGTTATCGACTGCCTTCTAATATGAAAACATGAAGTTGAAAACGGTGAGTACAAACTCAGTGAGTGAACATAAGAAGGGAACAAGCAAACGAGAAGGAAAGTTTAAAGAACTCATTATGCATTTATTTTCAAAACAATGCTATTAGTTTTATTCTTATTAAAACCCCTCATGTAAACCTCACATTAGTAAATCACTTGATGAAAAGGGTCCATGCTCAACAAAGGATTTGGAGGGGGAAAACTTTAATAGCATTCATGCAAATCAAGTCTAGTAAATGACGGGTCAGTAAGAATGCCTTTCCGCTGCAGCGAAGTTCGGCTCATATTATTAGCGGGACGATGGTTTTCTCAACTAGCTGAGGGTTTTTCTCTAAACCCTTCATTTTTGACTTAGTTAATTAATTCCTTGATGTTGGAGGTCAATGATCCACTATGGTGTTAAAAGGGTGAAAAATATGGCAAAAATCAATAAGGTAGTCAAGTGAGACAAAAAGTTTCTCGCTGTAGCGAAATTCGGCTGGCTAAACAGAGAGTTTCTCGCTGCAGCGATAATGATTCTCGCTGTAGAGAGAACCAAGTTTGGTAAAAACCCTCACAACTTGAGAGTTTCTCGCTGCAGCGAAATTGAATCTCGTTGCAACGAGAAACAGAGCACCAAGAAAAAGTTTTCATTCTCCTCAAGAAAAGGCCATCCTGCTGAAATGACAAAAGCAACATGAAACACATATAAATTCTCAAAATTCAACATGTCAAATTTTCACATGCATTACAACCATACACCGTATATGTATGTATGTATATATATATATGTATATATATGTATATATATATATATGTATATATATGTATATATATATATATGTATATATATGTATATATATATATCAATAATCATGCACACCCTCCCATCATTATCAGCTCATATGCACTCCCACTAGCATATGGTTGGGTCAGCATCGGCTTATGCGCACTCCTACTCACACATAGCAGGGTTAGCATCGGCTTATGCGCACTCCCACTTGCATATAGTCGGGTCAGCATAGGCTTATGCACACTCTTACTAGCATATAGCCGAGTCAATATCATTACACAACTTTATTTGTATATATATATATATATATCAACACAATATAGGAGCACATAGGTCCGTCCTTTTACACATTTAACATTTTAGCAACATTAAGACATTTTATCAAGGGCTTGTTCCCCGACACACATTTTGAAAGAAAAGTTGGTTAAAATCATTCAAATATTTTGTGCAAATACATTCACATTCCCAAAACAAATTTTGAAATGCAAGTTCACTCATCGGTATTTCGTTGAACCTTTAGTCAACTCTAACTTCTCTAATGATCCAAATGGGGCGATGAGGATTCGTTGGAACCTACCATCACATTAGCATCATCATTATGTCAATTCACATGCTTATAAATTCTAAAAGTTTTCTCTTTGCTAGCTTCCAATTGTCATTTAAAGGGCTATCTATTTTCACTATCCTAATCACTCTAAAATGAATGAACAACTTCAACTACAAAATATTCACAAGTCAAATCTCTAGCCATTCTCAACACTAAAAATTCAACTCTAATTTACTACTTAGCTTAATAGCTTTGTAACTTTGAAATTCTTTTCAACAATTCTCCAAGCTATTATAAAAGCTCTTTTTTTCTCTCTCTAAAACACTTAACTAGTGAGAGAAAATATGAAAATAAGATTTTTCAAGGATTTTAAAGTGAGAAAGTGAAGGAGTACGAGGGTTTTATGCAAAAGTGCACAAAAGTGTAAAAAATTAGAGCTATTTTGAAAAAAGTTATGGAGCTTTTATATCAAGCTTTCATGGAGGATGAAAGCAACGTAAGATGAGAGGAAGAAGAAGAAGAAGAAAAGCTGCTGGAGAATGAAAAACTGTTGGAAGAAAGAGATATTTATAGCTCAAGCTTATCCACTCCACTTAAATTACCAAAATGCCCTCAACAAGTTAGCTTGTTCTCTTCCAATCCTTTATGCAATCTTTTTACTCTTTTGACACTGAGACAAGGTCCATAATGGTCTAGAAATGCTCGGGTTCATAAAAACTTAAAAATTTGAGCCCGAGGTAAAAAATGACCATTTTACCCCTACCGTGGAAATCATCATCATTTTTATTTCCTTTGTCATTTGACCCATATTTTCATCATTCATTTATGCCTTAGGCCTACTTAGGCCTTAATATTATTTAAAACTTACTTTTAAGGGTTTACTAAGGAAATAACGAAATTACCCCTGATTAGGGATATCGCGTCTACTTCTATCTACGAATCTATAAAGGTCAAAGTCTCACAAAAATACTCTCACCTCCTTAAGTTTTAGTTAAAATTCCAAGCAAATCTATTAGTTTTCGAAATAGACACTTCGCCTTTAAAAAAACAAACATCGTTAACAGAGATTAAGAAAAAAACTAAAATGCCTTTTCTTGTTTTATTAATTTTAGAAATTATTATTATATTTAAAAAAAGCACCAATTAATGCTCCCTATCTCCCCAAAAAAGGGGAGCACTAGAGGGGAACACTAGATCGGTGCTCCCTTAAGGAGCCCTAACCCGATCAGGGTTCTTCAAGGGAGCTCCGATGTTCCCTAGGGAGCTTTTTCTTTTTTAATTAATAAAATTATATAATAGTAATTTTAAAAATTAATGAAGGGTAAGTTTATCATTTTACCCTGGCCACGTCATCAAATTGACGAAAACACTAACGGTTGACTAACGACTGAACTTATATATTCAATGAAATTTTTTTTTGGTGGAGTGTCCATTTTGAAAACTAATGGGCCTCCATGTAGTTTCGATCAAAACTTAAGAGGTAAGGGTATTTTACCCTAACAATTATATATAAACACATAGATAATGAAAACTTTTATTAATTAAATGTAATGCAAAATATATCAAGAATATATCTGTACACTGAACTAATTGGCTATAAGTGTACATTAATTCTAATGGGAATGTTCATTTTTAATCCTAACCTCATAATGTTATCGGGCATACTAATTTCTAGATAATAAATGTTCATGTGGATAGGTTGTATCCATTTTGTCATGCTTAAGAGTTTAAGTATTACCAAGATGAAATCGTTTAGATGTGGGTTCAAAGATTGAATTGACATGGGTCTTGGGTTAGACCATTTAGGTTAAAGATTTGATTTGGACTTGTCTAAATTGACAATTTAGGTTCATTTAGTTCATCTAGGCTCAATTGGGCCATTTAGACTTATTTTGCTCATCTGGGCTTTTGGACTCATTCTAGTCAAATCTTAGGTTTCTGGTCTCCTTTTTAAATTTTGGGCTCTCTTTGGATCTCTAAATTACCTTCAGAGTTTTTACTGGTTTAATGGTCAAGCAATTAAAATAGGAAAAAAGAGAATGTTTTTAATTTTAAGTTGTGTGAAAATAAAAAGTGGATGAAAGGTTTTTTAGTTCGAGTGAAATGGAATTAATGATCAAGATCGATTTAAAAGCCCTTTTTTGTTTGTGGAATGGCCTAGGGGTTATACTTTTAACCCTTAGGGGTTGATCCTTGTGCTCTAGAAACATTCTATTTCGTGGGGGTGCCTTTCAGCGTCGACCTTTTAATTAAGGAAGTTTAATCTTACAAAATAGAATGCCTTCCCAGCATTCTATTTGCTAGAAGATCGACCATTTTCTCCTTATGGGTCAATCTTTATAAAACAGAATGCCTTTCAAGCATTCTGTTTGCTAGGGGATTGACTTTCTCCCTTTAGGGGTCAATCCTTGCATTACAAAATGTAAAGTTTGGACTCCAAACTCTTAGGGATCAACCATTCTTTCCTAAAGATTGATCCTTCATGCCTTAACTTGCAAAAAAATTGATCATTTCTAAGCTTAATTTCCTTTCGACTTTTCCTTCAAACCTTTACAACTCTAAATTATGGATTTTTAAGGATAAAAAGTGAAGATTTTTGGTTTAAGGAGGCATTTCTAAGCACATCAAGTAAACTTGTTCTTTTATTCTTGTATCAAGATTTGAAGTTTCATAATACTTCTCTAAGTGACCCTCACTATAGTCACACATATAAGATTTCCTCAAGCTAAGCAAGCAAGTTTACCAATTTATCTTCAAATAAAAATCGAGGGTATCATAATATGTCTCATGTTGTCATGCATGTATCTAAAATGATATAGGTGTGCTAGAAACCTTGGGTGGTCAACTAACCATTTAAATAATGCAAACAATATCTAATTATCGAAAGTAAATGTAAAATTACATACAAAAGTTATTCATAAAACTTGAAATAACATAAAAGCCTACTATCATACATATGTTATATTAGATGCAAAACTATGAAAATGCCCTTAAATTACATGATCATAGCAAATGATGAAAATTCCTTTAAAATTTGAATATTTCATAATAAAAAACACACCTAGGATTACATGACATATTTCATTATTAATAGCCATGTGGCATATTGCACGATATACTTCATGGGAAAATGGCATGACATACTTTTATCATAGTATAGCAACAATGTCATACTATAATTAAAATGATTCTAATAGCATACAATATACATGGCATACTAATATGATAATCTTACTATCAACGTATATCTAAATGACATAGTCTAATTACAATAACCTTAGTAACATACGCACACACACACACACACATACATAATAAATGTTCATGTGGACAAATTGTGTCTCATGTTTTTCTAGCTTATGATTTTTGATATAACTAAGATATATTTGCTTAAATATAAGCACCTTAGGTGAAAGGTAAGGCTCTCAAGCCAATCATAACTTGTCGCTATCAAAGCACTTGAAAACATGTAAATCATTTTGCCACTCATGGCTACAAACTCATAAATAATCATCTATCAACATATATCATATAATTGAAAAATAAAGACCGACTTATCAGTGGAACATGACATGATCCTCTAAGTTGTAAGTGGTTGCTAGAACACTTACCGAGAAAGAATGGATCACATTTTCGAGACATTGGCTACTCGAGAGCTATCTCACTGATTTGCCAAAAAAAAATAGAAAACTAACATGTGAGTTACAAAGACTCCGTGAGTGAATACAGATAAGGGGACAAGCCAAGAAGAAGACTTTTTCATAACCAATAAGTTGCATAATCATGTCATTTATAAATCTCCTTGTTTCTTTCAAACTTTTGAAACATGTTCAAAACCCTTTTGTAAGGATTTTGTTGATACCATACTTGCATAAATCATTTAGAGTGAAATAAGAGTTATTTGCCTTTGAAAAAGCTTATAAAACAACTTGAAAACACTATATTGTGAAGCATGTATCAATACATTTGGCGTATATATCGGTACTTTTTACACAAAATGCTTTTTAGGGCATCCTATCCTAAATGTATCGGTACATGTTCTTTATGTCTCAATTCTTTAGGTATAAAACTTATTTTTCTAAATAATTTCCTACATTTTCTAATTCTAAACAAAAAAATCCTTCTATTCAAATGGATTATCTTTTAGGTTAAGTTTCACTTGAACTAAGCTCTATTTCATCATATCCTTGTCTATATCAAATCATACTAATTCATTCAAACATGTATGTAGCATAATCATATCGTCATCTAACCGCTATAATATTTCTAACAAGCATTAATACTGCCACGACCCAAATTTCGGGCCATGTCCGGCGCATGGGCCCAGTGGACGTAGCCCACTAAGTCCAAGCAAGCCTTTTTATGTAATCCCGTTCACTATCCCATCAATTTTTCATCACCATTACTAGACCATCATTTGTAATTTGCAACTAGATATATTTTCATAATACAACATCGATACCAAAAATTTACATTTGTATGATCTCAAAATAAGGTTATTCATAACCATCTCATAATGGCACCATCATTCCAAACTATACACGCATCGTTGGCAAGTGATTCCTAGCAATTTACATTTAATGTACATGTACTCATATAAAAGACTTCTGACAACCAGTAGAGTGACTTTGGTGAGGGTACGGCTATCAAATGCCATGATACCTATCAAGAGTGAATGCAAGTGGACGCCTTAGTCCCGATCCCAACTATCTACAGATCTGAAAACATGCAATTTAGAAGAGTGAGTATAAACTCAGTGAGTGAACATAAGAAAGGAACAAGCAACGATAAGGAATGTTTTAGAAAACATGATGCATTTATGATAAAACCATGCAATTTAGTCCAATTTTTGGTTAAAACCCCTCATTTCAAACTTTGAATGTTTAATCCCTTAATGTTACAAGATCCATGATAAACCTTGAAGTTGAATAGAATGAAAATTTCAGCAACGACCAAGCAATACAAGCAACAGAGGGTTCTCTCGCTGCAGCGAAAAGGCATTCTTGGTTTACATATGCTTTAGTTTTTCAAGTATATCTCCCACTGCAAAAGTCTAATTGACATGATTTTTGGGTCATTAGAAAGCTAAGAGGCTGGATACAACTTTGATGTTTTCCACTTTATCCAGTTCTAACCAGAATGTGGTCAAAATCTTTGTCAAAGTGAAAGCACTGCACCAAAATTTTTGGAACCACGAGAGAGTTTCTCGTTGCAGCGAGAATGAATCTCGCTGCAACGAGAAGCTTCAGGAAATTTCTCGCTGCAGTGAGAATCAAGCTAGTGTAACCCCTCCCAACCCGAGAGTTTCTCGTTGCAGCAAGAATCAATCTCGTTGTAGTGAAAAACAGAGCAATTTAGTTAAAAGAGGTATTGTTACATCAAAAAGCCATTTTCTTGCTGAAATGAAAAGCAATTTAGGAGCAATTAACAATGCCAACATACAATACAATCACAATTATTTTCATAAACTTTCTATAACATATATATATATATATACATACATCATCATGCATACCATCTCGCCATACTTAGCTCATTTGCACTCCTTACACGCATAATGCAATATCATCATCATCAGCTCATGTGCACTCCCACACCGCACATAGATGGGTCCTCATTATCACACAAAAAGAGCATCCAAAGCATAATATACATATCAATATAATGTGAGAAAGCATGAACTAATCATATTGCACATTTCACAAGATAAAAACATTTCATCAAGGGCTTGTTCCCAAAGTATATTTTTAAAGCAAAAACAAATGAAACTTTCAAATGATTTATTTAAACATGTAGGCACTTCCCAAAACATTTTGAAATGCAAGTTCACTCACCAGTTTTTGTTGATGTTTTGGTGGGCTCTAACTTCGATTAATGTTTCGAATGGAGGTGTGGGGTTTCGTTGGAACCTATCACACACAACAACATCGCCATCAACCCAACTAGGCATTAACACCATTGCCAAAGCTATTTCCTAAATCAAGTTCTACTAGTCATCCATAACTAACTTCCAACTACTACTAAATGGCTATTATTTGCACTACTCTAGTCACACTAAAAATGAATAAACAACCTCAACAATAAAACACTCACAAATCTAATTACTAGACATTATCAACAACTAAAGAGATTAACCTTAACTCATACTCACCTTTATGGTCTTTGTAGTTGAATTCTTTTTCGAAATTCTTTAAGTTAATAAGGGAAATCACTCTTTCTCTCTCTCTACACGTCCAGTTAGTGAGTGAATGTACTAAAAAAAGACTTTTGAAGGCTATTAAGGTGTAAAAGTGGAAGAGCATGAAAAACCCTATGAAGGAGTGGGCAAAAACATGAAACTTGGACTTTCTATAAGAGATTTATGGAGGATTCAAGGCTTTTTTCCCATTGAGGGTGAAGAAAACGTGAAATGGAGAGAAGAGATGGATGGAAGAAGAAGCTACTGGAAGTTGCTGGAACTTAGATATTTATATCTAAAGTTTATCAAATTCATCATGTAAATTACCAAAATGCCCTTAACAAGGTCACTTTGTCTTTCTCTCATCTTTTGTATTACCTTTTTACTCTTTTGACACTGAGACAAAGTCCATAATAGTATAAAAATACTCGAGTTCACGAAAACGTAAAAATTTAGACCCGAGATGTAAAATGACCATTTTGCCCATATTATGAAAATTATCAGTGTTTCTATCTTTTTCATTTATTTTTCCATCATTCATTTGTTCCTTAGGCTTACTTAGACCGTAATAACATTAGAAAACTACTTCCAGGAGCTCACCATGAGAAATGATGAAATTACCCTTGGTTCGTGTTATCGCATCTACTTTTAGTTACGGGTCTATGAAGATCGAGGTTTCATAATATGAAGGTACTGAGTGTCACAAATACTTACTAACTATGAGTGGTGCCTGCCTCAACTCGAAGCAGATATTGGTCAAATCTTCACTACCTTGGATTTCTAAAGCTAGTGTGAGTGGCATCTTGCCTCACCCACATTTGAGTGGTACTTGCCCCAACTCAAAACGGATAGTGGACAAAATCCCCACTACTTTGGGTTCTTTATGTATAAGATCTTTCATATCCATATCTCATCTCATGACTATATAAAAATCATGCTTATAAATCGTTCTCATAGTTAACTTATAGTTACGTGGAAAAATACATTACATACAAATTCATAAGCATACATTACATATTCATTCATAAACTCGTAGGTGGGAATATCTACATCCCCCAAGCATATAGGCAATTATACTCATTATACCATTTGAATTCATTTTGAAGGAAACCATTGAAAAGGCTTATCTCCCTTTGTTGAAAATTATATAGTCGATTCGAAAAACTTCTTTAAAATTATTGGATTCAAAACATTTAAACATTCATCATAAAAATGGTATTTAATCATGTAGGACAAAACACTTCAATAAATCATGCTTGCTTTACATATACCAAATACTTGAAAAAGTGTATCCACTCACTTATTTGAATACTCAACTTCTACAAATGATTAAGACTTCACTCTGGCAAATTCCTCAGAGTTTTGATAGCACCTAAAGCGTTCAACAATCATTGCAATCAATACTCAAACTAGGAATCACATAATAATTCTTGTAAGCCATTTTGAAGCTAGTCGAGTTCATGTAAAACTAATTTTCTAGCTCAATACTAATTGTTCTTCACTTAACTTGTAGCATAAACATATAAATCTTCCTTTATTCTTTACCTTGGTGAGCTATTTAAGATTGAACCACTTTGGAAACCTTAACTTCTTCAAACAATCACGAAATTTGTTGAAACATTTGAAATCAATCAAGGAAATCTAAATTTTAGAAGATCAAATGTTACCTTTGCTTGTTAGAAAACCCAAAACCAACTTTTAATCTTCAAATTTTTGAAAATGAGGATTTTTTATAGCAAAAAGGGTTCAGGGTGTTGGGAGTTAAGAGAAAATAGTGAAAAAGGCAACTAAGGGTTTAGCTTGAAGAAAACATGCCTTTAAGGGAAATTTTTAAATAAAAAAAGTATCATTTTACCCTTTTTATTTTTGAAACCTGATGCTAAAGTATCGATACCTTGGGTCTAGGTATCTATATCTTTGGAGTAGAACATTTTTTCTCAAGAGGCCTCGATTAAAAGCATTGATACTTTAATGAAGGTATCGATACTTTTCTAGAAAATCATGTGTCTCAATACCACATGACAAGTATTGAGATTTGTTCATTAGAAACTTTTTCTATGTTTCAAGTATCGATACCTCTTGAATGAGTATCGATACTTTTGATCCAGAATGTTATTTTTTAGTTAAAAACCGAACCTTTTGGTCCTCTTTTAGTCTCAACTTTCCAATAAACTTATTTGAGATCACATAGTGCATGTTTCCAAGTTTAAAAACACTTAAAATCATTCTTGAAAACTTAAGTCACTAGCTCACCTAAAGATTTCTTAAGCTAATCTCTTATGTAAGTTAGGGTTTTCACATTTAGCAAGATGATATGAGATGAGACAAAAGATAGAATTTACAATAGAAGTAAGTCGTATCTACTTAGAAGGGCAAGATCATGTTAACGCGGGAATTTAATTTAATTCAATTCAATTCGTGTATAGGCAATTAAGTAATGATTCCATGAGCTTAGTTTAGTGGGAGTTATCTTGAAAACTTGACATGATTTAACCATAAATATTAATTCATATAAATGCATAGATATATGTTCTAAATAATTAAGTTGAGCAAATTTGACTTTTTATTGAATAAAAATTTATCAAAATTATATAGTAATAAAAAAATTTCATTTGGAAAATGGAAAAAAAAAAGCAAGAAAAAACATTAATAAAACACAAGGCCACCTAATTTTTTTTTGGCTTAAATCGATGCATTCTAACATTTAACATGTTAGTACAAGCAATTATTAATGAATATATATAACCATTGGTGAAATCAGGATTTTGCGTTTAGAGGGACGAAGAGTCAAAGACAATGTTTATTAAATAGTTATACTAAAAGTTCAATGTTTGACAAAAATAGAAAGCAACTTAGATGGAAAAAGTTTACATGAAAATTATACAAATAAATCCTTAAAATTATTCAAAGGAATCAATCTTAATAATTTACTTAAAAGAATTAACTAGTATAATCATAAATAATTTAATAATGACAATAATTCTAATTTCTATATAAACTTAACAGCAAACAAAAATTAACAAATATAATAACAAAAATTTCAATGGGAAGCAATCTCCTAAAAAATATTAAGAGCTATTAATAAATAATTCAATAAGGAAGCAATTCCCTAAAATTAATCACAAAAATTAAATACAATATCAATAAACAATTCAATGAGGAAGCAATCCTGAATAAAAAACTTAATTGTTCACACTAATCTAAGCAAAAAAAAAAACATAAATAATTTGTGGGAAAGCAATCAAACAATCTATATATAAATAATAACTAACTTTAAGTGCTTAATCAAATCCTTATTTTGTTGCTTTCAACAAAAAATGACTAAGATGGTAAATCCTAAATCAAAATCACCAAATAGAAATTATTAAATAAAAAAATTTAAAGTTAAAAATATTATAAATAAAATAAGTAAATAAATTAACCTTTTCAATTATCATAACATGAAAATTGAGTTACTGATTAAAAGTTTTATGCATAGAGAATGCTTGTAAGCAAAAAAGGTGTAAAAAAATTAACTTTTTTTTTTTACAGTATTTGATAAAAGGAAAAGATAACAAGAGTAGGTAGTTGTGAGGTTTTGGAGAAAAGAAGTTTGAGAATAATTCTATTACAATAGGCTTTATTTTAATCTTATTAAACTTAATTGTTGATTAATTGTTGTAAGGCACCTCACTAAATAAAAAATTATTATAATGACAAAATTATAAAATTTTTAAAAAATAAAAGTATGTTAAAAAATTTTAAAATTTTTATAAAGACAAAATTTTAAAATTTAAAATAATAAAAATTTTAAAATTGTTGGAAGAGGGGATGAGGGCCCCACTAGGCCCTTCCTCTCCGCCTATGTACATAGCATTAGTAAAACTCGAGGCTGCCTAACTTTTCTTGGCTTAAATTGACGCATTCTAACATTTTATACAGACACACCAAGGCCCAATTTGAGTTGATAATTTTGTACAGTTTGTAATTTAAGGTTAAATCTACTTTTAAGAAATTTTTATTAAGTATAAAGTCAGATTTATTCAATCTTAATTATTTAAAGCAATTCTATGCATTTATTATGAATTAAGATTTAATTGTTGTAATTGAACCACGTCAAGTTTTAATTGTAACTTCAATAGAATCAAGTTCATGAGATCATTACTCTAGTGGTAATTGTAGGTGGATGATATTTAGGGTCAGTGGTTAATTTCTTATTTTAAGCATTTTGATTACGATTGCATTGATTCGAATGGGCTTTTGACCTTTTCTAATATTTGTTGATGTTGGTGATTGTTGGGAGACTTATAAGGTGATGAACAATGAGGAATAGATGCGATCATATCACTATAAATATTGATTAACAAATATTTATAAAAACTTGTTAATGTTAATTAATTTATTCTCTTAAAAATACGCATGATTTTTCAGGGTTTATACATTTGATTTCCTTTCTTGAATACTTTTCATCCTGGGAAGACAAAAGTTTGATATTAAATTTTGAGAAGTATAGAAGCTTGGGTTTTGTCATCTTGAAGCAGAATTAAGATATTGATATTACTACCTTTTAAACAAAACTGATATTACTCGATTTGCAATAAATTTACCATTTTCCATGGATTCTCTAGTTTCAATGTTGTCTATGCGTCAACAGTTCTTTTGTTCTCCTCCATTAACGCTATATACATCAAACAACATTTTCAATATACATTATTATAGGTAGGGTTTTAAAGCTAATCCTAATATATAGTTTCACTTAAATTGGGGTTTTTATTATAATTACTAGAATTTAGCTCGTGCTTTGCCACGGTCTTTTTATTTATTTATTTACGAAGGAATTGTTGAAAACAATTTAGTAAAATTAATGTAATAATATTTATTTACATATTAATATATTAGTGTTCACGCGAGAGGAGTTAATTGAAACCTACTATTAAGAGTCACTACAGAATCATTACTAATTGAAATCTACTATAATCATTTAAAATACCTCTGTTGAAAGACTCGGCATGACCATTCTTTAAACTTACACGTGGTAAAATGAAGAAGCCCTTCGGGCTTCCTTAAGTATGAAATAGATTTTTTCTTTCCCACCGCGTAAACCAGTAATGAAAAGAAGGCTGAGATCTTAATCCATTTCAATCGGTTGGCTTGGTCAAAATCTTTTGTTTATTTCTAGGGCTGGCCCTGGCCCTAACCATGCACACTGAGCATTGAACATTCATATAGAAAAAATGAACCAAAAAAAAAAAAAAAAAAAAAAGAAATACTACAACGAAGAGCTGAATAGTGAATAGTGAACACCAATCAACAATAGTGAAGGCACTGCTTACATTAATTAGTTAATAACGTTATTTAGGTAATTATATAAAATATAAAATTTGTACATTAATTATCCTAAAAAAAATTGGAGAATTAGTCTGACTTTCACTATTGGAGAAAGGTCAAGAGGGTAAGAAAGGGAAAGGCTAAACTTTACCATGTCTTTGATAATTTTGATGTTGCAGTTCACCGGCTTCTTCCCCATCACTGCATACTTCAACCATAGGATGACATAATTTTCCGTTCTCATACTTTTCTGACCAAATGCTTAGTCAATTGTTTCCTTAGCATTGGACAACTTTAAATGAGGTTCCCCGTGAGCTCGAGCACATACATACTTTCCCATTCGTAAGGTCAACGTGGACTTGTTCAAGAGAACAGGCATCCCATACAACACGAATTGTTTTTGTCTCTGGAATTATTCCTTTTCGTGCCTTAACGTGCCTCCAATTCCTTGTAAATGTGGTCATATTCCTGAACAAGTACAGCAAACTATAATTTGTTATCATCAAAATAAATAAATAAAAAAAAAGAAAAACTGACATTAGAAAACATTCATATTCTTTGGGATCTTGCATCCTATTAGGGGTGGAGCTAGCCAATTTTTATTAAGAGGGTTAAAGATAAAAAAGATATAAGGATTAAAAATTAAAACTAATATATTGAACTTAAAAAATAATCAAAAAATTTATAATATACAATACTTTTATATAACATGTAAATTAAAAAAAATAAGAAAAAAAAGACTTATCATAGTTTTATAAGTATTAGATTTTACTTGAAAAGCATCCATTTCTTCAAGATTGAGTTTAGGATATTTTGATTCATATTACTCTTTTTCATTATTTGAATTATTGAGGTTTGATTGTTCAACTATGGGAGAATTATTTAGAACTTACTCATACTTTAATCAAACTAGATTTTTTTTTTGAAAAATGTTTTTATTGAACCTCTAATTGACCAAAGATTCTTAAACCATTCGAAAACTTATAATGACTGTTCAAAGAGAACAAAAACGCCCAGCAACAAAAGGAAAGAGAAACACATCAGACCACTAACATAAAAAAACCTAAGACCAGATCTTCTCAATGTGTAGTCAACATCCGATATTTTTATTTTATTTTTATTTAAATTTAAAATATTAAATATAAAACTATAATATATAAAATATAAATGTTAAATACGATATATAAGATTTTATACAATGGTTAAATATATAAATAGTTAAATAATATAAATAAAAAGAAGAAGATAAAAGAACATTTTACCTCTTTTTAATTTCACACAATGATGGTGAGTGATCTCCGTCGTTCTTTATCCAAGCTCAAAAGCTCATAAATGTCTTTCGAGAAATGAAATGTATTTTAATGGTGAGTTATAAAAAATAGATTAAAGTAAAAGTAAAAGGATAAAAGAGAAAAAGAAAGAGGGAGAAAGATGTGTAAAAAAAACTTAAATTAAGGTAAAGTTAAGTAAAGTTTATGAAATCATTTTATTATTTTTTATTTATATTAATAGTAAAATAAAATATTATTTTGAGGGAACTATTAAAAATATATTGTAAACAAATAATTTCATAAATTTGGAGAGGGACATTAAAAAATATATAATAAATAAAAACCTCTACAAATTTTAGAGGGGCCATTAATATATATAATAAAAAATTTTAAAAATTCACGGCCCCCCATATTTACATTACCCTCCGCCCCTGCATCCGACCTTGTGTATCTATAGAAAGGAGAAATAGATATTGGCCTAGTCAATATGTACCGGCACCAAGAACCTGGTCTTTTTCTTACATACAAAATAACAATGATGGAAGGCATAAACCATAGACAATTGGAGATATATATAAGCTTTCCCTTCTAATTGTTTTTTTTTTTTTTTTTGCATATAATAAAGGAGATGGATCATTTGAAACAATTTTTTGAAGATTGTAGGCAGCATCCCTTAAGCTTTTGGTAAGAGATTGATGGAAAGAATTTAGTTCCTGAGACAAAATTGTTGGTATTGTACACTATAATCATATGATAAAACAACCAAGCAACCTGATGATGTATGCTAATACACAATTAAGCATTTTCTGTAACATATCCCAAAGCGTTCTTGTAATTGTTCCACAAATCTGCCACCACGGTTGAAATCATCTCTGAAAACCCTTCAGCAATCTCCGGTATGTCTGTTAACAACTCGTCAAGGGACGTTCTCGTCTTCTCCACAAGTGTACCAAAAGCTGCCCCGGAAACAGAAGCAGACGAAGTAACAGCTTCTATAAAAAGATCAAAACCAGAAGAGATAAGAGAGCTTGTTAGCTCTATAATCAGCTCCAGGAGGTACTCAAAACATGCCTTGATGGCCTCGGCCAGTTGTTCTAATGCACCCTGGAGGGCTTCACCGGGTACCTTGAAAGCATGGATCAATAACACAAGAAGGTATGCTGTGGCGGAGAACATTAAGCGAGTAACCAGGTTGGATATCGTGCTGACTATGCAAAAAAGGACTTTGAGGAAGAGAGATAACATCCTTCTTCTGCTAATTTTTCTGAAGAGCTATGATAGAAGAAAACTTGCAAAGGAAGGAAATGAAGAAGAAGAGGAAGAAGAAGAGTAGTTTTCTTAGAACCTTCAATTGGTGCAAAATTTCCAAGGTGATGTAGGCAGGTATTTGATTAGTTTATAGACCATTGAAAGTTGAAACCTGGTGAGATGATCTGTTACGCGTAGTATTATATTGAGTAGTTGTCTTCACTTCTTGGAAACTCGATGAAACTAAATTACATTTGGCTTTCACATGGATGATACTGACTAATTATTACTAAAATATAGACCGTATAAAAATAATTAGGGAGAAGAGTAAGTAAGGCATGGATGATGATGGAAGTTTCTCCTTTTCCTCTCATTGTAAGGTGTAGTCAATATCCAAATTAAAAGTAGCGCCCTTCCCCAGAAAGGAGTTTTCATTTTGTTTTCTATGTTTGATTTCGTAGGATTATACATAATTCGTTCATTGATGCAAATGCTTCAATGGTTCTATTAAGAATTCGAGTTTCGTATTGAATTCATTAAAGTTTAGAATATGTTAATCAAAACTCGATTACATCAGACATAAGGGAGGACTTAAATTGCCTAGTTCCCAGCTGCCAAAGTCCTGCTGATTAATGCATTAGAAAATGCCCCGTTGACTCAATACGCTTTAAACCCCTTTCCAAGTCAACAGTAGGTAACAAAATCTAAATCAGAAACAGCATCAGATTTGAGTGAAACAAGATTATAAAAGAAGTTTTTGAGAATTTAAAAGCAGCAAGTTGCTTTAGAAGAAAGCGATCATCCATGTTAAACAGGTTACTTGAAGTGGATGGACTTCCTATCCAGGTTTCTAAGCATGGGTAATTTAGGTTACTTGAAGTGGATGTGCTTCCAATCCAGGTTTCCATTCGGAGTTAAAAAAAAAAACCGTCAGTTCCAAACATCCTGCCAAACCAAACCGAGTTTTCTGGTTACCTGCATCCGAGTGTTGGATATTTCGACAACTCTAAGATCACCCTCAACGCCAACATTAATGTTGTAGAGTTCCTCTTTTGGCCCCCATAACTACAGGCGTATGACTTGGCAGAGTGAAATCAAGTTGCACCTAAGCATTTGGCTAAATTAGAGTGAAATCAATTCACACCAAAGCATTTGGTCAATGATAACCGCATCTATCCAACTTCGGATCTCTCTCAATAAAAAGAAAAGAAACGAAAAATGAAATAAATACAGCAGTTTCAATCTTTTACAATAATGGCTATGAGATATTAGGATAGGACTAGGAGAATCCCGCTTTTATAAGATCCTCAGTTGTCAGTACACAATTTATTCAGTCTGGGAGAAGAAAAAGAAAAATTACCATACTTCTTTTATAGGACAACTATGAATCACCCAATCAGTAAAACCATGAAGGAGAGAAAGGAAAAGATCCTAACAGCCTTTACATTAATGAGTAATCCAAGGAATTAATACAGCAGAACACTGTTAAATTCTTTACTTACACAGTTCTCGAAGAGGCAATCTCAACCCACCTTTGAGACTCTCTGAACAAAAATAAAGCCCTCAGAATTCAAAATCATGCATTTACCCTTGACATTTTAATATTTACACCCTTCAGCGGAAACATTAACCACCACTGGTTTGCTAACTCTCAAATTTTGTCATCAACCACGTAGAAAATAAGTGCAAGACCTCATTAAAAACTGAGTAATGGTGATTGCTCCACTGCTGCAACGAGAGACAGTAGAAAAGTTCTATACTGTACATTATTTATAATACCAACTTATAGCTACACAAGGCAAATTGCTGGGCGCTTGCAAACCAAAGCAATGAAGCAGAAAATATACATCCTCTGTACAAAGAGACTTTACTCAAACTGCTATATCTTTTTTAATTTCTCCCTCTATCCAATCAGTTGTCCCTCAGCTTATACACAGTGTCAACATATTCTTCTATGTCCCAAAGGAAAGAACCGAATGCAACAGCTTCCAAAACTAACCTCTTCAGGCTTGAAAAGGATGTCAAAATCACCTCACCAGTCTCCAGCACACCTGTCTTCTCATCTCCAAAGAGTGCGCAGCTATGCTTCTCAATCAAATTTACAGCCTCTTTGGATTTCACTTTGGCACATCTCTGCAATGTCTCAGGGTCAAATCCCATCACGTAACACCTTAATTCTTCAAGATTCTTTTCCTGTCTACCTGGCCCTTGACCCAATGAAACAGATTGCATGTCCCTAACATGGCCAAAGACCAGACTTTTAAATCCACAAGGCAACAGATCTGGAAACTGAAGGGAGTTCCTCTGACTCAGACGATCTTGATGAGCCAAAGCTAGGCATTTTTCCAGATGGTATCTAGAGGAGGCAGATTTGAGAAAGTAACCATACAAGATGGAGGCTGCATAAACTCGGCCTAGTTGGAGCCGTTGGATCTCAGTAGTAGCCCAGTTGTCTGTGACACTGGAGTTTGCTCTCAATCCGATAACAGTACTGACATGTTCCCTAACCATCTCCAAAACCTCAATGCTATGTATAGACTCTAGCTCCCAATCTTTTGAAGGCCATATCTCAAGTCTACCATTGTAAATGCACCTGGAGAGCTTTGGAACCAAAGGTACTCTGATTTCAGAGAATTTGTAGAAGATTAGCATATACATGACATCTTCCACAGCAGCTTGGCAGTAGTGTTCTTTCAGTTGAGCAATCCTTCTGGCATTAGGAAAAATCTAATTAGGTCACAAAAGAAAAAACAAAAGAGATTGTTATATTAACCATCTACAGAGTCAAAGGATCCAACATACGAATTTTGAGGTATTTCAATGGCAGCTCATTCATTAGAGTGATAATATTGCCAGCTAAAATAACACCTACTTCATTGGTGGTTATTACTATTACAACCATCGCCTGGGTACATCGTAAAACGTGTCAAGCCAGGGATTTGGAGAGCTCCCTTTCAGCAGAAGACAATTGCCATTGTGCCAGAAAGTCTAATTGATATCACCACAAAACAGTAAATACAATAAACTTCTTATCTAATCCAAGCCAACTGAAGAGTTCCACAAACAAACAAGTACAATTTTCAAGTCAACTTATGATCACAGTATGAACTTAAAAGAGTAAAGAGAAGATTACAGTTATAACTAGTTACATATTTAAGGGGAATAAAGGGATAAAATCAGCAATATAGTCTAAATAATATTTCAAAGTTCAGTTAAATCATAATATACCCAAAAATTATCGTTTCCTTTTGCACTCAACAACAATAGAAACAGGGGAAGAAGTATACGATAAGCATGTAACCAATGCTTTATGTACTTCCATTCTATTGTTAGACAAGATTTAATTGCATCAGAGTCAAGAACTTAAAACTTGTTAAAACCCATTTATAGGCTGCCTTTGTGAAACTCCTATGAAATGAGAGGCTTTTATCTGCTTATAAATATCATAACCTTTCTTGAGCTTTTCACAGTTTAAATTACAAGTGAAAACAGCACCTGAACATTTGGTTCATTGGTTGGTGCATGATTTCTTATTTGAAGAGCAGAGTTCAAATCCCCTTCCCCCAAATCCCCAAAAAAAAAAAATTACAAGCGAAAATAGAAAGAATACAATTAATGAACCTAGACAAAATTTTAGGGGTAAAGAACTGAAAACTATGCTTCAATATAATATTTGTTCAGTCCTGATACTAATAACAGAGTGAAGAAAGCCCAATTACTAGCTATAGCCTTGGCAAAGATGAGCCGACTGCTAGTTATGTTAGTGATTTTCACATCAAATAGATGTTACTTTCAGCAACCTTATCTGAATATGGCATGTGGCATTGCTACTCATCTTTGCCAAGTGATCTTCACTTCAACTGGAGCATCAGTTGGGAAATATTTAAGTAGGAATATATCCACAGATAATGCATTGCGCAAAGAAAATATAGATGGCTTCTCTAATAGTAAAGAACAATGAAAGACAGAAGTTGATAGACATGGAGGATATACACAAAAAAAGATGAATGCAAAATAAATAAATGAGCAAATGATGCATATTAAATGAATTTCAAATGCCCAAATAGATGTTGCAATGCCGATCAAGAGATAAAACCAAATACCACTGGTAATACCACTATGACCCTAGAAAATTATGGTCAAACAACTCTCGCGCTAGGCTTAGCATAGCCTTAGAATCAGTCAATCTACAAGGTAATAGTTAAAAAGACATCTATATAGCACAAAGCTATTAGAGACACAGATATAGCTGAAACTTCTTCATACTATATTTTTCATATCACAACTAATCCATCATTAATGACTTTGTTCTGTCATTTACATTTTTCATGAGTTTCTTCCAAAGAAAACATCAATCAAAAGAGACTTATTATTATCTGATGGATCTCATTTAGTAGACCAAGGATACAAATGATTTAACAACTCATTCGAACAAGGGATTTGAATTTGATTGAAATCAAATTGACATAATTGTTAAATCAACGTTGACTTTTTTCTACACATGATCTACTAAATTAGACCCATCACATAATAAAAGCTCTATTCCACTGCACAAACATTCTAATCGTCATTAGCAAATTAAAAGTTCCCAAGTCACAACTTATCAACATAAAATAAACGCTTCAAAGAACAATAAAAAAATTACACAAATTTTTTAGAAAACTAAAGAAACCCAACTGTCATACAAACCTGTGCAGACAGGCTTCATCGGAAGCAGAGCTGAGAAACATACGAGCAACGGCAGCATCACGATCACCGGCAAGCTGTTTAAGTTCATCAGCAGCGGCGAAGTGGAAGAACTGTCGCTGGTTCTGAAGAACACTGCTTAAGAACTTTCCAGGAGCGGACCTCGGCTCAAGCGGAGCATTCAAGCTGCTAAAGTCACAGTGGCTGGGGCCGGCGCTGGCTTTGACCGATGGTACCTTCCGGTCATTGAAAGGAGTAGAAGTAAAGCCAGTCCTAAGCGATCTCCGGTAGGTAAAAGTGAAGTTGGAAAATGAATTCGGAGGGGTAAAGATGTGGAGCCCCTGCGAGTTTTTTACCGCGGATGGTAAAAAGGATGAGAGAGAGGGGGCTTTGTGGAGGGAGAGACTATGGTCCATCAACTGTGTACGGGAACCCCAAAGAGATTTTGCTGAGAGTATATTTTTGCAGGGAGGGCAGGGCAGGGCAGGGGAAGGGAAGGGAGGGAGAGGTTTATTGGCTTATGGCTTTCATGATTGTTTTTAAAGATGCCATTTGGATAGGGTTTTGAAGACTTTATTATTGTTTTTGCCAAAAAACAAAATAGTGAGGAGAGATTGCTACGGTAGCTTGAGGCGGATGTGAGTGTATGTACACCTTGCCACGTGGAGAAAAGGGTTGGCAGCAATTGGACCAGTCCTTGAGATCACCTTTCCTAGCGGAAGAAGAATGGCCGAGAAAGGGTCCCAAAAGAGAAAAGAGTTAGCGGAATTTGTCAAAGATCCGATCATATTTTGTGGTTTTGAGTAGGGAGTAGGTTCAATGAACTTTGATTTATAAGAGCTGATGCAAGAAAGATAAAAGAGGAAATTATGATGGGGATAAGATAAGAAGAAGGAAGTGGGAGAGAGGGGACAGAATGCATAGGGCGTTAACATTTTTAATCAAGGAAAAGGAAACCAGAGCGCCCATTGTATTTGCTTTTCTTACACTTGATCATTAAGTTTGACGCATTTGCCTTACAATAATTGAAAATGTTGGAGGTTTAGATTAGTACGGTTATGTTATTCTACTAATGTTGTCCGTTTATGATTGCTCTATCTGACCATTCAATTGTTTTTTTTTTCTTTGTAAGGATAAAATATTCAACCTTCACCAATAATTATAATCACTTGATAATATAATTTTGATCTTGTATAAACTTATGATTTTCGCTCAATTCTTTTCTATGTTTGAATAATTTTTCTACTTTTAGTTTATAACTTTTCATTATATCTATAGCTTAACTACTATGACCTAGTTTGGTATTGCTGTCATGATTATAAAAGAATTTTTTTTGATTGAAAAAAGTATGTTTGAAAAATGTTGTGAAGAATCAGTGCCCCTTTTTCTTAAAAATTTTATTTGTAAAATTAATACCTGTTTGGTCTGGATTTTTTCAACTTGTCTATTTTTTAAAAGTAAAAACCAGACCACATAAGATTTTGAAAAGATTTTTAAAAAAATAGTTTTTTAAATAACAAAATCTAAATATGTATTTAGGAAATATTTTGGGGAAGAGTTTTTTCTTCTCTTTATTTAAAAATATGCAAATTTTTCAAAAAAAAAATTATTTAAAAAATGTATTCATTTATTAAAAATAATCTTAACATTACCCTCTCAAAATTATAACTAATAGAAAGTTATTTATTCAACCATTTATGATAATTTTTACCAAAACTAGAACTTATATAAGTTTTGACAAATAGCTTATTTACAAAAAAAAATTATAAAAATTAATTTACTAAACAGTTTTAACTTAATTTCAAAAGTTATTATTTTTCATAAGAGTTCCATAATCGCTTTTAAACTAAACAAAAACCAAATCAAATAGATATGGTATGAGATTTTTCACTGTTTGACATTAATATGAAAAATTTTTATGAAAAATTAAAATATTTAATAGAGTATGATTATGAAAAGTAAAGAATGAGTAATTTTCTAGTATTTTTTAAATAGTTATTATTAAGATGTAACAAAAAAAATTTGAAACTTAATTTTAAAAATATGAACAAAAACAATTTTTTAATTTTCTAAAAAATTATCTTTCAAATCATAAACTAAATATTTATATTTTCACTATATATTTTTTAAAATATAATAATTTTTAATTTTAAATTCACAATCTTTAAATAATTAAAAAATAATTTTGTAATTCAAAAAATTTTAATAATATTTTGATTGTTCGATATTTAAAAGAGTTTTTGACAACAGGAAATGCTTTTGCTGTTTTCTGGCTACTAAAATGCTTTTGCTGTTGCCTCAACGTTTTTGAGCTGAAAACAATTTTTAACGTCACAAATGGCAACGGCAGAGCTAAATGGACCTTTACTGTTTTTTTGTTGTCACTTAAGAAGATTCCTAACTTGCAAATACACTATTGATGTCAGAGCGTTTGTTCCTCCAGGTGAGATTTCAACTCTACTTGCCTGCTTGACCTTTTTTTTTTAATTTTATTTTTGCTTCCTATTTATTTTTATATAATAAATAATATATTGTTTTTATCGAATCTATCCAGACAATAAGAGTGATAATAAACAAAAAGATAAATATTAACTAAAATATACTTTCATATTTAGATGATCTTAGGCATGCCCTTCGAGGTCCAAGCCTAACTTGGCCCCGCCTAAGCTATGCTCAACTAATCTAATAGGCAATTTTAATACTTTCATCAAACATGCATATCATGATACAATGTTTTATCTAAATCTAATCTAATCTAAACTATATTGATTCTTGGTTACATACTTGCTCTACATTCAACACGTGTCCCTTGGTATTTTATTATGTTCGAAGGGCATTTTTAGATTTTTACTTCTTTTTTCTCCTTTCTTACTGATTCTCTTCGCCTCTAGGATCCAACCTCTCCCATTCTTCTATCCGTCGATTGTGTTGGGGTTTTTCTTTTTATTGAAGGGGGTTTGTGTTTCTGATTTCTTTATCCCATGTCTCTTTACTTTCTTCTTCTCTTTCATTCTTCTCTTTGTTTTTGCTTCTTAGGTTCAACCAGTTAGGGTATTTGCATTGTTTCCCTTCGATTGTGTTGCTCTTTGGATTTGGAGTTTCGCATAGCAGCTGCGACAAAAACAGTTGCTTCAGAGATAGGGATTTGCTTTCCAGTGAAGTTGTAGAGAGAGGGAGAGAAAGTCGGTAAAGAAAACAGAAGGAGGGTTTTTATCAGTAACGATAACGACGTCGTTTAGTAAGGAAGAAAGCAAAAATAAGAAGGGACGAAAAGGATAAGAGTTGCTAGGCTTTTATTTATGCGAAAACAACAGCATTTCACCAAGACAACAAAAATAAAATTATTAGCCCCAAAAGCTACGTAAAAGAGTCATGCATATTTTTTTTTGCTTTATTTGGTGTTTATTTTTTTCTTTATTTTTAATTATGTATTTTTTTAGTAATAGGGAAATAGAAATGAACAAAGGGGAAAGGTGATGGAATAGGCCCGACAACCAGCCTTTGATACTTAAGTTAGTGAGTCTTTAGTGGAATGGGGAGTTGAAGCATACCTTTAGAGACAAAACACAAATTAAATAAAATAATTACCCAATATTAGGCATGAGAAAAAGAAAAATGACTCGAAGCAATCTTAATTTGTCCACAGGCATGGAAGATAATCATAAGAAAAGGTTTTGCTTATTTATTCTGTTCAAGAAAATTCTACAGCTCTCGGGGAAAAAGGAAGTGCTGCAAGAAAGGCTAAATGGACACCTGAATTATGAACCAACCAACTCTTCATAGATATATTTTTGTTTTTTAATGATGAGTTGAGAGTCAAAACATTTTTATCATAAGTTTGTTAGATTTTCGATCTTTTGACAAGTGGATTATTGGTTGTGTGCAATGCACGAGTCATAACTTTAGTTATCAATGAATTTTCTATTCATGAGCATTTGATAAATAGAGGCTAACAATTTCCATATAAGTTGACAAGGTTTAAAAGAAGAATTCATGTGATTTCAACAAAGATTTGACAAAATAAAACTTGTTTAGTATTAAAATAAATTACAACTGTCAAATTCCATTTTTGAGGATATTTTCAACACAAAAACCTATATGGGTATGGTTCATTAAGCCTAAGTAAATCTTTTACTTGGTACGCCATCACAATATGGTGAAGTTCTATATCACGATGTGTGGAAACGCTAATATACATTATACTGGGTGCATCATAATATGGTGAAATGCTACCACATGATGTGTTGAAACGGAAATAAAATTTTAAATCAAAAGTGGTTCTCATAACTCATACAAATATCTCATCATAAACATTTTACTGCCAAATCCTTTAAAAACATATATATCATGTTGCCACTCGTGGCTACACACTCATAAAATAATCATCCTTCAATATATAACAATAAAATAAATGTCAACTTGTCAGCGAAACATGACTCGACCCTCTAGACTTCAAACAGGCTGCTGGAACACCTACCAAATAAAACTGGGAGCTTGACTTTGTGACAAGGGTAGCAAACCAATCACTGATTTGAAAAAAAAGTGAGAAACTAATGTGTTAGTTATAAACACTCAGTGAGCGAATATGGGAAGGGACAAGTCAAGGGGAAAAGTTTTTGCATAAATCATCAATTTCATAATCATAACATTCATAAATCTTATAGGTTTTCTTCAAATCCTTGTAAAGAATGTTGTTCAAAGCCATTTCATGAAGGTTTAACTGAAACTGTAGTTGTATAAACATTAAGGATGAAATAGAAGTTTGAATCATTTGAAAACCTTGTGAAAACATTGTTCTATAGCTGAAGTATTGATACATCTTAATGAAGAATCAATACTTTTTACATAGAATGCTTCCTAGACTAAATGTATATACTTCCCTAGAATGTATCAATACATTCTACATAGAATGTTTCCTAGGACATTTTGTCATCTAAGTATCAATACTTCACTCATGAAACTTAGATTCTGGAAAAATTTTTTGCACTTTCTAACTCTAGAAGTTCGTGTAGTCTTAAAGACATTCAAACAAATTAGGATTCATTTGGACCAAGTCATATTCCATCAATTCTTTAACAATATCATAACACTACTCAATCATAACTTACATGTAATCTTTCTAAAGATCCAACTTTTCTACTCATCAAGAATCATTTAAAACTTAACTAACTATGAGTAGTAGTTTGCCACAACTCAAAGTGGATAAGGTATAACCCCTTATCTTGGAACTCATTGGGAGTGACAATCCACCCTAACTCCTAACAAATAGGGTTTAATCTCCACTATCTTGGATTATTGAGAGCTTTTGTGATTGGCATCTCGCTTCACCCATGTTGTGAGTGGTAGTCCGCCTAAACTCATAGTGGATAGTGGTAAAAATCCCCATTATCTTGGATTACTCATAAACATATATGATCCATCATATCCGTACATTATAACATCATCATTTTATAGCCTTACTTAACTATGGCTCATGCTTCATTTTCATACTTGTCTCATAAGGTATATGGAATTACATCACATATAATTCATAAACATACATTACATGCTCAAGTACATATCACATAATCATTTTATAAGCTCATAGGTGCGAATGTCTACATCTACCAAAACATGTCATCTAGTATACATGCATTGCATACTCATCATATCAACTTAAACTCATTTGGAAGGAAATCATTGAAAGGGCTTGTCCCCCTTGTTAATAGCTAATATATAGTAAGATATTTACAGACGTAGTATATTCAAAAACTTCTTTGAAATTATTTGGATTCAAAATATTTGAATAGTCATCATAAAAATGGTATTTAAATCATGAAAGATAAACACCTCAAAAATTCATGCTTTACTTTACATATAAAATACTTAAAAAGGTGCATTGTGAAACCTCAACTTTTCAACCAAAAGAAGGCTGAAAATTTTCAACAAAGACACATAGATCGAGCTATTTCTTTATGAGTTGTTGGAAGGGATTCCTAATCAAAAGATCTTTAAATTTATCGCTTATATAATGATTAAATTGTGAAAGGATGATGGTTGAAAGAATGGAAGGAAAAAGAAAAACGAATTCGTTCTTGCAAGTTAAGGCATGAAGGGTTGATCCATAAAGGTATTTTGGCTCAAGTTAGCTACTGAAAATGTTAAGGATCAACCCTTGAGGAAGGGAGGGTCGATCCCTATGTCACAAAACACTTGGGACAACTTTTGAAAATTCAAGGATTGACCCCCATGGGTTAAAGGGTCAATATTTACAAGATAAAACACTTAGAATAGCTTCTAGAACCAAAAGGATCAACCCTCAAATGTTAAAGGTCGATCCCCGCAAGTCATAATGTAAAGTTTAGCCTTTGGAGCAAAAAGGGTTGAACCTTAAGCATTAAAAGGTTAATCACTAAGGTGAAAGGGGTTAATCCCTAGGGTTTAGCGAGAAAAAATAGAAAGGCCCTAACTTGAGCCCTACTTCTCATTTTTCATTTCCACAGCCTTCATTCACTTTCTAATAACCTCCAAATTGTCCTACAACCATGCAAGACCCCATTGAGCAAGGATTCAACATTCTAAACATGAATCTAAGGTGAGATTTACCATTTTAAAGTTTTAAAGACTATGGGTTTAACTTAACACCTTTTTCTACGAATTTTAGCTTATTATTCTTTTTTTCAGTTGAGGATTTTGGGGGTTTTTACTCTTCAAAAAGGTTTTTGAGGTAAGGATACTTAAGGTTGTTGAATAAATGATTTTGGTTTGAAGTTTTGAAGCTTGTTGGAATTTAAATGGAGAACATTTGATTACTCGACTAGTTTCGATAATGGGTTTGCTAGAAACTAGGAAACTTATGATAGGATTTATTGTGTTAGGTGATTGTTAGAGCTTGAGATCTTAGACAAGCAAGGTTTTGGTGAAATTGAAGCTTAGGAAAAATATGTTTTTTTCAAGGTGAGTGAATACACTTGTTTAAACTATTTTAGTATATAAAGTTAAGTATGATATATTGAATTGGTTACCTTACCTGATTTGAATGCTATGCTTTCAATAATAAATCAAAATGTTTATATCCAAATGTTTTTAAAGAATTTTTAGAATTGTTATACTATGTAAATATCACTACTACATATTAGCTTTCAATAAAGGGGGATAAGCCCTTTCAATTGTTTTACTTCAAATGCCTCAATTCTGTTATACTCAGGAAACGAGAAATGTGTATGGATATATGGATGATAAGTGGATGTAAGTTTCCCACCTTCGTACATGACGATAAGCATGATGATTAAGCATTTTTGGGAGAATACTATTCATGGTAAAATGGTACCTAAATTGTTGCTTTGGAAATTAGAGATGAATGCTTAGGTGGATGTAGACGTTCCTACCCTTAACCTTATGATATGTTTTATGTGAGGAATACTCGAACATATGAATCATGATTCTTTAGGATAATAAGTGATGCAGTTCCACATGCCCTATGAGGAAGTATAGATGTTAAAGTATGAGTCTTAGTAAGCTTGAGCATGTTTTGATAATGAAATAAGTTATGCCTTTGTTGGGTCAACACGTGGGAGGGTTTTAATTGCATGTATGACAAGCAGACACGTGGAGCAAGTAAGCAATTCACTTCTATTTCCTTTCCACTGTCTAGTGGCTAGTTTTGTTTCTAGAAGGTCAACCTAAATTCATGTATACCAAAATTTAAAGGGGATGAATAGTTACGTGGCTATTGGTTTCGCCTAAAATGGCCTCGGTGGCGGCAAGAATTTTCGTGTGTAAGCAGCGAACAACCATAGGAACAGTAATGGATAAGAATTCTCATTGCTTTTGGTTATCTTTGAGGAAGCCTTGGTTTTGCCAATTAGCTCAAAGTTGGCATTAGATGGAGACTTGAGTTGTCTTTCATTCAACAAATTGTTGTCAAATCTATGGTATCTCTTTAACTGATTTGGACGACTCAGTGTTACTTTCACCGATTTGGCATCATCCTCCTAACCAAAAGAAGTTCCAAAGATTTAGGTTCTAGATTTTGTAGCATGCATGTTTTTTGGGTGCTTGTTGCTTTTTATTCATCCAAATCACAATAATTTAGGACCAAAAGATTTTACAATTAGCCACCCCGTCATTTAGCTATTTGTATTGTTTGCCTTTGTTGTACTGTGTTGCTCGGCTTCAGTTGATTAGCTGGAATACTAACCACCGAATTTCTTAAAGGGTCTAATGTTGTAGTTAACTGAATAACACGGAAGGGTCCACATCCATTGTACTATGAGGCTCTTGGTTGACTTTATCATTTGTTTTGGCCTTCCCAATCGCATTTCCCCTATTATTGGCATCCATATAGTCGATGTTAGTAGTCGCTTTATTAGTATGAGTGTTTCCTTGGATTACGTTGTTACTAATATTGATAAGGTTTTTTTGACTAACAATGACATTGGGAGTTGGTTCTATTGACCGCTCATCATTTAGTCTTTCCCCAATATGTGAACCATTCTGGTCCTCATTGGTTAGATCATGAGATACGTCATCCAAAATGCTAAATCTGGATCCCTTGTGTTCAACCCGATTTATGGCGACCATCACCCTTTGGTTGCTTCGAGACTTATTTCTTCTCTGTTTTCTCCTAGAAGCGATCATCCAAGGTCCATATATAGACTCCTCAGCCTCAATCCTCTGAGTGGATTCTTGGGGATACTCCTTTGAAGCCGGACTTATGGCTTGTTTAGTGCAAACCTCTTTAGTATGCTCGTACATGCCGCAGTTGAAGCAGATTCGAGGTAATCCTTCATACTCTATCTACTGCAGTTTGTCATTTAAGTAGAAGCTCGGTAGTAAAGGCTTGGAAAGGTCCAACTTAACAGCCACACAAGCAAATTTGCCTCGTTTACCAGCAATTGTGTTGTAATCAATTTTGATCAATCTCCCGATTAAATAAACAACTTTTCGAAGGATAGTTTTGTGGTACATATGTAGTGGCATACCTGGAAAACGAACCCAAGCCACCACTTTGAAATGTTATGCATATCGCTCGAATATGTTTGTGACCAAGGATGCACCGTTAAAATAATGCCCTAAAACCACCCACGGCCCATCTAATAATGCTCTTAGAAAGTCATCCCTTTTCTAGAAGAGAATCAAGTAGTTGTTCTCCTCCATATCTAAGATATTGTAACTACCCCTGGGTTTCCGCAGTAACAGGATCTTCTCACATAGAGTCTTGTAAGACAATGGTCGTCCCAGCAATAACACTATGACAGATTGTTGCCATTTCTTTGCTAGAACTTCCTGTATTCGGTCAGAAACAATAATGGAGGGGATGCCACCGACCAATCCAAACTGTACTTCGTCATCTGATTCAAAATTTGCATCCTCTTCTGCTGTGTCCGTGTCATCTTCATCCATTAACTCATTCTCATCGTCAGAGTTGACATCAAGATCTGTCTTCTCTCCTTTAGAGCTAAGTAAAACCTCCTTAAATGAAGGGTTGCTATGAATAACCATCTGATCACCCAATAATGAAATCTCATCATTTAGGGGATGAAATCTACTTTTTTTTCTTGATCTATCGTCAAGGGTGGTAGGATTTGAGTTTTTCTACAAAAGCACCGTTGGTGCAGACGCCATTATTTAATTTGATTTTTGATAATATAACAACAAAGGAAATTTGAAATTAAAACTCAATTTGGACGTCACATCAGATCCGACAAATCTATTTAGATGCATATTTTATGTTGATTTTCAGTTATATTAAGAGATAACAAGACAAACAGATGGGTAAAGGTAAAGCACTGAACATAAGAAATTCTGTATGCCATTCTGCCAAGTTACATGATACTTTGTCATGATTAGAGAGAAAAATATGGAAACAAAATAAAAAGATTTGGACTTTTTATCCATTTAATATTAAAAAATTGTATATTTGCTATTAAACTTATGAAGATTTTTAATTTCCCTCTGTTAGGATAGTCTTGAATTGTGATTTAATTAGGATTGTTTAATTCTAATTAAATTAGTATACCTTATAAAATAGTCTTTAAATCTAGTTAGATTAGAATAACAATTCCTAATTCTATTAGGATAAGATTCCTAATTATATTAGGATAAGGTTATTGTATTTGATACTATAAAAGGACCCTATGGGTTAAAGAATAAGAATCACCTAGATTTAGAGAGAGTGATTTAGGTGTACGTGGGATAAGGGTTATGAGTTTGAGACTGTTCTTGTAATCTCCTGATTTTTCTCTTAGTGAATTTTTCTCTGTTGTTGTGCCCGTGGACGTAGGTCATCAAAAGACCGAACCACGTAAATTCTTGTGTTCTTGTGGGTGTGCTTGATTTCTTTCTTTCTTTATTCTATTGATTGGGTTAGATCTTGGGCAATTCTTTAGAGACAATTCCGTAATTTCCCAACAAACTGGTATCAGAGCTTCAAGGTCTTGGGTCAATCTGAATCTCGCTATGGCAACTTCGTCGACCAAGTATGAGATTGAAAAGTTTAATGGAAGAAACGATTTCAGCCTGTGGCGTGTTAAGATGCGCGCATTGCTAGTGCAACAAGGACTGTTGAAGGCACTGAAGGGAAAAGAACATCTTCCCTCGAATTTATCTGATGGTGAGAAAGATGATCTTATGGAAAAAGCACATAGTGCTATTCTCCTTGCTTTGTCTGATGAGGTGGTAAGAGAAGTCACGGATGAAGAATCTGCTGCTGCAGTGTGGTTTAAACTCGAAAGTATTTATATGACCAAGTCCTTGACGAATCGGCTTTATATGAAGCAACGATTGTATACTCTCAAGATGAGTGAAGGTACGTCCGTTAATACCCACATTGATGAATTTAATAGAGTTATTCTTGATTTAAAGAATATCGATGTTAAAATTGAGGATGAAGACTTAGCCTTAATTCTTTTATGTTCTTTGCCTCCATCGTATGAAAACTTCGTGGATACTATGCTATACGACCGAGACACTCTCACTTTCGAGGATGTAAGGGCATCTTTAAATTCCAAAGAATTAAAGAAGAAAGTTGGTGGTATTCGGAATGAAAATCAAGCAAAAGGTTTTGTTGTAAATAGAGGTAGAGGTAAAGAGAAAGGCTTAGACAGAAAAGGTAAATCTAGAGCAAAAGGGAAAACTTGCTGGAATTGTGGTCAGAAAGGGCATTTTCGTCAAGACTGTACTAAATTCAAGGATGATGAAAAGTTCAATAAGTCTGAGAATACTGCAAACGTGGTTGGAGATGACTTTGATACTTTTGAGGAAACTGATAATGTTCTTGCAATTACTAATTGTAACCTGATGGATACATGGATCTTGGATTCGGCTTGTTGCTTTCATATATGTCCTAGGCGTGATTGGTTTACAACTTATCAATCTGTTAATATGGGCACTGTACAATTAGGAGATGATTTCTCTCTCTCAGTTGTTGGAATTGGCACAATTCGAATCAGGATGTTTGATGGTATGGTAAGAACACTTGAGGTAAAACATGTCCCTGACATGAAAAAGAATTTAATATCCTTGAGTTTGTTAGATAAGAAGGGCTACAAATATAGTGACCAAGATGGTGTCTTGAATGTATCTAAAGGAGCCTTAACTATCATGAAGGGCAAGTTATCCGGTGACCTTTATTGTCTAGTGGGAAACACGGTCATTGAAACTGTTTCTGTGGTCTCATCTAATGATTCTGAAGATGATGTAACACGTTTATGGAATATGAGATTTGGTCATATGAGCGAGAGAGGGATTAGAAAACTAAGTAAGCGTAGTTTGCTGTGTGGTCAAAAGAGTGAAAAGCTAGATTTTTGTGAGCAACATAGAGTGAAATTTAGCACTAAAACTCATCAAACCATGAGTATAGTAAACTACATCTATTTAGATTTGTGGGATCCTTCTCCGGTGGCATCAAAAGGTGGATCATTATACATGTAGATCTTTATTGATGATTTTTCAAGAAATGTGTGGACGTATCTTCTAAAGGCTATGAGTGAAGTGTTAACCACCTTTTTGCATTGGAAGGTATTGATCGAGAAGCAGACTAAGAAAAAGATCGAGAGCTTTCGAACAAACAAAGGTTTGGAATTTTGCAAAGGTGAGTTTGGTCTATTCTACAATAATGAAAAAATCATTAAACATTGCACTGTCGTCAAAACACCACATCAAAACGGTATTGTAGAATGGATGAAGAAAACACTTCTGGAGAAAGCAAAATACGTGTTCTCTAATGTTGGCCTAACCAAAGTATTATGGACAAAAGCTATCAACAAGGCTTGTTACTTGGTAAATAGGTCTCCATCAACTGCAATTGAATTAAAGACTCCCGAGGAAGTTTGGTCAGGTAAACCCGCTGATTACTCTATATTGAGAGTATTTGGTTGTCCTGCTTATGCTCATGTAAATGATGGTAAGCTTGAGCCGAGGGCAAAGAAGTGCATATTCCTAGGCTATGCATCTGGGGTAAAAGGTTATCGACTGTGGTGTACTGATCCGAAATCCCCAAAATTTATGTTAAGTCGGGATGTTACCTTTGACGAGTCTGCATTACTTCATGGGATAAAGTCTAGAATTGCAATCTCATCAGACCAAGAAGTTGGCAAGCAGGTGGAGCTTGAAATCAATGCTCTTGTGATAGTGCGAGATGATAGTGAAATCCAGAAAGAATTGCAAGAGGTACAAGAATTGGTATCTCAACGAAGCATTACTTGTATTGATGGTGATTTTGATTATTATGTTTTATTTGTGGAAGTAGAGATTGATGAGCCTTACTTTTATCATGAGAAAATTATATATGCCGAGTCTTCTAAGAAGATTGAGTCTCTACACTGGGATCAAACATGGGAGCTTGTGAAAACACCTAAAGTTACTATTGAAGTTGGCTTAGTATATGAAGGAGGTGCAAACACTAGTTGTAATGTGGTTGGCTTCTCCGATTCAGATTTTGCTGGTGATCTAGATAGTAGAAGATCTCAAACGGGGTATGTGTTCACTCTCTCAGGATCTGCAATCAGTTGGAAAGCAGTTCTTCAATCAACCGTTGCTTTGTCTACAACTGAAGCTGAATATATGGCTGTGACCGAGGCAGTGAAGGAGGCTTTGTGGCTTAAAGGCTTGGTTAGTGATCTTGGTTTTGAACAAACACAAACAGTTGTGTTTTGTGATAGTCAAAGTGTTATACATTTGACTAAAAATCAGATGTTTCATGAGAGAACCAAACACATCCAAGTCAAGTGTAACTTCGTTCGAGAGATTATTTCTAAAGGTGAGATTGTAGTAAAGAAAATAGCTACAGATGAAAATCCGGCAGATATGCTAACTAAGTCAGTTTCTGGGATAAAGTTCAAGCATTGCTTGGACTTGATCGGTGTTCGTAGTGCTTGAGGCCCTTTGGGGCAGTGGCGGTGTCGACAGAGATTGATTCGTAAGGTGGAGCTTGGTGAATTCAAGCCTAAGGTGGAGATTTGTTAGGATAGTCTTGAATTGTGATTTAATTAGGATTGTTTAATTCTAATTAAATTAGTATACCTTATAAAATAGTCTTTAAATCTAGTTAGATTAGAATAACAATTCCTAATTCTATTAGGATAAGATTCCTAATTATATTAGGATAAGGTTATTGTATTTGATACTATAAAAGGACCCTATGGGTTAAAGAATAAGAATCACCTAGATTTAGAGAGAGTGATTTAGGTGTACGTGGGATAAGGGTTATGAGTTTGAGACTGTTCTTGTAATCTCCTGATTTTTCTCTTAGTGAATTTTTCTCTGTTGTTGTGCCCGTGGACGTAGGTCATCAAAAGACCGAACCACGTAAATTCTTGTGTTCTTGTGGGTGTGCTTGATTTCTTTCTTTCTTTATTCTATTTATTGGGTTAGATCTTGGGCAATTCTTTAGAGACAATTCCGCAATTTCCCAACACCCTCTTTAATGAAATTTTATATTTTGGTGATTTAAAAGGGTCAATGCATCAAATATAAATATTTTAATTTATACTGAAGTTATGATGAAACTCTATAAATAATTTTAAAGAGGTCAACATCAATGTTTTTTTTCTCTGTGAAAAACGAAGTATCGAATTCTATTGCGAGTCAAGGACACTGAGCTAATGATCATATGCTATAGAAAGAGCAAAAATCACTGCTAACAACAATCTTTTCCTCGTCCCACAAAGAGAAAAACAAAGCTTAGCAACACATTTTAAAATTTGAAGTTACGTTGATGTCATTTTGGTCAAAGAAGGGCGGATTTTTTCCTCCAATGCATCACATGCCCTTATATTGCAATCATGGATTCTCGTCAAATTTACTGTAACCAATGAATAATGAGAAAAGAAGAAAAAAGTTGTGATCATTGTTGTGTCAACCATTTGTTCTAAACCTTTCTACCAACAATATGATGGAAGAAAGGCCAAGAGCCAAAGCACGCGCATGTTTGTGTAACCAATGCGCATATGTGGGAGCAGCAGAGTCAGTGTCCCTGCAGGCTATATCTTTACCTTGAGTTTAAAGTTCGATCTCTTTTTGCAGATCTTGCTCGGTGAAATACGGGATGGTAAACAAATTTTACGTCTATAACAGCTCCCCTGGTTTTGCTTGGTCTGATTTGATTTAAGCAACATCTCCATCTCGCTCTCTGAAACAAAAAGCCAACGCAGGAAAAGGTGAAGAGAAAAGGTGTTCAAAAGAAGAGGAATCTGTCCAACCACCAGCCACTGACTAGAGAGCGCATAGCATCCATATTGTGCATTAAGTTTTAGCTGAATTAACAAGCTTCCTCACAATTGGACATGTCATGTCAATGCTAAAGCTGCTTTTAGACCACATTTCATAACTTTGTGGTTTGATCTTTACCCAATGACAGATGAAAATTGACACTACTAGTACTAATTATCACATTTTGCTAAAAGGTTTTTGTAATGTAATGATGTTGTGGGATCTTGGGAGTTCGGATGACTCCCGCGTTGCATGCAAATCCATAATTAAACTCGTGTTATGAACGGTGAACGGTGAACGTGTGTTGATCAATTGATGTCTCTATGTGAGCTTTCTTTCTTCTTTAGGTAAAAAAAAAAAAGAATAAACAAATAAATAGTTGTAGTAGTAGTAGTAGTAAAAGATTAATGAAGCGTTGTGTTCTCTCTATGGTTTCTTTGAGCTTAACCCATTTTGTTGCTGCATCATTGGATCTCATCCGAGCCAATAGAGAGGCTTGAAAACGAAGCACATAATTTAAGGGCTTAGCGCTTTTGTATTAATCAAATTGATGGGATCATGGATGATGATGCTATGGAAATTAATTTCAGCCAATTTAATGGATCATTTGATTTCTAGTTTCCCATCATTAAGAGAGAAGAAGAAAACATTTAGAGAGGGAATGGGACAAAGGATGGGCCAGAGCAGAGTGGGATGGCTCATGGCTGGAATCCAAGGGGAGACACTTTCAGAAAGGAATAAAGGCACAGCGGGCCCCAGCAAGCCAGCACTACTGCCTACCATGTACAAGCTTGCGTAGGGAAAAGAAATGCCAAAAGGCCGAAGCCTAAAAGGTTGAAAGATGCAGCAATCCTGGAAATTAAGCCCTCTTTATCTAGCCGTTGGCAAAAGGACCTATGGCATCATCTCATAAAAGTAAATAGATAATAAAGACCAACACCAACCGAAAACCCGTTGCTTTTCTTTATACGATGAAAAGTAAAACAATTAGCCGTTGTTGAAATGAAGCTTTCTGGAATAGACTAGACTAATACAGCACAGCAAACAATATCAAGTACTTCAGATTAACAAGTGAGAATGACTGATTACAGCAATGTGGTTTGGGTGCCCATTTTACTAATCATGGAAATTTCCTGGAAATTGCAAAAGACAAAATCAGGACTGGAATTAGAGAGGTGTGCCTTCCTTCCCATTCCCAGAGGGGCTAGGCTACAAAAAATTACTAGAAATAATTATCTTATTTTCAAGTATCTCTCGCTCCCTCTTCAATACAAACGAGTAAAAGGGGGACCCAAATCACTGTCTGAGGAGGACCTCCTAAAATCCCAGTCATTGGATTGTGTAAAGCTTCTTCAAAGAGTCACACTTGGAAACTTGCAGTGTCCAAAACCTGCAAAAGGAAAAACAGAATACTATTAAAAGAAAAGATTTCAACAAAGAAAACCAAGTAAATTTGGCAAACTTCAATCACCCTAACACTTATCATTAAACTTAAAAAGAGAAGAAAATAAACTTACTTGGATCCTTAGCCGTCTGAGTAGCCAAGCCGTTAAAATAACAGGTCGCACCAGTCTGCTTTAGCTGCGACCAGTAAGAGCTAAAGGCGTAACTCGCGTGCCAAACCAACGAATCCGGTTTGAAGCATTCCTTTCCGGGTTGAATCGGGTCACAAGTTTTATTCCCCTGCGAACACGCGTACGATAATGCCGAACCCAACTCGCTCGCATTAACTCCTCTAGCCGCCACGCACCAAATCTTCCCCTTATACGGCTCATTATTATCCGGCTTTGGCAACGGTTCGAAATCCGAATCCGGCGTCTCCCCACTCAAATCGATCCCGTACACATTCGACCCATTAGGATACAACAACCCGAAATGCCGTTCAGTTCCAGGACCCGGCTTCTGGTTCTCATTATAAAGAGCAAATATGAAAGACGGAAGAACCCATCCGGGTCGGGCCGGAGTCCCAATAGCTGGCTTGGCAGTTAGTTTCTTTATAGCATTGCGGTTGTAAGTAGCGGCATTGTAAATGTTGGCTCCGATTTGATCGATATCGCCAGCATTGGGCCAACCCGTTTCTGCAATCCAGATCCGAACATCCGGGTACCCGAGTTTTTTCATTGCGAAAACAACCGAGTCAACCATCTGGTCAAACATATTAGTGTAGGTTAAATTGGATACCGGGTCGGTGTACGTTATGGTTCTGGATTCGAAAAGCGCGTAATCGAGGTTAATATTTTTGGGCTCGCTCGACCAAGGGAAATATGGGTAAACATCGAGGAAGTAGAAAGATTTGGTCCGGCTTAAAAACTGTAACATCGGTTTAACGATCGGACCGGCAATATCAGATCGGAACGTGCCGTTCGAAGGTGGAAATGACGATTCCAGGACATCCATTGCCATTGAGGTACCGACTTTGATTTTGTTGAGGCTATGGGTTTTTAAGGAATTTTTTAGTTTACGCATGGCTGGTACGATGCTGTACCAGGTTTCTTTAGGGGAACTGCTGATGACTTCGTTGCCGACGAGTAGGTATCGGATTTTGGTTTTTGGGTAAAAAGGGACAACATTCGATTCGACCCAGGAATCGGCTAGTTTCTGATTGGTGGAGATGTTGGTTAGGAGTTGGTTTGGGACCATGATCGAGACTTGGAGATTAGTGTCTTTGAGAGCGTTAAGGATGTCGGGATTTGCATCGTAGATTTTGACGCGTTTGGCTCCGAGGGATTGTATTAGCTTAACTGATTGTTTTGGAGATGGTAGATTGTCCCCTAGCTGACCATAGTTTATTCCCACTTGACTTGAGATCTCACCTCCTGAAAACAAAATAGCAAAGGAAGATTAATTGAAACCCGAAAAAAGAACTGGAAAAAAAAATGACCTTTTCGGGAAGTTTCCGAGAGAGCTTACTGGAAATGGAAAAGAAAAGAAAGAGGACAGAGAGACGAAGAAGACCCATTTTCAGAATCGCTGGCCAGATGCGTCTTCCTGAGCCTGGTATTCAATCTCCAAGTCGCTGGTTAAAATGGTAGGAAGCAACTAAGAGAGTAGAAAAAGAAGGTCAAGCCGTTAGGGAGAGAAAGATTGGACTTTGAGTGAACAAGAAATGATAAGAAGGTGAGGTGGGTTAACAAAGATGATATAGGGAGTTGAACCAAAGCAGTGACCAACGAAATGGTCGTCAAAGGTTGGGTTTCCTTTCGATGTGTATTGGAGACTTAGGGTGGGATTGGAATGATGCTTTTTAAATAGACACTTTACCTTTGTGAGAGGTAAAAGACGAAAGAAAGAACCTAAAAGAAGAAACGATAAAGTTAACGAGAATCAAATAAGAATAAATAAGACGGTGCAGTGATATTTAAGTAATAAAAAAGTTGAAAAGTAACCCATGGGGGCAGGGTGGGGCCTTTTCTGTGATCTATTATTAGCTCTTGTTCAGTTTCCAGTTTCCAGGAAGCGTAGGAAAAAGCAAGAGTGAAAAAAGCGGAAAAAAGACCCTGTCTGAAAAAGAGCAGATAGCCGTTTGAGTGGGGTTTGTGCCTGGCTCCTCCACAGGTAAGCAGCTGTTCTTTGATGTTGCTGTTGCCTGTGGCCTTCTGAGTCAGAAATGTGTGCTTATGAGCTAGGCAGATCTATGTGCCTTTGATGTACATCTTGGTACCCTTTCTACGAGCATGATTTGTCGTGATTGTTACTCTAACAGTAAAGATTAACGAGGTTTTCAAAATGACATTCGGATTAGCATAGCATCTCGGGCAGAACAAAAATAAAACGTGTCTATCATATGATAGAGAACCAAACTCGTATGATACTGATGCCAATATATTAAGGCTAATATACCGGTAAAAAACACATAAGAGATCTCATTCCTCTCCATCTACTCTATTTTTAGGCTTCTTCTTTTATCTGTCTCTCAAACTCGCCACCCCACCAATCTGATTAAATTGAAACCTGGACTGGATGCATATTACCATACCCCACAACCGTGAAATACATGTTCTCAAACAGAGAGACTGATAAAATTATGAAAACGAAAAAAACAACAGAAGAGTTGCAAACAAGAAGCATAATAGAGGGTGCATTTTGTCAAACGTGGTATGGGGGAAAGAGAATTTTATAACGGTAAACAAAAAACCATACATTTCACTCTCATCTTACATTTAATTCTGAAAAAAAAAAAAAGGAGCCACATCCAAATGACCAATGTTGATAAGAAACTTTGGCCAGTTTTATAAAAGGCTAAAACTTTTTGCGTTCTCTGAGGGCATGCAATAGAATAAAGAAGAGGTGGTTTTATAAAGTGAAAGCATGGAATTAGGAATCGTGGAGTTTCATCATCAATTTTCAGTTACTAATATGAGAAAGACGATTGGAATTAAGGAAGAAAACGATGATCCTGCAAATAATATAATTAGGTTGAAAACAAACAAAGCATTAATTTACGCTCCCCACATATACCTGTGTAGTAGTGAAAACAGAATCACCTGCTTGTCCCTTTTTCCCGCAACATAAATGGTAGAAAAAAACAAATATAATGACAAAAACTCATGTATGTAACTTTTTTTTTTAATCGCAATTGAGCGTTGTACCATTTATACATATGCTACTACATTAATTTTGCTGCAATACACTCTTTCTCTCATTACTTCTAAAGACTCTTTGATACTCACAGCCATCTGACTAGAAACTCACCAAATCTAGAGGGTCAAAATCCCAAGGCCGGCTAACATGCCAAGATTGTAGAGCAAGGAAAATGGGGCTGCATAGGATTTTTTTCTTTTCTTTTCTTTTCTAGAACCAAGGGATCAAGTAAGGGGAACTTACAGGGGACTCTTCCTTCCAACTAAAATAAGGGAATATTCTTTCTTTTTATCAAAGAATAAAAATAAATTTTCATATAAATTAAAAAAATAATTTGATAAGTAAAATTGTTTTAAATTATAAATATTAAAAATATCAAAATAAAACTAAGAAAAAAATCATTCTATCTAAATAAATTACAAATTTTGTAGTAATTTTCATTTTTTGTTTATTTTTGTCTACCTTATAGTTCTCTTTCTTTTACCAAACTAAAGATCCAGAATTGTTATACTCACTTTGAAAGAACTAATTGCTTATGGAATATATTCTATACTCTAGAGTAGTGCTGTTTGACTTTACATGTTTGTCCTCCAAGTTGTCTCAAGCCCTTCTGCCATATTAGGAAAGATATTTGGTGGTAACCTTTGCTCCAGACCATACTTTAAAGTTTAAACACAATGGTTTTTAATAGAAGGACTATAATTGACTGCTAATAATCCCACCAAAAAAGTTAATTATTCTTTGAAAAGAAGGATAAATTCCACTCTAAAAAGAAGGATTAGCCTTCGCTCTTAAAAAATAAAAAGAAGTCTCTCAGACCAAACATTACCGAATCTCCGAGCCAAGACAGGAGAAAGAGAGTAAAATTAATAAAAGATGCAGCCAATGCCATTATGAAACACAATTACTACCTCCAACAACTGCATCAGCATTGCCGGTGTATCAGTTCCTCAGTTCTCACGAAACCACCCTCACTCGTGCTTTTACATGACCATTTAAACCTACATTACCCTGTATTTGATGCAAAACTCCATCAACCAATCCACATCCAATTTCTATTTGTATGCTTTTCCTTCCCTTCAATAGCATGATGCTCACCACTCACCAAATATCAAGTCAAGAACAAACTTACACCAAAAACTGATTCAGTCCGGTCTAACTTGTTCAGAGCTTAACTCCATGCAAAGTAAAAATCAATGATAAAAACTTAAATGCTATCTTTAACAAAGTAAAAAACAACCATGTAGGTCTACAAACTCAAAATGATCTTCCTTACTCAGAAACTTGATCCAACTTGATTTAAGAAGGCTAAAATATGAATGGAAATGGAATCAACCTCAATTCCATTGCCACCTTGGACTTATCTTAAAGGACCTCGCTTTCCAAATTTTGCCCTAATTGAACCTTAAGCCTTTGCCAGGCCGCCGGAGCCCGGGGAGAAGATGGATAGCATCTGACCTTATGCTTATATTAGGCATAGATCCAAGCCTAATCTGCTTAATCATTAAGGAGGCCTAGCCCATCCGAAAGAAAAGAGTCTGTTCTAATGCTCTTACTTTTTGGGCTCACATTCACGCAACAAAAACTGCCTAGGGGTTTCTTTCTTCCTACTTCCGTTTCACCCGCTTAATCCCCGACTAAAAAATGCCTGTAGCCTTCCATCGCTTGCTTACCTCCACTCTCCAGAAAACCCCCAAAAACCTCCATTCCTCTCCACTTCCGGCTGTCTTCTCCTTCCATTTCACGCGCCCCTCACTCTATCACCGCACCTTTTCCATCCCACCCCAAAGCCCCGCCTCACCCTTTCTTCGTCCCCGAACCCGAACCCCTCTCGAGACCCAATTCGAAACATGGATCCAAAAGCTTAAACCCGGCTTCACTACCGCTGACGTGGACGCAGCATTGCGAGCCCAACCGGACGCCGATTTGGCCCTTGACATCTTTCGCTGGACTGCCCTGCAACGCGGGTACAAGCACACCGATGCGACCTACCTCACCATAATAAAACTCCTCATCTCCGCCAAACGCTACCGCCACGCCGAAACCTTAATCGAAGAAGTCATCGCCGGAGCCTGCCCCATTAGCGTTCCTCTTTACAACACCATAATCCGCTTCTGTTGCGGTCGTAAGTTCCTTTTCAATCGCGCTTTCGATGTTTACAAGAAAATGCTGAAATCAGATGATTGTAAACCCACGCTGGAGACGTTCACTTTATTGTTTAATTCTTTGCTTAGAAGATTTAATAGACAAAATGTTTGTCATGTATATTTACACGCGGTCCGGTCCTTGACGAAACAAATGAAAGCTTTAGGAATTATTCCGGATACTTTCGTCTTGAATATGATAATTAAGGCGTACTCCAAGTGTTTAGCTATTGATGAGGCAATTCGGGTTTTCCGTGAAATGGGGTTGTATGGATGCGAGCCTAATGCCTATACATATGGTTATATTTTCAAAGGGTTGTGTGAGAAAGGGAGGGTGGCGCAGGGTTTTGGGTTGTTTAAGGAAATGAGGGATAAAGGGTTGGTGCCGAAAGGGAGTGCTTATATGATTTTGATTTGTAGTCTTGCGATGGAGCAAAGACTTGATGATGCGGTTGATGTTGTTTCTGATATGTTGGCGAATTCGATGGCACCTGATTTGTTGACTTATAAGACTGTATTGGAAGAGTTTTGTAGGAGAGGAAGGAGTCATGATGCTTTTGAATTGCTGGAGGATTGGAAGAAGAGGGATTTGTCTATGGGCCAAAAGAATTACAGGATTTTGGTGAATGCACTGCATATTAACAATTGAGAGTGAACTTTGTATTCTGGTCTAGGATACTATTTGAAGATCTGTGTATTTGTCTCTAACCTAAGAATGTGGTAGTTCTAGCTGTCAAACCAGTCTTGAAGCAGTGAATTTGTTTGTACAGCTTGACTTACGAAAGAGAGATGCAGAACTGAATTATGACTTTTGAGGGTTTTTCTTTAAATGGATCTATATTTCATTGTGTCTATTGTCAAGGATAACTTTACAATCAGTAGGAAGGTGGAGAAAAGGAAGGGAGGGAAGATGTTGATCCTGTTTGTTATTAACAGGATGCCCTGTTTAGCTTGATGGAAGTGAACATTGGTCATTTGTTCACGGAGACACTGCAAAAGGGTCAAGTTTCCCTGTGGCTGGCTTCAGTGCCGGTGTTTTCTCTGATCAACTGTCAGAAACAAGTAACTTGACACTAGCAATTTGCTTCTTAGTATATCTAAAATGTTAGGTGAACATAAAGTGGCTGGTCATGACATTTCACTGATAGTGTTGGGACAAGAGGATGATAAATTGTTTTGCAAGTGGAAGAATATTATCAATTTACATGAAGATTTTTGGTTAAACACCTGCTAGCAGCTGTAACATTAAACACCTGCTAGCATCTTGGATGATACAGCTGCGGCAAAAATGGTGTCATTGCGTTTTGTTGTTTTCTTTTTATATACATTCATGCCTCATAAATATTGGGATCTTGTTACAAGACAAGATTTACTTGTATGTACCCTGGGTGAAGATTGGTTAATAAGCCTACTGTGTATGGAGGAGCAGGCAGCTTCTGAATTGTTGCTGATAATTAATGAAAGTTTGCAGTCATATGATTTTGTTGTACTAGATTTTGTAATATTAAGAGTAATCATTGGCTACTTAAGAGGTATCTTACTTCTTGTGGTTGTTTTATGTTGGTTAAAATTCGGGCATTTCAATTTTGTACTTTCCACCCCCACCCCCCCCCCCCCCAAAAAAAAAAAAAAAAAAACTGCGGTTTCTTCTCAGGAATTGTATCCTGTCACCAGTTGAAGAGCAAGATGGATTTTACGCTGGAAGTTGCCTTGGATTATAAAGCTCTGATGCTGTATGTGCCTTGCCTGCTTGGGGCTAACCAGTAACCTCTAACGTAGCTGTGCTATTGAGGACTGTGAGGACAAGTGCAGGACAACCGGCCGAGTATCATCATCTGTTCAAGCTCCAATTGGCATGAAATTATGCTGTTTCTTTCCACACTCTCAACAAGAAGAGAACAAAATATTTATTCAAAAAAATTATTTATCTTTAACTTTTAGAACTGCATGGGCATCTATCTATATTATTCTGCAATTGTGATATATCACGCAGCTTTAATGGGAACAGTGCTTTTCTCTTCTAGACTGAACAGGATTTCAACAAAAGGATGATCCGTAAAGTGAGTGGACTCAGTTTCTGTGACCTTTCGAAAGGTTTCGCAAGGCTTGCAAGGTTTTCAGTGCCAATCAATTAGTGAAGGCTTAGTTTGATCAGTGAATAATTCGCAAGGTTTGCAAGGTTTTCATTGCCAATCAATTAGTGAAGGCTTAGTTTGATCAGTGAATAAGTGAAACCAGGAACCAATAAAACATAAAACAAGGGATGACAAGCTTAAGAATTTGTTTACTTTTATCATTTACTTTTTATTTTTTAACTAGAAGAACAAATATTATGTTTGAATTAAGAAAACGAAGAGTAGAATTAATTTAATGTTTATGATTGACAAAATATTTAATAATGATTTTACTTAAAATGGTATCACCTTTTTCATTTCTTTATTTTAAACTAGTATTATTGTTTTGAACACATAGATTGAAGTTTTTAAACTTTACAAGTGAGATTATAAATAACTGTTATATGTGTATTTAATAATTAACTAGTAGTATTCATTTTTTATTTTAATTAATAATTATATAAATACACATGTTTTTAAAATATAAAGTTTGAAATACAAATAATTAAATATTTTAATATTAATTTATAAATTATTCGATACTATTAGAATTCATATAACCATTTTACATACCAACATCTATACTTTTATACATATTATAGATTATATAGACTAGTATTTTTTGCTATATGTGCACATGAGTACTTGTTTTTTATTTATTTTAAATAATAATTAAAAAAAGAAAAACATTTCAAAAAATTTTTTTGTCTGACACATCAGCATCATGTCAGCATCGTTTGACATGTTATTACCACGTTACCATTACTAATAGTCAATTTGGATAGAGTTAAGCAGAGGGACTTGATTGCACAAAATTTTAAAGTAAAGGGGTTAAATTGACCAGTTTTAAGGTAAAAGGAAGAAATTGACAAAAAACCCTATAGTATAGAAACCTATGGAGTACTTTTACAAATATTTGTTGTCACGTGCATTATGTCACATACTAAGACTTTAGTCCAACTCGTATGACCTTAAATTTTGAAAATTGAGCTTAAGTAAGTCTCAAAACCCACATAAATGAGAGTCTGATAAAGGAAGAAGAGAGAACTTTAGAGAAATGTAAAGGATTCTTATTTTTTAGTGTATTTATAGGTTGATAGCCCTAGAGATGTAAACAGGTAGGGTACTTGCTATTTTTAAGGTACCCAACCCCAAAACTATTTAAATACTAAGATACTCGAACTTTATAAAACTCAAATAAAATTATAAAATACTACCCAAAACCAAACCCTATTAGTGTAGCATTACTTGTTAATTATCTGAATCCGTTAATTACCCGATTTTTCAAAGCACATTTTTAGTATATGAATACCATTTAATAACTCGAACTTGAAACCCAAATAAAAAATATTTTACATTAATTCATATATAATTAACTAACAATTAAAAACTATTCCACACTTGCACCTAAGCATTTGGCTCAATAATTAATGCATGATCTCTTTGCTTAAAAAAGAATGAATTCGAATATCTCTTTCTTAAAAAAAAAAAAAAACTCTTCCACAATTAAAATCAACAACAATACAACATAAAAATAATACAAGTGTCATATTCAAATGAAACATAAAACAACATGAATACATCATAAATTTCATTTGACTTCCTCTTCTTCCTCAACATCAATTGTGCAAAGTTCACCTCCAACTGAAAATCCTACATAAATTAAAATAATAAAAAATTATGTAACTTGAAATATAATAAATATTTTTATAAAACAAATGAAAAAAATAACTATTATATTATTCACCTTCCATTTCATTCTTCAACTAATTTTGAATGCACATTAATGCCTCCAAAGTTTTTGAATGAAGCCTACTTCGATGTTTGCTCACCACTCCCCCACTAGTACTAAAAGTTTACTTGGATGCAACCGAAGAAATAGGAACAACAATAAAATCTTTTGCCATCATTTACAATGTGGGATACATTAACCCATTTATCCTCCACCAATTCAAAATATCAAAATATCCAGTCCATGATGCAGGTGCCTCATCTAAATAGTAATCTAATTTTGATTTCACATTCCCATCACTAGAAGAATAACTCACAAATGCAATAAATTTGGAAAGTAATTTTTTTTTACTTAATGCTTGAATAGTTGGTGATGCCTCAGCTAAAGTATTAGGAGAATGTGATTTTGGTTTAAATGATCTAGACTAGTATTCAAGAAGTAAACCATAAAAATTCTCTTAACTTGTGCAATCTCATAAGTTGCATCATAACCATGTACCTCAGGAAAATAAAACTCCACTGTCTTCATTTTACACCTAAGATCCAATATAACTGCAACAACTAACATGGTATGAATATTTTTCTAGTACTTATCAAACTTGTCAAGCATTTTTTTTTTTTTGCCATTGTACTAATTGTGACATCATAAGAGCACAACGAATTTACTATATAACTTCAAAGTTCACATACTTGAACAAAATAACAATTTGCAGTAGGATACTTGTCCTAGAAAATAATTTAGTGGCATTATAAAACAATTTCAACTTTTCAACAATATTGTTTGCCTTCTCCCATTCTTCCTCACTAGGCATAGAAGCGTAATATTTATCCTTAAGTTTCAAATTAGGGAAAAAAATCTTTATACTACAAAGCAATGTGAAGCATTAAGTAAATCGAATTGCACTTAGTTTTACAATCAAGGTTTAACTTTTTAGAATATGACACTTTTGACTGACGTGCTATATCTTCAAATTTTGCCACCCTACATGAACTAGTTGTCTAAAAAATTACACTACTACAAATATTTTCAATGACCTCATCTATCACTGATAATCTATTTTTCACAATCAAATTTAAAATATATGCACAACATCTCATGTGAAGGATTTTCCCATCAAGTAAAATCTTGGAACACAACTTATCAACTATAATAGAAATCATACCATCATTAGAGCTACAATATCCACAATTATAGTAGAGATTTTACTCTCTATATTCCACTAAGTCAAGGCATCTAATAGTTATTGTACAAGAACATCCATGGTGTGAGGTGTAGGCATATAAATAAACCTATATATTTAAAAAAATATTTGTTAAAAGTATGCTCATAAAAACATTAATGAATTTACACCACATATTATATAATTAAAAAAATATTATTTATGTCAAGATACGGCATTGCAACATCCAAGAATCATTTAATAAAATGAGTAGTGACAGACATTGTTAGAAAGATAAACTTAAAGTAAAACTACCAAAAGGGGGGCAAATCGGTTTTTAAATAAAAATTCCCCCATTTTCGAAAATCAACTAAATATGAAAGAATCAAACAACAAAATAGAGTATAAGATGAATGACTAAAAAGAAAAAAATAAAAAGTATTCATAGGATTTTTATAAAGGTTTGGCCTTTCAATGCCTACGTCTTTTCCCTTGATAGCACAAGGAGTTTGAATCTACTCTCAACTTGTCTTTTCAATAAGGACAAGCATAACCTTTACAACATGTCTTGTGTAGGATCTCATGTCACCTCTACAACTTGCCTTTTGCAAGACTAGGTATAACCTCTACCAAGACACTACTTTTTTCAGGTAAATGCACAATCTTTACATAAAGATGAAGCCTTTTAAATGATCAAGCAAAACCCCTTTACCTTTTGCTTAGAGGTAAAACCAATACAACAGTGTGTTTTAGTGAATCACCAACTAAAAACTCTAATAAGGTTGATAAAGACGTTTAGGATCAAAAAAGTGAGAGCTTTCACAAAAATATGGATGATCAAGGAAGGTTTAAGCTCAGGAAGGATCAACTGAAAACTAAAAATGTGATTTTTAGGCTCTTTGCTTACTCAAAGGTGGGAACTTTTTACTCACAATTGTTTGTCTTGTTTTTTTCGCTCTTTTATTCTTCAAAGATGATTCAAATTCTTTCAAAATCCTTTTCTCATTTCACTTTAATGTCCTCAAAATGGATATTTATAGCCTCTAAGATTTTCTACACATTGGAGTGAAATTTGAATTATTTTTTGTACATTCCAACCAACTTACAAAGTTCTATCGCATCTGTAAAATCAATTCTTTATTGTTGAGTTGTCAGTTTTTTGCAAAGTCTGTAGCTTTTTGTCTCTAAAGAATCAATTTTTTTATTTTAAGGTTTTGGTTCTTCTATAACTAGGTTTAAAGGTGATATCTTTGCAATCTTGGAAAATCAATTATTTTGCCTTAAGGTGTCGATTTTCCACTATGGTTTGACGTCAAAATTTGAATTCAAGCTTAACTTTTGTCGCTCCACTTTTGTCCAGTTGTGCCATTGCTTTCTTAGTCACTAAGTTTCTTATATGTACTTTTGGTGCGTCAAGAATGGACATCTTCTCCAAATATAATTGATTCTTTTTTTTTTTTTGCTTATGCATTATGTCTCTCCATAATCGATTCTTTGTGTCTGAGGTGTCAGTTCTTTACAAATTCTAAAGCTTCTGTCTTCCAAGAACTAACTTATTCCTTTTTCAGAATCGATTCTTCACTGTTGATCTTTTTTTGAGAATTGACTTCTTCTTTTCTAAAATCGATTCTTCCTCTAATCAAAGAAATAGATTTTGCTTATTTTTTTTATTTGAGAATCAAGTCATTTCTTTTGAAAACTTGATTCTTAGGCCAGCACTTTGAATTTTGAAAACATGAGATCTTTGAGAAAATTAAGAATTATTTCTTTAAGTTAAGAACATGATCAAATAATCAAAATATTTCAATATATCTTTCTTTTAAGTTCAACTTTAAAACTCCCTTTAAGATTTTCTTCATACTAAAAAAAATCTTTCATTCATTTTCAAAGCTTATTAAGTTTAATCAACTTTGCCATATCAAAATAAGAATAAAGCTAACAATTTCCCCCCTTTTAATATGACAAAATTAAGAATTAAATTTGCTCATTGAAGAAAACTCCCCCTGAAATTATGTTCAAAATTTCAAAATGTTTTTCTCAAGTCAAGGTCCCTTAGAATTTGTGCTTTTTCAAAAAGATTTACAATTAAGTTTGAAAGCACTTTTGAAAAATCCAACCATCATGAATGAAAATTTAAGTACAAATTTACTCATTATATTTATCTTTCTTTTTGTTATATAAAAAAGGAACAGGAAATAGAGTATAAGAACAAAGGGAAGAAAAACTCATAGAAAAATAGAGCATTAGTAACACAAGTTAAGTGTAATTATCAATCAACATAGAGATATTCACAACAAGTAAGTTCAATCAATCATCAATCAACACAGAGGAATATTAACAAATAGTGATATAATCAAAGAAATGTTTCATTAATTAAACGGAGTACAAAAGACCATTTGCAATACAGTCATATTAGAACAAAACAGAATGTATGCAAATGTTGTGCAATAAAACTTTCTAGGAGGTTGTGAATATGGTTGGAGTTTAAGTCAGGATTATGACTTTTTGAGCTAGTTGTATAGAATTTTCTGATTTTGGGACAATTACTATTGATTTCTGAATAGTGGAACTATTCTGCTTCGAAGCTTAATTAAATTTTTGTCAAGTTCGATGAAGGAAGCAATACAATGATCAACCATTTGTTTGAATTTTTTAATGTAGTTCTTTATTATTGCATCAGTCTTTTTGTTGATTTTATCAAACTTATCTAACCAAATTCTTTCTTCACTGTCTATTTCAACATAAAAGAAATGATGTGTACCTTTAGGTATATACTCTGTACTAGGTAGTCCAAATGGACCTTCATTTACCCTTGGAGGAGGTTCATAAGAAAATGATGGATCCATTGGTAGCTTAAGTATCCCAAATTCTATTTCAAAGTGGACATCAATAGACTTTTCTTTTGGACCTCTTGCTTGAACATATTTTTCTTTTTGACCTCCTATTTATGTTTCTTTCCCTTTAACTTTATCTTTCAATTAAATACTTTTCCTTATCCATCCATTCCTGACAACATCATATTCAAACCCAAGTTTTTGAGTTGCTCCTTGCTCAAGATTGTTGGCTTTCTTAGCCATTATTGGCTTGCCTAGTGAGATATTAACCTTCATTTTATCCAAAATCATTAAGATGGCCATTCCATAAGGTAGACTATTTCTTCCTCCTCTAGCTATTGACTCCATATCTTTGTAAATGAACCATGCTAGATTGATTGGGGTACACTTCTTGATATGATGTATAAACCATATGTCTTTAACTATCATTGTATTGTTCTTGTGATTGAATAGTCTAAGTGTTTGTATAACTATCAAATGCAAAATTTTGTTATTTGCACTAAGTCTTATTGTGGTTTTGGGATTCTTTGCTGATGTGACTGGACCAATCAAGAATTCAGCTTCTAGCTCATCTTCTGGGATTTTGTTTTCTTCATTTATCTCACTGATAGAATCACTTTTGATGGGTTTCAACTATAATAATTTTTGTAGTAGTGTTGGTGTGATGATGATCTCCTTTCCACTGACCAATGTAACAAATGAATCATTGTGGTCCTTGATATTTTCATCATTGATGTTTTCATCATTATCTCCTTGATAGATAATGGTTGCATTTAAATAAAATATTTGAACTAATTTCTAATAAATTGCTCTTCTTATACACAAATATTCATATCATCCCATTTTTCTCAAATTTTCAATATTTGCAATTTAAATTCTTTCTCAAACCATTTCAAGTCTATGACTTTTCCCTATGTTACCTTTCTTTTGGAGTAGACCTCATCAAATACCTTCTTTCTTTCTCTATTTGTAAAGTTGATGTTGAATGGATCGAGGTTCTCGGATCTCATTGTTTTTAAAGGTGTTACCGAAGCTTTTTCTTTTTCTTCTCTTAACCTTTTGGAAGCCATTTTCTTATAAGGTTTGGAGTGAAGAATCAAGGTATGGAGAGAGGGTGTTTTGATTCTTTCATACTACATTAAAAAGTTTAAAGGATTAAATTACAAATATTAAAAGTTTGGAGGATCAATAAGTAATTAGCCTAATATATATCCACCCTTGCATTAAACAAAAAAGGGAAGGAAAGCAAAAGGCTAAAACCATGGGTAAAAAAAAAAAGTGCACTAACTTTGGAACTTTCACCCAGCAACATTGGTTATTCCACCCAATTCTTTTTTTTTAAGCTAGTTTTTGAAGTTTTTTCTCTTCCAGCAGAGTGCATGTTGCTCCCCATGGATTTTGCTTCCAAATGGCGATTTAAGGCCTGGAACTCAGTAACCATGGTGAAAGTAAGCTTCCTAGGTGCTTGAGTTTAAGATTTGACCGATTTTAACCTTTGAATTTTTACTGTTCTAGCAACTATTCGCTCTCCATGGTTAAAGATTCTAGAGATTTGGATGGCTTTAAACTAGCCATTAAGGTAGTGATTTGATGTCTAAGTGTGTAAGACACTTAAGGTTGTTATTTGAGGCATGGGAAAGGAGTTAATTGCTTAAATAATGTGTTGAAAAATTTACAAATGCATGTTTGTCAATGCTAAGAAGCTGGATGAGTAATATGTAGAGCTCTTATTGTTTAATTCAAAGATCAAGATAAATTCAGTCAATAAGGTATTAAAGAAGCCACTAAGCTACAAATAAACTAAGTAAAGGTAAGCTACTTCAACCTAGCTCAATTTCAAAAAAAAGTTAATATATTAGCACAATTGTGAGATTTGTACACAATTTAAGATCTTTGCAAGTGCTAGTTTGGTAAAGGTAAAGTCACCAAGGACAAAAGCAAGCTAAAAAAAGGTAAGCTTAGATTGAAAATAAGTTGTGAATGATGTGAAAGAGACATGAAAATGAAAGTACGATAGAAATGATTTACAAAATGCTAGGCAAAACGTAGTTGGAAAAATGACAAAGAATTAAGCACGTTAATGATTATTATACATTATTCTAACGTTAGATTGCATTTGAAGCATCAACTATTACATTAGAAGTTTGATAAGCTATGTTGCCTAGCTATGATTTGAGCTATTACCAAATAAGTGGATATTGCATCCAAATGGTTTTAGAAAAGTATGAAATAAAGTTTTAAATGAATGATGCTATGTAAATGATTTTATAGAAAAGTGCAAGGGAACAAGTTGTTTTGAATTAAATTATATGATATTATGCAAACCCTAGGTTAGGGTGAAATGTTTATACACCTAAGCATGTGTGTTTAACGATGAACAGATTATGATTAGATGAAACGTTAATGCACTTAAGTATATGTTGATCTAAGAATAATTTATGACTTAATGTGCACTAAGGGACATGGTAGTTGAGCTACATGTCACGTGGATATATAATGATTTATGAATAGATGTTATGTAGGTATTATGTTATGTTGTGTATGATTTGTTATGTTTGATGATGCATTGCAAGGCCTTGGTGGGGCGAAAGCAAAGCACCAAGGAAAGGGGTCGAGGTACCCAATTAAAGTGAAGGTCGAAGTACCTTAAATGCACATTTAGCCTCGGTGGGGCAAATAGTACCACTAGAGATACGTGCAAGATGATGAAAGTTAAGTATGCATTTTGCTATGAAATTGCAAATGATGTATGAAATGTTTATGCACATTTGATGGATAAGACTCAATTGTTTAAGGTTTATGTATTCAAGTAGAGAACCGAGAAAGGTAAATGGCAGTTAAGGTTATAAGTGCAAAAGATTGATATAGGAAAAGCTTGAACAACCTTGAAATGGATACATGTATGTAAGATCCTACACATTAGACTGAGATATCGAGATAGGCTAGGTAAGATTTAAAAAGCCTCTTAAGAAGTATACCCATTTACTCTCTTGGCACCTCAAAGTTCATTGTTTGAAATTATATGTAAGTTACAAGCATTGGTAAAATACCAAAGCCTATGATTAACATCGATAGGTGAGTTCATGCTAAGATATATTTTTATGGGTGGAACCCAAATGCATCACAGATTTGTATAGTAAAAATGTGCATGTTTTTAAGAAAATGAGCATGGTTTACAAAGTTTCTAAAGCTATTACTTGTTCCCCTCTATATCCCTCACTAAGTAATTATACTCATATTTTTAAACTCTCATGTTTTATAAATTCAAAGCTACTCGAGATATAGACATGCGAGGGATCTGTGTGCATAACATGATAGGTTCAATGACCAAGGCATTCAATAATACCTTCCACACCTAAGAGTCACTTCGCTACTAATTAATTGTTAGTCATGTTATGTGATTGGTCATGTGGCCTTATATGTACAAATGTATGTGGGTGATGGGACATTAATGAATTGTCTAGTATACATTGATGTAGCCACATATTGGCAAATGATAAAAAAGTTAATGAAATGCCTGTTATAAGTAAAGGCACCTGTTTTAGCACAATGTAGTGCTTTGTGCATATGTTTAAAAAATAAAATGTTATGTATGTCAAGTATGAATTATGAATCAATGTTAAAAGTTCTAATGATGGACTAAGATATGATGATGGATGTTAATGAGGCTTACATGGGCTTGTTGGATTACCACCATTGGGTCCTCGTGCCGATCATGGCCTAAGATAGAGTCATGACATACCTTGAATTTTCCTATAAAATGGAATCAATTTTTTGTTTTAGTTCCTAGGCTTTCTTAGGTCCATGAGAGTTAGTTCTTCCAAGTTTGTTTTTACTTGGAACCTCAAAATTTTCCATATTCTTTCCCATGTAGGTTTGGTTTCTTTTGAAACCCACACCTTTTTGACAGTCTTTTTTTTTTAGGTGTTTTTTTAAAAGGACAAAAATATATAGAATGTACATTCTTATGACAGCAACATATGATGCATCATGCTTTTCATTTTCTTTTTTAAAAAAAGTTTTTATCTTTGTCTTGTCATTTCTTAAGCCATTTTTGTCAAAGAATGCTTTTTTAGTTTCAAGCATCTCATTAAGTTTCTACAAGCTCATGTTCCATTTAGAATATGATTCAGTTAATTGCTCATATTTCTTCTTCAAGGCATCCACTTCATTCTCTAAAATGTTTACTTTATTTTCCAGCTTAAACTTAACGTTAATAATGTAATCATTTTCTACTTTAAGCTTATAGATGACCTTTTAGTATTTTAAATTCATATGTTTAAACTCAAATGCAAGTCATCGTATGCATCCTCAAGCTCATTAAAAGTATATGCATCATCAATATAATCATAAGAACAAGAAGCAATGTTTGAAGAGCATACCTTGAAATTTTCAACTCCCATGAAGCACATGTTTGCAATTTCCTCTTCCTGCTTATCTTGGGATTCATCATTAACACTCCACACAGCTACCATAGCTTTTCTTTTGGAGTTTTTTTGATGACTTTTTTTTAGTTATGGACATTCATATCTAGTATGACCAGGCTTCTTACATTCATAACAAATAATATGATCATTTCCATGATCAACCTTTGGACTATCTTTTCTCACATTTTTCTCTATTCTTCTTTTTGAAAGGCTTTTTGCTTCCTTGTTTACTCTTAAAAAATCTAGTGAACCTTCTAGTCAATAGTGCTATCTTCTCATCATTCTCCTTTTCATTGTCACTTTCATGTGACTTCCATCACTTTGCTTTACAGCCTTGATAGCAATGTCTTTCTTTTTTATTTTCCTTTAATTGTTTCATCTCTTTCTTTCTTATGTTTAAGAGTCATTTTATAAGTAAGCCAAGATCCTACGAGCTCATCAAGCTTAAAGATATTTAAGTCCCTAGCTTCCTTAATAGTATTGATTTTAGGTCTCCATGACCTTGGTAATCATTGAAGGATTTTCTTCACTAACTATGCATTTGGGAACTCTCTTCCTAAAGCCTTAAGTCCACCTATGATTTTTGTAAATCTCTCAAACATTTCTTTAATGGATTCCACATCTTTCATTTTAAACAACTCATAATCAAGTATCAGCATACTAATATTTGATTTCTTAACTTGACTAATGCCTTCATAGTAGTTATTTAAAGTATCCTACATCTCTTTTGTAGAGGATCACATAGCTACCCTATTAAATTCATCTTCACTAAAAGCACAAAATATCTGTTACAGCTTTGTGATTCAACTGTATCAATTTTTTGTCCTTATCTTCCCATTCAGCTTTTGTTTTAACATGTTTTACACTATCAACAGTTTTAATAGGAATATGAGGTCCATCAACAATAATATCCCAAATATCTAAGTCAATAGATTGTATGACGTACTCAAACCTCATTCTCCAAAATGGGTAATTTTCCTTTTTGAATAGGTAGTTATCCCCTTTGAACAAAGGAGACCATATCATAAATTGTCCTTCACCGATAAAGCTCGAGGATGCTTTGGCTGTTACTTTAAGCTATTTGTTTAAGATCTCTTAAAGATGGTTTAACCTGTAAAGACTTGAGAACCTGCTATGATACCAATTATTAGAAAGATAAGCTTAAAGTAAAACTACCAAGAGGAGCGGTGAATTGGTTGTTAAATAAAAATTCCTTCTTTTTTGAAAATCAGCTAAAATATGAAAGAATCAAACAACAAAGCAGAGTATAAGTTGAATAAGTCAAGAGTAGAAAATTAAAAAGTACTCAGAGGAGTTTTATAGAGGTTCGGCCTTCCAATGCCTACGTCCTCTCCCTTGATAGCACAAGGAGTTTGAATCCATTATCAGCTTGCTTTTCAACAATGTCAGGCATAAACTTTACAACATGTATTTTACAAGATCAAGCGTAACCTCTATAACTTACTTTTTACGGGATCAGGCGTAACCTCTACCAAAATACTGCCTTTTCAAGTTAAAGCATAACTTTGACACAAAATGAATCCTTTTAAAGGATCAGGTAAAACCCTTCTACCTTTTGCTTGGAGGTATAACCAATACCTCTAGAATGGCTGATAAAGAAATTTAGGATAAGAAAGGTGAGAACTTTCACAAAAATATGGATGATCAATGAAGGTCTAAGCTCAAGAAGGATCAGTTGAAGAATAAAAATGTGATCTTTAGGCTTTTTGCTTGCTCAAAGATGGAAACTTTTTTATTACAATTATTTTTCATGTTTTTGGCTCTTTTCTTCTTTAAAGATGATTCAAATTCTTTCAAAATCTTCTTCTTTTCTCATATTAATGTCCTCAAGATGGATATTTATAACCTTGAGATTTTTTCCTATTAAAGTGAGTTTGAATAATTTTTTGAATGTTTCAGCCAACTTGCAAAATTCTGTCACATCTATAGAATCAATTCTTTATTATTGAGTTGTTGGTTCTTCACAAAGTTTGGAGCTTTTTGTCTCTAAAGAATCGATTTCTCTATTTTGAAGTGGTAGTTCTTTACAACTAAGTTTAAAGGTGACATCTTTATAATATTAAAAAATCGATTCTTTTTCCTCTAAATGTCAGTTCTTCATTGTGGTTTGGTGCCAAAATTTGAATTCAAGCTTGACTTTTACCTCTTCATTTTTGTCTAATTGTGCCATGTCTTTCTTGGTCATCAAGTTTATGATTTGTGCTTTTGATGCTTCAAGAATCAATATCTTCTCCATGTAGAATCAATTCTTTTTTCTTTGCTTTTTTACTTCTATATTTTGTCTCTTCAAAATCAATTCTTTGTCTCTGAGGTATTGGTTCTTCACAAATCTTAAAGCTTCTGTTTTCCAAGAACCAACTTCTTCCTTTCTTAGAAACGATTCTTCACTATAAATCTTTGCTTGAGAATTGACTTCTTCTTTTCCAGAATTCATTCTTCTTATAATCAAAGAAATAGATTTTGCTTTCTTTTCATTTAAGAGTCAAGTCATTTCTTTTGAGAACTTAATTCTTAGAGTAGCACTTTGAATTTTGAAAACAAGAAATCTTTGAGAAAATTAAGAAACATTTCTTTAAGTTCAAGAACATGATCATTCATATTGAAACTATGATCAAACAATTAAAACATTTCAATATATCTTTCTTTGAAGTTCAACTTTAACACTCCTTTGAGGATTTTCTTCATACTTAAAAATATCTTTCATTTATTTTCAAAGCCTATTGAGTTCAATCAATTTAACATGTCAAAACAAGAATAAAGCAAACAAACATGTAACTTTTCTTTTGATTTAAAGTCCACATATCTGTCGTAATTATTATTCTATTTTTTATCTTCTCAAATACACCTTGTAACTTGGCTTTCTCCATGTTAAAAACCTTGATAATATCCCTTCTAATCGTATTGCAAGAAACCAACTTAACAAGGGGTTAAAGACTATTATTGTACCTCTTAAAACAAACATGTTGAACAGTACTAAGAGGATACTCATGTAAAGCTATAGCACAAGGCAACTCATGCCTTCAAACGTTTGGATCAAAGGTAAAATTTGGAAGTTGAACCTTTCCATCATTTTGCATCCCCACACAAAGTTATTTCTAACTTTCAAAGCATTCTTAAATGCTTGAAAAAATTTTTCTTAGACAAGTACCCATATTATTTTTCAAAGATGTTGCTTCATTCTTACTACTGGCCTTAAGAAAAGTGTTCCAATAATTGCAAACTACCTTGTCTAGTCCATTTATGTTTTTCTTTCCAAAGTGAGCCCAAACCTTTAAAGTTAACTTATAATATTTTACAGTTACAGCACCTAACAAAGGTTTAGTTGAAATACGCATATGAAGATGGTGCATTAGGTGTTTCCATCATCATAGGTGAGTTTCTCGAACAAGACAAGTTTACATCCATCAAAGATAGATTGTCTACATTCTTATAATTCTCACCATCATAATTCTCACCTTTTTTTTTCAGTTGTCAACATTCTTTAAAAAATCTATACATTGTAGAGGAAAAAAAAATATTAATGAAAAGTGACAAGATATTAACAATATATTATTACTAGCAAAATAACAAGATATATTATTGCTACCAAATAATAAGTTATTACTTCATCCCAAAAACTCAAAACATCCCAATAGGAGAAAAAAAAAGAAATTTGCTCAAAACAACAGAGGCAACAAAAACAAAGTCCAGAAAACAAAACATTAAAGAACAAAGCAAAAAGAAGGAATCATGGACACCAAGAAAGCTATAAACAGAAGCAAAAAACAAAGTCATAAAGGCAATCAAGAATGCAGCAAAAAAGAATATGTAAAGAAGCAAGTGAAACAGACATTTTTCAAAAAATATTTACATTGTAAAAAAAAAATATTAATGAAAAGTGACAAGATATTAACAAGATATTATTGCTGCCAAAATAACCAGATATTACTCCATCCCAAAAACACAGAACATTCCAACAGAAAAAAAAATCTACCTGGAACAACAATGGCAGCAAAAATATAGTACAAAAAATAGAACATTAAAAAAAAGGCAAAAAGAAAGAATCATGGACACCAAGAAAGCTATAAACAAAAGTAAAAAATAAAGCCACGAAGGCAACTAGAAATGCAGCAAAAAGAACCCATGGAGAAGCAAGTGAAGCACCAAAAAACTCAATAACTAGGATATCAAAAAATTGAAGCAGAGCAAAATCACTAAAACAATGGACAAAGCATGGAGAAATCAAAGCAAAACAACAAGATGAGCAAAAACACAGAAAACATGGAACCAAAAATCCACAGCAACGTTACGATTAATAACCACAAGAAAAAGGGAGAAATAGAGCAACAGCCATGCAAATAGCCAAGAAAAATTCCAAAAAAGAATAGAAAAGCAATTAAGAATTCTCTCTAAATTTTCAAACAAAAAAAAACTATGCCATTTACCTGAAGTGACAAGATAGTATTTCAACACTAAAGTAGCACTGTAGTAGTTGCTAAAAATAGAGAGAGAGGAAAGGGAAAGGAAAATGAGGAGAGAAAATGAGGTTTATATACTTAGGGTTTAGGTTGATGGAAGGAAATAAGTGCTAAACAACACTGTTTTAGGCAAGTTGAAGAATGTTTTTGACTTTTTGGTGCCTTGAATCTTGATTTTTTAGTGTTTAACCCTTTATCATCTGTGCTAGATAAGTCATAAGTGGTTATGACTTGATTTTCATGTAGAAGAAAGGACTAATATTTTTTTCAAATTATTTGAAATATAATGAAAAGTATGGTAAAAAACTTTGGACAAAAAATGTTTTATTATCATAAATGTAAGGATTTATTTTCATATTGAAAGCATGCAACTTGTGAAACCCTTTCAATTAAAAGAAAGCAACTAGTGGCTAATTAGCTTTAAAAACAACTATACAATAGATATAAGATACCAAATCAAATTAAAATAGTTGAAAAGATAATTAAAGTTATTTCAAAAATATTAAACATAAATTAAGGAAAAATATTATATGTTGCTTCCAAAAGATTAAAGTGTTTATTAAATAAAACAATGTTATGCTATTAAGTTTGCATCATAGTTCAAGTAATATAAATTAATTTTACATTTATTTGTTTACAAGTTCAACTAATATAAAAATTTTATATATTTACGTTTGCATTATTATTCAAGTAATATAAATTAATTTTACATTTATTAGTTTACAAGTTCAACTAGTATAAAAATTTTATATATTTAAGTTTGCATCATAGTTGAAGTAATATAAATTAAATTTACATTTGTTAGTTTACAAGCTCAGCTAATATAAAAATTTTATATATTTAAGTTTACATCATAGTTCTATAAATTAATTTTACATTTGTTAGTTTGCAAGCTCAACTAATATAAAAATTTTATATATTTAAGTTTGCATCATAATTCAAGTAATATAAATTAATTTTACATTTATTAGTATACAAGTTCAACTAATATAGAAATTTATATATTTAAGTTTGCTTCATAGTTCAAGTAATATAAAATAATTTTATATTTATTAATTTACAAGTTCAGCTAATATAAAAACTTTATATATTTAAGTTTATATCATAGTTTAAGTAATACAAATTTATTTTACATTTATTAGTTTACAAGTTCAACTCATATAAAAATTTTATATATTTAAGTTTGCATCATAGTTCAAGTAATATAAATTAACTTTACTTTTAATAATTAATAAAAGAGAAAGTTGGTTGAGATGATTAAGATTATAAAAAATGTAAAGAGAACAAAAGTTCAAGTTTCACTAGTTACAACATTTTGTAACATTATATACATTATAAGTATAATCGAGCTGTACGAGTACCGGGGTACCAGATAATACCCAAAATAAATATAATCGCGTTCAGGTTTAAGGTACCTTAAGGGTGATACTTAAACTCGAGTCAAGTACTAAATGTAGTACTCGAACCCAACTCGGGTACTAAAAGTAATACCCAAACCCGTCACGTAACCGATTATAAGTACTTGAACCTTATGTTATCAAGTCAGGTATCCACGGATACCCGATTACTTATTACCCATTTACATCTCTAGATAGCTCCTTATTAGGTAAGATTAGGTTACAAAATAAGGATAATAATAAGGGATTTAATTTAAAGAGATAATATTCAAATTAAATCCAAATCTTTAGATAATCTAGTAAATCTAAATCTAAAGCTAGATTAAGGTGGCAGATTAAATAGTTTTCGAAGGCCTTAGTTGTGGTACAAAAGGTCAATATTCTCTAGATTTTGTTGGTTTACTTGTCATAAAGGTGTGATAGAAGTTAGTTAGCTTTTGTAATTCAGGTTGAATGTTTTAAGATGTAGTGGTATGGTTCAAGCCTCACTAGTTACAACATTTTGTAACATTATATATAATATAAGTATAATCGAGTTATACGGGTATCGAGAACCCGATAATACCCAAAATAAATATAATCAGGTATGGGTTTAAAGTACCTTAAAGGTGATACTCGAACCCAAACCCAAGTTGAGTACTAAAAGTAATACCTGAACTCACCCCATAACAGATTATAGGATACTTGAACCTTATGTTATCAAGTTAGATACCTGCAAATACCCGATTACTAATTACCCATTACATCCCTAGAGAGCCACTTGTTAGATAAGATTAGATTACAAAATAAAGATAATGATAAAGGATTTAATTTGAAAAGATAATATTCAAATTAAATCCAAATCTTAATCTAATCTAATAAATCTAGATCTAAACCTAGATTAAAGTAGCAGATTAAATGGTGGTCGAAGGTTTTAGTTGCGGTATAAAGGTGAATATTCTTTAGATTTTGCTGGCTTGCTAGTCATGAAGGTGTGATAGAAGTTAGTTGGCTTTTGTATTTCAAGCTAAATGTTTTAAGATATAATGGCATGGTTTAAAATGTTTAAATCGTGGATATATTGTAATCCGAGAAGTTTTTTAAAGTTGGAAAGATTAGTCTTTTTTGTATAGGGAACTCATTGTTAAGATAGAGCCACTATTATCTATTTGAGGGGTGGAATCTTTTTGTAATTGTACTATTTCCTTCTTCCCTAGCTTGATTTGATATGCTTGTACAAGTCTTTTATCTCCAAAGTTCAAGCCTTTTATCTCCAAGGTTCAAGACTTGTTAGCCATACAAGCTATGTTGAATTACTAAACTTGTTTTTCAAATAAAAAATACATTAGGAAATTCAAGAATTCAAATCAAATTACACTTCTAAGTGTGTGAAGACAATTACGCTAACGTTACATGAGTTAGGATTATTATTTGGCCTACTGGACTCTCTAGCCTATCTAGGCTTTTATCTACTAGGTTACTTGGCTTACCTAGGCTAGTCTGAACTCTTAGGTCATGGCGTCTTCCCCCACTCAATCTAGCAACACCCTCGTTATTGAGAAATGGATGTCTTTGTGCATTATCACATCGTGGTCGTCCTCTCGTACATCTTTACCTCCAATGACCTCATTCTATGCACTTTTTGGCTTTTGCAACTTCTTTAGAATACGTTGTCACCTCCAACACTTGTTGTAAACCAATCCACCATTATCTCAACCCTTTGGTCTTACGAGTGCTCGACTAGTCTTGATGATTCTTCGCCCATGTCTTGGGCCTCTTGGGTCTCATTTATGGCCATCTTATCACCATTGATCTATTAGTGTAAATAGGGTTTAGATGGAATTTAAGGAACTGACAAAATTGACTTCAATGTGAGCTTTTTTAATAGACACTATCTTGAAGACTTTTTTCCCTTTCACCACTCGGTATGCAAAAACGAATAATGTGAATAGCCTCAGGGATACAATAAAACCAATGTCTAACTTCATCTTGCACTTTACGAGAGTAGACCATTAGATACACTTAGGGTTTGCAAAGTTGTTCGGCCTTAGATGGGAACTTAAGTGTTTATGTTAATTTTCAAAACACAACACTTCTTTTGCTCTTGATTTTTCTGCTTTTGTTTTGTTTTTATTTTGATGTGTCAAAATGGTTGGCAACAAACCCTTTATATAGACTTACAAGTGTCTCTTCTTCAAGGACACAACCCTTTCATTAAGGCACTATTTTGTCTAAAAACATCTTTACATTTTGCAAAACACAACCTTTGGATAAAGGTATTGTTTCAATAATCATCTTATGAAAAGACAATTATTCATTCCATAAAACATAATATTTGAGTTATAATTTGAAACGATAACTTTTCATATTTAATTTTTTAAGTTGTGGTGTTTTTTCAATTTGTCTCATAACCTTTGAATGTCATTTTACTAAGAAACGTAACCATTCACATAAAAAATCTACCAACAATCCAGTAGTCACACCATGTCACTTTATGTGACATTACCTTTGATCTAAGATAACTTTTCATTATATGACATAATTTTTTATTTTGAAAATACACCAACATGATCTTAGTCTTTCTTGAACCATATGAAATTTCACTGTCGTTGGTTGCTCCTCTCCATGTAACATGATGCTTCCTAATCCTAGTGCACTTATAAGCTATCTTAGCCATAGATAATGGCACTATTTACCATTGCATTGGTCCTTCTCTCATACTGTATAGGTATCCTTTTCCATCTGCAACACTAGGCTCCTTAAGTATGACTACTCATTGGATCCTTCTACACATTGGCTGCCACTCTCGTTACTTGGATCTTTTTCGTCTATCATGATGGGCACGAGCTTGTTTCACGTAAGGTGGTCCCTCTTTAAGTGTGATTCCTCGCACGAGAAACATTTGATGGGCTTCTTTTCCTTACCCTTCCACTTGGTGACTACCTCGATCTAGTGGCATGGCAACTTCTTGTTAGCTTTATCCTTTCATCCATTGTTTTTCTCTTCCCCACCATTGCCTTTTTTCTTAGGCTAGGATGAGCGGAGATTAATCAAACTCTCAGCCAACACTATGGCTTGTGTGAGATCTTACCCACCTCTATGTTGAAGCTCTTATTTCACCTATGGCTTCAAGCCATCCGTAAATGCAAATAGCACCTCTTTCTCAAGAAGATTGCTAATTTGAAACAATAATTCAAAGAATTCTTTAACATATTCTCCTACCTCACCTTGTTGGTTCAGTGTCTTGACCTGATGGTTTCTCCCTCAAGCTTTTTATCACACCTATATTGCTGCCACAATGAGGTTGTCTTCACCAAGTACATAACAATTGAATTGGTCCTTAAAGCATCCTTCGTGATGCTCATTACTTTAAAGTACTGTTCTAAGCTCTATAAAAATTTGTTGACATCCTTGGCCTCCTTTTAACCTCGAAATTCTTTGGGCTTGGATACTTTTAATTGAGCCCCCATTTGAGTAGTTGGTACACCACCCCTCGTAATTGTCTTTATTGCAAGGAGCTCGTCTTTGAGTCTTATTACCTTCTACTAAAGTGCCTCAACTAGCTCTTTTAATGCAGCATCTAATTGACTCAACATATCCACCATATCATTAAAGGTTGATTGTAACTCCCCACGAAGCTCGAGGCCACCTCCACCTTGGATACTCGACCATTAAAAGTAAACATCTTATCGCTTTGTTAGCATTGAAATATCTTATGTTTTGATTTGACAAAATTGCATGATATCTTAGTTTTATTGACAAGCATTCAAAATTGTCAAAATCATGTTTTCAACCTTCTAAAGTCATACAAATGTTTGAAGAGCCATTCATACTTAGAAAACATCACAAAGCTTTCAAACATGAGTGTATCCAGCTTGAGAAAACATAGAGCAAACATAATTTAACTTGATATTTGATCACAATGAAGAAGCAAGGAAGACATAGTTGAAGTTAAATGCCAAAATGACAAGGAATCTTAAAGAAACAAAGCTATATTCAATCCTAAAGCAAGACAAATCGATCCAAGGACAAAATAGATGAGAAATCATGAAGAATCAAGTTCCAGTCGATCCTAAAAGTAGCCCTAGTCAATCTTATGGTAGAACAAGCGAGAAAACTTGAAAATGCACAACCGTAGTCAATCCTATAGAGGCAGTAGTCGATCCTTGAGTAGTAGACATGTGAATCCTTAAAGAGATAATATTCAAATTAAATCCAAATCTTAATCTAATCTAATAAATCTATATCTAAATCTATATATATATATATATTAGCAAATCCAAAAGTTCAAATTAAATTACACTCCTAAGTGTGTGTAAACAATTACGCTCTTGATATGTGGGCTTGCTCAAGTTAAGCTTGTTGGGCTCCCTAGTTTGTCTAGGTTATTTGGCCTATTTGGGTTGTTGTTTATTGGGCTACTTAGGCTGGTTTGAACTCTTAGACTATGACACATTACATGTGAATACTTTTTTTTAAAATAATAATTAAAAATAAAAGACAAATATTTTTAAAATGTAAAATTTGAAACATAAATAATAAAATACTATAATATTAATCTTAAATTATTCAATACTATTAGAATTAAAAATATTTTTTAATTAAAGTTTTTCAAAGCAATTAAATTTCTTGTTTACAAAATACGTAAAACTTATTAAATATTAATAATAAAAAATTTTACAATAACAGTGTAAAAATATAATGAGCAATTGTCTCCATTTTCACCAATTAAATATTTTATCAAGATCTAAATTTGTGTGTGTGTATACATACGCGAGTAAAATTTGTGACAAAAATATTATTTTATTTATCTATAATTTTTATTTATGTTTATAATATCTATATATGTGGATACTTGTTTTTATTTATTTTTAAAAAAATATGTATATGAAAAATGTTTTCAAAGTATCAAGTTAGTTTTTTATCTATTTTTAAATCACTATTAAATAAATAAAATTGTTCACGAATATAAAATATGAAGTATAAATTAATGAATTTTTTATATTAATTTACTATTATCATTACAAAACATATATTTGATGAAAACCAGTAAATGTAAGTAGAACTTTTTATATATAAATTGGATAAATCTTATTAATATTTATAATAAAAAATACTTTTAGGATTGAGAAATTATTTTTTAATGAGAGATATTCAATGTAATTATTATTTTTATTTGCAATTGAGTAAATTTTATTAATATCTATAATAAAAATATTTAAGAAAATTTAAACAAATATTTTCATTTTCATCTATAAAATATATTACCAATATTTGTACTTTTATTTATAATAATAATTATAACTATAATATAAACATATATAAATAATATATTAAATTAATTGTGAAGTTTTAAAACTCCAATATGTTGTATAGAATTATTTTTAAAAATTCTTATTTAATAATTTTAAAAAAATCTTACTTTTAATTTATTTTGCATAAAATAAAATAAAAAACAATAAAATGACCAGAAGACGTCTTGAACGGCCCGGAACACAAAACTAAGGCCTCGAATAAATCAGAGGACCATTTCAGCCCAATACATTACAATTTTTCACGTCTTTTGTTGTTTAGAAAAATCGAAACACCGAAATTACAGAGAAAGTCGACAGTGAGTTGTGAGAGAGAGAGAGAGAGAGAGAGAGAATGGGTGTAAGCTGCGCGTTGAAGGTGGCTCCGATTCTGCTTCTGCTGATCCTTTTCGCATTTGGTAAGTTTCTTTTCCGATCAAATTTTCGATCATTAATTTTACGGTCTCGCCATTTTCAGATCTGATCAATTGTTAAAACGTCTGCATCCTTTTTAAATGTTTGTAAGCAATTTAGCTTCCTTACGCTTAATTATTGTTTTCATTTTTGTACACTTAAATTCTTCAGCGGATGCCAAGAAGTCAGCCGATGTGACTGAGCTGCAGATAGGGGTCAAGGTATTTCTACTTCCTTAGTACATATACTCCTTTTCTTTCTGTTTTTCCTATTTTAATGGGTTTAAACATTTTTGTGTAAGTGTTAAAGTGATTTGATCTGAGATAAATCAAACGCTTTCAAAAATGTGTCTGTAATTAGCTTTAATATGATATTTCGGTTTGGAGAATTCTATGGTTGCATAGTAGTAACTGTTTTGTTTTTTTCAAAAAATAAAATTCATTCTTAATGACCATGGTTTCTTTAGGGCTAGCTCATGGCTATTTATCTGTGAGCATCGGATCTATTACTTTGTTTATGAAATTGCAAGAAATGCACAGTTAAAAGTTAAAACTCATTGATGAATTTTTACCTTTTAATTTGGCTATTGCGGTGCTAGTTCGTAACCTTGTGTTTTGATGCTAGTTGGTTCTTATTGTTAGAAAAATTCTTTTAAGTACACGTAAATGAGTTAACTGTTGTTTCTTATTTCTTTTCCTTTTCCACATTTTCCCTTGCTTGTGATCTTATTATCTATTCGTTGCTCACCATTGTTTTATGTGTCCCTTCTGTATTTACAGCATAAGCCCAAATCATGTGAGTTTCAAGCTCATAAAGGTGATAAAATCAAGGTGCACTATCGGGTATGTTTCAAGAAAGCTTCAGCTGGATGTTAAGTTTTGTAATATACATTGCTTGAACCTCAAAAGTAAATGATTAGATGTTTGATTGTGCCTTTTTCCTGCACTATCGACTTTGAGAAGCATTTAGGTCATTCTTCTGAAAGTTTGGTAGTAATAAATTAGGAGCTAAACATTTTTTAGATTGGTTAGACTTAATTGTATGCTGCCTGAGTTTCTTGGTTTATAAAAGTTGTCATTCCTTTTTGCAGGGGAAACTCACTGATGGAACTGTTTTTGATTCTAGTTTTGAAAGGGGTGATCCCATTGAGTTTGAGCTTGGTAGTGGTCAAGTAATTAAAGGTTTGTGTGCATTAACAACCACTCACTGCTTTTTGCAAAAGCTCAGACAATGTTTTAACTTGCTTTATAGCTGGATTGTTGGTTGTTATATTGCATGGGGTTCATTGATGCTTGAACAAAAAATGATCTTTGCAGGATGGGACCAAGGACTGCTTGGGATGTGTGTTGGCGAGAAGCGCAAGTTGAAAATACCTGCAAAGCTTGGTTATGGTGCACAGGGTTCGCCACCTACCATTCCTGGTAAGTCCTTTTTGTCTGTTATTCTTTTGTGGGGGATAGAACTATTTTAATGTCTTGAGATGGTAACAATAATTAGTCATGTGTTACTTACCTAATCGAAGGAATGATGTTATTATGCAAGCTGCATTACATAACTGCATCAAATCTTTGCTCAGCTGCTTCTCTTGATTGTCCATCAGAAAATTTGACAATTTGTGGTTTCCTGAACTTACAGGCGGAGCAACACTAATATTTGACACAGAGCTTGTTGCAGTCAATGGGAAGCCATCGAGTGGGGGGAATGCAAGTGAAGATGAGCTATAGTAACTAGTTAGAGAAGCAGCAGCTTTTATCCTTTACTACGTTGTCTTCCTTTTAAGAACACCATCGATGGTAAACCTCACCAGGCCTTCTCACTGGAATTTGGAAAATATACTTGGGTAGCATATCTTCTTGTGCAAAACTATTTGTTTGTTACTTTGTTGGAGAAACTAATGTTTCATTTTAGAGTGGTTGTTCTTGGATCAGAATCTATATGACCTTAGCTAGGCCGATGAGGTGAGTTTAAATGCCTGATTACTTTATGGATGGAATAACAACATTTAAATAATTTTAAAAGAAACAAAATTGGGAGTTCTAATGTTTTTGAACTTGATCAAGAAATCATTGAATTCTTTTCTCAATTGTATTAGTAAGGCAATATGTAGGTTACTTTAAAAAATATTAATGTGTAGTAATAAAAATTTAATAATATTTGTAATATTCTCACTCTACTCTTTAATAAGTTATGGATATAAAGAGAATTATATATTTTTCATATTCATCTTTTTTATTTGGTTCAATTTTTTTTTCTTGTTTTCATTGACTTTTTTTTTAAATTTTAATTAATGAAAATTATTTTATTTTAAATATATTCATTCTAAACTTTATGATTTGATTTAATAAAAATGAATTTTTTTATCTACTAAAAATAAATTAAATATGTGATCATATAGTATTTTACATTTGACTGCATCTTTACATTAAGTCTGCTAAAATATTTTTTTTTATTTTTTTTACAAAAAATTCCAACTGAACCAAGTTGCAGTACTAAGCAGGATTAAAGGATACACAAAATGGAATAAAAATGAAAAATGTACCGAGGAGATGAAAAACAAGAATGAGACGCTACTCTTATGGCGTACCAAGTAGGGTTTGGATGATGCGTGGGGGCCCCAAGTGAGGTTGGTACAAGAAAAAGGGTGAAGTGCAGGAATTGGTGCACCTTGATTTTAGAGTTGTTCCTTGCTTTTTGATACACTGCACTGAGTCTGCAGCATCATTTCCTTGTTGTTACTTTTAAGGAGGATTTGTATTTCTTTTTTTGTCAAGAGAAGATTTGAAATCTGGTCTATGTTATTGTGATTGGTACAAAGCACAGACGTGCAAGTATGTGGTACTAGTTCATCAGATGGCAGCTTCAACTGGTACCTCTTAGGTGTGATGTGAGTCTACACAGTGAAGAAATTCGTATTTGATTGCAACTACAGATTATATACGTACGGTGTGTGGTGAGTGACTCACTTGATTAGTATTCAACTGGTTGAACTTAACCATTCGTTCAACTTATTAAGTCAAACAAGAAGAGGGACAATCAGAGGATTTGACTCAAGCAATACTTTGGAATCTACCCAAGCTCAAGGCTAAGGTCTTCAATTAGGCAAACAAATCAAAACATAGGTGCCCAACTGAACTATGGCATGGGGGGACAGAACCAAAACATAAGTGTCGTGTTTAACCAAATTATGGTTAGCGAGTACAGGGCTCAAGAGTACGTATTAATACTGCTCCAACTGTCGTGTATCCAAACCAGACTAACGGGACACCAGTAAATGCAGGTTAGAATTAAACTAGAACTACTGTAGAATGCTTTGGAATAACCAAGGGCTGGAGCATATGAATTAGACTTATCCATTCATAAAATACCAAATTCACAACCAATTCACGGTGCGACAAAAGTGTGATACAAATAATATCTTCCATTTAATTTTTTTAATAATATTAAAACTAAATTCTTGACACTATTAATGAAACAGGATCTCTTTCACACAAACACATCCTTCAGCAACAATGCTAATGATTTCTTCGGGCCTTATTTCGTTTTTTCCTTTTTAGGCGTTTGGAATTATTTTGTATTGTTATAGTTATTTAACTTCACCTTTTGTTTTTTTTGTCCAAACCTCATTATATGTTAAACAATCTCTTATCACTTATCTTTAATTTAAAAGATTTTCTTCGAATGCACAACTTCTTTTATCATCATTTCCCTTTTTAAAATACTAGTAATAAACTTTCACATCAATGTCATATCTCAAAACAATCATTTAATTTAAAAAAAAAAACCTTAATAAATTTTGATTGAAAAACATTAATATATTATTCTTTTATCAACTAACCAAAAAAATGGTTCACCAATTCAATTTTCATACTCAAACTTGACTTTGTTTTTCTCTTGCTCTTTTTACTTTTATAATACTTGAGTTTGGATAATTTCTTTTTTGTAAAGATTTTGGGCATCTTAAATTTTTATTACTTTTTAATTCACTAGTGTTTATCATCATGTGCATTGCACCTGAATATGTATTATTTATTTATTTTAGATTTGAGAAAGATAATTCGAATTCTACTTTTCAAATAAGAGATCATGTATCAATCAATAAGTCAAATATTCAAGTATTATTATTATTTTATTTTTAAATAGTAACTATAATAAAATATAAATATTTTTAAAATGTAAAGTTATTATCTATAACTAAAAAAATAATTACAATTGAAAGACAATGTTTTAATTATATATAATTGAAATTTTGTACTAATATTATTTTATTAATTATTCAATATTATTAGTATCAATAAATTTGAAAAAACTCATTCGTTGGAATTAGAAATCTCATTTAGATATTGGATAAATCTTATTAATATTTTATAATAAAAAATATTTTTAATGAGAGTAATTCGATGCAATTAGAATTTTTTATCTATATACAAATTAGATAAATGTTATTAATAATTTAATATTCATAGTGAAAAAATATTTAGAATGATAATTTAAAAATAATGAATAAATATGATTATTTTCGTCAATAAAAATATAAATAATTTTTTTATACCTTAATCTTCAAACTCTACTTAATTGTTTTCTCTTCATAATAAATTTAAATCTTTGGAGTAAAACAACAAAACATGTTGATTCAAAATCACTATTTGCTCTACCGTTTTTATACCACATAATGTGACGTGGTTTACCAACGAATCCATCATTTAATGTTTGACGCTTAACCTTTTAATAGCTCACGGTAAATCTTTTCTCTCATTCTTTCCTAGTTTTTTTTTTTTTCTTTTTAGTAAAAGAAGGTAATGGAAAATATATATTTGTTGGTTGATAGTTTTTTTAATATATAATTTTAACATTAATATAATTTGTTAGATGTAGACTCGCAACAATGTGTGAATAAAATATGTTTGTGTTTATCCAAAATTTGATAATTCTAACTTTTAAATACTTAAATAATCCAGATTACTACCATAACGTATATGTTTACATATACCCAAAGTTAGCTCTTGCAAATTTAATTTATTCATAGCACGAAAAGTTTGATCAATTGGTCTAGAAACTAAGGGCTTACTTGGTTGGGGGGAATGGAATAGCCATTCCTCCCCTATTCTCATTCTTGAGATAAAATTATATTTGGTTCAATGGAATGACTATTTTTCAAAATAATCATTCCAAGAGAAGCCTGAATAGCCATTACTAAGGCCTCCCTTGATAATAGCTATTCCAAATTGTTGAAAATAAGAAAAAAATTTGATTAAACAAATATACCTTTTTACAATTTAAAAAATTACCTTATAAAAAATACTAAACCTATTTTTTTTTCTCTCTTCCTCACTCCTCTCTCTAAAGCACAAAAGACACAAAATTTTTTACTTCATTTTCAAAAAAAGGGAAATGAAAATATTTAAATATTATTTAATATATTAATATTATTTCACTATAATAAATATTATAAAGCATATTACTTAATATTATTATTTGAATATAATAAATGTAACAAAGAATATTATTTAGTATTATTTAAATTTAATGAAGAATATATTTTTTCTTTTAATATTAAATATTATTTAATTATAATAAAAGGTTTAATTATCTTATAATACAAAATATTATTAAATTATAATAAAAATATGTTTGTATTTTGATGAAAATATTATTTAATTATAGTAAAAGTTATTTTGATTTTATTGCTCAGAATATTTTTATCTTTTAACAAAATAAATTCTTTAATTTTAATAAAGAGTATTTATTTCTTATCATAATTTTTTTTATTTTTTAATTAAAATTTTTAAAATTTTAATAAATAGTATTTTTATCATTTACCCATTATTCCTTAACCATTCTTAAAATTATTTCTGCTAACCAAATAATAGAATAAATAATAATAACAATTTCTATCCTATTCCATTCTCATGAACCAATCTACCTAATAGCTATTCTTCCTCTATTCTAGAAGCTTCCTAATTAATTTCAATTATTAAAATTTTGATACTTTTCAATAAAAAAGATAAAATTTATGAAATAATGTGACTTTTTGGTCGAATCTAAGTATTGGGCTTGATAATCCGTATATTCTGGTATTTTAAAAAATATAAATAAATAAAAGAAATTGTTTTAAAAATGAAAAATAGTAATAATCCTTAAAAGGGTTAGGACAAGGAATAGTAGCAATGATACCTTGTCGCCCTTTTGAAGAAAAGAACGTATCTCTGAAACCTGAGCCGTCCGATCAACTGTCAATTAACCCAAGAAATGCTTAAAAGTTAAAAACAAAATCAAAAGAAATAAATACTTTTAAATATAAAAAAAACGGAAATTCTGGAAGCATCCTGACCCTTCAAAAACGAACAAATCATATCGGATCGTTTGGTCTCTTTCTCCCAAAACCCTTTTTGGAAGCCTCTAGAACCCACAGTCTCCTTCACTCTCTTCCATAAAAGCCCTTTCTTTCAAGGCCTGCCTTCTTCGCCTCTCAAAGCCCCTCTCTCAGTCGCGTTTGTTTCTTCGTTTCCCTTGCGGTCACGCTTTAATTCGCTCTCTCTAGATTCTTAGATTGAAAATGGATGAGGATTTTGATATCCCGGCGGCGGAGGATATGATGAACGACGACATGGATCTTCCCGACGAGAGTCCCATTTGGAAAGTCGGAGAAGAAAAGGAGATCGGAAAGCAAGGCTTGAAGAAGAAGCTTGTTAAGGAAGGTGAAGGTTGGGAAACTCCTGATAACGGTGACGAAGTTGAAGGTATAAAGAACAAACACTACAAACAAACCACGAAAAAAACAAACTTCTATTTTGAAAATGTTTTCGATTCTGATTGATTGTTATTGATGCAGTTCATTATACGGGGACGTTGCTGGATGGAACTCAGTTCGATTCAAGCCGTGATAGGGGGACTCCTTTCAAGTTCACTCTTGGTCAAGGTAAATGAAGATCGTCCCTTTTTGGGGGTGGAAAATTTTGAAAGACAATTGTTTTAATTGTACATTGAATATGAAGGAGAATGTAAAGTTGGACCTTAATCTGGAAAGCATTAATTTTGATTGTAAGTGTTTTATACTATTAATAGACATGAGTCCGAAGTAATTGTGTATTAATATCTTTAAATTTACTTCTTTTTGTTTCTATTCCTGGAAATGCATTTAAAATTTGGGAATTTATATTAAAACCATGGGGGATTTTTGAGAAAAGCTCTTTTCTGTTTGTGCTGTGCTGGCTGAATTTCTAAATGTGAATTCATCTTTTTTTCCTTTTTTTTTTTGAAACTTGTTACATTTGGAATGTCATAGAGGCATTACTCTGAAGCTTTGTGATTTGTTTCATTTAGCTATTAAAAAGTGCTGGTAGGCTGCTTTTTATGGTAATCAATTTGGTTTAATCCATAAGTCTTTCTCATTTGATAACAGTATTATGCTTGACTAAGGGGCAAGACCTTTGTAAGTCCACGAAAAAATGGATAGGAAGCATGAAGACAAGCAACAATGTGCCACTTGACGCTTTTGTTGTTAAGTTCCTGCTTAGTATTGGGCCTTTAGGCTTTGCTTGGTAGGGAGAATAGAAAAATGGAAGATGAAAAATTGGGAGAGGAGAAAAGTGGAAAGAGAAAAAATACATACATGTTTTTTCTTTCCATTGTTGTGCTTATTAGGAAAGAGAAAGAAAATGACCATTATAGTGTTTTAGTATAATACCCTATTGTAAGTGGAGATTAAAAGATAAAAGCTAAGAAAAGATGGATGATCTTGTAAATTTGCAGTAATTTACTCACATCTCTTCAGTTTTCTCTTTTCTAATCTTTTAAAGTTGGAATGATTTGTATTTGTGGATAAGGATGGAAAACTGCCATATCTCCTATTTCTTACCTCTCACTTTTCTCTCTTACCAAGTACTGGTGCAAATAATTTTCTTTTACTTTTCCACCGACCCCCCTTGCATCCTCCTGCTTTTTCCTTTCTACCAAGCAACATTGTAGGGATCTTCTTGTTGAAGAGAAGAAAACTCTGGTGAAGTGGCATTATGCTAAATATGGTTTTTCTGCTTTCTCTTTATGTTTGCAGGACAAGTTATTAAAGGATGGGACCAAGGTATTAAGAAAATGAAGAAAGGAGAAAATGCTATTTTTACCATTCCTCCTGAGCTGGCATATGGTGAGTCTGGCTCACCGCCAACCATTCCTCCTAATGCAACACTCCAATTCGATGTTGAATTGCTATCTTGGACAAGTGTCAAGGACATTTGCAAAGATGGTGGGATATTTAAGAAGATACTTATTGAAGGAGACAAATGGGAGACTCCAAAGGACCTCGATGAAGTGCTAGGTACATATCAGAATCTGTTTCGTTCTTTAATATTTATAATAATAAGAACATTATGTCAATTCGAGTTACTGTTTGAATGAGCAATATGGGTTACTTTTTGCATGAGCTAGGTTTAATAATGTGATTGCATCTTGAATGCAGTTAACTACGAAGCTAAGCTTGAGGATGGCACTGTGGTTGCAAAAGCTGATGGTGTGGAGTTCACTGTTAAGGAGGGTTTGTATTGTCAATGCCCTTTCTCTTCATTTAATTTCCCTTGTAATTTGTCACTTTAGTTCCTAAATACCAATGGTTGCTTCTTCCTTTATGAACAGGTCATTTCTGTCCTGCATTGGCAAGAGCTGTTAAGACAATGAAGAAGGGAGAGAAGGTGCTCCTTACAGTGAAGCCACAATGTAATTTATTTTCTTTTTATTGTCTTAGCATGAAAGTAAATATGCTTGTTCTTGTTCTGATGTTTTAACCCTATTTTGTTATTTTAAAGATGGCTTTGGTGAGAAGGGGAAGCCAGCCACTGGTGCTGAAGGTGCAGTGCCTCCAAATGCCAGTCTGCAGATTACCTTGGAGTTGGTTTCATGGAAAACTGTGACTGAGGTTACTGATGACAAGAAGGTTATAAAGAAGATCTTGAAGGAAGGGGAGGGATATGACCGTCCAAATGAGGGGGCTGATGTCCAAGGTCGGTGTTAAATTCTGAGAAAAGAATTTTCAGTTTTCCCTAATGCAACATACTAAACAATTTGTTATTTAATATATAATTTTTAACGTACCTTTGGCAGTGAAATTGATTGGGAAACTGCAAGATGGTACTGTCTTCCTGAAGAAGGGTCACAATGAAGGAGAAGAGTTGTTTGAGTTCAAGACAGATGAAGGTAACAGAAGTTGTCCTTCCTCCCACCACTCTCTTGACTCCAGTTTATGGGTTTAGCTGAACTGCCACTGCTTGATTTTTATGACAGAGCAAGTCATTGACGGTCTTGATAGAGCTGTGATGAAGATGAAGAAGGGTGAAGTAGCTCAGCTGACTATTGCACCTGAGTATGCTTTTGGGTCATCTGAGTCACAGCAGGATTTGGGTTTGGTACCTCCTAACTCAACTGTATACTATGAAGTTGAGTTGGTATCATTTGTCAAGGTTAGTGGATCAGTACCCTTGTAATGTCTATGTCCATTGTTGTATATCTGTTAGATGTCAATATGGGGACTATGTTACAAGTGGTTTTGATGATTTGCTACTTCAGGAAAAAGAATCATGGGATATAAACACGCAAGAAAAGATTGAAGCTGCTGGTAAAAAGAAGGAAGAAGGAAATGTATTGTTCAAAGCTGGCAAATATGTGAGAGCTTCTAAGAGATATGAGAAGGTATGCAAATGCTATGCACATGTTGGCCTGTGAGAGTTTTAATTTCTGTCTTTTGATACCATGAAATTTATTGGTGTTTGTATACGCAGGCTCTTAAGTGTATTGAGTATGATTCTTCCTTTAGTGAAGAGGAGAAAAAGCAGGCTAAGGTGTTGAAGGTTGCTTGCAATCTGAACAATGCGGCTTGCAAGTTGAAGTTGAAGGATTACAAGCAAGCTGAGAAGTTGTGCACCAAGGTTTGAACAATGTTCATAATTGGAATTATAATTTTCAGCTAGATCTTGTAGCTATTTTGAGTTAAACTGGTGCATGAGATGCATATGCAGGTTTTAGAATTAGAAAGTGCAAATGTGAAAGCCCTGTATAGAAGGGCTCAAGCATACATCCATCTGGCAGATTTGGATTTGGCAGAGTTTGATATCAAGAAAGCTCTTGAGCTTGATCCTGATAATAGGTAATTTGCCTTAATAGGCTTCATGAGCTCTAACTGTTGGGGCTCAGCTGTTAAGAAAGAAATTGTGTTTGCCTGTTTCGGATTGATGAACGCCTTCTATGTTGATGCATTTACTTTCCAGGGAGGTTAAGCTTGAATACAAGGTTTTGAAAGAGAAGATGAAGGAGTACAATAAGAAGGAATCCAAATTTTATGGCAACATGTTTGCCAAGATGAAAAAAATGGAGTCTATCGATTCCAGTGTAAGTGTTCAATTTATGGTATAATTGAGGAACCACTTGGGGCTGTTTGTAATTCGTGTTTCATGGAGTGATGTATTGATATCGTGTTCTCTGATTTGGCAGAAATCAGCAGCTAAGGAACCTGAACCGATGAGCGTAGATAGCAAGGCATAGGTTGCTGGAGACCTTAATAATGACATGAAAAGGGTTTTAATGGTTGAACTGCGTTTGTTTTTATCTGTAGGATAACTTACTTTTGGCATAGAAAGAATTTGAGATGTAATGGATTCTGCTGTCTTCAGGATTGTTGCCATAAAAAACTGTGTTACGGGTGAATTATTTTTCAATATGAGAGTAAGGGCAATGCCCAAAGATTGACAACTGTTGGCTTGATGTGATGTGACAAGGAGCTTTGGCTTGTTTGGTGGTTTCATCTTATGTTAGGATCCTGGGATGTATATTTTGGGACTATAAAACGGTTTTGGGCTCAAATCAATGATAGCTTAGACCACAAAGTTACATCTAAGTGGTGATAAAGCTCAAACCACTTAATTGCTATCATCAAAGGCATATAGTTTTCTCCAAGCAAAGAAGGCTTTGATATCGAAGAATGACGATTAACCTTCGGCCTCAGGCCCAATTTACACCCTTTATATATATTGCTAATCTTTCCTCCACAATGTAGGTCAGATTTAATTTATATTTTAAGATTAATATGCCATTCAAATATTCAAGAATATTTTTTTTTAATGACATTATAAAGCAGATAACGAATTGGCATGTAAGGGCCAAGTTCAATTTGTGTTCAAACAGTTACCATTACAAGTGTTTACGTATGGAGCTCTCTGTCTACGTTGATTCATGATTCCAGCAAAATCAGAATTGGGTGTAACTTTTTAAGTTTAATTAACTTATTATTAATAAATATTATTATTTTTATTAAATTTTGATTTTAATGCTAATAAGTTGATATATAATAATAATAATAATAATAATAATAAAAAAAAAAAATGAACAGATCAAATCAAATTTAAACTTGACTTTAAAAGAGAAAAAGAAGATGGATAAATTTGATTCGAATCTAATGCAACTTCTCGTACACATAAACACCTTTAATTAATAGTTGTCACTTTATATATATGTAGAATTTATAACAAAAGTGATTGACATGATGTATCATATCATTAATCATTGTTATGACTCTTGCTACGGCACGTCATATCACAAATATTGTGTCTAATTAACATGTTGCTTCAAATTTTACGTATACAACAAATGACAAATATTATTGAGAATAATGTATGTTAGTAATGTTATATCTATTAATTTTTTTCGTGACACGTCATATCACAAATATTATGTCTAATTAATATATCGTGTGAAATTTCATGTATATAACAAACGGCAATTATTATTGAAAATAATGTATATTAATAATGTTATATTTTCGTTACAAGGTAAGAATTCAATTTCGTAAAACTATAAGAATAAGGAGTCAATTGGGTACATATAAAAAAAATTAAATGAGTTTGAGCTTAATCGCAAAATGTTATGCCTAATCGCAAAATGCTATGCCTAATTGCATATAGTTGAAGGATTTTTTGGTTATTTTAACTTAAGATTTTTTAATATTTTGATTTAAAAAAAGAAAACGCAACACTTTTTTAATATAATATCTGAAAAAAAATTCTAAAATTATTCAAGATAATTTAAATAAATCTTTATACTTTTATTATATTTAATTAAGTCATTGTATTTTTATTTTGAATAAAATAAACGCTTATATTTTTATTTTGAATCAAATAAACACTCATAACTAATAATTAACTTAATCAAAATATCATTTATCATTTTATACTGTGTGGTGCTAATGTAATATATTAATATATCATAATTGATGATAATGTGATATATTGATATATAATAATTGATAATAACATGATATGTTAATTTGATATAATAATATATATGTGACATTTTTTATTATTTAGATTAATGTTACGTAGATATAAAATGATAAATAATATTTTAATTAATTATTAATTATTGATTGAACGTAATAAAATTACAAAAATATATTTAAATTTTTTTGAATAGTTTAGTAGGTTATTGGAGTAGAATGTCTGCTTTTTTTTTTTTTTTTTAAATGAAAAAAGATAGAGACGGACTATTACGCCATCGTTTAGGTAGGGTTCCAACTTACCGAAAAGCCAGCATATAAATAGGACAGAGGTAGGGTTTTAGCTGGTGCTGTGAGCGTGTAACCGAAAGAGAGCAACTGAGTCTGTCACTCGCGCCGTTCAGCCAACATGGGTACGTTCTCACTTAGATCTTTACCTCCACTTTCTCACCATCCAAACACAAAACTTATAGCTCGCTTTTTATCTTTTAGTCTCTTCGATTTTCTCCTGCTCTTATCTCTCAAATATGTGGTTTTTTCTATCTTATTTCAGGTATTTCCAGGGATTCCATGCACAAGAGGCGTGCCACTGGTGGCAAGAAGAAGGCTTGGAGGAAGAAGCGAAAGTAATTCCCCATTTTCCCTTCTCCCCTTTTTCTTTCTCCTCATTGCTTTTCAAATTCGGCTTGTTTTGTGCTCCATTTGTTTACTTTTTTTTTTTTTTGTATAAATTCGCTAATGAATTACGGTTAGAATTCCCTTGTCTTAAACTATCAAATGGGATAAGATGGATGAAATATTCATAGGTTCGTATGGATACTGAAGGCTAAACAAAATTTATTTTATTTTATTTTAGGGGAATCATTCTATTCAAAGATTGTTGATCATGAGTAGTAGAAATTGAGTGGGATTCTCTTATAGAGAAGGAATATGGAGTGGAAATTTTCCTTTCAATTCTTTTCTAGCTAGTATAAACTGCATTTGCTAAATAAGATTCGAATTTAAGACATTCCAACTAGAAGCATACAAAATAGTTTTGCTTCGTGTTGTCAATAAGGGTATATTTGGCCATTCATGTATTGGTCGTAGAAGCTAATTTGTAAGATTTAATTCTAAATGTTAAAGTTAGCATGGCATGGTTGCTTGCCCTTTTTATAAGGGGTAGGATTGGATTGGGCCTTAGGTTCAAGTCTTGCCTAGCAAATGTGATTGATTTTGCTGCTTAAGATTTGAACCTAAGATCTCCCCCACAGTGTTAAATGCCATTTGATGTTTTCGGATGCTATGTGGATGTGAAACCTACCAGACAGGCCATCAATATATAACATTGGACTGGTAAATCAATGTAGATATATTTTTATACATGGGAGATTGATGTGCTTGTGTTGGATGTTGCTATTGTCATTATGGGATTAATGTTTGAAATTTTTTTACATAGATCTGAGAACCAAGATGTCTGTTGTTTTAGGATCGTAGGGAGTGATTTGGGGATGAACTCTTTATAGAGTAGACAATGTCCACTTTTCAGTCTGGTAGTTTGCTGATTACCAATTAAGTTGCTAATCTCATGATTTTGGCTGCACTTGTAAGGTATGAACTTGGTCGTCAGCCTGCAAATACTAAGCTCTCAAGCAACAAGACTGTAAGGAGAATTCGTGTTAGAGGAGGGAATGTGAAGTGGAGAGCATTGAGATTGGATACTGGCAACTATTCATGGGGTAGTGAGGCTGTCACACGTAAGACCCGTATTCTCGATGTGGTATATAATGCCTCAAACAATGAGCTTGTCAGGACACAGACTCTTGTAAAGAGTGCCATTGTTCAAGTGGATGCAGCGCCTTTTAAGCAATGGTACCTTCAGCACTATGGTGTCGACATTGGGAGGAAGAAGAAAACAGCAGCTAAGAAGGAAGCTACTGAGGTAGAAAGTTTTTTCATCATTGCTTTTCCTTTTTGAAATTCATTACAAGGCTGCAGTTAACTTTCCAAATTGATAATCACCTGTATGAGATTGTTTTAATATCATTTTTTGTCATGCTTTGATAGAAATGTTTGTCTCTTTTAGCTTTGTCTTCTTGCGAAGTGTATGTACTACAGCAAAAGGATTATCTTAGCTTTTAAGAGTCCCATGCATAATTTTTTGCTCTAACTATGCCTTTTGAGAAACTTATATAAAAAGATTGCCATTGTTTTAATTTAGAGTATGGAGAGAATTGATAGTCCAACTTTTAGTGTGCGTGCTTGTGTGACTAAGCATCTTCAGTTTATGTTCTTCTTGTTTCTGATTTTGAGTGGACTTTGGTTGTTCTCTGCATCATAAAACTGGCAGGAAGGAGAAGGTGTTGCTGAGGAAACTAAGAAGAGCAACCATGTCGTTAGGAAGCTTGAGAAGCGCCAGAAAGATCGTAAACTCGATGCTCATATTGAAGAACAATTTGGTGCTGGTAGGTTGTTGGCATGCATTTCTTCACGGCCAGGTCAATGTGGCAGGGCTGATGGGTAAGTTGGGCAGATCTTAAACGCTTTGTTATTATTTCTATCATTTCAATGTAGTTTTATTATATTAGCTTCTTATTCAATTTGTATATTATTAGATACATATTGGAGGGTAAAGAGCTGGAGTTCTATACGAAGAAAATCCAGAGGAAGAAGGGCAAGGGTGCTGGAGCTGCTTAGATGCAGTATTTCACATGTCCTACTCTCACCAATGTGATTTTGTTTGCTTTAGATTTTGTTCCTTTATGGCTACCATTTAAGATATGATACATTTTAATGTGAACATTTTACTTTTTCAATATCTGTTAAAATTGTTCTGGTTTTTTTTTTTTAATCAAAAGTTAAAATTATTGTCATTGTCAGTATCCTCCCTTCTCCAGAATTTGATAGTAGTACACTTAGAACTGTTTACCTGCCAGCTTCTTATTTACTACTTATTATTGTGCTAAAACTTGGGTTGAAATGACATGGATTTCAAGTCCCGAACACCTGAGATTGAATTGGAAAGTGAAATTGATTGCATAGTTGAGTGAATAGGAATGAAAATGATGGTTATTACAATATACAGAAGAGGAAAGAAATGAGAATATATACAGAGTAGAGGGATGGTTTGATAAATTTTATAAGTTGATAGGTAAATTGTCATACTTTGAATTATTAATTGGGAGTTGTGGGGACAGAATAGATAGTGAAAAAAATTAGAGAGGATGGGATGATAGAAGATTATTATACGAAAGTTGCATGGAGGGGTGAGGTAGCACAATTATTGCTATAGCTAATGGTGAGCATAGTGTGTCAAGGGCCCAATGAAATCTACAGCTTGACCTCATTCCCTGGAGGTCGAGGTCATTATCTGTTTGTTTGTTTGAAAAAGATAAAACCACTAATATCTTGGTTTTTTCTTAATCATACCTATAATCCTAGTTAGGGGTTGTGAGGAAATTACTATGCTAGGTATATCCTAATTAGTGACTTTGGATTGATTAGAATGGAACAACATCAATTAAATCTCAAAACTGATTATACTGTAATCGTACTCGGTACACAAATCTGGCTGACAAAATTAAAGAATGACAGCAATGATGCTGGCCTCACTCACGTGTCAATGGCAAGCTAGTGTACAATGCATTACACAAAATAAATCTGCTGGATGGGAAATTCCATCCTCCCACCCTTTGTTTTGAAGCTTCTCTTTTCTATCTTCAAAACCTTTTGGTACAAGTTTATATTAACCAATGGCATGTTGCTTGGCAACCATAATGGTATGCTAGTCCATTAAGTATATAAATAGACCAGAAACATGTGCCATGCACAAATGAATCAACTGCTTCATTCCAGAACCATTAACAGCAAATCGCTTTTATGATCCGTGGAGGCTATTACGCACAAAGCTATTGATTAAAGGCTGTGTCAATGTGACCTGTATTTCAGGGAAACTCCTCCTGGGATGCAAACAACTCTTGAGCATCAGCAGCTCAACTCACCTGTTCTCCAATCAAATCAAGACCTACAACTAGGAAGCTAACTCCTTGAAATAATAGGAAGTAGAAGTGGATTCCTTGGGCCGACAACAAGCTTCTCACAGAGGCAGTTAACAAGATAAATGCAAGGGCAAGTTCTTTCCTGTACAGACGATTCCTCTTGGTTTTCACACTTTTCTTGGTTACTTCTAGTTTGCTAAGCTCTTCAAGGCCAGAATCTGAGGAGGACCTCAGTAGACTAGTAGCTTCAACTAATGTATCTGATTCCTTCTCATAGGCAACAAGATCAGCCTCTGATGATCTCCCCAACTTTTTCGTAACTATCCACTCATAAGAACTTCCAAAACGAAATAGCCCTGATATCATGGCATTGAACTTTGTCACCGACATGGTGTTTTCAAATAGAAGGTACGGGACTATGAACGGGAATGATCGCGGTGCTGGAAGGATATTCAAGACAGACATAATCCCAGGGACATAGCAAACAACCCAAGCTGGTAACTGAGCTTCTGGCAGGAACATTGTCAATGGTAGAATGATGCAGAACAGGGTGAACGAGTAAAAGGGCAGAATAAGCTTCCGTAGGAGAAAGAACAGAAATATCAAATTCGCTTTCTTGGCCATACTTACCTGGAATAAGGAAAGAAAATGAAATATAATGCAGCAAATTGAACTTCACACCTTTATATTCATAAAAAAAGATTACAGGCAAAATGTACTCTATAACTAAATGATGCCAGGAAACTTTTGCCATAAACCCAAACATATCAAAACAAATTTAATTAAAAGTTTTTCATTCTTGCCCTTGAGCATTTGACTTAATGGTAAGTGCATGTATTCCTCTGCTCAAAGAGTTAGGTTCAAATCTCTCTACCCTCAATAAAAGAAAAAATCATTCTTTATTTAACACATAAGTCTTGTTTAGACATGTTCAACCATTCAAATGTCTATCATAAGTAATAGGACTAGGCTGCAATAACCTCCTGGCAAACAAATAACTTGCTGCTGCTTAGTCTATTAATTCATAATTGATCACTGGTCTTGTTTCTATTTTTTAAAAAGAGTTGGGCAAAGCTTTAGACTGTTTGTCTTGTTTTCCCTTTTTCAAAGCAGTTCAACAACCCACATCTTGAGCAACCCCACAGGATTAACGCTTGGACTATTGGTTGATGTAGTGACAGATTAGTTGCCGATGTGGGTTTCTGTCTACCTTCATAGCCTTCTATTCATTTCTGAAAATTCCATTTTGACATTTGAAAGGAGGCATAATTTCTAAGTTAATTGAGTTGACCCTCCTCCATTTCCACTAAAGTTTTTGTCATTCAAGCACTGTTTGTGAAAGATTGAAGTTTGGTGACCACAACATCCACCAAGTTCCCCCATTAAATTCATTAAAATTTATGAAATAGTATGATAAATAAAGATGTGATGGTAAGGGCTAGCACAGTAACAAATGAAAGCAGTTCTCAACATCCCAGTCTTACTCATCTGGGATGAAGAGCCAACAAAACTAAGATAACGTTTGGTATGAAGGAAGTGAGAGCACATTCCCTACAATGTGCCAAATTAAATTACATTGCAGTGTTTGTTTTGCAACAGATTATTACAATGTAAGATTGCAATACAATCACATTATAATCAAGAGATATAATGTAATTGCAGTTCAAAACCAATGCAATCACATTATATTGCACTCTGCAATGTTCTTAAATACACTTTTACCCTTCAACTTTATTACCTTGTTAAAAATATTTTGTAACATTATAATTAAAATAAAAAGCATTAAAATAAAATATATAATATAAAAATAAAAAAATAAAATATAATATAATAAATTAAAATTTATAAAATATAGATAAAAAAATTAAAATAAAATATATAATATAAAAATTATATTAAAAAATAAAAATAAAATATATAAGCTTATAATAAAAAATAAAAATAAAATATATGACATTAAAAATATATTTAAGAGATGATATTATATAAAAATTAACAATAAAAAATATAAGTATATTAAATTTACATTTTAATAAATGGGAGTAATTTTGAAAATTAATATTACATTCTCAGTAAAATACTTGTAAATTAAACGCTGCAGTGTTATCTTTCTTACATTTTAATCATTATTTTGCTTGTATACCAAACGCTGTAATGTTATTTTCCCTATAATCACATTACTTGCAATCACATTATCTGTAATCACATTACATTGTAAAGTACCAAACGCCACCTAAGATAAAATCCTAATTAAGCTTTATCTCACAAAAGATATTTTGAAATTAATTTGTTTGCTGTTCCAGAATTCTTGTTTAGGTCGGAAGTTCATACCATTCTATACATAATGTTTCGATCAAAGATTTCAATTCTTCCACGTTTTAGCAGTAGCATATTGTTTGAACTAATTAAGGTTCAAAAAACATGGAAGAAAAAGGTGTTTCAACAACTCTACCACCCAATCAATTTTTTCCACTTTCAGTCCACATTATGTATTTGAATTGATTTTCCAACACTAATATCTAGATATCATTTGGAGAAGAACATGTAAATTGGCGGAAATAGGATAAAAGTATCAACGAAAGGATAGATTTAGTTTGTTAAAAACAAATAAAGAAAAGTAAACAGAAGAGTTTTTTAATAATTAAAAAGAAAAGGAATACTCATGCTGGTTTTGAAATATAGATTAAACCAATAAAAAAAAACCTTTGAAGAAAATGATTTGATCAATCAGTAAGATGTAGTAGGGCAGCTCTTCATAAAAACAAGACATAAGAAAATTTGAAACATTAAAGAGGATAGCAGTCGCCTCCCACATAATGATCAAGAATACAGCATTAAAACTCTTTCAGTGTGAAAGTGCGATATCATAGAAAATTATACATTTCTAAAGGGTAGAGAAAGTTTGAATGCTGATTTCAGAAGTGGAAAAAATTATCAGTGTGAAAAGCATCAAATAAATTGGTTAAGCCATAGGGGATTTTGCCTCAATATCTTCCTTTCTGATTGAACAAAATGATTGCATTGCCCATAGAAATGACAAAATTAATAAAAATTTTGAAAAATAACTGTTGTAAGAAAGTATGTTAGAGGGATACAATTTTCTTACGCCCGTATGGTTCAATTTTGATGAAAAACATGAATGTGTAATACAACAGTTGTAAGAAACTTCATACCTTTGAGCGAAGTATATCAACAAAGCACAAGCGGAACAACTGCATAGGACCTGAATGCCAGCGGTGCTGCTGTTTCTTGTATGCCTCATAGGACTCAGGAAGTTCACAAAGACACTGCAGACAGATAAAAGTTAGCTCACCTTTTCTTTCTCTCTCAAGTGGGGAAGGAAATTTGCATATTATAACATTTCACACACCTTAACATCATTCAGATATATAAACTTCCATCCACAAAGGTGAGCACGGACAGCAATGTCCATGTCCTCAACAGTTGTTCGTTCCAACCATCCACCACATTCCTCAAGGGCCTTAATTCTCCACACACCAGCGGTTCCATTGAAACCAAAGAAGTTGATAAACACACTATTGACCTGCTGTTCAACCTCAAAGTGAAATGATAAATTTATGTTCTGCAACCTTGTAAGTAAGTTCTCATCCTTGTTTACAAACGCCCACCTTGTTTGAACCAATGCTAGATCATCATTCCCCTAGGAAAAAGACAGGAAGACAGTTGCCAATCAGATAGAAAATGATAGGTAAATTAACAAATCAAAACAGAAAAATAGAAAGGAAACACATATTTTACAGAGAAACTCAACCTGTACCAAGAAAATAGGAAATGCCTAACTAGTTTTGGAGTTGGGGGGGGCAAGCATTGAACTTCCTTGTGTCTGAAATATTTTTTTGCTTTTGCAGAACTAGTTATGTGATAATTGATATATTACTATTACTGTGATAAGCATAGCATAGCAGCTGAACTGTTAGGCATTTAAAAAGCCAAATAATGTTACTAAAATGCAAATCGTAGACCATTCAATAATTAAACTCATCTATGTATATTTGTCACAAGAAGTGGTGCTCAATATGAAAAATTGAACCCTGGGGAAAAGTGAAAATGCAAGATTAGAACCCTGTTTGATCTCTAGTAGCGTCCATGTTGTTTTCTAAGTTAGGTTCCTTTCTGGTTTAATTCAAACAAAGAAACAATACATATACATGGATGACCATGGGTTAAAAATTTCATTGAAGATCCAAAATTCTGCGTCAAATGTCATTGAAAAAAATATTAATGCAAGGACTAGTCTGCTTGCAACAGAAATGCAATTATGTGCCAAAAAGGTTTATCTACATAACCAGATTGTAAACAAAGACCACATTAGCTACTGAGTAGGCACTGCTTACAACTGCAAACCACCAAACTGTTACAATGTTAACTTTCAATCACTATGGTGTTTCTGATCTTGAACCCATGCCAACTACTCGGCTCAACTAAGATTAATCCTAATCTACTTGGGGTTAGCTTTATCTTGGACCAATGAAAATGATTATAATAAAGGATCAACCTGCAAGCACACCAAAATTATGTTTCAAAGAGAAGACAAACGAAAACATGCTCATACACACATGCAGATACGAAAGCAAATTTACGTAATTAAAATGGAACGTTCTAGTTAAAAGATGTGAACTAAAAAGTAACCTTGAAATAAGGAACGGTTTTCTTCAAGAAATCTGGTACTGGTTGAAAATCAGCATCAAAAATTGCAACAAATTCATATTTTTTCACATAATCACAGCTCATTGCAGATTTCAGATTCCCCGCCTTGTAGCCAGTACGAATAAGACGGTGCCTATATAATATATGCACACCCCTTTGTTGCCATTTCTGTACTTCTGCCTTGATAAGGAGCTGAACATCCAAATCATCGGAGTCATCCAAAACCTGTACCAGCATTCTTTCCTTTGGCCAGTCCATAATACAAACTGCTGCAATAGATTGTTGGTAAACCTATGCAACACACAGCACAATTTTAGGAATTATATACCATGAACCTACAATAAAAGATCATTTATTTTTTAAGTTCCAACTTATTTTGGTCAATTTCCAAGTATATGGACAGAAAGGAAAGGCAAAAGTAATACGAATTTTCAGTAATTCAGTTAATTTGGAACTAAACAGGGCAATTGTTAGCAACTTTGCATTGCTCTAAACCCTAGGCAAATGTTGCTATGCTACCTATGCATGCTGCCCTGTACCTACTCATAAAACACTAACAAGGAAGACGAGAAGGATTGTAGCTATAATTACAACAATGAGTAACGCGAAATCTTAAAGCTTTTTTTTTTTTTTTTGGTTTGAACCCTAATCTAAAATATAGTATGTACTGACATTTAAACAAAGTCAAAAATTTAAGATTCAGCACTCAATCTTCCCTTATCTAAAGAACGCATCCGTAACTAAATCCAACAATGTTTAGTATATTTGAGCCTTAAATCTACTACGTGAACAATTAACTAAAAAAACCACATTCCATTTTTCGATAGGGATTGTGAAACCTACATCTGCTTACCTCCCTCTCATTGCACATAGGAATTTGTACTAACACCATTGGATAATCCTCTACATTTTCTCCTTCTACTCTCCCCACCGGATACTCCATCGTTGCCGTCGGTTTGACTCTCCTAAATTTGATCCAGAAACATCCTAACATCAACACCACACGATCCACCGACTGAATCAAGAACAGCACTATACACACATTCGCCAAGCTTTGCAGCGGCGGTGCCAAGTAATCGGCTCTGATTTCCAGCCACTTGGCGTAAACGAGCTCCACCGCCGCCTCCGCCGACACCACCGACGGCGGGCTGAAATGCCATCCCTTGAAATACGCGGCTAGCTCCACGCAAAGCAAAAGAACCACCAGAAACAGAAAGAACTTTATGATACGATAGAGCCTTGAAGCAGAGGAATCGGAGGGGGAATCGGCGGAGGAGATTCGACGGTTGGCGGTACGGAGGAGGAGAATGGAGGCGTTTGTGATCCACGCAAGGGAGTTAGCGAGTTGCTGGAATCTCAAGAGGCAAACCCAGGAAAGCTGGCGTGCGCTTCTGGCGCGATCTTTCTCCGCCGTACGATCAGGATTGGGACTGCAGATCTCGACGGTTAGAAATCCGTTATTAGGATTGTTACTATCATTCGTGAAAAGCTCGTGGTTCTTCTCCCTTTGCTTGTTCCACCATTCCTGAAACTCATAATTGGGCGCTCGAGACATAAATCACCCCCCCAAAAAGAAAAAAGAAAATGAAAAATGTGAATTTAATCAAATGTCGAGAAACAAAGAGATCTTTTCCGTGTTTCTTTTACTTTCTGTGTTTTTCTTTTTTGCGTTTTTGTGTTCCGACTTTGGAAGAGGAAGCGGAAGCTGAAGAGGGGGGGGGGGGGGGGGGGGGGGGGGAAAGCTAAATTTAGTTTGAAGGAAGTTTAGAAGCAGGCCATGTGCGGTTTTTGTATTACTAAATCCAGATTTCTGATCTACACGCGCTAATCACGGGGATGCTGCGCCGATTGTTAGAGGATGACGTGACGGGCGCGTGAGGTTCTTGGAGCGTCAGCTTGCTGCGGTTAATCTCCATTTCACCATGCATGATTGCAAAAAATCTTGAAAAATAAAAATAAAAATTTAACACTAAGGGGGTTGGAAGGATAGATAGATTCACATCTCTCCGTGTCTGTCCGCAGAATGCAGACGTTGTAATAAGTGTCCAGAGTGTAAGAGCACTGACACTTAAATTTTTTGTTTTTTTGTTTTTTTTTTTATAAAACAAGAAATAAATAAGTAAAGATAAATAACAAAAACATCAAATATCCTAAATTAATAATTTAATTATAATTATCACGATAAAAGATTGTGTGAGAGTTTAATATTTATAATAATAATAATAACAAGAAATGTAGAATTTGTGATGGAATTTATTACTGTAATAGGACAACGGTAAACGATACGTAATCGCAAGTGATATGATTGTTGTTGAGTGTACACCGTTTTGAGGGAGGCAAAGGGAAAGGGCGGTTGTGGGGTTTGAGTAGTAAACTGGGTTAAGCGGTGATTAGAGGTTTGCTTTGTTGAGGTTGTTGGAGCGGAGAGGTGATGGAAATTTGGAGCATGTTCTCTTGCCTGGCAAGTGGCCACCCATGCATGATCTTTGATAATGAAATGAAAATGAGTTTTTTGGCGTTTCCCTCTTTTTTCATTCTTTGACCATGGAAGATGCATCTTGTATGTTAGACGATACCGGTGATTCTCTTTTTGCACTAATTACTATTTATAAATACCCATTAACTAAGAAGAGACCTAGCTTTGTTGTAAAGTCAAATCTCAAAGATATGCTTTGGATGAAAATAGATGTACACAACCCTTTTTTCTCTTTCATGGGTCCTCCTATCCTATGCTGCATGGCCTCTTCTTAAGTTTCAACTTGAAAAACTTAACCTTAATTGATACAAGGAAAACAAGCTGTCTGCAACGCATTCGGCATAGAGCCATGCATCCGTGCGTATAAAAAGTTGTGATCAAAATCTAAAAGCTCTTCTTCGTCATTCAAACCATTGCTATTCTTTCCAATCGTACAATAATTAGTGTGTGTAAATGCAAGGGGAGTCCCCAAAATGTGGATAGTAGGCCATAGGTTGTCTATTTGGAGAAAAAGGAAGAGATGAAACTTTTCAAGTACTAGTGGTGATGACCTTTAAATCATAATGAGGGAAACTGTTTTGATAAATATTGTGAAAGACTGGCTAGTCGAATTACAAGTGCCTACTCTTGAGTCCAACCCTAAACCTAGCCATCCGAACGTGGATAGATGCAGCAAACTAGGAAGACAGACAGAGGCCCGTGCGGGTCAACAAGCCCTAGCTCCTTTATACCAAAATGGATTTAATTGGGAGTTGTTTTCTTTTTAATTAAGTTTTAAAATCATTTCTTTAATTACTCACAATTAATTCTTTTTAAATGCATTGCAATGGTAGTGTAGTCTGCTGCCTAGATTCACTTACTACTATGCTGCAATTTACTGTTGCTAGAAGAAAACAAAAACTCCGATGGAATTGATTATATTCAATGTCATTTTTCATTTTTGGTATTTGGTTTCTTTTTCGTTTCTCCGTTACATTTGACACCATCCAATCTTAGATTTGCTATTAAAAGCTCACTCCATTTGGCTTTGTTATTTTTTTAAAAATAATTATGAATATATAATAAAAAATATCAACAAAACAAAATTCTAATAATTTGTATGGAATAGAAGTATGTAAGAACGCTATTTGGTACATCACCTTTCGCTAATTATTGCAAGATTGAGGTGTTGAATGTAACAAGTATTATCAGTGACAGAATCAAGATTTTAGATTTGAAGAGGTAAAAATAAAAAATTAAATATTTGAAGGAGTGAAATTATAAATTTTTTTTTTAAAAAAGGTAAAATTTTAAAATTTTAAAATAAAACCAAAAAAAATATAAATTTTTTTATTTTTGGGGGGCCTACTAGCCCCCCTCCCTCCGCCTCTAAGTATTATGTTATGTGATTAAAAACTAGGAGAAGTGTAAGAGAATTTGCTTGATCTTTGCACATCAAATTTAGATACTTAATTTTGATTAACATATTATGTTTTTCTTATTAAAAAATTTATTGTCACGAGATCATGTGCTGCACAAAAAAGCAATGATTGAGTGGAACAAGTGTACAAAGAGCAATGGATAAGTAGAACAGCTTGATAATAGTGAAAGTAACCTAGGACAAGTGGTAGGGTTCACTACAAGTTAATTTCACACTTAAGATGTTTTGAAGAGTTGGTGGCTCATGAAATGAAGATAGTTGAGAGGTCTTCCTCTTAACTTTTTCTAAAATACAAGTGCTTCTCTCTTTTCCTCTCTTCTTAAGAATCATGTGACACGATGCTTATTGTCATTGAGCTCCCTTATGCCATTACACCTAAGTATATGTCCACTACCCCAATATACATAATGAGCTAATGTGTTGTTCCCATAATGAATGTGTTCTTCTCATGATGTCCGCTAGACATTTTTCTTGATAATTGCTTTTAAGTAACCACTTATACTTAGTATATTTAAGAGCCTTGATAATTCATGAAGAACATGAGAAACTCAATAGACTCCCTTTATAAGATACTTTCTCTCAAGCTCTCTCTAAGCTCTTCCCATTCAATTATATCCAGCTTACCTCTATGCCTTACTGCATTGCTACATTTTCCTAAATTTTATCTATCCACAACACTCAACACTTTAGGAATTGATTCAATTTTCCTCCCCTTCACCTTTAACACATCTTGTTTTATTTGTTGAAACACTTTCTCTCCTTCTATCGTAGAAGAACTTATTTACATTTTGGTAACTCCACTGAAGACGAATGGTTGCATGAAGTAAAAGCTCATTGAAAAATCATGAGCAACTAAAAGATATGGATAATTTCATTAACAACCAAGATCCACCTATTAAAAAAAAAAAAAAAACGAAGATCTACCTATTCCTACCTACATTGACAACCTTATGAAAATGTTCTAAGCTTTTCAAGAGAGGATACAAATGTTGGAAGGCAACAACAAGTGGGTGATGGAAATGATCTCCTAGCTTGTATCCTTTATCACTACAACCTCTCCAGCTCAACTTATGCAATGTAATAATAATGAAAACACAACCAACAAAACCAACAATGCGAGCAAGAATGGAGGAAATAGAGAAGGCAAAGTTGATGCAATAGTCGTCAAAAATGCCAATACAACCAATCTCTCTTTTGTTGGTAACTCTACTACAACAATTCTGTTAACCATTACTTGAGATTTCAGACAAAAGAAGAGCTTCAAATTTTGACTAGAAGAATAGGAGCATTAACTTTTAAGAGTTTGACCTTAAGTTACCTTATTATTCAACTAGTGTAATTGCTAAGCCATATCTTAAAAACCACAATAGTCTTAAGTTAAAATAGTCCAATGGCTAGATTAGGGATGCTCGAGAACATGTTATAAAGTTTGTAGAGACCCTTGGAGTAGGAGAATTGAACTATGCCTTGAATCTAAAGGAGTTCTCCAAGTCTCTTACTAAAAAAGCTTATACCTAGTATGTTAATCTCATTTTTGGTTTTATAGAATCTTGGAACCAAATGTACAAGATGTTCAAGAAAAAAATTTTTTTTACTAAAATTAAAGTTACTCTTATTAACTTGGGAAGAGAACATTAAAAGTCAAAGAAAGATTTCAAAGAGTACATCCAACATTTTAGAGAAAAAGTGCTAGACATACAAAATTCTCATGATGAGAATGAGTTGGTGAAAGGTGCATTTAGAAAAGCTTATCTCTTCCCACTTTTGCTACTTTAGTTGAAGTTGCACGAAGAATTAATAATACAATCCTTAGGCAAGGACAACTAGGAGTTTCAATAAGAGGAATACCCCTAACAGTAAATGCAATTTAAGGAAGAAGTTCAAAAAAAAAAAAAAAAGAAGAAACCCTTAACCTTACATATAGCCTAAGCAAGACAAGCTAAAAAGGTTTATTTTCCTCCATCATTCTCAATCCCACTAGATAGAATAAGGGAGCTTTTTCCACTAATGGTTGGGATGGACATGTGAACCTGCCTTACGTACTACAACCCTCAATAGCAAAAGAGATGTCAAACTTGAAATATTGTGATTATTATCGAATAGTTGGTCATTCACTTACTGAATGTAAAAACCCTTGTTTGATCGCTTATAAAAGGTAAATTTAAACTTTTTCGTCATATTTATCACCCTTAGATGAGTATGGTGATTTTTTTCCATACTAGGTTCATCACCTTTCACCAAGATAATTATGACCTAGCACCATTGCAAGATTGTGGTGTCGAATGTAATAAGTATTGTGTCATGTGATTAAAAATAGGAGAAGTGTTGGAGAATTTGCTTTTGCATATAGAAAACATGTATGAAAAATCAAAAGAGCTAAGGGAGAACTGACTAAAGAAAAAACTGACGGTTGCCAATGGCTAGAAATGATATTTATTGGTCAACGATCCATGTCTTTTATTCATATCACCTGACTATTTAGAAAAGACCTCTGCTTCCCTTTAGAAGACTATATGACATTACAAAAACAAAATGATGATAATTTAAAAGGATTTGCATTATTGTGTGTGCAAAAAGTATTTGGATTCTTTCAATTTTTTTCTCGAGGTGTGCAAGTAATACATACAGTTTCTAAACATGAAAAATTTTAGGAAAAATATATTAAAGAAAAATATAGGAATTTGAGAATGAAGGTAGAAAAAATACAATATAAAGGAAAAAAATGGAGGAAAATGTTAAAAAAAAAACTCTACAGTTAAAGCCATATATCAGCCAGGATAGATGAACGAAGATTAAAGGCGAAGAAGGCTGAATGAAGATCAAAAGCTGAGAACTACTTAAAGTCTAATTGAAAGGCATAGCAAAATAGTAAAGAAAAAGGTCCCGTGCTATCCATATGGTGTGCCAATAAAAAAAAGAGTATAGCAACATGTGTATATTTATTTTTAATCAGTAACTTTTCTGATTTACTTTTTACTAGCTGTAAATACTGGTTAGTTAGGAATTAACTAACATGAATCTACTTTTTCTTTTTGTTTAGTTAGTTGGGAACAAAGTATAAATACTCTTACTTGTATTTATTATTCTCTTAATGAAAGATACTAGAAAATTTCCAAGAATGGCTTGTTTACTCTCAAATTTTCCCCAAATTCTCACATGTTATTAAAGCTAGAACTAGGGTTCCTGGTATTATTTTTCTTTAGTTTTTCCTTCTATTTATGTTGAAGATTCACTACTATACAGTATTTCTTAGTTATGTTGATTAAACTTCTTGTTTGGCACTGTTTCTTGTTAATATCTATTGAATCTTGCATCTTTTTTGTGAGTTTCTTAGATTTTTTTGTGGTTAATAATGGAAAACACATCAGTTTAGAAAGTTTCTACAACATCTGTTGGGGATTCATAGTCACCTTATTTTCTACATCACATTAACCATCATTGATCAGCTGTGATAAATCCTAAACTCACTTCTTATGTAGCTTGGAGTAAGTCTTTTGTGCTAGTTTTATCAATTAGAAATAAGGTTGGATTCATAGATGGAACCATACCTAAACCAGCTAGTATAGATCTTTTATTTGGACCATGGATTCAATGTAATAACTTGATTTTGGCTTGGCTTTTGGAATCCATTACACCTCTTATTGCATTTGGTGTTTTCTACATGGATTCTGTAACTGATGTTCGGAGCACTTCGAAGCAAAATTTCTACATGGACTATTAATGAAATCAAATTTAGATTGGAAAATTTTTGCCTATTGTGATAGCGATTGGGTTGGATGCCCTGATACATGCAAATCAGTGACAAGTTAAAGCATTTTTCTTGGCAATTCCTTGGTTAGCTGGAAATCCAAGAAGCAGTCAGTAGTAGCTCGTAGCTTTACTGAGACTGAATATAGATCAATGGCATCAACATGCTATGAAGTGATTTGATTAAAGAGTCTCTTGATAGATTTTTGGGTGAATCAAGACACAGCAGTAAGACTCTACTGCGATGATCAATCAATAATTTAAATTTGTAGGAATTCAATTTTTCATGAGCGTACAAAGAACATTCAAATAGATTATCACTTTACACGAGAGAATGTGCTTGTAAAGGCTATTGAACCTGTTTATATTTCTACAGAAAAACAAGTTGTAGATTTGTTTATTAAGGTTTTACGGCCAAAGCAGTTGTATAAGTTACTTGGCAAGATGGACATTCATAATATACTCGTGCATCTTGAGGGGGAGTATTAGCCAAGATAGATGAATGAAGATTAAAGGTAAAAGAAGGCAAAATGAAGATCAAAGACAGAGAACTGCTTGAAGTATGGATTAAAAGGAATAGCAGAGTGGTAAAGAAAAAGGTCACGTGTTGTCCATATGATCTGTGTATAAAAGAAGAGAGTATAGCACTACATGTATATTTATTTTTAATCAATTACTTTTATGATTTGTTTTTGACTAAATTGTAAATATTAATTAATTAAGAATTAACCAACTTGAAACTACTATTTCTTTTTATGTAGTTAGCTGGAAACAGAGTATAAAAACTCTTGCATTCATTTTTCTATAACAAAAAATTTTCAGGAATGGCTTGTTTTCTCTTAGATTTTCCCTAAATTCTCACAAATGAAACACAAAAAGCAGCCCACCGAGTCAAATTCTACAGCTTGAATGATATTGACATATCAGTTTAAGAAGTTAAAAGAAAAAACCAAAATCTGAGTTTCCAAAGTCCTGCAATATACCCATTTTGTTATGATAGCTACTAAAATCAGCTATTCAACCAGCGAAGCAAGCAGCTACCCATTATCGTCCAAGACCACCGCCATCGTCTCCCTCTCCGTCTTGTCTACTCTCCACTGTTGGGTCTCCCCGACCCAATTTCACTGGGTCATTTTATGGCAAAGTAGCAGCCCCACGAATTTTCGCTTTCATGTTGGAGCTATTAATAGTTGGCAATTGGTAGGCAAATTTAGACAAGAGAGCATTTTAATTTGATGGTTTTAACATAATCATATATATAAATATTTTCCATCAAAATTAACCACAAATCCAGCTTTGAAATTCTACTCCCTCTTCCTGGGCTCAGAAACCAATCTCTTTTGTATGTGCTCATATATTTTCTGTAGTTGGGCCCAGGGTGCAAATGCGGGGTATGTGGCCTGGATATAGTGGGTCGTAGTTTCCAACGAGTTTGTTGCTTGCTCTTCAGATTTATTATCCTGCTTTGAATGACAGTGTTACAATTTCAATCATTAAATAAATATTTCATACAATTAGACCTCTCACACCTTATTGAGGAAGGCTAAAAATGGTATTTGACCTATTAATATGGTACAGCAAAAACATGACTTGAACCTCAAGGCCGAAGCTCTATTACTAGGAAAAATGGAGTGTAGTGCTTGTTCAAAAAAGCTCCTAATCCATGCTTGCGGACCAGCCGAGGTTCCTACTCTTACATAAAAATTAAGGAGGCCTTCTGGGCTTTGTCAATAGTTTCAGTTACTCTCCAAAAACCAGAAGCCTTCTGGCCGGTGGCACCCTTGCTAGGTAGTTAGCTGAGCCCAATTTATGAACCAATTGCATGATTTAACAGATGCGCACAACAGCTAGCCTTGTCAAAAATTTCTGCACTTTTATATCAAGATGAGCCACTTTTACTTTTGTCTAATCCACCGGAAAGTTCTTCCCAAAAGTTCAAAACAGATGATCAAAAGAGTAGAAGTTTGAGTCATTTTGGAAAAAATGAAAAGAAAAAACCGTCTTTGGACTTACTTTATATCAAGAAAGATTGAAAAAAAGGGAAAAAGAAAGCGGGGATAGAAGAAAGAGGGGCATATCCCCAGTGACCATTTCTTCCGTCCATGCTTCTCGCATGCAATGACCAAAGCGGTGAAATCTTGACTTTTTCTTTTCCGCTCGCTAGCTCCTAGAATTAATCCCAGTCGAAAGAAAGATTTTTCAAAGTAATACGCTAATTGGCTTTACTGTTACTGTGTCTAACTCTCTGCATATCATATCCCAGACAGCTTGTGTCTCCTGCATACGTTGCTTCATGCTTGTTTCACAAGTAAAAAGTCTGGGGCCAGGCCAGGGGGACATGCATGGAACAGCAAAAATTAAGCACATATTTGAATGACATTATTGCAGGAGAAATTTCAGTCAAAAGTTATAAGATATTTGATTAAAGGTAAAGGTCAACGCAAACATTGCCACGTTTTTATAGTTAACTTAGATCAAAATCAACATAAAGTCATGAAAAGCATGAAGGAGATAATTGCAACAAGATCTGGGGTTGCTAAGAATGGCATTAACATGCATGTAGGCAGCTTAAAAGGTTAATTGAGGGGATGTAATTTCAAACTAGGTTTCTAAGTTGTAGGTTCATTGGACATCCTCCAAACTAGGTTACCTACATGCTTATAATGTAAAGTTCCTTCTTTCTTTTCTTTTTTTTTTTTTTTTTTGGATTGATTGTTAAAAGTTTTTAATTAATAATAAAAGAAATTAATCATTTCTCGTCTATAAACATGAAGAGCACATTTTCTTTTGTCAAATTTACAAAAAAAAGTTTTCAAATATGAATTACGGAATTGTCTCTTGTTACAGAATAACTGAGAATTTGATTTAAACTATAAAATGTAGCACACAAAAATATAAAATTTTATATTGACATAGCACTCAAATTTAATCTTTTCGGTGCCTACTTGGTCCTAATAAGATTCTCTTTTATTTTTATGATGATTATGATGTAAATTGAGGCTGAATTGTCCCAAACATTCCCTTCTGGGCCTTTTAAGATGAATGGTTAAACCCGTGATAAAAACAAAAGCTCACTCCATCAGATATGTTTGAAAAAAAAAGCCTAATTTTGCTTTAGCATGTGTCTGGACATTTGACTTTAAACAGTTTATATTTGTCCTCTTTGATTCAGTTCATGTTTTATTTAATAAGATGATTCAAATTTAAATCACTATTCGAATTCAAATCCTCATCATATTTTACAGTTTTATTGGCTGGGTCAAAAAAACAATATATATATTTTTGTTGTTGTCTATTTAGTCTATATTTTATACAAATTTACTATATACACAAAATTTGAAGATGTGCAAGCTGTAAAAAGGACAAGCAAACAAGGCCAAAAAGATTTCCACCAATCTACAAGTAATTAAGGCAGAAAGAAAGTGAAGTGCGAATTAATGATGGCGACACAAATACTACAAACTTTCCCACAAAAAAAAAAAGGGAAAAGGGGGGAGCTTTTGATGGGAAGAAGCTTTGAAATGCAGAAAAACAAAAACACGCTTACAGTTGGAGAGCATGAAATAGTGCAATGGTAGGTGAAACAAATGATGGGTTGTTTCTTCTTCACACCCCTGTTTTTTCCTCCCCAACAAAAAACACCAACCAAAGTTAAAATTAGAGCCCCAAAAGGGGTTCCAAAGGGTGAAAAGCAAAGGAGAGGGTGATAGAATAGTGACAGCTTTGTTAATGGGACACCTACCCTAATCATCCCATATATAATATATATTATGCCCTACAACAGCAACCGATTGGGTTCCTAACAAAGTATCTCACTTCCAAGTTCCCACTCCTAAAACATTCTTTATTGCTGTTGTGGAGACTCGGATGGCTTTTCTTTTCAGTTTTTTTTTTTGGGGGAGGGGGGGTGGGTGGTCGTGTTCTGCCCTGCACATGGATTTCAGGATTTGATTAAGACTACTTACCAAGAAATTCCCTATCAAAAACTTAGATCAATAGAGGCATAATGCTATACGCATTAGAGGGGGGATCTATGAAATCAATAGCAGCAAGCACTGATGACAAAAAACAAAGACAATAGTGGTAGCATCTACGAGATAACAATGCAAAACACTCCTGAAACATCTCTCTCGTCTCTCTCTTTGTTTTTGCGTTTCCTTTAACCTGGAAAATGCTGATGTGACCATATCCACACCTCTTGATATAAGTTTTCTTGGAAAAATTGTTGCCCTTGTTTTGTTTTAATTTGCTTGTTAACTTTTCAACACTTAATGACTAAACATTAAACTAGTCTAATGTTATGGAAGGAAGAGTAAAGAAATGCAACGGTATTGTATTCTTTTGCGTTTGCATTTATTCATATAGTTGCATTTACTTCATTGTTGGTTATTAGTTCTAAACAATCACTACCCTCTTAATTATCCTTTATCTTAGGCAATTAGGGGGGGCTAAAGTCTTGGATAAGAGGGAGCTTATGGATCAAATTCGGGCTGAAGGGATAGAAACAATTGTTACTATCATCTCTTATGTCACTTTCATTTTTACTTTTCAATGAAAATGTTGAAGTAGCATCGGAACATCCAATACACTTTTCTATGGAACATCCAATCTTTGGAAAACGAGCTTATCTATCTCTTTAATTGTAATGGATGTAAATGGACCCATTTTTATTGCTGTTCCAAGTCATTCACACAGTTTTAACTTTTTTTCTTTCTTCTCAATAAATAACATTGACTAGTGATAGCTACACTCAAATTTTCTTCCTTTTTGTTTTCCTTGGAAATTATAAGATGAAAGAGAGAAGAAGCAATGCGGCCCTCGATCGATTTTATTTTTGCATTAGAAAGTTCCTTTCTTAAAGAAAAAGGGTCACTTTGCAAGGTTCATGAAAGGTCACACCATAGAAAATTGAAAGAAATGACACTTAAGCTTTTGAAAAGAACTCAAGTTTTGGGGTTACCAGCTAAGCTTATCATGTAGCAGCCCCTGTCGAGGTTCTGTACTTACGTTTTCCTGACATTTCAACAGTAATCTAGCGGAAACCTTTTAGCAGAATCAATCCAGAATGATGAATCAAAGAACATTGAAGAAACACAATAAAAACAACCAAATTAAATAAGAAAAGAGATTAAGGACTAACAAAATTCAATGCCTAGACACGTCGCAAGATGATTGGTTTTTTTAAGCTTTCTAGCGACAAGACTGTCACATGAACCTCTCTATTGCTATTTTATTTTACAACGCAAAACACCACATTCAAAGCATCTTTCCAGTAAATAAACAACGCCTAATCTGCAGACCAATAATAGACCCTTGAATAAAATAATTACAACCCATAAATCTTTTGTTGAGCCCCAGAAACTGGATTTTTTTTTTTTACCAGCAACCTCAAATAAATTTGAAAAAAATCACTACCCATTTTTATATTTTTTCTTACGAGCATCTTTCCATACCTGAACTCCACTACAATAATAACTTTTTTTTTTTCTTCTGATTAAAAAAAATGATTTTGAAAGTAGGTGTGATTATAAAGCTCAATGATTCATTGGGTCTAGTCAGAATCTCACCATTGCCAACCTGGGATTCTTTTGATGCAGATAAATAGTATTAATTAAAAGGAAAAAGTATAATTAAAGGGGGTGGTTATAACTTCTAATCTTTTGTTTGTCCTTGAATGAATGAAATGATTTTGGTTTCTGCCACAGTGAAAAAAGGAAAAAGAAAAAAGTGAACAGAAGCTTCTGTTTTTGGTTAATCTATGAAAATTACAGGAGCCCTCCCCTGGACATTGCCAAGAATCATGGGGTTGACCCCAGCTCAAGATCATCAATGTCTTAATCGCTCTAATTAGACTTTTGAAAGAGCAGAAAGGTGCCCCTGCCCCAACAAATACAGCTGGTTAACACTCAAAAGGATCAAATCCACCAGATTACGCGATCTAACAAGGCTCAAAATTGATGTGACCCCATACAAAAGTTTCAAGAGAATTCGGGAAATCTTGTTGAATTGAGATGGCGTTTCAAATTAATAAAGTAGAATGTCCAATAGTGTAGAAAATAAAAGCTGCTCAGACAAGTGAAAAGTGAAAACTATTTCCATCTAATTAGCATTAATTAATATATATATATATATATATCTTACAAATGTTGGTGCTTTTGCTATTAAGATTTTTGCACCAGGAAGGAGTACACAAATTTTACAGTGGATAATTTTGATAGGAAAGCTCCATAAAAAGAATTAGAAGAAGACAAAATCATCGACAAAACCCAAAAGTAAGATAAAAATATTAGGGTGAAAAAGGAAAAGAATCCTCCTCTTTAAAACCTAAGCAGAATTGGCTAGTACTAGTAGTTCATGCACTGGTCCATATTAAATTCCTTGTATATACAGCAGCCGTTCTCTCCTTTTGACCTTTAAGAATTCAGGACCAAAGAATGGTTATCAGAGCTCAACTTTCATGTGGGATACTTGATTTGACCCTGCATTACAAGAATAATCATAATTAATTACAGCCTGGATTAATAACTCTATCAGGGAGTATAACTTTCTTACCCTGCAAGTTTTCTGACTGTATTGCCATTTCCTGGCTCGGATTCTGGCCATACCCCATCTGAACTACGGTTTGCAGGTCACCCTCACAGAATGTTGGGTACTGAACATAATTTAGACAGGCAAGTTGCAGATGTTTAGATCCGTGAAATGGAAAGAAAAGGATGGAAAAAATCATTGGGCTCACATTTTTCTTTTGAGGGAAACTATGAAAATGAAATTACCTGAGGGACAATTTGAGCAAATTGGTTAATTGGAGGTAAATGCGTGTTAAGGTTGGGGCATATTGCAGTATCTAATGGGTCCACTGAGCATTGGGTCATTGTCCCACTGGAAAGATTGCTATGAAGTGCTGGGTTTTGCTGGGGCTGGTGCCCAAAAAAGGCTGATGCCGAGGAGGAATCTATTGGGAATATTGGATGTGGCAAAGTAGTGTTTGATTGAAATATCTGCAAAAGAACAAAAAACAACAAACAAAACAGGTAATCCCAATTCGAAGAATTGAAACATTACTCTCCAGAGAAAAGAAAATAAATAAACTGTTGGCAAAAGAGCTTAGACCCTTACATCCTTTGACATTAAACTATCCACGTTAAAATCCAGCCTGGTATTCACTGAAGCTAGCTTCATTGAGAGGAACTGCCAATAAAAAAAGAAATATCGTAACCATTAGTCAAGAAAACTTCTACCCCAAGAAATTGATCACACACGTTCATCAATAACAGGTAATCTACCTCAACTTGTCGCTGCAATGATTGAACGTAGTTTATAATTTCATCCAGCATAAGGGCTTTTCCAGTGACCTACAATTTTAAATCCAAGACCATTATATTTTAAGAATTTCAGCAATAATTTTTACCTAAACCAACCGCTCCTTTAATTGATTTATTTTTTATAATTTCCCAAATTTAGAACAAACTCCAGACCTTGTTGCAGCCGGGAACAAGATTTTGCAGAAGCTTCATTCTCTCACTGATTTTCTCTCTACGGACCTGATAAAGGTGACAGATATAGCCAATGTTAATGCAAGAACGCCAGCAGGTCATGCTTGAATGTTTTGAGTTTGAGAAAAGTGAATTATAATTCTCACTCTTTCAGCTAAACTATGGCTGTCAGTGGCTTGACCCCTTCTTGCTCTAACATGAATATAATCCTTTGGAGGTTCAGGAGGCTTTGTGTTATTATTATTTGTCTTGTTCTGTTTCTCATCCCCTGCATTTCCATTGCTTCCTTTTGCTTCTTCCTCTGCTTTAACAGAGCCATTTTCATTTCCATTGCTTTCTGTAGACTTGCACCGCTTCTCGTTTGATTCTTCGTTTGGATCATGCACCTGGAAATGGATAATTACTGACTGTTAAAAGAAAAATTCTCTATAAAATCTACGGCTGGAATTTTGAAAGTTCAAAGTCACAACTCTTTCAACTCTATACCTTTGCAGCATTTGCTGATGGGGATGCAAAAGTTTCCTTTGTTTTTGCTTTGGGAACCGCCTTTCTTTTCCTTGAAGTCAAATCTTTTGAAGCTTTCAAACCAGGATCACCATTGGGATTCTGTTCGGAAACGGTTGATTCCTCTTGAGAATTGGCTAATTCTGATCGGTCCTGCAGTGGAGAATTCTTGTTGGCCCCTTGAACACCACCAACTTGAGATCCCATTGCCTTTAGAGAAGGACTACTTGAAACACGCGGTAGCTTGGTATCTGCTCTCAATGGATTAGATCTGTAAGCCGCAATTTCATTGTTGTTGTTGAGTCCGAACTGACTCGTCCGACCATTGAAACTCTTGCTTCCAAAACAGGAGAATTTAGCTGCCCTCTCTGCAAATCCAGGATCAGCTGAGAATTCTGCCACACTGGAATTCAATCCCATTGATTTTTCCAAACTGGGAAGCTTCTCTTTAACCAAACTATCCATCATTGGCAAGTTTAGTTTAGGAGGAGAATTCAATGGGGTGCTATAACCGGAGGTGTTGGTACTATTGGGTCCATTGAGGTAAGAAGCCAACAATGGCTGTGAATGTGGGGAGATCTCACCAGAGTTACCAATGCTCCCCAATTTGCCTATCAATTCCCTGATCATGAAGCTCTCATTGGAGATATTGGAATTTGACGCTGCTGGGGAAGACACCATTGAACTCAGGGCTGAGTCAAACTGTAGGCCGTAATCTGTTGACTTTTCCCAGTGGGGATTCAGGAAACAATCTTGAGACTGATCAGGGGAACAATTCATCTCTGTCACCTGAATTTCCATGGCTGAAGATAGGGACTGCCAAGCTGGCATTGGCGACGATAAAGAGGGTCCAAAGTGCAATGGCCGTGCGGGTGGTGGGATTCCTGCATTAAGGAAAAACTGGTTCTCCATTGAAGAAAGTCAGTTCAATGTGAAAATCCAGATCAAGAACTAACAGCTTAATAAAAAGTCCCAGTTTGATATTTAACTTTGGATGCCTTATATTTCTTTCAACCAAAAGAGAAGAGTTGAAATTTGAGTGGAAATGAATGAATTGTGGGATCAAAATGATTGCATTTGTGTAGAAGAGAGGTTAGCGAAAGAAGGCGGGTAGAGGAAAAGGAAGGGGAGAAGATATGTTGGGTGAAGAAATGCTAAGCGCTATGGCAAAGCAAGAGAGAGAGAGAGAGAGAGGGGGAAAGGGGAAGGTTTGGGTTGGGCTGCAATGGAGTTATATAGATGTAAAAGAAAAGTTATTGTTTGACCTTTTTAATCTTTAATTATTTCGCTTTTCTTTATGCAATAAGTATGTATTTTTCTTTTCTTTTTATAATGATGTGTGTTAGTACTGGTAATATTAAGCAATTCTTTTCTTGTTCTTTCCCCCGTAAAAGGCGGAGAAGGGGGGGTGTTGCCGGGCCTTGAACGTCAAAGCACCAAAATGTCCTTCCCTCTCTTGAAATTCTCAAGTCTCTCGAACCAATGATTTATGAATCCTCTTGAAAGTCCTCCACGGTTTTTTCACTTAAGAAAGCTGGCCAGAAGCCAGATATGTAGCTAGGGTTGGGATTCATTTCTACTAATACAATTGGGTTCCATTTTTCTCAAAAAAAAAAAAAAATACAAATAAAATTTATGGAGATAACATTTTAATTAATTATTTCATGTCAACATTAAAACAAATACTGTACTTTTAGGCAAAATCTTGTTCGATGATGTTTGCGTTTTTTGGATCCTTTTTTGTTAGTCAAATTGTACAGTTGTTATTTGTCAAATCGTAATCTTTTGTGTATTTTTATTTTCATTATTGAAAAGTGATGTAAGTAAGCAGGGACGACATTTATGATAAATTTTGATTATTTTTTTAAAAACTTTGACTTGTTGAGGCAATTTCAAAGAAAGGAGGAAATGAAGCGAGTGGGATATGGTGATTGGTTAAAACCGACACGGCATGATTTCATCGTAAACAATGCACAGCAATATCACCTGCTGCGGTTAACTAAAGCTTGAAAAACTAAAGCAAGGAACATAAAGTTTTGGCACCGGTTCATGGGATATCAAAGCCCAATTCCCACACGCATTAATCCCCCTTGGCCTTGGAGACAAGGCAAATGTTGTTGGGTTGGATGTGAATTAGTAGGGCATCAACCCAGCGTGCATTGTACCATCCCCGTCTCTGGTCAACCTAAACCTGCTGTACTTTCTGTATTTGGTACGTGGATCCTAAATTTCAATTTTTCTTTTGGGTGAAACAAGTTAAGTAGTTTTATATTTGACAATCATTGGAGTCGATAGAGCAGTTTTTTGGGGGTTAAAAGTCAAGAGTAAATTAAATAAATAGTAAAAGTCTTTTACTTTGTCGCTTTTTTTTTCCAATCACTTCTTTCTCACATCTCAGCACCACAGATAGAGAAAAAATAAATTAAGTTTTAGAAATTATAATAAATAAATTCTTCATGTTTAGGCAAGTCAATCATTGCATTAAATTCCCACCTTGCCGGTTAACTCGGCTTTGGTCGGGTTCACATAACAGGATGTTTAAAGAATTAGCTAGAAAAGAAACAAAAAAAATTGTTGAATTACTTTGCTCACTTTCTTCGAAATACAAGAGAAGCACAGCTTCCAATACATTATTTATAGCTGTTTCCTAGCCTTGAGGCATGGAAGAAGAAAATTTCTTACAATTTTATTACGCCATCAGATTTGGCTTGGCAAATTGGTAACTTCATGATGAGAATGCTGGATATTTGCAATTCCATAAAACACTTTCTTTAATGCCAAATGCATCAAGGGTTATTGATGACAATGCTTTGCCTTGGCTGGAGCGAAAAGGATAACGTGGTCCATTGCCTCTAAAAATTTACTTAGGATAAAGCAACCCATATATCTTTCATGTCCTACTATTTTCAAAATACACTCTTCTAATCCAGATGCTACGGACATCCCACCACATATAAACATCATGTCTAAAGGTACATTAAAGCTAGAAACTTATAATGTGTTCCATCCAAAAGTGATTCCAATACAGATAAATACCTTAATATTATGAATCTTGCTATTATTATGAATATTAGATCTGGTTAAATTTATTTTTTTTTAAAATTAAAAACTTAATATTATATTAGATCCATTCGAAAGCCTACATTTTCACTTATCTTAGAAGCTCTATATAATTAAAAAAAAAAAAAGAAAAAAAAAAGCTCTATAATTGTTATAAGTGAAGTCCAAATTTAGAATGCATTATTGATTATCAATTGCAATAATGGATAAATTTATAATTAATATTAAAGATCATACACTGAATACCAACTCATAGACACCCTTATTTGTGTTCTAAGAAAGGACCACGGCAGTACCATGAACCACTTGAATTTAATTATTCAAGCATGGGGAAGATTTTGAGTTGTAATTTGTAAGGTATAATCATATATATAAAATAGATGCACCGGCCACATTAGTTAAATTTTTTTGATTCATAGTACATTACTTTACAACATCACCAATTATAAATACAAATAATTTGGAATTTTAATGTTTAAATGTTGGGAGTTTTAAGATTATTTTATTATACCAATAGGTAAAATAAAAAAAAATAAACATAAACCTACTTGAATTTAACTTGAAAGCTTTTGTAAACCCATAATTTTTAGCTAATTTTTTCATATAAGCAATATGAAATTCATCATACTCCATACCCACAATCTTTTGGACAAAAAATTAAAAAAAAAAAACAAACAAACGTGACATGATTTTATTCTGTATGCTTAGTTGTTAACTAATTTGGCATCTATAAAACAAAGCATTTGATTTTGGAAGCTTTGAGGTTAAATCCAAAAGTGGATCCAGATGGTAGGAAACAGAGGAATTTCTTGCTTAACAATGTTTGACATCCTAATTCAGTTGCAGAAGACAGAGGTTTTGGCTTATTGAGGAGATGGATCTTGTCGAGTAGACGAACAGCAATTGCCAAAGGGTTAAAAAAACAAAAAAAAAGAAATCGTTTGTCTTTCCTTTTGCTTTCTTGTAACTACTCCCTAATTATTAGCTGCTTTCATCGTGGGGTTTGGACAGCATATTGTAAGAATCTTAATTCTTAACCAAAGTGGCAAAAACCAATTATAAGTTCTCTCTTTTGTCATGGTCGACCTCTCTTCTTTTTGCCTTGTAGCTACCATGTACCAACCTACTAGATTAAGGATTAAAAGTAAAATCATGATTTTTTTTTTTATAATTGGGGAAGGGGAGATTCGAACCTTACTCTTTAGACAGAGAGATTATACACCAACTAATGAAATAAATGCTCGGGTGCATGTAAAATCATGATTATTGTTGTTATTAATTAAATTTTATGTTATTAATTATCATAGAGTCGATGAGATTATTTGCATCAAAAACTCACTGTTAATCCTGATATACTTCATTCTTTTTAAAGTTAAGATCATCGTACACATATATGTACATCTATACATACATACATTCATACATGGCTGTACTAGTGCAACAAAAACAAAATCAACCCACAAAAACAATCTTATATTTTTATGAAAGTTTGTTGATCATTATATAGATTATGTAAAATTAATTGACTCATTATTAATTAGCAAATTAATTAATAATGTATTGTGCTGTCATTATTGGCAAAGGATAATGCCTTACAGCATACTATTAAATTGTTATTACTATGATTAATCCATCATATTATTAAATTTGTTCATAAATAATAACGAAATGGAATATGATGAACTAATTAGGTATCATTATTTAATCAATCCAACAAACTTTGATACCTTACTCCGCGATTTTCCTGTACAATTGTCATTGATCTCTTGATTGCTTCTAGTCCATCACAAAGCAAAGTAGTATGATTTGTTATTAATAATAGCTGATCGATGAGTCAATAAATCATAATTAAGACAATCTTTTTCTCTAATTAATCCCGATAATTAAAAATGATGTCAATGACTAAATTATAACTTCTAGCTGTCATATTTTCTTTCTGCACTACATCATTAACTGATTAATTAGCATCATTATGAGCAAACTAGATGGATTTAGATCCTCATAAAAGATACAGATGAAAAATGCATGGCGACTATATAATTAAAGAGCAGTGTCCCTATTAGTAGCTTTGTCAATTAATTAGGGCAGGCTTTTGGTGACAGTCTAAAGAGTAGAAGCTTGACCCATTTATGATTCTTTAATTTCCTCTTTTTTTTTCTCTGTTGTACTTAATGTGATTGAAATACTGTTTCAATACTAATCACAAATCATTTTCAAAAAAAAAAAAAAAAAGAAGAAAAAAACCCAAGTATAAAAAAGGGTAAAAAAATGAGGTTATGGTCCTTGAACAGTTGAACTTACATTTATAGATAGTTACCTTCAACTTTAAGCAGCTAAGTTTAATGTTAGTAAACAATTCATGTATTGATTCTAGAATTAAATATGAGTAGTTACAGAAAGAAGGAGTAATTAACTGTGAATGCACAATTAATGCAAACCAGTCCCCAAAAACAAATTCACAATTACAAACTTGGATGACTAAACTTAAACATAGCAAAATATTAGCGAATAACATTAAATATTTAAGGTGGATTGGAGGCGCCCACTGAACACTGTCTTGACACAAAAAAAGGTGATAATTATGTGCACCCGCATGCGCATCATAAAACTTTAGTCTTATTCAAGATAGTAAACATTCAAGTATTTGTTATCTGAGATAGATGTCTATATACATAATATCCCAGTTTCAAGTGCTCAAAGATTTAAACAACTTTAAAGCTTAATTTTCTCACAATACAACGCTGGAAAGTCAAGGGGTTAATTATTTTCATAAAGAACCCAAAAATATTTTTACTTTACTTCAACTTAATGAATCTTCTAGCATTGTTAATTATTAAATCGATTGAAACGTGGAGGCTTAGCCCACAAAACCTGCTTCATACTTGTACCAAAGTTCTAACCTTGTACATGCAAAAATTACAAAAATTGTTACCTTGATTTCCTGTATATTTTGTTCTATTTCGTATGGGGAGATGAATTTTAAATTCTACAATATAGATTATGCTCATCTCTGCAGATTCATCACTCCTGGACATTTATGTTGTTGAACAACAAAAATGAAATTATGACCTATGAATGGATAAACCCCAAAAGGAAAAAAAATGGCATTTTATCTTATATATAGTTTGTTGGGTATATAGGTATACTTAAGATGGATGAAGTTTAATTTTCATTTATTTTGTCATTTTTATCTATCAAGTGGAGCCAAAACATATTTATTCCTGTATGTGTGGTACTTGTGCAAGCTGCAAAAATTCCTTAATTTTTTTTTTGGGGGGGTGGGGGTGGGGGGGGGGGGGGGGGGGGAGGGGGAGAGAGAGCCTTTAATTTGATTATTTGATCATCCATAAATTCTTTTTCAAAGGAAAAATATTCCATGGCTGACCCGGCATTTGCATAAATATTGGTTACTGGTCTCTTTCTTGAACGAAATCAATTTGTTTTTGATTCAAAGGAATCATCAATGAGGTTTTGCCAACCCTCGGGAGCCGCACTCCTTCATTTATGATCTTCTTACCGAAGAAGGATGCTATCTCTTTCGACTTCAAAAGAGCTTGAGAAGGGAAATTTGCAATCATTTTTCCCTCAATCTGGAAAATCATTTATGAAAGGATATAGGTGACATATGCAGTGCTTATTCCCCAGTGGCCCCGCACATATTTCAAACTGAACTTGATTCATATCTGAAAAATACCTATAATGAAAGAACTGATCATACATGCTTCAATGATGGGAATCATTCCCGACGGTTTATTCTTCCTTTTTTAAGATTACCATATTTGATTAATGTGTGTTTTTCCATGTCATTTCTTATAAATTAATTTGTGAATTCTGTTTAGCTTAATTTTGCCATTTTATTTATCATGGAGCAAACAAATACTTGATATATATTTTTTAAAAAGATTTCACAATTGTTAAAATTTAATGAACATAAATTTGCTTTATAGAACCCTACCTAATTTTTGCCATTTTATCAATAAGCGATTAAATACTTGAAAACAAATTTCAAGGAGAATTCGTCATTGTTAAAAAAATAAGAAAAAAAACGTGCGGAAATTAAAAAAAAAATACATGTTGGGTACATATTTGTCAAGTAGTAAATGCATGCATGGTATTGAATTCTGGTCAACATTCAACTACTAGTGCTTGCCACTTCATTACTTGTCTCTGTGGCATGGCTGACCAGGCAACTCTCACCGTCCTATCAAATGCTAGCTGATCTGCTTCTTCAACTTTTCTTTGCCAAGATTTTCAAAGCAGTATATCCTGTAGCCTACATCTATCTGCATCATCCAGACACTGAGGCCAGGTGGGTTTCAGCTTGCAGCTAGATATAATGGAAGCAATTAATATTATACAGGAAAGAAATTTGTGGAAGCAAAAGCTCAAAGTCTGTTTCCAACTACGGAGTCTCGGGCTTCATATATTTATATTGGGTCACAAAGCTGGATGTCATTACGGCTTAGATTTTCCCTAGTGTATGTTCTTTAATCTCCTGTTTATCAAATGCGGTATATATCCACGATCAAACGCGACATCCTCATTTATAAGAAAAATCAATATAAATTTATGAAACGGTATTTTATTGGTTTCTTCGTGTCAGTAAATTTTCCATCATTTGTGATTCCATTGCTACGACAATGGACACGCCTGCAATTATTGATTATTGTCAAATTATTTCGTCTAATTAAAGTGTGGAATTACATAATTTATTTTTTATATTTATCAAAAAAATAAAACAGTTGAAGTTAATTTAGTCCGGATAATGAGATAACACTAACGTTCATATAACATGACCTAATAATGGGTTTAATTACTTTCAATCTTCTATGTCAGCTCAATGGTATAGGCTTGTGCGAAAGACTTTAAACTTTACGATGGATGGGATTGGGGATTCACTAATTATAAAAGAAAGATTAAGTCTCCTCTTCTATTTTATATGTTTAATTTCTCACCCATTAGAAAGTTATAAAAAAGGAAAAGTAATGTATTGAATTCCGGAAATCAATAGGGTGAGCATGATGTTTCTACTACCAGAGTTATGGATAAAACCTTAGCTACATTTTTATGTATTTTAAATTTCTGCTATGATGGATCTCAAATTAAGAGTATTTTATTATACATAAAAATTTCAATATGATTTAAGAGCGATCATACTTTGGGATTTAAAATCCTAAGAATCTTCATCTCTAATTTTACGTGTAAAACGTGAATATATAACTTTAGAAATCTACTAGATCATTATTGTGATTATTAATTGCTTATATATGTAAAAAACATGAATTAATCGAAGTTTTGAATTTATGTAATCATGCTATTTAAATTCATAATTTCTTTGTATACAATGCGAACCGAATCTTGGGCATGTTTATTTAATGATACATTATCGGTAATATGGTACTTTAGTCGTACTATATCTCTGGAATTGGCTGAATTCATGCTTAAGAAACGGTATTTCTAAGAGTCGCAAGTTTCAAAGTTTTCAAATCAAGAACTCAAATGATTTTATATAATTTTTGTACAATTATCTTGGAATCTGTTTCTTGATAACCAAAGATTGTTATTAATATCATAAAACTTTGTTCAACCAAATGATTTCGTCAATTGAAGGTGCTACGTTTATAGGGTTCATACTCGTGAGTTTTGTTTTTAATTTAGCTCAAAATCAACTCAATTTATGTGTTTTACTTCAAAGTTACATAGGAGAACAAGGTTAAATTCATTTAGGATTTGATTATATATATGGTGTTAAAAGGCCAAAATAATGGACTTAAATGCTCAAATCGGGCTTTAATGGAGGATAGCCACTGTTCAAGTGTTAAAATGGGAAAGAACACGAATAGTGCGTGTGGGTCAAGCCCATACGCACATACGGCACATGTGGGTGCATAAGTGATAACTTTATTATATAGAGTTATTTTGTTATATTTTGAGCATTAAATAAGCTAAGATCTTGCGATTTACTTTAAAATTTTGATATTTTTAGTTATTTACCTTGTTTTAGTAATTTTGTTGGGTCAATTTAATTTGAGTTATTTTATGATAATTTGCTTTCAGGTTTAGTTATTACTAAGTTAGTTTGTTGCTTTTGTAGGTGTGCACTTGAAAAGGGGTTTAATTGATGAAGAAAAGTGTGCAAAAGTTCATGCTTCTCTCATACATGTTGTAGTGTTTCAAGCATAACTTTCATTCTAGAAGTCCAATTGACGTGATTCTTGAGCCATTGAAAAGTTAAGGGATAGGGCTACTGCTTTCATGTTTACCACTTTACCTAGTTCAACCTAAAAGAAAAAGACAATCACGTCACAATTTGAAAGAGAGTGGTAGAGACAACACTTTTATCGCCGTGGCCATGAAGAAGAGGGCACCGCGGTGCCATGCTAAGAAGAGCCTCCATAATGCAATTCATGAGCTCAATGCCATGGTGCCAGAAAGGAAGGGGCCGCATATATTGACTGGAGAAGAGGGCGTCGTGGCACCGACACAATTACTTTCACAAGCATAAATTTCGAGGTTTCATTTTGAGTACGATTCTAAGGCTTATTTAAAGAACCTTCCAAAGTAATTAAACGCAACAATAAAGCTAGGTTTTCTCTAAAGAAAAAGAGCTATCAAGTAAGCAAGAAAGCAAAGAAAAACTCTTGAAGATTGAAGATCGAAGAGCTAACAAATTTGAGTTTTTCGTTTGTTCTTTTTATACTTTCTTTGTTTTGTATTGATGGTTAAACTTTTTTTGGATGATGTTTTTAGTAAATATGAGAAACTAAATTTCTTTTCTAGAATTGCATTTGAACCTAGCATGTAGTTTGAATTTTTAATACTTTCTTTTACTTATGATTAATTGTGTTTAAGTTGTTTATTTCAATCATATTCTTAATATGTTTGATTGATTGGCCACCAATTATATTGATAGGGTAACCTAAACAAAATTGAGAAAAGTTTAGTGTAAGCTTTGGATGAACTAGCATATGTTAAATATCAATTGTGTTAGATGATTGATTTGATTTGCGTGTGATGTAGACATACACTTACATGTCATATGTAACCAATATTATAATCTAAGCTTAATTAGTTCTTCTTAATTGCAGTTTGCATAGACATATAGTAAATTGGTTGAGATAAATATTTTTATTAGAACCTCAACGGATATTTATAAATACATTAGAATTCTAGGTTAACAATTCGAGGACCATCTAGTAAGTAAAAAGAGAGTAAGAGATTCAGATGAAGTGTTGAGAGGATATTGTAATCTAGGTTCTATTTGATTGATTAATTCTATTTAAATTGCAATTCTTATTCTTAGTTTTAGTTTATTTAATTTTTAATAGCTTTAAAAGTAAGTTATTTTGATAAGGTTCAGTTGTGTTAATTTTAGTACTTAGAAAAAGTTGGAATAATTCTCTATGGGATTCGATACTGTACTTTCTATTATATTACTTGTTAACGATACATGCACTTACGTGATAAATCCGACAATAAGTTTTTGGCACTGTTGCCGGGGCATTATTTGCCAAAATTTTCTATTAATATTAATAGCAAGCAATCTTAGTCTTAATGCAAACTTCTCTTTTCTTTGTTTTCAGGTAATTTTAGTAATTATATGCAAAGAGTCAGAAATTTGAAAATTATTCCTTTTGATTTGGAAATCGAAAAAACCTTTTGTAGACTTTTTTTTTTTTGAAAAACAAAACCTTTTGTAGACTTTAGAGGGAGAATCAACAAGCTTTGACTCAGTGTGACATAATGGCTGATCAACAAAAAGAGAACAAGTCTTTACAAGAATATGTTGTGTCACTTGTGCAAGGTTTTCACTCTAACATCCGAAGACTTACCATACAAACTAAGAGCTTCAAGATCAAGCCGACAATCATTTAGATGATTTAGACTTCAACTCAGTTTATGGGATTGTTGAATGATGATCCTAATGCACATATTGTGAATTTCCTAGAGATTTACGATACATTCAAGACCAATGGCATTTCTAATCATGCCATTAGATTGAGGCTCTTGCCATTTTCACTGAAAGACAAGGAAAAAAGTTGGTTGAATTTGCTTCCAACTGGTTCTATTAGTACTTGGGATGATTTGGCTCAGAAATTCTTAGCTAAGTTCTTTCCATTAGCTAAGACAGCAAAGATGCGAAATGATATCACCTCCATTATACAATTTGATTCGAAATCATTATATAAGCTTGGGAGGAGAGGTATAGAGATCTACTTAAAAGATGTCCTCATCATTGGTTACCTAAATGGTTACAAGTACAAATGTTTTATAATGGTTTAATGGATCAAATTAAAACTACCATTGATGTTACAATTGGAGTATCACTCATGGCAAAATCTATTGATGAGGCATATGATTTGTTAGAGGTGATGGCTTCCAACAATTACAAATGGCCATATGAGAGATTGGGTCCAAGAAAAGTTGTTGGTGTTCATGAGCTTGTTGCAATTAATGCCTTGATTGTACAAATGATTGTGCTCACTAAAAAAATTAATACATTGGGTGTCCATTCCGTTCAGAGTCCTTTTGTGACATGTAAGTATTGTGAGATAAGCATTCCAATTATCAGTGTCCTATTAATGCTGAATTTGTGCAGTTTGTTGAAAATTTTAATAGACAGTAGAATAATTCGTATTCCAATAATTACAATCCTATTTTAAGGAATCATCCTAATTTCTCTTGGATCAACAACCAATAATCTTCATCAGCACCTAAACCAAACTTTCCTCCTGGATTTCCACCTCAAGCTAGAGCTCTTGTGCTTGAGAAAAAGCCATCTATGGAAGAGTTACTTATGCAGTACATGGCAAGGACTAATTCTTTCATTCAAAGTTAAGTGGCATCACTCCGAAATCTTGAGACACAAGTAGGTCAACTTGCTAATGTCATCAATAACAAGTTTTAGGGAACCTTACCTAATGACATTAAACCAAATCCCAAAAGCGAAGGAAAGGAGCAATGCAATGCAATTACTTTGAAGAGTGGTAAACAACTTGATGAGGTAAAAGGTAAGGAAGTGGTAAATGGTGAAGATAGAGTTAATCAAGAGGATACTTTTAGCAAGCAAGTTTAAGTTGATAAAGTTAAGTAAGGGGAAGAAGTATCCTCACCACCGTAAATCAAGCTAGATGTGCTTCCCGTTCCCTTTCCTCAAGCATTGAAGCAAAAGAAAATAGATTAGCAATTTAAAAAGCTTTTGAATGTTTTCAAGCAACTTCACATTAACATTCTTTTTATAGATGCTTTGGCATAAATACCTTCTTATGCAAAGTTCCATAAAAAGATCATGTCCAGAAAGACGACATTGAAAGATTTGGAGACAGTTGCACTTATTGAGGAGTGCAATGCTATAATCCAAAATAAGCTTCCACCACAGCTTAATGATCCAGGGAGTTTTTCTATTCCTTGTACTGTTGGTAAAGTTAAATTTTCTAAAGCTTTGAGTGACTTAGGTGCTAGTGTTTCATTTATGCCTTTGTCTATTGTTAGAAAACTTAGACTTAAGGAGATACAACCTATTGCAGTTATCTTGCAATTAGCAAACAGATCAATCGAGTACCCCATAGGGAGTATAGAAGATGTTTTGTTGAAAATTGGGAAGCTTTACATTCCAGTAAACTTTGTTGTGCTTGAGATGGAAGAAGATGTTGAAGTTCCTCTAATTTTGGGACAACCATTCTTAACTATAGCAGGAGCAATCATAGATGTGAAGAATGATAAGATAGCTTTCAAAATTAAAGAAAAGGAAATAGTGTTTAATTTGTTTAATGCAACTAAGTATCCTTTTTATACAAATAATTGCTATAGAGTGGATTCAGTTGATGAGTTGACTAAGGAGGATTTTCACAAGGAATATCCTGTAACAACAAGTTTTGAGGTTGGACAACAAGTGTTACTTTCTAATTCACGCTTCAAGCTTTTTCCATGAAAATGTAAATCAAGATGGTTAGGTCCTTTCAAAGTGGTTAAAGTCTATCCTTGTGGTATAATAAAGATTGATAATAAGGATACTGGCTCACTCATGGTTAATAGACTATACCTCAAGTCTTATTCCATGGATAAAGTTATGCAAAAAAGAGTGCCATAGTCAAGCTATGGACTATAAAAAAGTGTTTCTTAAGAGGCAACCCAAGCTTTTGAAACTCTCACTCTTTTTGTTTGAAGTTACTTTGTTTTATTTATTTAGATTTTCTCCATTAATTTGTTTTTATTCTGTTTCTTATAGATTTTTGTCACCTTATCGGACTTTTCCAACAACTTTGGAGATAATGATGAAGACGAAGAAAAAAAATAATGCCTTTTCCACATTGCTACCGTTGTCAGGGGAGTTTTACTTACTTTTTTCTTTTACTATTTTAAACATTAAGGACAATGTTTAGCTTAAGTTTCGAGGAGGGTACCATCTTTTTCATTTATGTCTTAAGCTTATTTCATTTGCATGATTATCTCAATTTTTTTTTCATTTATGTTTAGTTTTTAAAGGTTTATTTTATTGATAGCTTGAATGATTTTGCACATTTTCTAATGATTTTCCTATCCAATAATGAGAACTTAGTTATCTTGTTATCTTTAGGTTTTGGTAAGTATGGATATTGTTTGAGTTTATGATAAATTTTTGTGAATATCATTGTTATGATGTGGTTTTCATTTATTGAGCTCATTGTCTTTTGCTTAGAATAGTTGTGCATATTTAGAGACGGTTTATGTTGATGTGAATTTTAGATTATGTCATGAATTCTAGGATTTGTTTGATTTTCTCTCGAGGTGAAATCCTAGACAATACTTAGTTAAGGAAATGAATTAGGCCATCTTTGAACTATTTGAGCCTACCTTTATATATTTTTATCCATAGTATACCTTTTGAGCCTAATTTTGCTTTTTCTTTTTCAAACAACTATTTTATTTTGCTTAGCTTATAATAAATTTCTAATGTTGCATCCCTCACTCTTAAGTATATTAATCATTTTAGGACGTGTATTGAATTAGATGTTGAATAAGATAGAAGGTGAAGTTGAAAAAAATTCAAAAATGCTTAATATTCACCCCACTATCCATCATAGAAAGAAATAAGTTTTGGAGTGTAAAGTTGTGATAAAAAAAGGAAAAGAAAAGAGAATAAAATGGTAGACAAAAGGAAAAGTTGAAATCAAGTAAAGGAAATTACTTACAGTATGAATTGAGGTCTGCAAGGGTCCTAGAATGATTAATGTGCTTATGGTGATTTGAACCATAGCTAATTAAAGTCCTAATGATTCTTGGTTAAGTGTTAGTCTACATTAGTGGAGAGAGAGATGAAAAGCAAACCTATGGGATTCTTGTACTAATTCAAATTTTGCATAAGAATAAATTTATCTGAATTGCATGACGTTCTTTGTAAAGAATTAAACACACACACACACACACACTGAAATCTGTTCAAGAATGAGCTTGCATTTGAATTGAATTAAGGACTTGAATGATATCTATGTTCTACCTTGAGTTGAGATTTTGAGTTAATTTTTTTAGAAATTATGAGTGATCATTAGACTTGTCAAAATTGGCCTAGCCCATTGGGTCGACCCATATTTTATTGAAAGTGGGGTTGGGGTATGAAACTTTGGGCCCCTAATAAAATCGAGCCTAAATGGGCTAGCCCATTTGATTAGTAAGCTATCCTGAGTTGGAGCGGGCTAGTCCTGTGAGCCAAAAGAAAAAAAAAATAAAAGTTATGACCTCCCATTCTTTCTTTTCTTTCACTCTATAGCCCATACCCATTTTTCAATTTTCACTCAACGCTTTCAAACTCTCACTCCCTTTTGCACCTTTGAAGTCCAAAGCCCTCTTGCCTAGTTCTTGTCAAGTAGTTAATCGGTCACCATTCTCTTCGCTTGAAGAATCCCCAATGTTAGCTACCTCCAAGTCTCTGACCCACTTTCGCCGATAACATCTCTCATCAAATCTACTTCTCTCGTTCAGGCTAGGTGGGCATCTTTCCTCCGATCTCCTTCGACAACCCAAGTAAGCATTTGGTGATCTTCTCATATCACCTTTGGCTTTCAGTTCCTGTTTCTTATCAATTAAATTATTAATTAGGTAACTCGTTGATTGTTTCATCCATAGTCCAACCATGGAATTAGTATTGAATTATCCGTTCCAGTCATCTTAAATCGTGTCTAAAAGAGTTCAAATTCTCCTAATGTTGTGTGGGGGCAATATTCTTTATGAATCGTGATTGTTTGATAGTAAAGTTTCTTGTCATAGATTACTTTTTAAGTGTCACCTTTAAACTTTAAACTTGGAAAGTAGAAAATTTTAGCTTGGGTATGTTTGAAAAGTTTAGTGTGTTCATGTCAAGTGACAAATTTGTGATTGCTTATTTTTTTGTTGGTTATTGGTATTGGTTTTCTAGATCATGGGATGTTACAGGTTGGTGTTGTGTGGTAGTTTGTTTCTTTAATGTCAATATTGTTGTGTTAGGATTTTAAAGTTGAATGCCATCATGATGAGAACTTGAAAGTGGGCTAGCCAGCCCAACCCGTGGGATGGCAAAGGGTGGGTTGGGTTCGAATTTTGATAATCCATGTAAAAAATGGGCTAACCCTACCCGACCCGGCCCAACCCATATTTTCTCAACCCACAGTGTTTTGTGGCCATATTGACACCTCTAGAGATCATTAGTTTGGTGTGACTCATCTCTAGTAAGTTGTCATCTCTAGTTATTTGTTATCATCATTTAAGTGTTTTTGTCATTTATGATTGCTTTCATGTTTGTTTAATTTTTCTTTTATGATTTGCTCAAGGACTCGCAAAATCTTAAGTTTGAGGGTGTGATAACTTTATGATATAGAGTTATTTTGTCACATTTTGACCATTAAATGAGTTAAGTTCTTGAGATTTAATTTAGGAATTCGATATTTTTAGTTATTTATCTTATTTTAGTAAATCATGTTGGGTCAATTTAATTTAAGTTATTTTATGTTATTTTATGATAATTTGCTTTGAAGTTTAGTTATTACTAAGTTTTTTTTTTCTTTTGAGTAAGAGTATTTCATTCCATATCATAATACTCAGCCATTACAATACGTATTACAAAAAAAAAAAAAACAATCCTAGCCCTCATATGTATTACAGCAAAATCTTAAGTTTGGGGGCATGATAGCCCCAACTTCACTAGTAAAATTTTTATCCTTAATCCAAGCAACCTCTTGCAAACAATCCACCTCTATTTCATGAACTACCAGCTGTTCTCGAGAGCAAATTATTAAAGCCCAAAGTAGTGATCTTAGTTCAGCAATCGTCACATTTCTGGCAAATTTAAATTTCTTTCTTCTAGCAAGTAATAGCTCTCCACTAGGCCTTCTAACTATGAAACCTACCCCTAAACAACTCATTCCATTAACGTTGAAAAGAGATTAGTTTATTGCTTTTGTAGGTGTGCACTTAAAAGGGGTTTAATTGATGAAAAAATGCACAAAAGGTCATACTTCTCTTATACATGTTACAATGTTCTGAGCATAACTTTCATTCTAGAAGTCCAATTAATGTGATTCTTGAGCCATTGGAAATTTAAAGGGATACAAGTTTCATGTCTTCCACTTTGCCCAATTCAACCTAAAAAAAGGAGGAAATCATGTCACAAGTTGAAAGAGTGTAGTAGAGACAACAAGGCAAGGTAGAACGCTAAGCATCATGACCATGAAGAAGAGGGTGTCATGGAGTCGTGTTGAGAAGAAGCTCCATAATGCAACTTGTGAGCTCAAGGCTACGACGCCAGAAAGTTAGCGTCACGATGCCATGAGAGAAAGTTGCCTCATATATTGACCCAAGAAAAGGGCACCGTGGTGCTAACATGATTATTTTCACAGGCACAAATTTCGAGATTTCATTTTGAGTAGGATTTTAAGGTTTATTTAAAAACCTTTTCAGAACAATTGAAGGCAACAATAAAGCTAGGTTTTCTCTTAAGAAAAAGAGCCGTCAAGCAAGCAAGAAAGTGAGGAAAAACTCTTAAAGATTGAAGATAGAAAACCTAATGATTATGAGTTTTTCTTTTCTTCTTGAGTTCTTTTTATACTTTTTTTTTTTGTTTTGTGTTGATGGTTAAACTTTTTTGGATGATGTTTTTAGGAATTATGAGGAACTAAATTTCTTTCCTAGAATTGCAGTTGAACCCAATATATAGTATGAATTTTTAATAGTCTTTTTACTTATGATTAATTGTGTATGAGTTGTTTATTTCAACATTGTTCTTAATGTGTCTAATTGATTGGCCACTAATTAGATTGATAGGGTAACCTAAACGGAACTAAGAGAGGGTGTTTAGTATAAGCCTTAGATGAAATAGTATATGTTCAATATCAATTGCATGAGATGATCGATTTGATTCGCGTGTGAGGTAAACATACATTTGCATGTCACATGTAGCCAATATTAGAAAGCTTAATGAGTTTTTCTTAATTACAATTTGCATAGCATATAATAAATTGGTTGAGAAAGATATTTTTATAAGAACCTCGACGGAGACTTTTAAATACATTAAAATTTTAGGTTAACAACTTAGAACTATCTAGTACGTAAATAGAGAGTAAAAGAGATTCAAATGAAATGTTAAGGGGATATTGTAACTTTATATTCTATTTGATTGATTAATTCTATCTAAATTGTGATTTTTATTCTTAATTTTAGTGTATTTAATTTTCATTAGCTTTAAAAATCGGTTGTTTGAATAAGATTAAGTTGTCTTAATTTTAGTACTTAGTAAAAATTGGTACAATTTTCTGTGGGATTCAATGCTTTACTTTCTATTTACTTGTTAAGGATACGTGCACTTGCATGGTAAATCTGACAACAATAGAGCCTACATGTTTTGAGTTTTTGAAGTTTTTTAATAAATTGCATTATACTTTCTTTATATTACATGTTTGTGTTATTTTTTTTATTTTTTATACACGTTTAATATTTATTTATTTATTATGTGTATTTGATTGATTATTTCAAATATTTTAAAAATGATATTTTTAAATTACGTCTAGTAAAGAAATAATATGTATATTTATCAATTTAGTGGTAGCATGTACTCTCCCTGATATTTATGTATTTTGTATATTGTTGGATAAAGTTATAAAGTACAAAATTAATAACTAAAATCTTATAATTTTTAAAGTAGTTGTTTTTTAGGACAACAAATATATTCAGTGACAAATGGAGATATAGTAACCGAAGTATCTCAAAAGGTTTTATTACATATGTAGATATTATATCACTTATGTTCTATGCTCATTAAGTTAAAAATTATCTTATAAAATTTGTGTGGGTAATATAAGGCAATATCTTGTTGTGAGAGAGGTTTTATTGTGCTAGCTAATTGTTGTCACTAAAGTAGCTAATTGGTTAGTTTTGTAAAATCCATATGTTTTAAAGATGTCTATGATTTTAGTATGCATTTATTCACCTAAAAGTGGTGTTTGTATATTAAAATTGAGGGGCAACAAATAAGAGCATGCTTTTGAGAATTCACTGATTCTAGTAATTTATTCACCCAAAGATGGTAAGTTACAAAGATTTTGTTAAATTCTCATGGCCATTTTTATGTGAATGGACTCCTAATTACATGTCATGCATTCAACCTAAAAGTGTTTACTTAATGATATGTTTGGACATTTTGGTTATAATCATCATAGTCATTTATGGTTTTGGAGTATTTTACTACCCTATTTATTTAGTTATGTTGCATTACTTAAATTTTAATATCACCTTTTTAATTAATAAAAATGTGACCCACTGTTGAGATTTTTGCTTGGGTTAAACTTTAAAAATAGAAAGAAAGATGTTAAATTTGTCATTCAGATAATAGGATAAACCTAGTTATGAATATAAAAAGGCTTACAAAAAAGTTCTATGAATGTTATGAAAGCTTTTGAGGCATGAGAGAAATTCGATAAATTATGTTGCTTGTTATTAAGAGGTACATTCATAATCAACTGTTAAATATCCTTCTTGATACCACTAATGCAAAAAAAAAAAAAATTCCTTAGCTATAGGAAAGTCATCAAATGCTAAAATTGATACTCTTCTAAAGGGATTTTATTACATAAATTACGATGGGATAAAAGGAATTAACAAGTACATCATGAAGATGGTCCACTATTAGACTAAACTGAAAGGCTTGATTATCAAGCCTTGATATCATCATTCTTAACACTTGTATTTTGCATCAAGCCTTGAACAACCATTGCACCTGAATTTGTATATATAGTGATTGCCTATAACTCTTAAGATAAAGCGTAAGGCATTAATGATATCATTACTAGTTGTGTTGTCAGGGAAGATAAGATCAAAATTGAAAACCGAACAGTGCCATTCTTGTTACCAAAACATGTCACAAAGAAAAGCAAAAACTCAAAACATAATGCTCCTAAACACATTCAAGATAAGAAGAAGAATGAACTTAAATGTTTCTTTCATAAGAAGAAGGGACATAAGAAGTAAGATTGTCTCAAAAAATAAAACTTAGCTAGAGAAATGTGAACGTGAAGGTAACTCCTTGAATCTTATTATACATAAATCTAATTTAACTAAAACGCTATCTAGTTCTTGGTGGCTAGGCAATGGTGAAATTAATCAAGTTGCCACCTTATAGGGATTCATAAGCGAGGGAAAGCCAAATAAGAAGGAGTCTAAACTTATGATTCGTAACAATGAAAAGGTAAAAGTAGAGCTAATTTGAACATTTTGGTTAAATTCAAGTAATGATCATAAATTGTTATTGAAAAACGCTTTCTAAGCATTGCTATTTGGATGAAATTTAGTTTATTTTTTGGTTAGACAATGGTGGTTGTGGTTTTGAAATAAAAGATCCATTTATTAAGATTTTTTTTTCAAAAGTTATTGGCTAGTGTTATTTATCTCATATATTGTTGAAAGAATTACCAAAAGATCTTGTATAAAAGAAACGTCTTCCATGTTGTGACATTAAAGACTTAAACACATCTCTAGGGAAATGGTAGAAAGGTTGATAAAGGATAACATCTTTATACTCAAATTCATAATGACCTGGAGACATGTGTTGACAATTACAAAGGTAAATTAACTAAGATAAAAAGGTCAAACCAAAGTTTTGGTTTATTAAAACTTTTTTATATTGACATAAACAGACTTTATACCGTTATCATTTGCAATCGTAGATATTTTATGACATTTGTTAATATTTTTTCTTGCTATGGTGATCTGCTCATGATTAAATAAAAGTTTGAAACTCTTGATAAATTCAAGATATTTGAGATTTAAGTTGAGAAATAGTTAGGAAAAAACCATTAAAAGTGACAGGTATAATAAAGGTGGTGAGTATATGACAATCATGACACAACAAAACAACAAAACAACAAAAGGAACCGTTTGTCATATATTAGAAAGTTATGAAATAATGCCCAATATGTTACTCTTCATAATCTTGAAAAAAATGGTATGACTTAAAAGGCGAAATTACACTGTAAAGAATACGGTGAGTAGTATGATGAGTAGAGCTAATTTACTAGAATTTATGTAGGGAGAAGTAATTAAAATAGTTTTATATATCTTAAATAAAATCTCTTACAATATGAACCTAAAACCTCTTTTGAGTTGTAGACCGAATGTAAACCTAGTTTTAATCACTTATATAATTGGGAGTATCCTTTAAAGGTAGGTCTTTATGATCCCACTAAAACTAAAATATAGTATTATTTCAATTGTTGCTATTTTATTAGGTACCAAGATTGTTTCATAGGCTATAGATTTTTTCCTTAAGTGGATGTGGTAAAATTGTTAAGGCTAAAACAACTATGTTTTTGGACTTGAATGTGACTAATACTAGTTGTTCTCAAATTAGTGAGAAATGAAAGTGTGTTGAGATTGTAGATATTCCTTTACCCATATAGTAGAGTACTGTGGCACATACACTAGCTGGGTAAATGGAATTAGTTTAAGAAATTTCTCATGAAAGACCTTAACACCAAAATGTTGGAGAATAAGTACCACAAAGTACGTTACAAGAATAAGGAAGCTTGGTCTTTCTTCAAACATTTGTGAGTTCTAACATGGAGAGGGTTATATTGGCCATATAGTTGATTTAGTAACTTTTTTAGAAATTGTTTTCAATTTTCAATTAGATTTATGGTGCGATACACACACACACACACTTGTTGCTCTTGAGCATAAATGAGGCCATGAATTGATAACTTAAGGGTGTATCTTTGCACAATAAGCATATATTGAGATATGTAAGGCTAATATATAGGTTTTTTAAATATACCATAAAGTGTTTCTGTTGAGAGCTTGAGCGACATAAAATAAAAATAAAGTGATTGAAAAACAAATACAACACAAGAAGTAGATCATCAAAACAGTGGTGTTATTCATCGATACACTACCACATTGAAATCATGTTGATAAGGTTGAGTCATATATGTGATCATAGTTTTACTATATCTTTATAGATATAGTTGCTACTATGTTTCGATATAAACAATTTTATTGGATGACACAATGTTTGGAGTAATTTCAAGACCAATTTATATTTAAATTAGACCTATAAATTTTTCAGTTGTCTAGCCTTTTAGTTGTTTTTATGAAAATTTATTTTTCAAAATTTGAGTTTAAATGGTGCAGTCTAAGTGGAAGATTATTAGATTTTTTTAATATAATTAAAGTATTATATCAAAATCAAGCAAGTTAATTTAGTCTAGTAACTTAGCTTAGTTCTTGTAGTAATATATAGAAATTAGTAGGTTTTATTTAATTATTTTAAGTTAGTTATTTTAAGTGAGTCAATCTAATCTTAGTTAATTTTATGTTTAATTTGGTGTTAATGTGGTTAAGATAGGTTTTTATTGATTTATTTATGCTTTTTTGTAGGTGTTTAATGAAAGAAGAATTTTAATGGAAGAAGGAGAGCAATTTTGAGGTACAAACTTTCATTACATATGTTTTGGTATTTCGACCATAACTTTCTTTACAGAGTTCCAAATGAAGCGATTCTTAAAGAATTGGAAAGATAAGAGAAAGATCTACAACTTTTGTGTTTATCACTTCACCCAATTAGGCTAGTAAAGTAGTCAAAAATTGAAGTTGACACATTGCAGCGGTGCTACAACAATTACGATTTCTATTAATTAATTGGGTAAGGCTGCGACTCACATAGTTTGATGAGGAAATCCTAGTTCGAATTGAATTCTTTCTCCACCCTGCTTAGCCTAACTTCAAAGCCTATAAAAACAATCTTTTTGAGGAATTAAAAGGAAAAGGAAGGAAACACCAAATTGAAAACAGAGAGTCGAGCCGCAAAGTCATTGAAGCTGAGAAAATTTTGAAGGATACAAGAAGACTTGGAAGATCAAAATTATAATTCTTAAGTTTATTCTTTTATTTTCTTAGTTTGTTTTTATCGTTTAAACTTAATTTGATGATGATGTGTGATTTGATGGGGAACTAAACTTTTTATCTAAGATTATGATTAAACTCAATATATAGTCTGATTTATTTATCCCTCTTTTGCTTATGTTTGATGGATTTGAGATTGTTTATTTTATTCTGTTTTTAATGCTTCCAATTACTTGATCACCGATTAGATTGAATTGGAAATCTAAGTTAAATCTTGACGAAGGAGATTTAAGTATACCTTGAATAGAATAGTATATGATTGAATGCACTTAGTTGATTAGGTGGTTTGATTTGCATATAGGGTAGACATACACTTATAAGTCATATGTAACTAGGATTAGAGTACAAACTTAATGAATTTTTCTTCAATTTAATTTGCATAGACATATAGTAAATTAATTGAGAGAGATATTTTTATGAGAAACTCGACAGAGACTTATAAATAATTTAGGACTCTAGGTTAGCAATTTAATCCATTAAACTAAGTTAAGAGGGAGAGACAATAATCAAATAAAGTATTGAGGGATATTATAATCTTAAGTCTGGTAGTTGATTGAAGTTTCAGTTTTGTAGTTTTAATTTTTCTTTTTAATAATTTTAAAATTTGGTTGTTTGAATAAAATTAGGATGTGTTAATTTTAGTAGTTAATAGTAAAAATTAAAACAATTCCCCGTTGAAACGATACTCTATTCATTACTATATTATTTGTTAACGAAACGTGCACTTACGTGAGAAATCAACAACATCTAGATAATGAGATGATATTATAATCCACGCTCTAATATTTTATGTGGGCTTAATGGTATAAGGATGTGTAAAAATCATAAATCTTATGATATGTGGATTGGGAATTCAATACATATATATATATATATAAATTAAATTTTTCTCCTATTTTGCATATTTATTTTCTCACCCATTAGAGAGTTGTTAAAAAGAAAGTGAATGATCATAGTGCATTGCGTTCGAATAGGTAGTTAATTTGAGAATCTTGTTGTGTCTATGACCTTTTTTTTTAATTGAAGGAAAGGGAATTTGAATTGGTGCTATGGTGTCTATGACTCTTTTATAGTAATCAAATATGTTTTTATTTGTTTTAAATTTATAATATGGTAAATCCTAAATTATGTGTAATTTATTATATATAAAATTTTCGTAATCTACTCATAAACCTAACTTTATATGATACTAAAAACATGAAATGCTTTAGTTATAAGCATAAATCCAATCATTGACAGTCCAAAGTAACTGTTTTGATAAACAGTAATTTGATGTAAAACATGCTAAAAAAGGAAAACATTGGATTGTGGGGGGCAATGGGCAAAGGCAATATTCAAATTGAACCAAAAAAAAAGCGCAATCAGCTATCCTCTTATTGGATCACAAAAACTGCTTTCAGCAGTGTTGTGATTGGCAGGCCACAAACAAAAAATGTAGTGGTAAAAGAAAAAGAAAAGCTATACTATTTGTCTATAGTGTGTGTATGTGTGTAAAGCATGTGCCCCAAAATCTTTATCAAATGTCGCAAAGGGTCCAAATATCCACTCTATTGTTTTTATCCAATCCATCATTGTCACTACAATACAAAATTATATATATATATATATATATATATATATATATATAAGTTATAGATATTCCCATATATTCTGTTTAGTTGTAATCACTAATCAACGTTCAGCAGCCCAGCAAAGAGAGACTTTTTTACGTAAAAGCTAATCAAGGAAACATTGCAATTGGTTCCAATACAGCAGGCAGTGCAGTCCAGCTTGCTGGCTGACGACTGACGCCACTCTTTTTTTTATTTTGTCTTTTAACTAAATTAAAATTTTATTATATGCGGTTAATTTATCATTTATTTTACAATTGCTGTTGCTATTCTCTTCCGGCTGTTCTGTTTCTTGTCTTGTATTTGGCATGACATGGGTTGAGTAAATTAAAACAAGTTTTATAGTATAAAATTGTAACCCCACAAGAAAATTAAGAGAAGATGGGAAATGAAAGTGACATTCGTTGAGGAAGCTGGTGGAGTGCTTTTCTTTGTTTGGATAGCTTAAAGATTACTATTAGTTTAATCAAGTTATCACGAAAGTACAAATTCTTATTTGAGTTATTTTGTTTTTTTTTTAATTGAAAAGGTCGGTGCGTTGTCCAATACCGCCCACAGTGTTAAAACTAGCGGCGTCACCAAGAGTAAACCGCCAACGTGTGTATAGTACAATCCAAAGTCCAACAAATAATACGCGGGGTCACAGGCCGATCACATCCCCACTTTGAATTGACTCTTCTTTTTCCTCATGTTTCAATTAACCAACCTCAACCCTCTCTTAACACTACGGTTAGGGGTGCTTCGAAGGAGTTAAGACCCAGGCTTTTAGATTCTATTAAAAGATTAGCTCCTCTTTAACACTGGCCCAATTTTAGAAATTATAAGTTTGGGCTTAGACAGGGCTTGAGTTGGATCATCCACCCGAGTTTGATTTGTTTATAATAAAGTGTTATTTCATAAACTAAGTATGATTAATGTTGGATTGATAGCCCTGCCAAGTCGGACTGTTTCGGTGGGGCAATGAAAAATTGGGTCAAGAGCCTAGCTCATGCCTGATGCAAGGATATGGTCCTGAGGAACTCTTTTTCCATTATTTTTGCAGTTGAGAGCATTCAATCGATTATTGTACAGATTAAGTTTTCAATCGATTATTGTAAAGATTAAGTTTGTTGCTGACTATAAAAAAAGCTTGGTTTCAGATTTGGTCCTTAATTCAATATGAATACATAGCACCATTTGCAAACCTTCTAAACCAAGCTAATTGTGCAGGAGTTGAGCAACTTAGCATTTGCTTTTACTACAACATTCCCGATGCTCAACTCAATCTATATGTTCTAATCCATAGTAGAATTTCTTTTACTTCATTAGTCTCCCTGTCAATGAGTAAGTTTAAAATTAAATCTTTGTTTACATTTAGAAACCAGTTTGAAACTACAGCAGATATCTTAAAGACTACAGTAATCCTAATATTGAATGATAAATCAGTTCTAATTATGTTTGCCAAACAAGCTTAACAATCCACTTTATTATGAGTTCTGATCAATTTAGTGGAGTCACAAGCACTGTTACTCTGAGTCCAATTAAAAAAATAAGTTATTGTGAGAATAGTTTGTTTTTGGTCGATATCTCCAAAATTTTAATAACTCTCACGCCGCTCAATTTAAAAAAAGAAAAAGTTCAAAAGAAATGTCCCATATTAGTAAATGTATAGTGGGAAAATTTGTTGGAAAGGGAAACGAAGAGGAGATAAAAAAAGATGGTTCTTAATCCCAGTAGCGATAGTGATCTTTTGAAGCCAATTAAGAAAAAATTCAAGCACTTGAGGGCTGTGCCTGAGGATGGCGATGAAGATATGAATAATTCTGATGCTGTTGATGATGGGTTTGTTCATGTTCATGATAAATCCTCATATAGAGACAAGTTGACTGGTTCTAAGGATCCACAACACTCTTGCTGGAAGGGGTGGGTTGAGGAAGGACAAGGAGATGAAATGCAATTTGATGAGGAGATCTCTGATGATGAATCAGACTCGAACCAAACTCCATGTGTGGGAGGAAATGTACCAAGGGTTTGCTTTACAAAAGAGGAGAAGCAAGCAATGAGGAGTCCTTGGCGTAAGGCATTGATCGTGAAATTACTTGGTAAGGTGCTTGGTTTTCAAACCTTAACGGCTCAAATAAAACATATCTGGCAACTTGAAGGTTAGGTAGGTACAAAGTGATTGACCTCCGACATGATTATTTTCTATTCCAGTTTGAGATGAGATCAGATTATAAACATGTTCTTGAGGGAGGTCCTTGGATTGTTGGGGGACATTATATTACGCTTAGACAGTGGGTTTCAAATTTCAATCCTAGTTTGGACAAGATTAATAAGATTATTGTGTGGATACATTTCTCGGGTCTACCTATGGAGTATTATAATAATCTTTTGTTATCAAGAATGGGGATTCATGTAGGGGGGGTTATTCATATTGATCGTAATATTGTAGAAGCTTTGAGAGGCCGTTTTGCTCGTTTGTGTTTTGAACTGGATCTCACAAAGTCTTTGCTGTCCAAGGTACATGTTGGCAAGCATACTCAAATAGTGGAGGATGAGGGGATTCATCTCATTTGTTTTGAATGTGGACGGTTTGGACAACCGTAGGAGGCTTGTTCGAGTGTTGTGGTGGCAGCGACACCAACGATGGAAGAACCTTTGGTCAGTTCTGTTGAGAAATCAAATACTGTACCGGAGAAGAATTTTGGGCCATGGATGATCGCCCAATGATGGAATCGTAAACCACAAAGACATGAAGGTATCATTAATGGAAAGGACTCAAGGATGAGTGGTTCTAGGAGGAATGATAGCAAAAAATCAGGTAAGGTTGGTGTGCAGAATCTGAATGGTTTTGGATTGGAATCTCAGAACAGATTTGTTGGTTTGACAGAGAGATTTTTGGATGATGCTACTGAAGAAATTGTTGAGATGAAAAAGTCTACTGGTGGTGAGGGTCCTAGTTTCATGCAACGTATTCCAAACAAAGATAAACTTGAAAACACTGCTAAGCCTAGTTTACAAAAGCAAAAAAGATCAACATGGAATGGTCAACTTTAAGGTAGTGGAGCCCATGGTCACAATTTCACATGGAAATTTTCCAAAATTTACTTTCCAGGCTGGTACTTTTTCGAAGAAAGGTGGTCAAGCATGTAAGACCAGGCCTAAGATTAATATGGGCCCTAATGTTCAACAAACTAGTATCAAAATTAATGAGGGTGGTTTATCAGCAAAACTTTTTGATAATAGCTCTGGTGGTTTAAATCTAGTCCAACATTTTACTAATCCAAGCCCAAGTTCTCTTCCTCAACAACATCCCCCATCTTCAAAAGAAGGTGGAAAAAAGCAAGTGGGCTTGACTAGTGAAACAGATGGAGACAATTTGGTTATGAAGAGTGATTTGGTTAACGGTGGGGATTTGTCGCCACCTGTAGATCAACAAATGTTTTGAACATCGTTGGATGTTGTCTATTTCATTAACAGTATCTTATGTCCACATTAGTTTGGAATTGTCGAGGTACAGGTAGTGCTAAGTTTCTGCAGCATGCAAGAGAGCTAGTTACTCTTCATAGGCTTGATATCTTAGTCATAGCTAAGCCCAGGATCAGTGGAACGGAAGCAGAGAGGGTCATTCAATGACTAAAATTTGATTTTTGTACTAGAGTGGATGCTAGAGGTTTTTCAAGTAGCCTTTGGGTGTTATGGAAAAATAATATTGGAAATGTTCAAGTCTTTGAGAAAGCAGGGCAATTTATTTCTATCCTCATCACGAATGGTGGAGGGGAATGTTAGGCTTTTGCTACTGTATATGCAAGTCCAACTCATACTAATTGGATGTTCCATTGGAATTATTTGAATGTATTTAATGAGTTTGATCGATTTCCTTGGTTGTAATTGGGAGATTTTAATTAAATTCTTTCTGGTTCAGAAAAGTAAGGGTGAGTGCAGGAGAACTAAGGAAAAATGGAAAATTTTCAAGATATTTTGACTAATAGATGCCTTATTGACCTTGTATCGATGGGATGTTGGTTTACTTGGACTGATAACCAAAGTGGTGAAAAACTGATAAAGAAGAAACTTGATCGAGCCTTATGCAATACGACATGGAAAAGTAAATTTTCTAAAGCTTTTGTGACTAATCTTTCGAGAGTCCAAAGTGATCATTGTTCAGTTTTGGTTAGTCTATAGAAGAACCCCTATTCACAAAGAATTGAGACCGTTTTGTTTTGAAGTGGCTTGGTTATCCCATGTTTCTTTTTTGGAATTTATCAGGAATGTATGGAAAGCGAGGAATAACCTCCATGTCAATCTCAAGGATTTTGAAGCAGTTGTCAAGGAATGGAATGTATCTACCTTTGGAAATGTGTTTAAGAGAAAAAGATGTTTGCTAGTTCGTCTAAATAGGATTCAAAAGGCCTTGGAGGTGCGGCTTAATCCTTATTTATTTCGTTTGGAGGAAAGTCTTACCTTGGAGTATAATACAGTGCTTTCGCAGGAGGAATTGATTTGGTTTCAGAAGTCACATTTGATTTGGGTCCAATTTGGTGATCAAAATACCAAATATTTTCATATGACTACGGCAATTTGGAGGAATTGTAATATAATCAGAGCTTTGAAAAGGGTAGATGATAGTTGGTGTAATGACCCTTTGGAACTTAAATCCTTGGTTATTAATTATTTTATGCACCTTTACCAAGAGAATTCAACTACAACTAATATTGATGATATTTGTCCTAAGTCTTGGTGTGCTTGTCATGAAAAACAGATACTGCAGTTTGTTCATATTCGATAGGAAAATGAGATCTATAAAGCCTTTCGTTCGATAGGCCCATTCGAAGCTCCAGGTTTGAATAGTTTTCAAGCAAGCTTCTATAATGAAAATTGGGAGATTGTGGAGGAGTCAATTTGCAGGTTCGTTAGAGAAGCTTTTCTTACAGGTTATTTTGATGAGTCTTTTAGTAAAATGCTCACAGTGCTTATTCCGAAAGTGGACCACTTGGAAAGGGTATCACACTTCGTTCAATTAGTCTTTGTAATGTCTCTGTTAAATTGATCTCGAAGATTTCTGTGAGTAGGCTTCGACCTTACTTGAAGAATCTCATTTCTCATAATCAAAGCAGCTTCATTCTAGGGAGAAGTAGTATTGACAATATAGTTGTTGTTTAGGAAGGTTTTCATTCTCTTTAGAGGAAATAAGGTCAGTCAGGTGGTCTTATTACGAAAATAGACTTGGAAAAGGCCTATGACAAGATTAGTTAGGATTTTCTTCATTGGATCCTAATTGATTTAGGCTTACCTTCCATTTTAATCTTTTTAATCATGTTTTGTATCACTTCTACGGAGATGAATATTATATGGAATAGGGCGATGACTTCGTACTGTAAACTAACTTGCGAATTATGTCAAGGAGACCCTCTTTCTCCCTATTTATTTGTCTTGTGCTTGCAAAAATTATCCACCATGATTGATGATGCAGTTACGGATGGTCCTTGGAAACCTATAACTTTATGTCAAAATGGGCCATCTTTATCTTATACTTTCTTAACAGATGATCTTTTGCTATGCCATACGATGGTAAAGTGTCTTAATGATTTTTGTTCATTTTCAAGACAAAAAGGGAGCTTCCTAAAATCCAAATTTTTTACTTCAAAAAATGTTCCTTCCTCGGTGGTGGAGGAAATGAAAACTGTACTAGGCATGCAACGTGTGGATGATCTTGATAATTATCTTGGAGTTCCTATTCTCTCTAAGCGTGTTAGGAAACATACTTTTAACTGCCTTCTGGAGAAGGCCAAAAAGAGGTTATCATCTTGGAAAGCAAATTAATTATCATTAGTAGGGAGAGCTACCTTGGTTCAATCGGTGACTAGTACAATTGCTAACTATACTATGGAATCTACTAAGTTGCCAATTGGAATGGCTAAAGATATTGATGCCTTGAACAGAAATTTTCTATGGGGTGCTATAGATGGTAAGTGTAGACACCTGAAAAAGAAAACTAATAAATAAATAAAAATTTTAAAATTATAATAAAACAAATTAAAATATAAAAAATAATAATAATATAAAATTAAAAAAAAAAAGGGATGGCTGGGTGTACGCCCAGCCATCCCTTCCCCTACCCACTACGCATGATGGGGGTTCTGGCCACCAACTCCAGGGGGTGCCAGAACCCCCATCACCGGGTTGTCCAAATTTTTGGACAACCCGGCTCCTTAAAAACCACCTGCAACCTGCAAAAAAAAGAAAGAAGAAAAAAAAAATCCTAGATCTACCAGCAAAAAAGACCCAGCCACAGAAACAAAAAGCAAAAAACAAACACAAAGCAAAAAAAGGAAAAAGGAGTTAGATCTGAAAAATGAGGGAGAGAGGAGTTTAGGGGTAGAAAAAAAGTTTTTTTATTCGGGTAGGGGAGAACCGACAGGGAGACCGACGACGAAGGAGACCTATCGGCAGGAAGTCGAAGAGGGAAGAAGGAGAGAAAGGCAGAGAGGAGATTTACCGGGAGAGAGAAATAGAGAAGAGGGACACTTGGGCAGCCGGTTAACGGCAGTACGCCGGCGTCGGTGGAAGAGGAAAGGGTTTTAGAGAGAAGGGAGAGGGTGCAGCTAGAGAGAGAAAATGAAATCTGAAAATGAGAGGAAACACCAAAAACGAGACTTATATACCCGAGTTTAGGGTCTAAACGGCGTCGTTTCAGTGGAGTGGAAAGTTCAAAAGATCGACGCCTAAACGACGTCGTTTGAGAGAGTCCCCGGAGCCCCAAAACGGTGCGTTTAGGAGAGGGCCAGACGGACCAAGGGAGTGGGCTTGGGACACCCCTCGTAGCCCAGACAACTTGGGCCACCATTCTGGCCCAAGCGAGGTGAGGCCTTACCCATTTATTACAGATTTGGGCTTATTATTTTGGGCTTATCTAGTTTACTTAATTATTTGCTTAGTTTAAAATTGAAAAGAAAATTATAGAAATTTATCTTTTTTCTTTTTCTTTAAATATATTATAGATTTAGTTTACCTTTTTTGTAAATATATATATATATATATATATATAAATTAAAAATACATATATAAATAATAACAATAACAATAATAAGTCAATAAAAAAATATTTATATTATAAGTATATCTCGAGGCTTGCAAATGATAAAATAATAATAATAATAATAACAATAATTATAATTCATGATGCAACTATATATATTTCTAAAAATATATATATATAAAATAAATAAATAAAATAATAAAAAAATAAATAAATAATAAATAATAAATAAATAAATAAATAAAATAATAAAAATAAAAATAAAAAATAAATGAAATGATTATTTAAAAAAAAAATTTCACCTATGAGGGGCAAAGAGTTGTCTCTTTCAGGTGGGTCACTTAAGTGTGGAGTTCGAAACAGATTTTCACCGAAGCGTCGGGATAAATCCGGATTCTATACCCCTATACCCATTAGTCCGAATAATGTTTGTTTTAAAAAAAATATATATGATAAATAATAATGATAAATAATAACGATAAATATATGAATAAATCAATAAATTACCTGAAATTATTAAGCATGTTATTATTACCAATCAACTAATTAATAAATACGGTCATATAGATTCCATCATTTTATACTGTCATTGCATGCCACTCTTATTTTGCAAATGGTGCGGGAATCCCGATGATGGGATTTCCCCGAGGAGCTTGTAGAGATGAGTTCTTCCGAGGATATCTCTAGGTGAGGAGAATTTCGAGACTTCACCAAAGCGTTGGGACGGTCTTCGAATAATTTTCCAATAAAAGATTACCGACTCCATCATCTAAAATAAATAAGTCATGACATCATTCTACGCTTGCATCATATGCATACGTAAAACCAAATGAAAAACCCAGTCTGTCAATTCAATAAAAATTCAATTAATAAAGTAGGGATTAAATTAGGAGAAGGCTATATTAAGATGACTTAAGATTAAATGGTACCGTTCGTGGAACGGGCGCCACGGAGGTGCTAACCCTTCTCCGTGCGTAACCGCACTCCCGAACCCATCCCTAAAAACGTAGACCAGTTCTCGTTCTTTCGACGGACCTAAAATTAATTTAGGATTTCGTCGATTAGAATCGGGTTAATAGGTGACCAATCACACCTTAGATAAAAAAGATTGGTGGCAACTCCTAAACCGGATTTAAATTTTCACTCGCGTCTGGCGGATGGGTTCCCGGACCCGCACGTCACGACAGATGGCGACTCCACTGGGGAATTCGAGAGTCAAGCCATTAATTAATCATAAGTTATCTTAAGCCTTAAATAATTTGCTCTTTTCCCTAGCGTCAATTTTGCATATTTTTGTTTAATGTATTCATTTATTTTGTTATTATTACTTCACTATTTTTAATAATTGCGGGAAATTTAGGATAAGGGGAATGTGAAATTATCGATCCAAGGTCGGTATATTCCTTCTCACACACTACACATCTTGCATTCATGCATAAGCCTTCCACCAGGGCTTTATCCTTAATTAGGAGGGAGTTAAGTAGCTACGCTTTCGTGAGGTGATAACCTCCGCATGGGCTAGTGAAGACTCCCACTCAAATCGAACCTAGTCCGTTTGAAGCCTATAATGGGTGAGGACCGGGGTGCCTTACTAGTCCGTGTGGACGACAGTGAGGAGCGATTTGGGAACCTTTTAGCTCCATTTTCAACCCAAACTCAGCATGTAGAATACCGAGAGTCGCCTTTGCTTAGGTAGAGCTTCACCCGTGAGAATATACCTTTTGACTAGGTACACATGAAGGAATTTTCATAATCCCCTTGTTCTAAATTCTTCTCCGCGAATAATAAAGGTATCAGGTTATTAATTACTTTCATTCATCTTTTGAAATTTTTGTTTATAGTGCTAACTTGAATTTTTTGTCATATGCTTATTTGCATCATAATAGGAAAAGTATTTGTCACCTGACAACCATTAACAGAGTAGATCCAGTTGCATACATGGAGTCAGCATGGCCATCCTCAAGTTACGATGGAATTTATCAAGTGACTCAGCATATGGCGAGTGCCCAACAAAGTGAAGGAGATTACTTGTCAAAGGATCACTTCTCATCACTACCTGATAGGGTCCACCTTGATCTCAAACAGAACGACTTCACCGATTTGCTCAACATATGGGATAAGTGGGGGGCTACCACTCGGGCAAATTTCGATAGGAAATATGGTCACATTGCTCGACTCCTTAAGGTTCAGATAGATGAACAGTTGTTGAAGGCCATTGTGCAATTTTGGGATCCGTCGTATAGATGCTTCGTGTTCAATAAGGTGGATATGGTCCCCACAATCGAAGAGTACTCGGCTCTCCTACAAATCGATCTCGATAATCCAGACAAGATATATTGGAGATGACAGAAGACCGGACACAGGCGAAAGTTAGCCAAAATTATGGGTATTACCCCGGCGGAAGTTGATCAGAATCTAAGGAAAAATGGGGACAATGAATGTATCCCGTGGAGTTTTCTACGTAGCTATATCATGAAGCATCGGGACACCGAGCAAGGACAGCTTGTGATGGCCTTGGGAATTTATGGGCTAGTGATCTTTCCCAAAGTTTTGGGGCATATAGAAGTCGGAATTATAGACTTCTTCGAGCAAGTCATCAACAAGGCCAATCCTTCGCCCTCTATTCTAGCGGAAACTCTCAGATCACTGAATTACTGTCGAAGAAAAGGTGAGGGACGATTTGTGGGATATGCACAGCTTCTTTCCATCTGGATAGTGAGCCACTTTGAATGCAAGGTCGATAAGTTCAGAAAGCCATTTCATCCGCAAACCGCCCCTATCAGAGAATTTTTTGAGAGTGAATGGCCAGAAAATAGGACTAAGGAGCAATGGATCTCTAGACTTCGGGAACTCATGAGTGTGGAAGTAACATGGAGAGCCCCGTGGATGCCGTATCACCCGGTCTTGTACAAATGCGAAAATGAACCTTGGGTACCGTTAATGGGGCCATGGGGAGCCATCAGTTACGCCCCAATTATGGTGAGAAGATAATTTGGGTCAGAGTAGTTTGTGCCGATGACACACCGACTTAATACTTTGGAGTTTGCCTTTGGAGAACCGGGTTTTTTGAAAAAGATTGAGGAGATTACGCAAGCTTGGAAGAAAACTAGCCGAGTTGATCAAGGGAGGTACACCGATGAAGTGACTACAAGATATCAGATATTGCATGACCAACAAGTTAAGGATGTGGTATATCCGAAAGAAGATGCACTACGTGGCCCAGTTGATCCAGAACCACGAAACGCTTTGCTCGAAAGTGAGTTGGCTCGAAAGAAGTCCGAAGCTGAAAATGCCAGTTGGAAGCAACGGTATGAAGAGCTCCAAAAAGAGTGTGAGAAAATGAAATGAGAAGTAAGTGAGCAAAGAAAGAAAGTCCGAAAAATGGAAGGGAAGTATGAGAGCCTGAATGATAAGTTTTCGGCCACAACTAGTGAACTTCAAAGGGAGATACAGGTGAAAGAAAATCGAGGCAATGAACTTTAAACGCACAATGATGGGCTAAAAAGACAAGTGCGATTCCAACAAGAGTCCATCCAATTACTAAGACAGGAGTATGAAGAGCTCGAAGGGGTCATGACGACTTATCAACAGGAATATGAGTGCCTCAAGCAACAGAGCACCAGAATTCAAGAATGGGGTGAATCTTACCGACAAGCTTATACAGAGAAATACGACCAGATGGATTACTTGGTTTGGCAAATGAGGGAGGTGGCTTACAAGGCGAGAAGCATGGCTTGAAAGACGGACATATTAAGAAGCCAGATCTTTCCAGTTGGAAAACAATAGCAACAGTTGATCAAGCATTTAGATGAGGTGTATAGCCATTATAATAAGATTGGCGAATATTTCTAGATGGCTTCTGAGTTGTAATCAAAAACAAATATCTTATGCAATGGATGACTTTGTTGATTGGGTGTCATGTGACGAATACTTTTAGTACATAATCATTCATACATGCATAAATCATCATTTCATGACAATGAGTATTTGCATCTAAAAAATAAAGATAATGGGTTCATTCATGCATCAAATGTGCATCTAATTCATGTTTATGATCAATAATAAGGTTCCAAAATAGCTCGACCACCTAAGCTAAGTGACCAACGTGTTCATAATATGCGTCTGCGAGCAAGGATCATGGAAGAAGAACAAAGAGAGCAAATGGACAGAATGGAAAGAGCTCAGGAAGAAATGAGAGAACAGTTAGTAAAGATGATGGAATTGATGATGAGTCTCAGTAAAGGAAAAGGAGCGATCGAAGAGCCAGCTCCGTCAGAAAACCCACCAGCACAAGACAGTGGAAACCAAAGGGATGATCCATCCTATCCCCCAGGGTTCACTCCACCACATGCCCAAACCTCTCAAAGGGTTCACCCTCAAGTGATGCCATCCGTCTATTACAATGCACCACCCCCGCTAGGCCATCAACCGACTCATGGGCAATTTGGGCCATATCCTGGGATAAATCCTGCTGAACCAATACACGTCCCAGATTTAGACGACCTAAAAGAACAAGAGAAACTGAGAAAGGACTCGTCGTAAACAAGAGAAAGTGAAAAAGACCAGAAGAAGTACGACTTATTGGAAGAGCGTCTTTGTGCTATCGAAGGAGTTGATAGGTTTGGTACCATGGACGCAACTGAGCTATGCTTAGTGTCAGATGTATTGATCCCTGCCAAGTTCAAGGTTCCGAAATTTAAAAAATATGACGGAACAAAATGTCCCATGGCACATATTACCATGTATTGTCGAAATATGGCTGCACAGTCTCACGATGATAAGTTACTGATCCATTTTTCCAAGACAGCTTGATTGGGTCAGCTGCTCGGTGGTACGTACAGCTAGATCGAAACCGTATTAAGACTTGGAAAGACTTAGCAAGAGCCTTCATAGCTCAATACAAGCATGTGGCTGAATTAGCCCCTAATCGGTTGTCATTGCAGACTATGGAAAAGAAACAAAGCGAGAACTTCAAGGAATATGCCCAAAGGTGGAGAGATACAGCAGCGCAAGTTCAGCCACCTCTCACTGATAAGGAGATGACTGTTTTGTTCATAAATACACTCTGAGCTCCATTTTATGAGCGCTTGATCGGCAATGCCACGAAAAACTTTGCAGATTTGGTCTTATCGGGAGAAATAATAGAAGGGGCTATCAAAAGTGGAAAAATTGAAGGGCATGAAGTTGCCAGCTCAAAGAAAGGGAGTACGCCCGAGAAGAAAGAAGGGGATGTACAAACAGTCGCTCACGACAGCCAACAAGCCCACAACTTTAACCCATATTACCTGTACTCCCCATACCAACCCTTCTATCCGAACATAGGCAATATCACACAAAACCCATATGTGTACCAACCTGTCCCGCAACCAACATTTCAAACTAATGTTCTTCCACAAACTCCACCACCAAGACCGGTAGCTTCAACCAATAATCCTGGCCATGGTCAAAGAGGACCTAAAACTACCCTAGAAAGACCAAAGTTTGATCCTATTCCAGTCCATTACACTACATTGCTGCCACAACTCATAAAAAATTGACTCATTGCTCGAACCCCTTTAGAACCACTCCGACCACTTTTCCAGAAATGGTATGATCCGAATGCGCATTGTGATTACCATTTTGGAATTCAATGGCACTCCACCGAGAATTGTACTACTTTAAAACATAAAGTTCAAGCGCTCATTAAGACAGGGCTTTTAAATTTTGCCAAAAAAGACAGTTCGAGTGTTGATGGGAACCCGTTACCTAATCATGGAAGACCGACTGTGTATGCCATACATGAAGGGATGATTCGGAGGGTGAAAAAAGGTATTGTTGAGATTCAAACGCTAATGGATAAAGTGTTTGAGGCGATGTCCAAGATAAATGCCATCACTCCAGAACCCATCGACACAAAGGAATTGGGGCATGATCTCGCTTATTCTTACAAATTTCATATGGGGGCAATTGGGCATTCCATTCAAAATTGTGATAGCTTTCGTCGTAAGTTGCAAGAATTGATGGATTCATCGGTAATTGAGTTTTATGAAGAAGCCGAAGAGAATTTGGTCGGAACCATAAATGGAGACACCCCAGCTGAAGTGGCATCAAGTTCATTCGGGGGGAACAAACCTAAACCTCTCACCATCTTCTATGAAGAAAACAGAAGCCCGATGAATGATACATCCCCAACTATGATCAGAAGTGGTATTACCATCGAAGTCCCCAACCCATTCCCTTACAAGAGCGATAAGGCTGTCCCATGGAATTATGAGTGTAATATTTTGGGCACAGTTTCATCCACCCCCCAAGCATCTTTTGAAGATCTAACTGGTGTGGGGGGTATAACGCGAAGTGGGCGATGTTATTCTCCTGAGATAGCGGAAAGAGTTAGAAAAGGGAAACCAGCACAAGGAGAGAGAGGCCTAAAGAAAGCAGATACCTTTTCTAAGGACCAACTATGATCAGAAGTGGTGTATTACCATCGAAGTCCCCAGCCCATTCCCTTACAAGAGCGATAAGGCTGTCCCATGGAATTATGAGTGTAATATTTTGGGCACAGTTTCATCCGCCCCCCAAGCATCTTTTGAAGATCTAACTGGTGTGGGGGGTATAACGCGAAGTGGGCGATGTTATTCCCCTGAGATAGCGGAAAGAGTTAGAAAAGGGAAACCAGCACAAGGAGAGAGAGGCCTAAAGAAAGCAGATACCTTTTCTAAGGACCAAGTTGACGAATCTGTAGTGGCTCCGAACAATAAGGTCAAAAATCCTGTTACCGAGAAAGAAGCGGGTGAATTTCTCAAGTTTATCAAACACAGTGAATACAGCGTGGTAGAACAATTAACCAAGATGCCCGCTCGCATCTCGTTGTTGTCCTTACTGTTGAATTCGGAAGCACACAGGAACGCGCTGCTCAAAGTCTTGAACCAAGCTTATGTGGCACAAGATATATCAGTGGAAAAGTTAGACCACATCGTGGGGAACATTACAGTGGGAAACTTTATTGCCTTTAATGATGAAGAAATACCATCGGGTGGTCAAGGAAGTAACAAAGCGCTGCACATTACCATCAAATGCAAGGACCATGCCATACCTAAGGTCTTGGTCGATAATGGTTCAACTTTAAATGTCATGCCTCGCTCTACTTTAACCAAGTTGCCAGTAGATGTGTCGTATATGAGAACCAGCCGCATGGTTGTAAGTGCTTTCGACGGGACCACAAGGGAGGTGGTAGGGGACATTGAACTACCGATAAAAATTGGCCCTTGCATTTTTTAGGTCTAATTTCAAGTCATGGACATTGCCCCGTCATACAATTGCTTGTTAGGGCGTCCATGGATTCATATGGCTGGAGCCATACCATCTTCCCTTCATCAAAAAGTTAAATTCATAGCTGAAGGCCAACTGATAAGTGTATGTGCGGAGGAAGACATACTGGCTATTCAACCATCATCTGCTCCCTATGTAGAAGCAACAGAAGAAGTCCCAGAATGCTCTTTCAGATCTTTTGAATTTGTTAATGCTACTTATGTGGGGGAAAAAAAAGTGATACCGACCCCTCGTTTGTCAATAGCCACTAAAATGAGAGTTAAGCAGACTGTGGGTAAAGGATGTCGTGCCGGTTTGGGGTTAGGAAAGAGTTTACAAGGAATTAACCATCTTCTGACTCTAATGAAGAATGAAGAAAGGTTTGGTTTGGGGTACAAGCCTACCAAAGAAGAGAGAAGGAAACTGACAGCTCAAAAGAAGATTAAAAGGATGGCTCAACTTGAGGGAAAGGAAGAAAAATTCGGGGAACGGACAATCCCACACCTATATGAGACTTTTCGCTCTACAGGTTTCATTCATCCCGAAGCACCACCAAAGGTCAATCAGGTTCTACGGATATTTGATGAGCTATCAATCCATATGATCGGAGATGAAGAACCTCATGAGAAGATCCCTGTGGTATATCCAATACTGCTAGAAGAGGAGCTAAGCAATTAGACAGCCATGGAATTGCCCATCATCTTTAAATATTCCGAAATGTAATGAACAATTTTATCTAAATGCCTATGCCCAAGGGTGTTAAGAGTAATTTCCTGTTTAAGTAGGGCTTTCTGTTACCTTCATCATTTAAATAAATGACAATGCATGATGTGTTTCATAATTCATCAATCTTTTTGCATATTTCCTTTCATCTATTCTTTTAGCCAATAAATACTCGCCCATACACGCGTCCAACTTTACCTGTTTGCAGGTCTTTAAATAATGAACACGAAGACAATCTAGACAACGATTTGAATATCGATTTTGAGATGATTCCGAACATTGATGAATTGAAAAATGAAGAGGAGGTGGATGACTATTGCTTACCCCCTGATTTGTCGAGAATGTTGGAACAGGAAGAAATGGAGATTTTACCTCATCAGGAACTCACAAAAATGATTAACCTCGAAAATAGGGAAGAGAAGAAAGAGGTTAAGATTGGCACCTCGCTGTCATCCGATGAACGGCAGAAGCTAGAAGAATTACTCTGTGAATATGTGGACGTATTTGCTTGGTCATATCAGGACATGCCAGGTCTTAATACTGACATGGTTGTTAACAAGTTACCTTTGGAACCAGATTGCAAGCCTATTAAACAGAAGTTGAGAATGATGAAGCCAGAAATGTTGCTGATGATTAAAGAGGAAGTAAAAAAGCAATTCGATGCTGGATTTTTAGAGGTGGCTAAGTACCCTGAATGGGTGGCTAATATAGTTCCAGTTCCTAAGAAGGATGGAAAAGTTCGAATGTGCGTCGATTATAGGGATTTGAACAGAGCAAGTCCGAACGATAGCTTCCCTTTGCCACATATTGATACTCTTGTGGACAACACAGCAAAACATGCTTTGTTCTCATTCATGGATGGCTTTTCTGGTTACAATCAGATTAAGATGGCACCCGAAGATATGGAAAAAACAACGTTCGTAACCATGTGGGGAACGTTCTGTTACAAAGTAATGCCATTTGGATTGAAGAATGCAGGCGCCACCTACCAAAGGGCAATGGTAGCTTTGTTCCACGATATGATGCATAAAGAGATAGAGGTATATGTGGATGACATGATTGCAAAATCTCATACAGAAAGGGATCATACTGTCAATCTCAAGAAACTGTTCGAGAGATTGCGAAAGTTTCAGCTCAAGTTGAATCCTGCAAAATGCACTTTCGGTGTAACCTTTGGAAAATTGTTGGGGTTCATAGTAAGTGAAAAAGGAATTGAAGTGGACCCGGATAAAATACGAGCTATTCAAGAGCTACCACCTCCCAAAACGTAAAAAGAAGTGAGAGGATTTTTAGGGAGGTTGAATTACATTGCTCGATTTATATCCCAGCTCACCTGCAAATGCGATCCAATCTTCAAGCTGCTTCGAAAACGAGACCCATGAGAGTGGAATGAAGAATGTCAAATAGCCTTTGATAAAATCAAAGAATATCTCACAAATCCACCGGTGTTGGTGCCATCGACGGTCGAAAAACCTCTTATTTTGTATTTGACTGTGAACAAGAATTCTATGGGATGTGTATTGGGACAACATGATGAAACTGGGAAGAAAGAACGAGCCGTATATTACTTGAGCAAGAAATTCATGGAGTATGAGTCCAAATATTCTGCGCTCGAAAAGATGTGTTGTGCGCTAGCATGGACCGCCCAGAGGCTCCGACAGTATATGTTGTATCACACAATATGGTTGGTGGCGAAATTGGATCCCATCAAGTATATTTTTGAAAAACCCTGCCTATCCGGAAGAATAGCTCGATGGCAAGTGCTATTGTCTGAGTATGACATTGTGTATGTGTCCCAAAAATCAATCAAAGGGAGCGTCATCGCCGATTTCCTTGCAAATCGAGCTAATGAAGATTATGAATCTGTAAGTTTCGATTTTCCAGATGAAGATTTGATGGCCGTCTTGCATGTAGAAGAGGTTGGTCCCAATGAACTTAATTTATGGAAGGTGTATTTTGATGGAGCATCCAATGATTTGGGGCACAGAATTGGGGCAGTGTTGATTTCTCCAAATGGAAAGTACTATCCAGCCACGGCGAGATTGAATTTCAATTGTACTAACAATATGGCAGAGTATGAGGCGTTGGTAATGGGATTACAAGCAGCAATTGAGATGAAGGCTGACGTGATAGATGTTTACGGAGATTCGGCTTTAGTGATATGTCAAATGAAAGGTGAATGGGAAACTAGAGATCCTAAACTAGTTCTATATAAAAAGCTGGTTACAGAATTAAGCAAACAGTTCAAAGAAATCAGCTTCAACCATTTGCCTCGAGAAGAGAATCAGATTGCTGATGCTTTGGCCACCCTCGCAGTGATGTTCAAAATAAAAGAGGCGGCTGATGTACGCCCTTTTGATTTAGAAGTCCGTGAAGTCTCCGCACACTGCTTGAATGTTGAAGAAGAGGTTGATGGTAAGCCGTGGTATCATGATATCATGCAATACATCAAGCACCAGGCATATCCTGAGAATGTCACGGACAATGATAAGCGAACTCTTAGAAGATTAGCAATGGGTTTCTTTCTTAGCGAAGAAGTGCTCTACAAAAGGAGTCGAGATCAAGTACTCTTGAGATGTGTGGATGTTGCGGAAGCCAACAAAATAATGAAAGAAGTCCACGAAGGAACTTGTGGAGCTCATACTAATGGACATATGTTGGCTAGACAAATTATGAGAGCTGGTTACTATTGATTGACATTGGAATCAGACTGCATAAACTTTGCTCGAAAATGCCACAAGTGTCAAGTATACGCTGATAGAATCCATGCTCCACCAGCCCCATTGCACGTTTTCACAGCACCTTGGCCATTTTCAATGTGGGGAATGGATGTGATTGGGCTTATTACACCGAAAGCCTCTAATGGACATCGATTCATATTGGTGGCCATTGATTATTTCAAAAAATGGTAGAAGCAGCTTCCTATGCTAATGTGACACAAAAAGTGGTGTGCAAGTTCATCCAAAAAGAGATCATATGTCGGTATGGGCTGCTGGAAAAGATCATTACTGATAATGCAAGCAATTTGAATGGTGCGATGGTGAAGGATGTTTGCGTTAAATTCAAGATCAAGCATCATAACTCGACAACTTACCGTCTGAAGATGAACGGAGCGGTAGAGGCAGCCAACAAAAACATCAAAAAGATTGTCGAAAAGATGACTGAAGTTTATAAAGACTGGCATGAGAAACTTTCTTTTGCCTTGCATGCATATCGAACTTCTATACGTATCTCCACCGGGGCAACTCCGTACTCATTAGTATACGGTACAGAAGCAGTTCTACCTGTTGAAGTAGAAATCCCATCATTGAGGGTGTTGATGGAAACAGAATTGGAAGATGCTGAGTGGGTCCGTTCTCGCTACGAGCAGTTGAATCTGATTGAGAAGAAAAGGCTTGCGGCTCTTTGTCATGGTCAGATGTACCAACGAAAGATGATGCGAGCATACGAGAAAAAAGTTCATCCCAGGCAGTTCCGAGAAGGAGAGTTGGTTTTCAAGAAAATACTTCCTAATCAAACTGATTTTCGGGGAAAGTGGATGCCGAATTGAGAAGGGCTATACGTGGTAAAGAAGGCTTTTTTCAGGAAGAGCTTTGATTTTGGCTGACATGGATGGGGGAGATCTACCTAATCCGATAAATGCGGATGCGGTGAAGAAGTACTATGTTTAAAAAAAAAAAATCGGAAGGGGTTCTTGCTGAAAACCTGAAAAGGGCAGCTCGTACCTAGAGGAGGAGGCTCATGCTGAAAACTTGAAAAGGGCGGCTTGAGGACGAAAAGCAGGAAGTTATAATGGAATTTGAGGATGACAGCCTAAAGGGAACACAAGATTGAGGTAGAAATACACTATGAATGGAGTTTCACAATTTCACAAAGTAGGGGAAGCTAGGAAATCTGCAACCTACAGATTTGCTCAAGGCATCAATCAAGGACAATTCTTAAAGTCGAATATCAGATTGTTTTCTCTTAGTGGTCTGAGTGTTCATTACTCAAAGATCTAATGTTTACCCTGTAAACTCTTTTTGCCTTGAATTATTTGATTTCTCATATATGAAATTCTCCTTCGCCTCTTTATTTTAACCCTTTCGTTATTTACCATCCCATGATTCACATAGTAGTTGTCATAGAAATGAATGATGATTGGTAAAAGAAATAAACTAATTAAGCAAGAAATTACACTCATTGTTCAGAAAAAGACTTAATGATGAAAAAAGGAATGGTAGAGCCCTGAACCTAAGACAAAGTCAGATGTCAAAAGAGAGAGTACTTAGGGAAAATCTGGAGTTACCTGAATTCTACAGGAGGAAAGAAAACAGGCAAAGAAGATCGAAAGTTGTAGTGAAAAATCAGATGAAACAAGAGAGGGGTCTTGGAACCTTAATGAATCATAAACATGAAAACATTTCATCATACCAATCATGCATACATGTCTAGCCACGCACTCGACAAGAATCAAAATTAATTCATGTCCCAAGCGTTGAAGGTCGAAATTCACTCGACCTAAAATGTTGAGATTGTAAAACTTTAATGCACGGATTTGAGTCTTTTCATTTTATGTTAATCCAATTAAGTTTGCATTATGAAAATTTTTTAAATCGAACTTGTTGTGAGATAGGTCGAGACTAGATTAAGTCTAGGAATTTTAATTTTGTCCAAATCGAACATGTTGTGAGATAGGTCGAGCCTAAATTAAGTTTAGGAATTTCAATTTTTAAATCGAACCTATATTCAAGCCTAAATTAAGTTTAGGAATTTCAATTTTTAAATCGAACCTGTTGTGAGATAGGTCGAGCCTAGATTAAGTCTAGGAATTTCAATTTAAATTGAACCTGTTGTGAGATAGGTCGAGCCTAGATTAAGTTTAGAAATTTCAATTTTAAATCAAACCTGTTGTGAGATAGGTCGAGCCTAAATTAAGTCTAGGAATTTCAATTTTAAATCAAACCTGTTGTAAGATAGGTCGAGCCTAGATTAAGTCTAGGAATTTCAATTTTGTTTAAATCGAACCTGTTGTGAGATAGATCGAGCCTAAATTAAGTCTAAGAATTTTAATTTTGTTTAAATCGAACCTGTTGTGAGATAGGTCGAGCCTAGATTAAGTCTAGGAATTTCAATTTTGTTTAAATCGAACCTGTTGTGAGATAGGTCGAGCCAAGATTAAGTCTAGGAATTTTAATCGAATTTGTTCTAACATGGGTCAAGCCCAGATCAAGTCTAGAAATATCATTTTTGTTTAAATCGAACTTATTTTGAGATAAGTCGAGTCTAGATCGATTTGATTAAACCAACTAGCTTCGAGATAAGCCAAATGTGGTGTCTACGTCTTTGCACTATCCTTGATTCTGAAGAATGTATAAAGAGGGACAACTGTAGACACCTGAAAAAGAAAAACAATAAATAAATAAAAATTTTAAAATTATAATAAAATACACTAAAATATAAAAAATAATAATAATATAAAATTAAAAAAAAAGGGGGGGATGGCTGGGCGTACGCCCAGCCATCCCTTCCCCCACCCACTACGCATGATGGGGGTTCTAGCCATCAACTCCAGGGGGTGCCAAAACCCCCACCACCGGGTTGTCCAAATTTTTGGACAACCCGGCTCCTTAAAAACCACCTGCAACCTGCAAAAAAAAGAAGAAAAAAGAAATCCTAGATCTACCAGCAAAAAAGACCCAGCCACAGAAACAAAAAGCAAAAAACAAACACAAAGCAAAAAAAGGAAAAAGGAGTTAGATCTGAAAAATAAGGGAGAGAGGAGTTTAGGGGTAGAGAAAAAGTTTTTTTATTCGGGTAGGGGAGAACCGGCAGGGAGACCGACGACGAAGGAGACCTATCAGCAAAAAGTCGAAGAGGGAAGAAGGAGAGAAAGGTAGAGAGGAGATCTGTCGAGAGAGAGAAATAGAGAAGAGGGACACCTGGGCAGCCGGTTAACAGCAGTACCCCGGCGTCGGTGGAAGAGGAAAGGGTTTTAGAGAGAAGGGAGAGGGTGCAGCTAGAGAGAGAAAATGAAATCTGAAAATGAGAGGAAAGGCCAAAAACAGGACTTATATACCCGAGTTTAGGGTCTAAACGGCGTCGTTTCAGTGGAGTGGAAAGTTCAAAAGATCGACGCCTAAACGACGTCGTTTGAGGGAGTCCCCGGAGCCCCAAAACGGTGCGTTTATGAGAGGGCTAGACGGACCAAGGGAGTGGGCTTGGGACACCCCGCGTAGCCGAGACAACTTGGGCCACCATTCTGGCCTAAGCGAGGTGAGGCCTTACCCATTTATTACAGATTTGGGCTTATTATTTTGGGCTTATCTAGTTTACTTAATTATTTGCTTAGTTTAAAATTGAAAAGAAAATTATAGAAATTTATCTTTTTTCTTTTCTTTAAATATATTATAGATTTAGTTTACCTTTTTTGTAAATATATATATATATATAAATTAAAAATACATATATAAATAATAACAATAACAATAATAAGTCAATAAAAAAAATATTTATATTATAAGTATATCTCGAGGCTTGCAAATGATAAAATAATAATAATAATAATAACAATAATTATAATTCATGATGCAACTATATATATTTCTATATATATATATATATATATATATAATAAATAAATAAAATAAATAAATAAATAATAAATAAATAAAATAATAAAATAATAATAAAAATAAAAAATAAATGAAATGATTATTTAAAAAAAAAAAATTTCACCTATGAGGGGCAAAGAGTTGTCTCTTTCGGGTGGGTCCTTAAGTGCGGAGTTCGAAACGGATTTTCACCGAAGCGTCGGGATAAATCTGGATTCTATACCCCTATACCCATTAGTCCGAATAATGTTTGTTTTAAAAAATATATATATGATAAATAATAATGATAAATAATAACGATAAATATATAAATAAATCAATAAATTACCTGAAATTATTAAGCATGTTATTATTATCAATCAACTAATTAATAAATACGGTCATATAGATTCCATCATTTTATACTGTCATTGCATGCCACTCTTATTTTGCAAATGGTGCGGGAATCCCGATGATGGGATTTCCCCGAGGAGCTTGTAGAGACGAGTTCTTCCCGGGATATCTCTAGGTGAGGAGAATTTCGAGACTTCACCAAAGCGTTGGGATGGTCTTCGAATAATTTTCCAATAAAAGATTACCGACTCCATCATCTAAAATAAATAAGTCATGACATCATTCTACGCTTGCATCATATGCATATGTAAAACCAAGTGAAAAACCCAGTCTGTCAATTCAATAAAAATTCAATTAATAAAGTAGGGATTAAATTAGGAGAAGGCTATATTAAGATGACTTAAGATTAAATGGTACCGTTCGTGGAACGGGCGCCACGGAGGTGCGTAACCACACTCCCGAACCCATCCCTAAAAACGTAGACCAGTTCTCGTTCTTTCGACGGACCTAAAATTAATTTAGGATTTCGTCGATTAGAATCGGGTTAATAGGTGACCAATCACACCTTAGATAAAAAAGATTGGTGGCGACTCCTAAACCGGATTTTAATTTTCGCCCGCGTCTGGCGGACGGGTTCTCGGACCCGCACGTCACGACAGTAAGAAGAAAGTTCCTCTTCTCAAATGGGATATGGTGTATAGTCCAAAGAAAATGGGTAGCTTAGGGATATGTAAGATGGTTGAGATGAATAACGCTTGACTATCCAAATTGGGATGGAAACTTGAGAATGGTGATCAAGGATTGTGGGCACGCGTTCTTAAAGCTAAATATTTGAATGGTGCATCTTTTATCCATTCAATTCCCAAGTCAAACGCTCTTTAGACTTGGAAAAGTATTTGTTTAGCTAAAAGGGTGGTCAAACAAGGCTACTTGAAACTGCTTGGTAATGGGAGAAACACTAAGTTTTGGCATGAACAGTGGTTATGTGCTAAAACACTGGTGGAGGTATGTGATCTACCTATGAACCCATTATCACATGAAGTTGTAAGTGATTTCCTTGATGAGAATGGGAGATGAAACTATGAAAAGCTGAAGGATTTACCGCAAGGTTTGTGAGACCAACTATCTTTGGTGAATTTGATCCCCAACAAAAATGATCAAGTGATTTGGTCACCTTCTCCTAATGGTAAGTTCTCGGTTAGTTCTACGTATTCATTGTTATGAAACCATAGTATAACTTCCTTTGCTTGGTCCCGAATATGGAACATGGGATGGCACCTAAAATCAGCCACTTTTTTTGGTTGGTTGGACATAAGCCTGTTTTCGAAGGAAAATTTCAAACACTCCTTGGTGTCCATGACCATTTTAGTGGTCTTTCTTTGCATGATTAGATCCTTTATAATCTTAATAGGAAGAGTGTTCTTGTGGAAGGTAACATTCCATGGATCATTCTCTTTAGTTTTACTTGTTGGCATATTTGGAAGTTTAGAAATAAGTGCCTCTTTAAATAAGGATATCAATGGCCATCCAATGCTAGTTTTACTATAATTGCTATTACAAGGGGTTTCATGGAGTTTCAAGTGGGTCGTTTTTCTTCCTTTCCTCAACAATTAAGCTTAATTGCTTAGCAACCACTTATTAAGAACTTTATTAAAATGAATGTTGATGTAGTTGCTACTTTCAATCCAGAAGAGCTTGGCATGGGAGGTTTATGTCAAGATAATCGTGGATATTGGATCTTTGGGTCCATGGGTAGACTTGGTACGAGCATTATTCCAAAAGCTGAACTACATGCCATTCATATGGGTCTTAAACTAGCTTGGGATCATGGGTGTCAACAAATTGTGGTTGAATCGGACTTTAAACTTGCTTTCTTGAAAATTCATCAAATTATCCAAGATAAAGACCCTTTTTTATCGGTTATTTATTCTATTTAGCAGTTATTGATGAAAGATTGGGCATCCACAGTACATCATATTTATAAGGGAGCAAACTTTTGTGTTGATTTTCTTGATAAGAAGGCTCAATTAGGGGAATTTGGAGTTATTAAGCTACAATCTCTACCAGCTGGGTTACCCCTTTTGCTTCAAGATGATTTAGTTGGAGTTGTTAGGCCTAGAGTTGTGATAGATTAAGTGATTTCTGCTCCCATGTACCAAAAACAAAATTAGCTTTCCCGCATTTTTATATGTTGGATCTTATTTTAGAGTAGAAAAACATAAAATATTAATAAATTTGTAACAACAATATCTTAAAATCACACACTTCATAATAAATTCAAGATTACAAATGTTAACTTATCTTTCACTGCAAAAAAAATGCCCTTTTCTAATGGAAGGTTTCTTGGGAAATTACGTCATAAAACCTTAATTGATGAAGCCTTCATAAAGTAAAGCAGTCAGTCAGTTTGGTTGATTTGGATAAGCTCAAAAATCGACTAGAGAGAGAGAACCAAATTGACCAACCACTAAAACATTAACCCACGTAACCGAAAACAACAACTATTTAGTCCGCTCAAGTTGATTGGTCTATTTGTAAACTTTTTTTTAACAATTTTAAACAATGTTTTAATATTTTTAATGATATACTATTTAAAAAATAAAGATTAAGAAAAAAAATAACTGGCTAACAAAAAAAATTATATTCCACAACCACAACAACATAAATTCAACAATAGTAAAAATAAATTGTACATATCCTTAAGTTTGACAACACGTCAACAACACAAGTTACACAATTTATCCATAAATTCTATAACATGGACCTCTAATTCGACAATTTCAAATCTATCAATCACCCAAATCCCATGTGAACACCCCCCCAAAGTGTTAAAAAAAGTATAATTAGTATAAATTAATGTGTTAGGATCACCTAAATATATTATAAACAAAAATATGCATAATACTTAATAATAATATTACCAATAAATTGAAGTAGTCACTAGTCAATACAATTTTTTTTTCTAATCAATTGCAAGATCCGATGCAATCTTTGACAAATAAAAAAATACATTAAAAAATAAAAAAACATATAAATAAAAAATTGAATTACAAAGAAATAAAAATAAAGAAAGTGATATAATGGTGGAAACTATAAAGAAAATAACTATCCAAATCAGCTTGCTCAAGCTCTTCCAAATCAAAATAAGTGTCATTTAGAACAAAACATGATGATCCATATAACCAATCTTGAGCACAAATGAGTGCTTGTACAAACTTAAGAGTCAAAGAACTCCTATACGCGACAAGCACTTGTCCATTGATACTAAAACTAGATTTAAAAGCAACTATTGACATCGGAACCACCAATACATCACTAGCAATATTAGAAAGTGTAGGAAAGCTATGACTACTGAATTTCAACTTAGTGAGAGGATCAAAGTCATCATGTTTTGTAACATCATCCTCAGTTAAATATTTACCCAATTTTGTTTATGCTATTCTCTGCCACGTTCCATCTTATACTTCTTACACGCATAAATAAGAACTTTTGCTTTTGGGTTTTGATTCTTAATTTCGCAAGTGGCTTGTTTCATTTGGCTCTCTTGACTACTTTCACCAACAACTTCAAACTGAGGTTGCAACAGTTTCTCATAACAATTAACAACTCTTCCATTGTTTTTCTCATCATATTAATCATCAATGAAACTTCCACAAAAGAATACATTCTTTCAAAGAAAAACTCAACAAAACCAAGTTTTTTCCTAAGATCTATAATCGAAGTTGATGAAAGCACCATATTCATTTTTTTCACATTTCCTTAATGCTTGTCAAATTTGTCTTTCATTCTATTTGCCATCGCCCATATTTTAACATTAGAAATTTCTTGCTATTCTTCCAAGGTGCAAAACACCTCACAAAATACAATTAAGAAAAGTGATAAAGGTTACATAAGAAAAACCTTAAATCCTTAGGATCAAACCATAAAATTGTTGCGAAAATTCTCTTAACATTTGCTTAATCATTTTGATCAGGCACCTTATCTCCCATCATTAACTTAATAATGGAATAATTATCAATCACATCAAAAGCCTCAAAACCTTTTTCAAATTTCTGAACTACATCTAACATTTAATAAATAGAATTCGATCTGGTTCTAACATCCAAATACAATAAACTCTTACTTTGAATTTCTTCATTAGCAACATATTCCTTAAATCTGGTTAACATAACAGAAGATTTTAATACATCTCATTGTTGCTTTAACACAAGCAATTAATTCATTCATTTCCTATAATCCATAATTCATAATAAGATTAATAATATATACAATTCATCTTTTATGAAGAAATTTACTCTTAGAATACTAGTTCCAGCAATGTTAAATTTTTTCTTCAACTGTGTGATTGCAATATCATTGAAACTAGCATTATCAATTGTAACACAAGAAACCTTTTGCATCCCCCAATCATGCAATACTTTATCAATTTCCTTCTTAATGGCTTCACTTCTGTGACTTTAAATGGGACAAAAGTTTTAAATCTTTTTTTAATAATTTCCCATCATTATCTATAAAGTGTATTGTCGGACACATAATTAATTCTTTGTAATGAAGTCCATGTGCTTGTGGTAAGAGATACTCAAGCAAGAGATGTTTTCAAGAATTGCTTCAAGTAGTTCTTTTCATCAACATTAATTTTAAAACAATCCTTAACAACGACCCATCATGATGATACACAAAATATAAGACATGCTAAGGACATGTAACACTTAAACCCTTTACCTTTCACAAATTTAAAAGACAATTCATCTAGAATGATCATCTCAGCTACACCCTTGTTAATTGCATCATGGTTAAACTCTCAACTATCTAAGGACTTATCTCCTCCGAATTGCAAAAATAATTCCATTTGGCTACAATCTTCACTAGCACGAAACATTACTAACTTTTTATAGACACTCATATAATTCTTTAAAGAACTAAAGAACAAAGAAACAACCCAAAACAATCACAATTTAATAAATCAATTAAAAGACATTGATTTTTTTTACCACAAAAACAAGAAAAAGAATAATTGAAACCCCATATTTTAGAGATTTTTCTATTTTTGAGATAGATAATCACAATTATGAGAAAAAAGAGACAAATTGAAGAAGAATAAAAAGAAAGGTTAGGCAAGCTTTTGAAACATAAGAATGAGAAAAGGCTTGTGAACCGTCGATGTGAGGAGAAGACAAAGGATTGTCAATAAGAGCATCAACAAGAGGGAAAAAATAAATGGGTGGGAGCGACAGTTAGCGTTTAAGATGAAGAAAAGAAGGGGTTAGAAATGAAGAAGAAAACAAGATGATCAAATTTTTATAGTTATCCTTTTCCAACAAAATTTTTGTCCGTAAAAGATTTAAATACAAAAAAATATTATTTTTTATTTTCAAGGGCCAATTTTGATGAAATCCGTCAACAAATGTATGTCAGATGCATTTTCAATAAAATGATTCATCAAAAATTCACTTCAATGTTTTTCTTAAATTACACATAATGTTTTTCAAAAAAATGGATTTTTTTTGGAAATTTGTGAGCAATTCAATTTGAAAAAAATTATATGGTTGGATATCTATCAGTAGTACTCTCTAATTTTCAATGAAATAAATATTGTCGAAAGAATGTTCATTTTTGATAGTGTTTGTGATTACCCAAAAAAAAAATCTTTGTGATCGATATGCATATCATACTCCTAAATAAACCACAAATCTTGCCTTACTCTTTTTCTATCCAACACTAAACACCTAGAAAACAGAAAAAAAAGACCTTTTTATTTTAAATCTCAAGTGTTTTAGCATTGGTTAAAAATTAAAAGTCAAAACCTAGAATCACTAGATAATAAGACAAAACGGAATAAACCTGCAAAAGTGTAAATTTTCAGCCTCCCAAAAGGCTAATTCAGAGGCCTGGAGGGCATACTTGTAATAATGAATCTAGACGAACCCAAAGCCCCAAACTATCTCCCCAAGTAAGCCTCCAACCATAAAATTCCCAATTAAAAAACTCTGCTCATGTTACAAAACACAAACACAAAGCTAGACTAATGCCCCCTTCAAACCATGGCACTTCCCTAATAAGTCTCAAGTCAAACACTCCTCTAAGATTTTTGTTAAGGCTAATGTTTTTTTTTTCCTTTCGAAAATCCTATACCATTAACATTTTCTCGCTGATTCTTCGTTAGTATCTCATTTTTCTATTTCCCTAGTCTTCCCATGGTTGAAGAAAACTTCTTTGTCTTCTTGGGTGACAAAGAACATGATGACGTATTGAAACTCATCAACCGCGTAAAGGATGTGGACAAAAAGAACTCATCTCTGGTGGAGAAAGTGTAAAAAGAAACCAAGGAAGAGAAAAAGATGGCTCACCTGATTTCTTCTTATATGTGGGCCAAGCACCTCATTCTTCCTAGCCATGGTATTTATATGCTCAACTTTCGTTGTTAATTTATTCTTTGGAATCAAGCATTATACATTGCATATTTGACATTGCAATTTTATGTTTGGTCGGAGACTATCATGACATAATGGGTCTATGTCGTGGTTCTCTTTGCAAAGCATTTTATAAATGTTTTCTCTTGGCAAAACTATCATGACCCATTGTGTTGAATAGTTTCTCTCATTTACATTGATTTTCTGCTTGTAATTTATTGTTAAACTAGTATGCCAATATCCTTGATCAATTTTTTTTCAAAATAAGTTCCTTATTAGTTTGAAGATCTTTCATTGAATCATTTTATTCGCAAGAAGAAAGAGAGAGAGAGAAAGCAGAGGTTGAAGCCAAAAAATGCATATATATTGGCAGTTGCTTGCCTTCATATGTGGAGATGTGCATGCTATGTTAAAACTCTTGTTTTACACATGTTTTAACAATTAGAACAAATGTTAATCTTCTTTGATAAGTGTTCATATTTCACTTGTACTATAAAGCTTGGTATTAACACCACAAGAAAACAAATTTTTTCTGACGAAAAAAATTCCGTTGGAAATTTTTGTTGGAAATTTTCAACGGATTTCTAACAAAAAAATGTTGTTATTTTGTTTGACAGATTTTCAACAAATTTCCAATGAAAATATAATAACGGAATATTTCTGTTGAAAATCCGTTGGAAAATTTTTTTGAACCAAAACAATTTCTCCCACCAAATTTTCAGACGGAATTTCTAATGGATTTCCGTTAGAATTTTCCAACGGAAAATTATCCGCTGGAAATCCATCAGAAAGTTTAAGGACCCAAAAAATTTGAAAGCCCATTAAAGTTTCCAACGAAATTTTTTGTTGGAAAAAGCTGTTAGCAACGGAAATTTTCCAATGGAACATTCCGTTGGAAATAGTAAAAGTGCACTTTTTGTCTTCAAATATTTTAAACTTTTTATAAATTTTATTAAACCTTTATAAAAAAATAGATATTAATGAAAACAAATATATACATACTTAAGTTTATAATATTTAAATGTTTAAATATGTTTTCCTTTGCTTATTTTTTTACATTTTTGAAAATTTTATTGAATCATAAATTATAAATTAATAATTTCAAATTCATTAATTTTATAACATTAAAAATTGATAAAAAGAACAAAATAAAATTTTTAATTTTATAAAAATACATGATAAGATATAATAATAAATTAATCAAAAAATAATAATACTTTATGTACGTTTTAATATTAATTAGTTAATATATATAAATTAAGAAGATAGATATATAATAAACTTATTAATATAATATATTTAAAATATATTAATTTATTATATCTATGTATACAAATTAGAATCATAACTATGGAATATATATATATATATATATATATATATATAAACTTGCATTATTCATAAAAAAAAAAACCTATTGTATTAATATGAAACTACAAGTTATATTCTTTAATTGATATAACTTTATAAGTTAATATATACATGTATGTATATGAGATATTAAAATATCATACATATATATATTAATATGTTTTATATGTAAGCTTATAGTAAATTTTATTTATATGATTATAGTTATTAATTTTATTAGTTATTATCATACTTTTTATAAAATTATATTAATAAGTAATTATACAAATTTTGTAATATATATCAAATTATAACATATAATTTGTGTCATTCATATATATATATATATAATAAATTTAGTAATATAACATTATGTTTTATATTAAATAATATAAAAAATTTAATTTATTAATAAAATTTAAAATATTTAAATTTGTTTTACTACAAAAACTTGAAACTGTGATCAAATTAAGAATTAGTTAACTTTAACCAAGTCTACCACCCATACAAACCGATTTCGATTTTAAAACTCCCCAACTTAATTTTAAAAGAAACCAAACCCATATAACAGTAACTCAAATCCCTAACATATTCGTCTATCACTTTCCTTAAATCTATCACTTTGCTTCCTCTTCTTCTGCCGAGACCAGAGGCTGTTTACTGCCCTTCTCCGTGCGTCGCCCACTTTCCTCAAATCTCTCTTCTTGTGCCGAGACCAGAGGCTGTTTGCTGCCCTTCTCCGTGCGTCGCTCACTTTCCCGAAATTAAGTCTTTTTGTGCCAAGACCAGAGGCTGTTTGTTGCCCTTCTTCGTGCGTCCTCACTTTCCCAAAATCGAGTCTTCTTGTGCTGAGACCAGAGGTTGTTTGCTGCCCTTCTCTGTGCGTCGTTCACTTTACCCAAATCGAGTCTACTTTGCTTCCCTTTCTTGTGCCGAGACCAGAGGCTTTTTGCTGCAAATCTTTGTGCGTCGCTCACTTAATTGTGTTGTTTTGTTGCGTTTGCTGCAAATCTCTGTTTGCTGTGTTGTTTTTTTACCAATCTGTGTTAGCAATTTACTGATTCTTGTGTGTGAGATTTTTGTAAAATTTTTGCTGTTGCTGTTTGAGTTTCGTTGGTCTGCTGCTGTGGTAGGTTCTGGAGTCTTGGTTTGGAAATGGCTTTTCACCCAGGATTGATCTTGACTTTAGTCTTTGGCGAGTTGTTGCTTTACTTTTTCTGGGATTATTTGCTGCACTTGAAGCTTGGTAACTGCCTGATTTTGATTGCTTAAGGCTGCTACTGGTCATTTTGTTTTATACAGTTTATTGTGAGTTGGTTGCGGTGGGATGAGTGTTTTGACTCTTTGTCTTTTTTGTTTCCATTCGGAGTCGTTGTGTTGATCCCATTTGCAACTTGAGGTTTATTGCTCTGGGTTCTTTTGTATATCACAAGTAACAGGCTTTATAGGGGGTTCTTCTCCCTTGTTTTGTGTTTCTTGCTCACTACCGCATGCCTGGTAGTTTTGTAAAGGAATTGCTAATAAATAATTCTTTCCTTGCCTTTCAAAAAAAAAAAAAATGTGTTGAACATATTATTTATTCAGAGTTTAGAAGTTACCCGTCCCTTTTGAAACCAGGTTTTGTCTTCTAATACATATTCATTGATATATACGTATGAATTGGGAGTTTTCTAGGATTAATTACTCTGTAATTAGTCAGCAAGAGTGCAATTAATGGATCAAGTTTATGATTTAGGGTTAATTTGAAAACATTTTTAATAAGAAAAATTTTTGCTGATGCTACAATAAAATAAGCCAATACAGCTAACAATCGCTGAACCAATAAGCTCTTTTCTTCTTCTTTTCAGGAAGTATCATCTTGCTGTAACAAGCTCTTTCCGTCTTCTTTTCATTCTCTTAAAGTGTGAGTACTTTGCTGACTTGATTCGTTATTGTCTAGCTAGCTTTTATACATAACAAGATTGTAGTGAAGCAATTATCAATTTTCATGAAAATATGAAGTCTAAGCTTAAATATTGCTTTCTTTCCTCATGTAAATCTCTTTTAGCAGAAAGCTAGAGAAGTTTGCTGGTTAAATCACTTTCTGGGTTGTGTTCTCTCATCTCTGCATCTTTTACTGTTATTGTCAACATCTTCCAACATTGTTTGTCACTGTCACTCAGCACAGGTACTTTTTACCCTCCCATTATTTTTACTTTCCATAAATAGTAAGAATTGATTGCTTATTTACCTTTTAGCCATGATCGAAGAGATGTACTAGAGCCAAACGTGTTGTCTCCATGATAATCAAAGAAGACTTGAGACTTTTTAGTTTCGTATTCATTAATTGGTCAAGTCATGAGTAATGCTGGTCACTTCCCTTAAACCTGCTTTGAATTGAAGAAGATATAAATCAAATAAAATATGAAAAAATTAAAAATTATATATATAAGTTTAAAAAAATGTACTATTTACTCTTTCTTTAGGTTTGGCATTTACTTTTGTATCTAAATATTTATTATTTTTTAAAAATAAATAATAAACATATCAAAAGTTCTTACTTTAAAAACATAATTATTCCTTTCCAATGTTGAATTTCATTTTTTTATCATAAAAAACTAATCATGACTTGGGGTCCAATTCATAGTTCTTAATTTTTATCCAAAAGGAAAAGCAAAAGAGTTTTGGCCATTTCTTAGTCACTTGGTTTTATAGGATTTTGTACTCATTAATACATAGAAAAGCTTGTGAATATGAATTTATCTACTCATTTATAAAGTTACACTTATATAGCGTCTTGTTTTTTTTGTTTTTATTCTTGTATGGAATCATTTTTACTATCCTAACATGTTATTATTTTTTAAAATTTATATTTAAAATGTTTAACTTAGTTTTTCATATTGGAATGTAGTTGTTAACAAATTTTATTTTAAACAACAGTGGAAATTACTCTTGACTATTATATTCTATGACACTTGAGATTACAAAATGATAGAAGATCGATCTTGGATGTACCGTTGCTTAACTTCTGATGGATTCATTACAGATGAATTTGTAAATGGAGTTAATGAATTCATTTATTTTGCACGTTCTAACTCTACATTTATGTGGGAGAATAAAATCAAATGCCCTTGCTTTCGATGTAGTAACAACAAGTTTCTAAATTCCGATAAGGTGGTAGAGCACATCCTTAAAAATGGTTTTACTGGTGCTTACACAATTTGGAGTTTACATAGGGAACATGATGTTAGACAATCATCAAGAAGTAGAGATAGAGTTGAACCATATGCTAGAAATGAGGAACATGGGGAATATGAAAAACTCACATATGAAGTGGAAATAGAAAATCTATATACTAGAATGGTTAAAGATGCTATGGGTCCGGAAATTGCTTCCAATTATAGTCACGATAATCAGTCAAGGTTTGTGGAAGAAGATCCAAATCCAAAAGCAACTAGCTTTTACTCTTTGTTAAGTAATGCAGACCAACCTTTGTGGTCAGGTTGCACAAAGCAGACAACGTTTTTAGCTGTATCGTAACTTTTAAATGTTAAGTCAGAGTTTAATTTGAATGAATCATGTTTTGATCAGTTGTTGGATAGAATAAAAAATATATTGCCATCAGATGAAACTTTACTTACTGACTTTTATAGAATGAAAAAAAAGGTAGCAAAACTTGGACTGGGATATATCAAAATTCATGCTTGCAAAAACAATTGCATGTTATTTTATGAGAAAACTGCTAATTTTGAGCATTGTATGATATGTGGGCATCCTCGGTATAAATTAAGAAAATCAAGTATGAAAAGGCAAAAGAAAATACCTTACGCGATTTTGCATTACTTGCCACTTATATCCAAGCTTCAAAGGTTTTATATGTCATGCAAAATTGCTGAACATGTGATGTGGCATGCGTAAAATCAAAGTGATGATGGAGTTCTCAAACATCCTGTTGATGGTGAGGCTTGGCAACAATTCAACCACACACATGAGTTATTTGCAATGGAACTTCGAAATGTCAAACTAAGGTTATGTGCTGATGGTTTCAATCCTTTTGGACTGATTGTGAAACCTTATTCTATTTGGCCAATAATGCTTTGTGTGTACAATTTGCCCCCATGAATGTGTATGAAACAATAATATATATTTCTTAATATGATTATTTCAGGGAAAAAATTCAAGTCAAAACATAGATGTTTTCTTAAGGCTTTTGATAGATGAGTTGAAAGTATTATGGACCCAGAGCGTTGTCACGTGTAATGCATATAGGAAACAAAATTTTCATACGAAGGCAGCATTATTATGGATAATTAATGATTTTTCTACTTACGGTATGTGATCAGGGTGGAGTACTCATGGACGATTATCATGTTCTTATTGCATGAAATATTCTAAATCTTTCATATCGGATCATGGTAGGAAACCTTGTTTTTCTTATTGTCATCGATAATTTTTGCGACCTAATCATCATTTTAGGAGGTAGAGAGACAAATTTATTAAAAAAAAAGTTGAGCATGACTTACCATTTCTTCGATTATCATGTGAGGAAATATTATCACGTTTGAATTCGCTTCCTCATCTCCCATTCGGAACAAAATGTGGTAAGCAGAAGATTTCGGGTTATGGTGTAAGTCATAATTGGGTGAAGAAGAGTATATTTTGAGATCTACTTTATTAGCATATGCTTCTTATTTGTTATAATCTAGATGTGATGCATATTGAACATAATGTATTGGAGAATATATTCAACATAATGATGGATGCTAAGGGAAAAACGAAAGACAACTTATAGGCACAACAAGATTTGAAGGTGTATTGCAAGCGGTCAGAATTAGAATTGGTGGAAAATAATGAAATAATTTTAAACCCTAAGGCTTTATACACCTTAAATAAGGAGAAAATAAAAAATGTTTGTGCTTGGGTGAAACAATTGAGATTACCTTATGGCTTTGCATCGAATATATTTCGATGTGTTAATGAGATTGATTGTAAATTTTATGGAATGAAAAGTCATAATTGTCATTTTTTTTACAACGATTGCTCCCAATTGTCTTTCATGATATGGTGCCTCACTCAATTTGGGATGCGATTACTGAGATATCTCACTTTTTTAGAGATTTGTGCGCAACTAAAATTCCTGTAGATCATATGGAAGCTTTGCAAGGAAAAATATGTGAAACTATATGCAAACTAGAAAGGATATTTCCTCCCAATTTCTTTAACTCTATGGAGCATTTGTCGATTCATTTGCCTTACGAGGCAAAAGTTGGTAGACCCGTACAGTTTTGATGGATGTATTCATTTGAGAGGTATTATAATTGTTATTTGTTTTTAAATAGTTTATTACAAGAATTTTAGGTACTGAATTATTAAGTTTGATGAATATTGTGAGTTTTAGATTTTTGCAACATTTGAAAAAAAAAGTAAATAATCGAGCCCTTGGTGAAGGATCTATATGTGAGGCTTATATTATCGAGAAAATCTCCTTGTTTTGCTCATGGTATTTTGAACCAACTGTGCAAACAAAATTAAATCGAGTGTCACGTAATGATGATGGGGGAGACGTGGACTCTCTTGGTCGTCTTTCAATTTTCACTCATTTTAGGTGAGCTTTTGACCCATTAGATAAATCCCGACTTTTAGATGAGGATGAGTTTTATACTATTGAGCTATATGTTTTAATGAATTGTGAAGAGATGTTCTCATATATTAAGTAAGTACCATTCTACCATAAACTCAAATGATTGATTATAAGAATGAACTTAATCTGTAAATTGTGGATATGATGATAGGATATTTGATGAAATGGTAAAGAGAGATGTTGTGCATATATCGAAAGATGAATTGGAGAAAGTACGGGATGCAAGATTCATGAAATGGTTTAAATATTATGTAGATTTATGTAAATTAGAAGTGAATTTTTAATAACATCGAGGCATTAATTATGTAATTAATAATATTTTATCTTATATGTCATGTTCGTAAGTTACCAAACATAAGGATGAAATTGACCTACATTTACTGGAAATCTCTTATGGTCCAGGACGTATGATAAGGTGTTACGAAGGATACTTTGTAAATAGTTTCAAGTTTTACACCTTAGATTACGGACAAAATCATAAGACAATGAATAGTGGAGTCTACATAAAAGGGAGTTTTTACAACAATTATGAACGTGACTTTTATGGTATTTTAGTGGATATAATCGAGTTGGAGTATTTTGGTATTGGAAATAGAGTTGTGCTATTTAAATGTCATTGGTTTGATACTGAAAAAGGTATTAAGGTAGATCTTTTGCATGGTCATGTTAAAATTGAATACAACTCAATACTTGCAACTAATGAACCATTTATTTTAGCTGCACAAGCTCACCAAGTTTATTATAGTAGTTATCCATCAAGCAGAAAAGATCGTCGTAATTGGTAAGTAGTATTTAAAACAAAAGCTAGGAGTAGAGTTCACATTCCTAGTAGTGGAGATAGAGAAAATCAAATTGATTTGAATAAAGAAGTGTACCAAGAAGATGTGTCTATTTCAATTAATGGTACTTTATTGGAAGAACTTGATAACTTTTCAATTTTAGAAAGTGGTGATTATGAATAGGTTAATCTTTTGATTGAGGATGAAGAATATGACATGTAAAGAGATGAAGCTGAAGAAAATGACATGGAAAGAGATGAAAATGAAGATGAAGATGAACTTGAAGATGACGACTACGAAACTTTTAGTGATGATAGTGATAAGAATGAAGAATATGAGTTTGCTTATTCTAAAAGTGATTGATGATGGTAGACATATATGATATTGGTTTTATATTTTTTGTTATATAGTTGTTTAACATTAATTTTATAATATTAAAAGATCTTGACATGTTAAAAAATTATAAATTATAGTTTATGTTTATAAATGTTGAAATGAATACCATATAATGGCATCTTTTATTGTAAAAATGATTAGGAATTACTTCTGATTGTTGTAAATTGATGACTTTTATACTTTGTTTCAATTTTATTTAATAAAATTTGTGTATGAATTTTAGAAAGTTTCTTATTTCAGGAACGACGGTTAAAGGGAAGCATTCAAAATCGAGACTTAGATCAACAAATTCCTATAGAAGTATGTCTTTGCCTACAAATGCTAGTGCGTTTATTGATCTATCTATTCAACCACAGATGCAGCAGGTCAATAATGATGTGCCATTTGAGCCACTTTCTTTGTTTGGTGCATCTACAGAGCAAGTAGAAAATGAGACATCTACTCACGATTCTTGTAAATCCCCATCTATTGATTTAGGTGCAAGTGTAGATGATACAACCTCAAGGTCAAGGGATAGAGGGCCTGGTGTAGGATTACAGACTCTTGTAAATCCATCCGACAAATTGCGTATAACTCCTATTGGGGAGAGATATGTTATCTTGTATTATAATGAAATTGTTATATTTGTTAAGAATTTTAATATATCAAAATTTTCTTTTATATTCTACAAGTACTTTTTTTCAGCAAGGGGTCATAGCTACAATAACAAGGATTATAAAAAAATCATTTCCATGGTCCATGGTTGACATGGAGGAAAGTCCCTAATGATGTAAAGGAGTTAATGTTTAAAAAATTTCAGGTATTATGTTTGTTATTCAATTAAATTATAACCTTATGTTTTCAATTAATTTGTATTAATTTTTTTAGTTACTCTATTATTTTGATGTAGGAAAAATGTGTTTGGTCTACAAATCAAGATGTTTTGGTTCGACGAATATAAGATAAAATTTTTTTCGATTGGTTAAGAGATATGCTTTCAGAAGAAATGAATAAAGCAATGACAGAAGCCAAAACAAACAACATTAGGGATTGCAAAGGCATGTCAAGGGAATGGATCACAAATGAAATCTGGGATGCCCTTATCGATACGGTATGTGGTACAAAAAAATGGCAAAACAAATCAAGAAAAGTAAGGTAAAATCGTTTAACGTCAAAAAAAGGAAGCAATCCAAAGCACACTGACGATTCAGTTCCATTTGTTGTTCATACAAAAAGGATGGTATGAATTAATCTTACTTCGCATTTATATGTATGGTTTTCTTTCAAAATAAATTTAAATTGTATATTTAGTAGTTTGACTTTGGTTTTTCCTTACATGTTATTTATATATATCGATTATGAATGAGTATATATAGTTGTAAATAAATGCAAGCAATTGAGATGAAATGAGATGTTAGCTTTTTGGAAGTGTTCAACTGCACTCATAAGCGTTCAGGGGATCATGGTAATTTTATAGATAACAAGTCTAAGTTTACGAGTGTACGTACAAAATTGATTAATTTTTACTTCAAAGATGACGATCTAGTTGAATAATAATCTTATTTAATTTTTTATATAGGAAATGTATAATTTTGTATTATCGCAGATGTATGGTGAGGATTCATCTTCTCAGCCAGAATTCGATGCACATGCTTGGACTGCAACAATTGGAGGGATGGAGACTACACGCACTCACATGTATGGGTTTGGTACTCGGGTGCCTATTACAGCTTTACTTACTAAAACACATAGCAATGTAGCAACATCTGAGTCTGCGTGTGGCCCTATCAACTCAAATGCTACCAGTCCCGCAATTGCATTAGGAGAAAAAATGAAAAATCTTTCAGAAAACTTGGGTAAGATACGTGAGGAAATACATGAAGAAATTAAGAATACAATGGCGGAAAGTATGAGTGAATTTATGGCACATATGGAAATCATGATCATGACTAATGCGCTTTTAAAACTAGGAAATGCGGGACCTTCAAGCTCAAATTTTGACAAGTAAGCTACAACATTTGATTATATGATGTCTCTTTTTCACTACTACACTAGGATACTTTTTAGTATAGCTATTTAATAACATATTTAGCTTTATATTCATATGTGTTTAACATTTGTAGATATTGTGTATTTATGATAATTTTTAATTGTATGAATTTGACTTTGAATCTCGATTTTTAATGTGTGTTTTTTTTATATATTTTGAAAGTCAATTGTGGATGTCAATTGATAATTATTACAAAAATTTTAATTCATAATTTTTGTTGGAAAAGCATTATTAACAGGATATGCAAATTTTTTTACTAAATGTATTTCTGTTGGAAATGCGTTTCCAACAAAAACGTCTGTTGAAAATTTCCAACGAAATTCTTCGTTAGGAATACTTTTTCAATGGAATTTTCTATCGAAAATGGTTTGTCAATAAAAAATTTCGCTAGAAATTTGCAACTTTTTTTTCCATTGTAAAAGCATTTCCAACGAAATTTCGTTGGAAATTCATTTATAACGGAGTTTTTCGTTGAAATTTATTTTTTAACGAAATCACAATAGGATAGCCAATAGAAAGCAAATTTTTTCCAATGAAATTTTTCGTTGGAAATTTCCAACAAAAAGTATTACCGACGAGATTTTTACTGATGAAATTTTCAACAAATTTTTTTGTTAAAAATTCGTTGGAAAAAGGTATTTTCAACGGAAATTAAACTTTTTCCAAGGGAAAATTCCATTGGAAAAAGCTTGTTTTTTGGTAGTGTAAGGCATGAATTGCTATTGATGTTTCACTTTAGATTAAAAAAAAGGTTTTCCTTGTTCTTAGAACCTCCACAATAGAGCCTTCCCATACTCAAAGGCTTGCTCTATATCATCAAAATCAACATGGTATCAGAGCTTCTATAAGCTCTCAAGGGACCTAAAACACAGAAACATATCCTTTAGAAAGCCTTTCTCAACAGTTGATAGTAACATGTTTAGTGAAAAAAAACTTACTCGATGGCAACTTTTACCACTACTACCCATCCAACTCCACCTACCTTTAATGGAGATAATTTTTCCTCCTGGTTGGTAAAACTGAAAGCCTATTTGAGGCTTACAATCTTTGGGATGTAGTTGAGATAGGGTATGAACCTCCGTATGAACCTCCTGTCTCTCAAAGACAATGCAGGCCTAGCTCATGTAAAACGACATGAAGAGGAAGTGGCCTAATGTTTCAGAGCTCTATCATTCATTCAAGCTTGTGTTAGAGAAGCTGTGTTTGCAAGAATAATGGCTTATGAAACAGCAAAGGAGGCCTGAGATACACTCCAAGAAGAATTCCAGTGGTCTGACAATACCAGGCAATTAAGGATATTCAATCTTACGAGGGAATTCGAGATCATCAGAATGAAGGACTCTAAAACAGTAAACGACTAGATCAACAACTTTACTAAGATAGTTAATCAAGTCAGGCTGCTTGGTGAAAAGATTCTAGAAAGTAGAATGGTACAAAAAGTTCTTTGTTTCTCTGCCAGAAAGGTTCGAGCCTACAATCTTTTCATTAGAAGGGTCCAAAAACGTAGCTAAGCTCGCCTTAAATGATGTGATAAATGCACTACAAGCAACAAATTCTAGGCGAGCTATGAGAGCTAGTAACAGTTTAGAGCATGCAATGCTAGCAAGACAGAAAGGAAAAACAAGCGACGTACAAGTCAGAGAAAGATGCCAAAAGATCAAAAAGGAAGAAAGGGTTATCAAGGCAACAGGCCTCAAAATAAAAAAGACAAATTTCCTACATGCAGCGACTGTAAGAAAAGAAACCATGTAGAAGCTAAATGTTGGTTTAGACCAAGCGCCAAGTGCAAAATCTGCAACCAGCAACCGAATTCTGAGGAGGATTCGGGAAAAACTGTCTATTGGAATAAGAATGATGACATGAATAAAACGAAGGATCTTGCTGGAGAACAAGCAGTTAAAAGCGAAGTGGAAGAGTATGCCTTCTTAATACAGGTCTAAACTCATTTAGTTTATGGGAACCTCAGCTATGCATATATCATTTCCCTGCTGTCAAATTTTCTTGGGTAACTTCTGTTTGTTATCTAAACGTATAGGAATCTTCATGTGACTACTGAGGGACAAGAAGATGCTCACTCTGAAAAGAAGTCCATTGAAGGAGATGGTGGTGTTAAATCTGGAAAGAAGAACAAGAAGACAGTAACTCAAGATAATGTTGAGAAGAAAGGTGATAAGAAGGACGACAAGAAGGACAATGTACTGCTACAGTTATTGAGGATTGTTCGGATTAAAGGCAATTCGTCACTCTTAATAAATTTACTGGTTGTCGCATTGCTTTTGATTTTGGGGTTAATGACTCTTGAAGTATATGATGAAAAGAAGAAGCTTGAAGATAGGAACACTTTAGAAGCTTCCAAAAGGCCTGAAGAGAGGAAAGTTGAAGACGAGGATCTTGAGTCCATGCAACCTATTGGGAAAAAAAAAAAAGGACAGCCAGCTTGTGAGTAAAGGAGTTTGTAATTTTAGTTCATTTTCGATTGAATATATATATATATATTTAATTGACTACTTTCCAGAAATCTGAAAAAGCTTAAGAAGAAAGATAATATTAAGGAAGAGAAAGCTCGTAAGGTAATGTATAAGTCACCTGGCTTTCTTTATCAATTTTTATATCAAATAAAAAATCCCAAAAATCTCTGATCTGCAGCTGTTCCTTGCAGACATTAAGCATTAATGAATTCTTAAAACTAACCGAAGGTGAGACTCCTCATTTAAGGCAGAGGCAGAAGGGTGACAGACCTTACGGCAGGCATGACATAGAGAGGCCCAGTAGCAAGGGTAATGGAATGAGACAAAATGGCAGGCATGACGGAAGGAGGCCTCATGGCCAAGGCAATCGGCAGAGGCCTTCAAGTTCTAGTAAGGGTGATGAGGAGGGGCGCAATGAAAGGTTCGTTGATGAGAGGCCCAAACACCAGCGCGATTCTGAGAGGCCTGCCGGCCATGGACGTGCTACTGGGCTTCTCTTGATCCACCCCCTCCTAGTCCTAGCTTTGACTATGAGCACCATCAATTTCCCGCTTTGAGAGAACACGGAAAAGCTTATAGACATTAATGCTTGTAGATGAATTTTTCTAATTATAATTATGAGATTTTGACTTTCTTCAGCAGTAGCTTTCTTCACATTATGCTCTTATTTAGACAGGGGCTCAGCTGATTCATTCATTTTTCGTGGTTTGTTTTAGAGCCATTTCAGATTCTCTCTTCTTTTTCTACTTGTGTGGTTGCCTGCATTCAACATCCTCTCTGGTCGGGCATGCATACAGCATACGCATACAAGTGTCATAAACTGTTAAAAGATAAAGCAAAAAAAGCCAACACTGTCATCAGAGAAAACAAACTAATAAGCGTAGCAGTCAGGCAACTTCCTTATCAATGCGATGGCTCAGTATTCTATCAGAAATTCTCGCACGTGCTTCAGCTTGATTCATAGGGTAAACGGTGTTGTTAATCTCATCCATTAGAATTGAGGTGAGAGGCAAGGCTACAAAGAAGCGCAGATAAACTAACTCTTTCCAGGGTAAATTATCAAAGTGGTTATTAGTGCTGATAATAATGAAAGGATTGCTGTCTTGATGTGTCGGCATAGATAATTACAACCATGGAAAAGAATTTTGTTAGCACACGGTCTCGGCTTGACTGAGCCAACAAATCTTATTACACAGCATGTGACATCCAAATCTTTGTTTTTAGTGAAAATGGTGAGAAATGACTTTCGTACTAAGGTCACTTCAAAAATAACCGTCACTATAATTTTAACTGTTTTTAAATAATTTTTGACAGGGTTTGACAAGAATACCCTTTAAACTAATTAATCCAAATGAAGACGCATCTCGATTTCTTTCTTTCTACTCTCCCGCTATTCAACTAAAAATTTCAAAATTAAATCTCGATTTAGCTATCCCTCCGTCCAGCTCTCCAACAGCATCGGGGTATATATCTCACCGTTTAGCTCTCCAACCCCATCGAGGTCTATATCGGCAGCCAACTTTCTCACTATCCCAAAGTGCAGAGATGACATCAAGGTATTTGTTATGAGTTCTTGGGTTTATTTAGGATTATTCATAGAACGTAAAAGTTGATGGGTAAATTATATGAGTTTGGAAACTTAAATCTAGCTAGGAATAGCGAAATCAATCAGTTCATAGGCGATGCGTGAATATTTGTTAAGCATTGCGTCATTGGATATTAGGGTGTGTGACTGGATATTAGGAATCGTAACCTGTTTATTTGGCATTAGGTGCATGAATATTATGTGACTGAATATTTGTTGAGCATTGCGTGACTTGTTTATAGGCATTACGTGACTGAATATTTGTTGAATATTACGTGACTTGTTTATAGGCATTACGTGACTGAATATTTGTTAAGCATTGCATGACTTGTTTATAGGCATTACATGACTGAATATTACGTGACTGAATATTTGTTGAGCATTGCATGACTTATTTTTAGGCATTGCGTGACTTTATCTACCTAATGTTGAAGGTGATTATGTACTAATTCAGCCCCCTTAATAACAAATTCTATAAAATTAGAAATAGGCTAAAGCTATTTGATAAACTGTTTAACAAAATAAATTATATAAACTATAATTTCGGTTAAAATTACCATAAAGGATATTGAGTGTTATCTTCAATCACCTAATAATCTATAATGCAATGCTTGAAGTTTATATATAATTTCAGATGTTAAAATAAAAGAAATCAATAAAGAAACGGAACAATTTTCATACTTGTATAGTAGCAATAATATTAAATTTTGGTTGATCTACCAAGCAATCGGACCATGATGCTTAAATTTCAAAAAATGAAGAGAAAAAAGGAAACGATGTATATAACATTAAAATCCTTTTGATTAATGAAAAAGAGAGAAAACCTTTAAGCTGCTTGTTATCAAGAATTTCTCGAAAAATGATGTTTGGCCTAGCTTTTGCTTTTAAGAGGTAAATAAGATGAAATGCCAGGCCAAACAGGTACTTAATAACAAATTTAGCCCCCTTTAATTGCAAATATATAGGTGTAGAAAATGAGAGTCAACATTCATGCCTATAAATAAAGGGAACTATTAACCATTGAAATCAAATTCAATTATCTTAATCAATCTCAGATAATTGTAAAATGGCCTCCAAAGATCCAAGAGTCGAGAATGGGGAAGAGGTAGCCTCCGAAAAGGAGGAGATGCCCCTGAGGGAGTAACTGGAGATATTCCAGCAAGAGATACACGCCCTCATGAACAAGCTGATGGCCATGACTTTTGAACTGGTTGTTGACATCCTGGGCAACAACAAGATTCTAGCCGAGGTATATGAAATAGTAGATGAACTTAGGAAGAAATGAACTACGGTTCTTTTTTTTTTTTTTTGTATAATCTCTTTTTATTTTCGAGAATATAATTAATAAAATTTTAAGAATTTTCATTGAGCAGATATTTTCTTATGTCTTTTCTTATTTTTATTTTCTTCGTTTAAGTTATATCATGTTGAATAACTTCATGAATGGATGTTAGGCATTGCGTGAATTGTGCAATGCATATCTTCTGTTGAGACATTATGTGAGTGGTTTGTATGTATATGGGATAGAGTACATATGGTGACGTGTTGTTATGTATTGCGTGATGTTGGGGCAGTACGTGGATGGTTATGTTGGCATAACATGAGTGGATATTAGGCATCAAGTGACTTATTCTTAAGTATAGCGAGACTGGAGGTGCGTGACTGACTTGTGCAATTTATCTCTTCTTTTAAGGCTTTTGGTCACTAGTTTTTGAAGTTTTCGTGATTGGTTTTTATATATTGCGTGACCTGTTGTTATGTATTGCGTGACATTGGGCCATTACGGAACTGGTTATGTTGGCATAACGTGAGTGGATATTAGGAATCAAGTGACTTATTATTAGGTATAGCGAGACTGTCGGTACGTGACTGACTTGTGTAATTCATGTTTTGTTTTGAGGCTTTTGTTTAGTAGTTTTTTAGTCATTACATAACTGGTTTTTATATATTGTGTGACCTATTGTTATATATTGCGAGACTGGTGGCACATGACTTATGTAATTCACCTCTTGTTTTTGGGCTTTTGTTCACTAGATTTTAGGCATTGCATGAATGTGTATTAGACATTGCGCCACTTAATTTCTGTTAAATTTCAGCTGTCAGCCAGATGTGACTTAGGTAGGCATTGCGTAAGTGGTTTCTATGCATTGAGGGGTAATTTTTGATAAATTGACTGATTATGACACTTATTTTCTGTTAAATTTCAGCAACCAAACAAATGTGAAGCTTATGATTACATACGGTGGTCATTGGGTCGATGACATTCACAAGGGTGGTGAGACATGAGTGAGGGCTGTTGGGAGTGATTTGTCATTTTCAAGTCTAGTGAAGCTGGTTGAAGAGGTTGTTGGGGTCAACTCACATAATAATGAAATCGAGCTACATCCATCGCTCAGTCATGCCGTAGGGGTTTCGCGCATAGTTATTAGGGATGATGAAGATATAGCAAATATTCTGCAAGATGAGAGGACAGTTGTTGTGTTTGTGACAGTTAAGGCAAGAAATGCAAATGATATTCCATATGAACATGGTATCCAACATAATAATCACTTACAACATAATGTTAATTAATCTGACATACCACACCATACATTTCCTAACAAACAACCATGGCAATCACGTTTGATGTATCCTCATGAGTTTGAACAGCTCGGTACACACATGAGGTGTCTGCACAATTCCGATCGGAATGTGCATCGAACGAAATACTTGGTAATTTGCAACAAACACAACTGTCACTCAAAAATGCAGTGGGTCCATTATCATTCGCAAACAACACTATGATGGTTGTGAGTGATGACGATGCATCTGATCAGATTGAAGATGATGTTGAAGAGGACGACTAGGCGAATTGGAATGATGAGTTGCATGATGACTGTGAAGATGATTATGTTGGCAGACATGATGACTATTCAGAAGACGACAGGTTGAGCACACCGACATTCCTGATTGCAATAATACAAATGGCAGTACAGGTCATACCACAACTGTTGTGTAAGAAGAGGTTGAGTTGGACGACTATGCCACGACTATTGAATTAGAAGATGTTGAGGGTGCCGACCCTATTTATGAGAACGCCATCGCACTTGAGAACGGCATTCATTTGCTTGATGACAGTGATCAAGAGATGGTAAATACATGGGTGTCTCGTCAATGGATTATTCCCATGGTAGATATGATACCCTTCCAAACTGTTGGGAGTGAGGAATCCAGATCAATGGACAACCACTTATATCGTGAAAAAGTGTTTTCATCGAAGGCCGAATTAAAACGAGCTTTGAGCATGTTGGCACTAAAAGAACATATTGAGGTTAGAGTTAAAAAGTCATGTTACGCTCATTTTAAGGTTGGTTGTAAGGAGAAGGCATGCAAGTTTGCTTTGTGTGCAACGAAGTTGCCTGAGGGAGAATATTGGCAACTTCAAAAGTTCCAAAAGGTACACACATGTACTGTTGATGGTTTGCAATGTGGGTATCGAACTGGGAGCGCGAGGTTAATTGGTGAGCTTATCTCCACCAGGGTGTAAAGAAATTATGTAACCCTATTGAGACCAAAGGAAATTATGGAAGAGATGAATCGCAAGTGGGGATTGCAATGTCTATATGGTAAGGCCTGGCAAGCGAAAGAGTATGCAGAGAGTCTTGTATTCGGTCCCCCTAGAAGAGTCATTCAAACTCCTCCCCTTATATTTCCATATGTTGAAACGTGAAAATCTCGGTACTATCACGTGTGTCGCTACGGATGGGGAATAACAATTCAAATATTGTTTTTGGGTGTTCGGGTCATGTATTCGAGGGTTCAGTGCTGTAATACGGTCTGTAGTCGTTATCAATGCCAAACATCTGAATGGCAAATTCAAGAGTATTTTGTTTGTGGCGATATGCAAAGATGTGAATGGGTAGATTTATCCAGTTGCATTTGGCATTAGCCGCGTCAAAGACAAAGAGTCTTGGTCGTGGTTTCTTAACCAATTACGTCGTGCGATTGGTTGTCTTGAAAATGCAATGTTCATTTCTGATCAGCATCTTGGCATCAAGAATGCAGTTGAGAAAGTGTACAAGGACGCTCATCACAATCTATGAATTACCACTTAGGGAAAAACATTAACAATAGGTTCAAGCGCGAAGATGTTTCCATGATTTTCACCTGGGCCGTCAACTGCTATAGGCTCACCAATTTTAACAGACAAATGAATCAACTGAAACAGCTTTGCAAACCTGCTTATGATAGCCTTATGAGATTAGGCCCTGAGAGATGGGCACGTGCACAGTCACCAGTAAAGCGATACAAGATAATGACATCCAATATTGCAGAGTGTATTAACTCCTGTTTGAGGCATGTAAGAAAAATGCCAATAACGGTGTTGATCGAGTGCATCAAAGGCATGTTTCAATGTTGGTTCCATAACCGGCACAATGAGGCATTGATTTTAACCACGCCCCGTAGCCCTTAGGCTACTGATCTGTTGAACAGATGATTCAATGAAGTATGTCACTTTTTCATACAACCAATCGATAGAGTGAAGTTTTAAGTTATAAGCGAGACTAAGGACACAGTGGTCAACCTCTCCACCAAGACATGTTCATGCAGTGAGTTCCAGACTGATCTACTCTCCTGCACGCATGCCATGGCCGCAATAAGGTATGAACAATCATGTTTTGATATTTTGTGCATGATGAATTGAATTTTTACATTGTTCACCAATTGTGATTTCATTCCCTTGGCAGTAAATGCAAACGTGCAGCCATTGAATTCTGATTGGACTATTATAAGACTTGGTCTTGGGTGGAGGGATATGCAGTTCCCATTCGCTCGATTGGGCATCCTAGTGAGTAAGGCATCCCCTATGATGTTCAACAAATTGTCGTTTTGCCACCAATTTGGCTAGGTCAAGAGGGAAAACCTAAGAAGAAAAGGATTCCATTAACTAAGGAAGTTAGTGGACGACGTAGATGTTCACAATGCAAGAGCTATGGTCATAATAGGCAAAATTGCTGGACTCCGTTTGCAACTCCATCGACAAAATAGGAAACATCATCTACTCAGCCGACAGCTCGACGACGACAACCCAAGGCATGTGCAATTTACAGACAACTCGGGCACACACGAAACTGCTGTCCAATGCGAACTACAAACTCTAAGAACGTTATAGGTGTCGTACCTAAAGATAGTGGCCCTTCAGACATCAGTTGTTAGGGATTGTTTCAAACTGGCCATTGATATTTACATTGAATAATACTATTTGAACTTGAGTTTGATTGAGTCTAAAAATGATACTCTGACCAGTACAATGAAGAAAACTAAGTGGTGTGATTGGGGGACAAACAAATCTAAAACACAAGAAGTTGCAGCAGTTGTGTCTAGTACAACGAAGCAAAATTACTGGTGTGATTGGGGGACAAGCAAATCCAAAACACAAGATGTTGCAGCAATTGTGACCAATACAGCAGAGCAAAATAAGTGGTGTGATTGGGTGACAAGTAAATCTAAAACACAAGATTTTGCAACAGTTGTGACTAGTACAATGAAACAAACTGAGTCGGGTGATTGGGGGACAAGCAAATCTAAAACACAAGATGTTGCAGTAGCTGTGACCAGTACAACGGAAATTGAGTGGGGTGATTAGGGGAAAAGCAAATCTAAAACACAAGATGTCTCTTTGAAAGTGGATGGAACTTGTATGAAAGAGCAAAGTGAACTGTCTAGTTGGGGAATGAAAAAGTATGATGCACAAGATGTCCCTATGGAAGAGAAAACCTTCAAGTCCAATGGTGAATATTTTCTGGTCAAGGGTTTAAGGAATTCAACTGGATATTTTTTTTTGATGGTGCTTGGGGTTGGGTTATGGTTTGATATTGTCCACCATAATTGGCTTACCACCTTCTTCAAAGAACATGACACACAATAAATGAGTCACGCAATCTCATATCAACTAGTCATGCGATTCCATATCAACTACTCACGCAATTCCATAACAAGTGGTAACGTCAATCCATAGATACTACTCATGCGACTCTATATAAACTAGTAACGCGATTCTGTAATAACCAGTCACACGACGCCATGTTTTCTACTCATGCGATCTTATAATAAATACTCACGCCATTCCATAATAAGTGGTAACGTCACTCCATAAATAATACTCACGCGATTCAATATCAACTAGTCACACTATTTCATAATAACTAGTCACGTGATTTCATAATAACTACTAACGTCACTCCATATTTACTACTCACGCGAGTCAATATCAAATACCCATGCGATTCTAAATCTTAACAGTTCACGCGATTCCATTTTTAATAGTCACGTGATTCCAAATCAATTAGTCACGCGATTCCATATTAACTACTCACATGATTCAAAATTGAGTAGTCGCGTGATTCCACATCAAATAATCGTGTGAATAAATAACAACTAGTGACGAAATTCCATCTCCACCATTCACGTAATTCAATATCAACTGGTTACAACCCTATGTCATGCAATGTAATTCAACATGTCATATAGGCTATAAAGTAAGGGGATGGGGTGTTGGCATATGCAAACTCATGAACACTAACATGTAAATTACGCAAAACTAACAGAATTTAAGATATGAATAAGAAAAAAACAATGTTGTTCTTATTGAACCCGTATGCTTATCACATCAATGAATACCGAACTGTTCTTATTGCCGCTTTTCTTTTTTGTTAAATGATACAAAAAATGGAAAAAATGTAAATGATACAACAAAGAATAATATGGACATGATATAGAACAATGTTATTTACATATTGAAAAAGAATAAACAAAATAAAAAATTTCACTATTGATGCTATTTGTAAAAAACTCAAGAGTAAACTTTTTTCGAAGGCCGTCTATGGCGTTTGCCTTGAGTGTATGATCCTCCGAAGATATCAACCACTGCAAAGAGGCGATAACCCAATCCCTGTAATTGTGCAAATCTTTCTGTATTGGGGTCTTTGCATTTAACTTATACCTCATCCATGTCAAAGGTCGTTTTTGACCACGTGAGCTGGAAAAGTACCGAGCCTGATGGCATATAATAGGAAACAATGTTGTTAATGGACTCATCTGCTGATCACGCGAGTCGGACTTCATTGCTTCTGCCCTACTGTACGATGAGTCCACTAACATCATACTTTAACTCACCAAGTTGATGTGCACTACCACCCAGTGGCCATCGAAATAGCACGGTACAATAATTGAGTTAACCTCATGCCATGGCAAACCCCACGGAGGACTCCCACCCCTCATATACTCAAGCACATGGTTTGGCATTACCGCCTGACTCTCCTTGAATGTCTTATCGATCGAGAGAGGATTCATTTCTTAGGTCAACCCTAGTAAAATTAGCTGTTAATTATGTTACGCACAATAGTTAGATGTAATTAACTAATACACACCCCATACATATAAATAATTATAACTCATTAACATATAATATACTTACATAGAAGCTAGTGTCAACAATGGATATTCTCTGCTTGTAGAGTTGTCGATGGTGCTCGCGCACTCGCTTACACAATACACTGATGCATGCGTCAATGTGTTGGTTATCCAACAACTCAATCGACATCTCCAATCGCTGAAAAAAATCAGGGACCTCTTGTCCTTCAATGCCCACAATGTTAACCTTGCATATTTATAATACCCACTTCAAAAGGTATATGGAATAAATACCATAAAACTGTTAACCCTAATATTGTCTATTGTTATCATTTTACCTAAATTGCTCGTTTTTCAAGAATGAGTCATATTTGTCCTTTAAATCATCTTTTGTTTTGCGCTGAACTAATAGCGGGTTAACGTATGGGCTTCGAAGGTATTTGCTGGCTAAGCTCACATTTGCATCTTTGGCCTGAGGTCGAGGTGGGGGCCTGAGGAGAACATGTGATCTCACCATGCAGGGGGCCTCCGGTGGAGTTGGGACAAAAGCAGGACTCGGGGAAGTTGTAGTTCGACGACTCGCAGTATGAAGTGCCTCTTCAACCTCAGATGGAGGTGAAGCCTCATGAGAATGTGTGCGCTAAGAATGTTGGGCTGCCTCTAGTGGAGATGGGATATAGCATAATGATGTTCGATCAGGCCAGCGGGAAGTGAGCTTCGAGCAGATGCAATTGACTGATTAATGCCACCTGCATTGTCAAGATCAACCTCAATAACGCTGCCTTTTGTCATGTGCACCATCCTCTTCACCCATCGATCAACCTTAAACTGTTGAAAAAGTCAAACATATTAGAACAGTGTATACATCGTACATGTTATGACTCACGTAATTAAAAACATAAAAGCTCATACCTCATAACGGTCGATCAGCAGACCGACAATCCAATCTTTTAGCCTTTGCACTGAGTGTTAGATATGCTGATGTAGTGACTGCATTTGCATTTGCATCGCCCACTGGATCTCTAACTGCATTGCCTGCTGGATCTCCAACTACATTGCATGCATCTGCATCTGCATATCCGTTTGCAATGACTGTAGGTTTTTCTTCCATTATGTTTGCATCTGTTATAACTCTCGCTTAATGCTCGTATCATTTGTAGACGCAGCGACGAGTTGCGCGCTTGAAAATAAGGAGGGGAGCAACAGAAGCAGCATGAAGAGCCGCAAAAAGAGAATCAGGCGTCTCAACAGTACTTGCGGCCTCAGCAGCAACGAACTGGGAATGGACCTTCTCTTTCGTGGTGCGTCTCCGCTTAACGGCTCGTCTGATCGTACTTTTCCCTTTGCGATCCATTATCTTCTTCTTTTGCTAAAGATCGAATTCTAATCGACCTTCCAACTTCCATAATAGAACGTATTGCTGCCCCTCGGAGATATTGACGTCAATTTCGACCCAATATGCGGTCAACATCTTGTCCACAGTTGGCTCCAACGTCCTCACTGTGCACAACTGCACCAAAACATACATTGCCATTAGGTATAACCCTTGCTACCTTATGGTTTCTTTACTCACCTTGCCCTCTCTCTCTAAACTTACAATATTATAGTGGAAGCCTGTAGGCCTCTCGTCACAATGCCATTTCAGCATTCTTGGCCAAAATTGTCCAAACTAACGTTGCCTTCTAAACAAGCTTCTGATTTCAGGAATTGCTTCCAACGCCTAAAACTACATATCAATTGTGAAACATTTTTTACTCACCCCATAAATTCTTATGCAAAAGGAATAATGATAATGATAATGATAAGCATTAGGGTATGGCAAACTACCTGAAACTCCCATATAAATCTATAGAGGTGGTAGCGTTTCTCTTCTGGTACACCCACAACATAAGGTTCAAAATCCCTCATCAAGTAATCCATCATCAGACTCCAAATGTAAGTGCCCCATGGGAACCCATTCCACTCGTCGATGTTCTCGACCAGCGACAACAACCATGGAACCACTGATCGTCTGTAGTCTTGACAGAATAAAACATTGGTCGCGATCAAGGCGAGGGTCATCTTGGTCACATCTCCCTCCTGTTGAAACTGCCCTCCCTTGAACGTGTCTAACAGGTGTTGTATCTTCACCTCGTTCCCAGCTCCCCAATATCGTAGGTGAATTCCTTTAGGGAAGGCCTCGTAGGGATTGACAATAAGGGCCGATAGGGCACCAAACTTCAGTCCTATTACCAAACAAAACTCCCTTTTTGAAAATCGAGCCTTCGTTTTCCCTATTACAATCCATAGCTCACCCTCGATGGCGTCAGGTTCGTTGATTATGCCCAGTATTATGTTGTGCACGAAACTGGAGCAGAATAAACTCTTCTCTGATTTGACGTCCATCATATGCCCAAAGCATTAGTCATGTTAATACCATCATTGTAGATTAACAAAATAACAAGAGGATTTTTTGCGACATAGCCCTCCTCAGAAGCTCACTCAAAAAATAACCCTCACGATAATTTTAACTATTTTTAGACAACCCTGAAACAGAATAATTAATGCAAGTGTCCAACATGGATTATTAAGAAAGTCAACATATACACATTAAAGCATTACAGTTGACCCAAAATAATACAGAATGATCCCAATGTCAGTCATGCAATGCCATACAAATAAATTTCATGCAGTTATGACACTCGTGCAATTTCATACAAAAAGAGTCACGCAATGCCTTATCAAATAGTCACACAATTACTAACATTAAATCACGTAATGATCTATAAACAAGTCACGCAATGCTAAGAACAACTAATTGAATCACGCACACACTAACTGACACCATGCCTGAACAATATTCACGCAATAACCTAGAGACCAGTCACGCAAAGACCTATCAATCAGTCACGCAAAGTTTAATCTTTATACAATCATGCAAACCCTAACTGACCCCATGCAAAAATCCAGTCACTAAGATGCCAACCACGTAAGCAAGCCTTCAGTCACGCAATATCTAAACCCTCAACCCAATTCCTATCAAAGGGTCATAACGCATACATATCAACCACTCATGCATGTCCGGTGACCTTTCCACCCCAACAACACCAACAATACCAACTTTATATTTATAGTCAACAATTTCGAATAATAAGAATATCAATATGAACAAGCAATAAGTATAGGTTTATGCTAAAAAACCTAAGGCCTAAAAATGAAGAATAACCATTTCTCCACATGGTTCAAAATAAAATAACAAAAAATTATACCTTTCTCCGTATAATGTCAACTTCCTCTCACTGTTCAATATGTGAACTACCTTGATGTGAATAATAACCACTCCAAAATGCTCCTACCACTACGAAAATGCTCGAAAGTTTAACTGGCGAGGAATGCTTTTGACAGAATTGCTTTTAAAGAGATGTACGATCTGTCGATGAGAAATAATGAGTTGTGGACCATATTAACATACTTAACCCGTTAATAGGTTTCGGGTTGAGGTGCGGATCTTAATGAATGGGTATGTTTCATTAAGGATAATTTTGTCTAAATTTTATTTCTCTTGGCTAAAAACAGTTAAAATTATAGGAAGGCCTATTCTCAGAAATACCTTATACATGAAGCTTATTTAAGAAAGGATTTTTTTTTCAAATGGGCCTCATGAATAAGGCATTTTTGACAATAGGTCTCCTCATAATTTTAACTATTTTTAACCAAGATAATTAAAATTTGGACAAAATTACCCTTAATGAAACTGACCCATTTATTTGGTTCCGCGTCTCAACCCGAAACCTATTAACGGGTCAAGTATGTTTAGGTCTGCGCCTCAAACCAATTCATATTCTTTGAGCTTTCCTCGCTAGACTATTCATTTTTGAAGTATTCCTTACTAAAAAGAAAAACGTTTAAGCATTTTAAGCGTTTTGGGGTAGTTTTTGATACACGAAGAAAACCTTTGAGCATTTTGAGTATTTTTAAGCATTTTGGAATGATTTTTGATATATGAAGAAAAACTTTTGAACATTTTGAGTATTCTTTGTCAAATAGGCATATTCGTTAATTATATTGTTAGATGAAATATGGTGTATTGTTTGAAGTTGTTGATCTTTTTAAATGAAATTCAGTAGTTTTTGTGGTTTTTGGATACTGCATGACTAGTTTTTGGCATTGGGTGACTAAATTTGAACATTGCGTGATTGACTTTGGGCATTACGTGACTAGTTTTTAAGTATTATATGATTGATTGATATAGCATTGCGTGACTTGTTAGTGAGGCATTGCATGACTTGTTAGTAAAGCATTGCGTGACTAGTTAGTAAGGCATTGTGTGACTTAGGCATTACTTAAAAATCAGTCACACAATGTTTAAAAACCAGTCATGCAATGCCTAAAACCAATCACATAATGTTTAAAAACTAGTCACATAATGATTAAGTCACGCAATACCTAAAAACCAGTCTCATAATACTTAAAAATCAGTTTAATCAATTTCAATTCCTCAACGTTGAGGTTTTATGAATAAACTAATAAATTCAAAAACCTAAAACACATACTTTTTTTCCTAAACCATGAAATTGTGCATTTCAAAACTCCATAACCCTCCAAACCAAGACAACATATATCCCTATCGAGAGGGCCTTCTTCACTCCCCTTATACAAAAATAAAATATACCCCCTTTATAAAATATTTTTTGAACAATTTCAACTCAAAATCTCATCAAAAATAATCAAAATCCTCAACAAACATACTTAAATCATCCCAATCCCAAACACAACTAAAATCGTGAACCACCATAAAACTCATTAAACATGCTTTAGTTGTTCCTTCTCCCTAAGCAAAATCGCTATCTATAAAGAGCAAAATCGTTGTTCATCGCCCTTGAGAACTCCAAGATCTACCATCAAAAAAAATAAAATAAAATGAAAAAGAGCTTGATGTTATCTTTGTGTTTTAGATGGTGAGATAGACAGTATTTAATTAGAGAGAGAAATCGAGATTTAATTTTAAAATTTTTGTCTAAATAGCAAGATAGAAAAAATTAAAATCATTTTAATTTATCTAAAATTATTTAAAAGATATTATTATCAAATCATGTCAAAAATTATTAAAAATAATTAAAATTATAAAAAATAATATTTTTAAATTAAATTTATAAAAAATTATTTCTCTTAATGTTCTTTTTAAGAAAAGTACTTTTGTTTTTATTTCATATCTTGAACAGGAGTATAACATTATAATTTATTATTACTAATAATAATACGATATTCTCATTTCTTATAGTATTTAAATCCGGGTGTTTGTCAAATCAAAGCCTGAAACCAGCGTGATCCATCTAAAATCTCTAGGGCCTATACCCTCAATATCATGTTGTGAATCATTATCAACAGAAACAGCTAAAAGACCTTTCAGTCTCGCCCTTCCCTTTCATGAAGGGGCAACCTAAGCCTTCCAAGTCTCCACCAAGGCCCCATCCCCTACCTTTCTTGTCCTATGATCATTCCTTCATCTACGGCTACGTGTCACCTCATCCCAACCAACCTCCCCCAAGAAATGACACAAATAAACAATAAACAAACCATAGCAACTCAAATCACATCGGTCCACGTCACCACGTGATATAACCCGAATAAACCCTTAGGTACCGTTGGATATGCCGCCACGTGTGCACCCTTAAACCGGATATAAATCGGGTATAGGTATATCCTTTCCTCTCCTCAAGTATCAGCTTTTTTTAATTAAACCCCTAGAAGATCAAAAGCACTACTGATGCAAACACTTGATCGGAATATTCGACCGTAAATTCCCCCAAAATATTATTTTCTTTTTGAATAAAATAAATAAATACGACCGGTTTCTTTTTCAAGTTCCTCAGATATTCCTTCGTTGTTCCCCCCCTCCCCCCTTTCTCTATTTAGCTCAAACTAATCCACACAAAATAACTTGAAACACCAAACCCCAATACACGTCAAAAGACAAAAAAACGACGCCAGTTAGAAACATTAATGGCTGCTTTTGTTCGAAGAATAAAACGGGTTACTGACCCGCTCGATGACAGAGTCAAGGCTCGACTCGTCGGCGTCAGTTATGTCAGCAGCGGAAGCGAACACTCTGCCGCCGCAGCCGAAGATGACTCTCCCTGCCTCTCGGAACTCGTTCATAGTTTCCTGGAAGACGACAAAGACGCTGCTGAGCAAACTGGTTACAACTCTGACCCCGACCGAGTCGATTCAAACCTTGATACTACTGTGTCGATCGAGATCATCATCAAGTCATCCGCTTTCGACAACGCGGACTCTTACAGGAATCTGCTCATGGCTCACGTTTTAAAAGCAATGGAAATGCTTTCTTTTTTCAAAACGGATACAAGTATTTTCCGGCGTAAAATAATGGCCTATCTTCGCGAGATAGGCCACAATGCGGCGATCTGCAAGACCAAATGGAGTTCCTCAGGAGGCCTAACCGCCGGAAACTACGAGTTCATTGACGTGCTGCAATCGGTATCATCCACGTGGCAAAACCGGTACTTCATTGACCTCGATTTTGCCTCCGAGTTCGAGATCGCGAGGCCGACGAGCGAGTACTCGAGACTTTTGCAGTATTTGCCCAGGGTTTTCGTAGGGAAGAACGAGGAATTGAAAAAGATCGTCAAGGTCATGAGCGATTCGGCAAAAAGATCGTTGAAGAGCAAAGAATTATCTCTCCCGCCTTGGAGGAAAAACCGTTACATGCAAAACAAATGGTTCGGTTCGTACCGTCGAACGACGAACCAAATCTCAGCGAGCGCAAGCTCGCTGACCCCCGCAATGATCCATCCCGTCAACGTGGTCAAATGCCGTTACGTTGGGTTCGACGACGCTGTCAACGGCCGTTTGTTTGTCCGTACGAGATGAGAATTTGATAAACGAGATAAATAATTTTGAAAATAATAATAGTAATAAAAAAGCGTGGAATATTTGTAATCTTTAGTAATTACTCCAATAATTACAATTTTTCTAGTTTATCTTTTTTTTTTTGTTCGTGTATCGTAAAAAGACAACAATTTAAAAAAGTAGTGTAACGCGGCAAACACACGTTGCGTACAAGGCGACCACCCGTAACATAGTCTTGCCAATTTGATCACGTGTTTACCACATGACCTGAAAATCAATAAATGAGCGAAATATGTCCTTCCGATTTCCAGGGAGATTACCGTCCGCTGAAGAAAGTTCCACGTGTCGGGAAGTGAATTACTGTAGAACGGGATGAGGGTGACGTGGCATGGTTAGTGTAGATGCGACGTCGCGATTGGGAAACGTGGAGGATGAGGAGGTGTTGGTTTTGTATGCAGTCAAGCAAGGTAGATGAGAGAAGATATCACAGGGTGGCACTGGCGTGAATGCAGTGGACAAGTGGAAGGGTGAGAGCAGGAGATTTGGGCAAATATCCGAGCTTCTCTGAAAGGGGAAAATAATGAGGGGACAGGAGTGAAAAGGAAAGATGGTGAAATGGATAAGATATTTTATTTGTTTTCGGTTTTCAAAAGTAAGGCAGGACTGAGGAGACAAGATAAGGGAGGTCAGGGCACTCAGGGACGGAGATGAAGTGGCCCAATGGTGAAGCGGGTGGCCAGTTTTGCTACTTTAGGAATTGGCATGAAATTGGCCTTTTCCTGTTTCTTGGGATTTGAACATTTTAGGTGCCAATGGCATAGTCCTTTTGCCATCTTTAAACTAATTTCCGACTCTTTATTCCACAACGCTTAAATCTTAAATCTGTGGACTATGGGTATGAATGTGACTTGACTCCATCCTCTAAAGATGAGTAATCGGTTATTTGAGTTAATTTAATTTTAAATATTTAATAATTAAATTTATATTTTAAAAAAATTAAATCCAATTGAATTATATAAATAATCGAATTAATTCAGTTAATTCGGTTTGATTTTTAAAAATCAAATTTGATAACTTTTTTGTATATCTTTATTTATGTTATATTTTTTAATTAAATAAATATTATAAAAATATTAAAAATTATAATAAATAAGATAGATAGTCATATAATTAAAAAGAAACTAAAGAGGATAAGAGATAAGGTTTAGAATTTATTTTTCATGCAAAATCTCAATAATACCCTTACTTAAGTTCGGTTCGTTCAATTAAAAATTTTTCTAACCTAAACCAAACTGAATTAATTTTAATAACCGAATTATCCTAACCGAACTATCTAAAAAACTGAACTAATCGAATCGAAAAAATTGAACTCATTTCGATTCGGTTCGGTTTACATTTACTCAGCCCTACCATCCTCCAGCTCGAAAAGTTATTTACTATTTCATTACTACTTTTTTGGAGTAAATTACGCCATTATCTTCAAAGTTCGGATTGGATGTCCACCCTTGCATTTTGAAAAATCACTTATTATTTAACTTTGTACTTTGGATGTTATAATAAAATGAGTTTTATTGGATGTTATAATGAAATGACTTTTATGTCATTATTTTCGTTAATCATGTAGTCAAGTACCAACAAACAATACTTGTTCCTTGATGTGTCAAATGATGTGTATAAATAATGCTTAAATGAAAAAAAAAATACCAATTTGGTTTAGGACATGGCAATTTTCAAATTGTTTTAGATCATTTTTATTGTTTGTGAGTTTATTGCAAGGATATTTATGGCATCTTAAAGTAGTTTTGGGTAAAAAAAGAGTTCTAGACAAAGAAAATGTGGAAAATGCAAAGATTGGGCAATAGAAGGGGCTTAATTTGGCACCTCATCACTAATCTATCCTAATACAAGGGCAAATGCCCCTTCACGACAATGGATTGGCACTACAAGGGCCACTCTAGGCTCTCACACCAAATTGAGGGAGCTTAATCTAGCTCCCCACGTCGTATCCAACAAAGTAAAGATCCGCTTTATGTTAAAGATCCCACATTAATAAGAAATAGAGTGTGTTTTAGGTATATAAACATTAGTTTTTCAACACTTATCAAACATATATTTTGGGTTTGAAACATGAACTTTTGATTTATAGGCTTACTTAAGCTCTTTTTTTAAAGTTTAAGGTCACACAAGGTTGGGCTTAAGTTTTGGCCCATGACATTTGGTATCAGAACATACTTAAATCTTCATTGATGTAAATCTCATGAGAGATACAAAGGTCGTGGTAAACTTAGAATAGTGTAAGAGTCCTTTTTCTCTATAGATAATGAGTCAATGCAACGAGAACATTGCATAAATGGGTAAGGTAGAATGTCATAGATCCCACATCCATAAGAAATGGGGTGGGTCTCAGGTATATAAACATGAGTCTTCCACTACTCATTAGGTATGTCTTTTGGGTTGGGAATATAGACCCGTGATTTATAAGTTTACTTAAACTCGTTTAAGGTTGCACAAAATTGGGCTTAAGTTTTGACCCGCAACACTTAGCTCTCGCTCTTAGCATACGCACTAGAAGAATGGAATTCGACCTTTTGCCATGCCAACAAGACCAAAGGAAGAAAAGAGAAAAATTGTGAGAAGTTTTTTTATAAAATTTATTTAAAATAAAATATTAAACTCATTATTTATTTTATATTAATAAATTGGGTTTAAAAATTAAATTAAATAAATAATTTCTAACAAATCAATTTTGAACACATCATCTAACACTTGTCGCTAAGTGAAACTTAACCCCAAAACTGATAAAATATTGATGGAATGATCATTTTGTTATAATGTTAAAAATATAAAAAACACCAAATGACTTTTCAACCTACAAGGTTAAAATAGTATGCAATCAAACTTTTAAGAATCATAGGTTTAATTTACTCATATTATTTTGGTTACAAAAGAGTATACTTATTTAATCTAGAATTTCTACCTCAATCTCATTACCATGCTTACTATTTGATTTAAACTCAAATGGCATAAAGTGTTTGATACATGCTTACAATTTAAGTTAATCTCAAATAGCACAAAATATTTGATACGTAAGATCAAACTATCTTTAAAATATGTGTTGTGCGCATAGTTAAAATATTTATATTTAATTCACGTCATTTTCTTCATATATGATATATATGATAGTGTTAGTACATGGTACAAGTCAATTGGATTGGTTGTTTAGAGATACTTATTGTTGTTAAGCATTTATTATTTATAAAAAGTAGGCTTCATTTCTTAAATCCTTATGTATAATGATTTGATAGAAGTAAAGCCCATGGAATATTACAGGTTTTGCAAAAAGTATTATAAAGAGTTATAATTATGAGAATCTTATTGCTTCAAAGCATTATTCCTAAATTAGTTCCTAGTCGAAAGTTTTATCAAGAAACATGGATATTGATAAAAAATAAAGATCAACACATGGTTATGTTTCTCACTTAAGAAGTGGGCAATTGATCTCATAGATGAAAATATGGGGATACTTTAACTAAAATGTAGATCCTTGTTACAATAACAAATTCACTAGACATGACCTGCTATGAGAATTCCATTAGATATGTCACTCGAGTCTATATAGAATAAATTCTCATGCCATTGTTGTGCAAGTGATCCTTAGATTTTAAATCATATGATTACCTTATATGTGAAATGCTATACTTTGATGTTGTATAAGTGATCTTAACCAAAGATGCTAAAAAATGGATAGATTTTGTATATAGCACGAGACATATGAAGTAAAGTCAATGATCAATAGGGGTTTCATCACTTTAAGTGAAAATAAATGGGAATATCACATTGTAACTTGATAAGTAATAACTCATAAAAGCCTTAGGCCTAGACAATTTGAGATGTTGACATATGGCTTGTCCACAATCTCAAGATGAGTTTGATCATTGGGATCAGGTATTAAAATGGTAAAAATGAAATTAGGGTAGACATTGCATCATGCTTTAAATCTTGTCGGGCTATTAGATGATGAAGGAATATATTAATTGCATGACAAGACTATGTACTAAAAGGTTGAGCAGATCACTATGACTTTTCTTAACATTTGGATAGTCACAATACATTGCTAGATGTCAATCTTGACTTATAAATATGAACTAATCAATTAGAATTGATGATGAATGCAAAGAAATTTGATGCATTTAATTTTATTTCAGCTTGGATTATAATTAATATTTATTATCAATATGTTAAAAACTTAATAGATCACACACATTAAAGAACTAAATGAAGTTATGAACTTCAGGGACTTAATTGAATAGAGGTAATTATGCAATTAACATAAATGTTATGCATAATCCTACAAAATCTATAATTAATGATATTGGAGTATATTGTCATTCTTGAGTTTACAATTGAAAATTCTATTGAAGATATGTAGCTGCTTACATTCATTCAACAAGCAAAAAAACTAATTGAAGCAACAATACGAAAGCTAGTTAGAACAAAAAAAATTGACAAAATGATTCTTCCAACACCCATCAAAGCACTGAAAAACATAAAAATAGCACTAAAAGTTAGGCTCACATCCAAAGCATTCAACCAATGAGTATTAATCTTCAAGCTCTTTAACTGTGACCATATAAGTGAAAGACTAACTAAAATTTATCAAGGCCAATCATCCACCACTTCCACAACTATCATAGAAGTAGTGCAACAGGAACTAAATCCAGCCTCAAATGCTAGCACTATCATCTCTAATTAACACACAAGTTTCAAAGGAATTATTTTTAGACAAGTCACCAACCAAGAAAACTAAGATCATGTATGAAAATTATTCTATACCATTTACCTTTAATCAAAATATATCGATGGAATGAAATGGAAAATGAAAGAGAAAGTATGAAAGAATCTAGGCTTTAGCAAAAACATTTGCCCAGAAAAACCTAGAAGGTGAAGAACATTAAAGAATAAGCTATTTGATCTTTTCATTCTATCAAGAAACAAGCCAAGAGTGTTTATACAAGCATGTGTCGTATCACATGTTTCATTTATTTAACAAATTCGACTAGCTTAAGAGTTGGTTTTTATGTTTTTGTCCATGTAGTTAGGATTATTTTCTTTTTATCACCACCGCATAACTAACTTCATTTTCCAATTAATTAGTGAGCAGCATATAAACCATGTTTTTGGCCATTCTTAATGCAACAATTAATTCTCTCTATTTTACAACTCTTCTAGAATTTACATGGTGTCAAAACTTAGTGATTAAGGTTTCTCTATAAATCATGATTTTCCTTTCTTTTTTTATCTTTACATCGTTTTGCTTATTCCTTCCCTATAATCAATCTCTATTCTTCTTGAAAAAATGGCTAATTCATCAAGAGCTTCAACTTTGGAAAGTTCAAAGGCTTTAAATCTTGAAGAATCACATATCAGTAGTGATTTCACCAAAACTTTCATCTACAAACTACATTTCTTAGAGACAATCTTTCTTATTGGTTTTCATTATCAGGAACAAAGCTAGTTTCATTTATGGTTCAATTCAAGAACCTAAGTCTTCTGATGACATTTATCTAGCTTGAAATCACTGCAACAATCTGATCATGGCTTGGCTATTTAAATCTATTTCTCTACCAATTGCTTCAAATGTTTTCTTCATGAATTCTGAATAGAGATTTGGAAGAATCTTAAACGGAGGTTTTGACAACCTAATAACATAAAGATCTACAATCTGCAATATACTTTGAGTAACCTGACTCAAGGCACAATGTCAGTTGATTCTTACTTCACTGAACTCAATACTATTTAGGACGAATTGAAAAGCTATCATCCATTATCTCATTGTGAATATCGAAGATGTAACAAGATATGTTTTCATAAATATGTTCAATGTAGTAAAAAAGGATATGTATTTAGGTTCTTGAATGGCCTAAATGAATCCTATTATGCACTTAGGTCACATATCATCACTATGGAACCATTTCTAACACTAGACAAGGCTTATAGCCTAGTATTAAGAGCTAAATCAAATATAAACTTGTATGTAACAAAACCTCTGTCAGAATTGAATGCTATGACGATGATTAATAGCACTAAGGGAAAGAACAAGAATGATTTGATCTATAGTCATTGTGATGTCACGACCCAAGTCCGGGGCATGACCGGCACAAAAGTATCTATAAGAGTTACCCTCTTAACTCATGCAAGCCTAAGATAGATAATATAGCAATAACTGTATTTGCCTCATGGGAACCATCACCATGGAATCATATGTAAACAAATATAAACATGATTATATCATATAACATAATGTATATAAAATCTATTTGCATTCTTACATGCTCATTATTGCGAAAGAAACATAAAATGAAATCCAGTGTTTACACTATCTTGTGGCAAACACAAAACATAAGCCATCTCATGGCAATATCCATAGTGTCAATTATTACAAGACATAACAAGTTAAAATCCATAACAGTCAAATATAAAAGACCAAACTGGACTAGACCAAACCCAACAGAGTATGACTTGGAATAGAAGGCTAACACCTACTAAATTCCATGACCAAAACTAATTGTAAAAGGAGTTTCCTTCAAAAGACAACGAACCAAGCACTCTACTGATATGAAATAACAAACGCATGTGAGTTATAAATAACTCTGTGAGCAGATACGAGGAAAAGAAACAAGCAAATGGGGAAGAGTATTTAATAAATACACTTTCAGAAATATGCAAATAAATATTTAACTAATGTTTTGCAAAACCCTCCTTTCCAAACGTAACTATAAATCACCTCTCGCTTTTTCAAAGGACAAACCCACTTTATTAAGTGTATCAAATATTTCCATGGTCTCCAATCCTACTATTTTTTAAACGAAATATGGACCAAATCATCCCGTAGTTTCCAAGTCTACTATCTTTCAAACAACTTGAGAAACATATGTCCACCCTAACCTTTTATCCAATATCCTTTAAATGGAACAAGGATAGATAAAATGTTTCCATAAAACATAGTTTGAAAACAACTCTTAAGTTTTAAAAAATACTAAAGTTTGGAACTCAATTTAAGAAAGTTAGATAAAATTGAATTAAACATCAATTGAAGAGTATATGAAACATAAATCAAGCTTATTGAAGATTTAGTTATAAAATAAACTCATTTTCCTCTTTAGGAAACCTTTTGAAAATGTTGTATTTCAAAATAAGCCTGATCTATTAATACATTGGCCCTATGTATCGATAGATTATTCCATCTATCAATACATTGCTCCAACGTATCGATAGATTTGAAGAAGAATGCCAACCCATCAGTTCTGTGTTGAATCTATTGATACACTAGTTCCATATATAGATATATTAGCTACATAATGCACATTTCAGCATAGAACTCATTTCTAGGACCTCAACCAAGACTATCAATCACCCATAGTCAAGTAAGTGGTTTTAAAACATCAAATAGACAATAACTACAATACAAATCATCATTTCAATTATGAATTCAATAATAATCTTAGTCTAAATCCAACACATTAGACATTAAATTAATCAATTATGGAGCCCTAGCCAAGGACAACCAAATCTCCTTATGTCATCACACTAATCTGAATGGTCCATTGCTTATAGCCGACAACCATTCAATAAAAAGTGGTAGAGCGAATCTCGAGAAATTACATCAACTGTGACGCAGGAGCGTCAAGGATTGTATTTTATTAAATTTAGTTTTTGCTAATTTAGTTGATTTAGGATTTATTTTCTTTATTTTATTTAAATTAGGATTATTTTCTTATTTTTATTTTAATACTTTTAAGAATTAGTATTTGATTAGGATAGTCATGTTCTATTTAGGAATAGACCACCTATTTTATTTAAATTTCTTATTAATTATTCTAATTGTATTAGATAACTAGGAGTAGAATTTTATTAGGATTTGGGCCAATAATACTATAAATAGGACCCTTAGGCTTAGTTATGAGACATTCAGAGTTGAGAGTTAATAAATAATATTTTCTTAAGCAGGAGTGCTTATTTCTCTAGGCTCTTTTAAAGAGTAAGAGGTTTTAATATCTTTGGCCTAGCCAACCAAAGTGGGATTTTGGCTATTTTTCACCTTAGTGGGGTTTTCAACCTTGCCAAGATTGGTGATTCACCTTAGTGGGGTTTTCAACCTCGCCACGATTGGTGTTTTTCATAAAGCCTAGGTGCCTTTACAATGCCCCGGCGTCAAACTGGCTCAAGCTGTCAGTCATTGTGCACAATGGTTAATGCCTTTTGCCAGTAGCTACAAGTCCTTATACCGATAGGCTCCAACAAACACATTTCAATTAATGAAATAATCAGGACATATAATCATTCTAAAAGGTGAAACCTATCACCAACATAATCATAGAGGTTGAAACTTAACCATAAACTAGACTCAATCAACCATATCAAATATTTCAAACTAATTGACAATAAATACCATGGCCTTATCAAAAAGAAATAAATTCTCACATTTACACTTAAAATCATCAGTCATACATTAATCATAGATGAATGAGATGTTGAGATGTCAAAACTTTGAAAGGCTTATTCCCCATTTTCAAACTACTACAAAGTAGACTATACATACTTAGTCTATAATTTTCATCAAAACATATTTCTAAACACTTGTTCACAACACAAACTCACTAAAATTAATTCATATGCAAGGTTGTAGAATAGGCATGCTTAATCATATTAAAACAATTAAAAACGTCGCATCTACCCACTTCAAATAAGAGTGCCTTACTCTCCATCAGCATTTGTCGAACAATTGGCTTTCCAAAGGTTCAAACTTTTTCCATAACACCTATCATAAAAGTTTCCATCATTAATATTATATTCTTAACAAAAATCTTCGACCAATGATCATATAATCATTCCATAAGTAATTTCTAGCAATTAATCTAACTCTAGCTAAATGATTTAAATCTACTTCTAGCTAGAGTTAAAGCAACTTTACTTAGATGAGCTTGAGAGTTAAAACCTAAGTTGTTCATGAACAAAACAAATTTTTAGAATTTTTAATTTTGGAAATTCAAAACCTTAGTTTAAAAGGTTTAAAACAAAAAGCTTTACCTTCCAAAATTCTTAGAATCAATTTCCAAGCTTGAAGATGACTTTTACTGCTTGAAATCCATAATTTTGTTGAAGATGAGAGTTGAGAGAAAAAAGGAAGAAGGTGGTTGTGTTTTTCAGGAAAAATCACATTTTTAGCCAAATTAGGTAAAGTATAAGGTTTTAGGATTTTTAAATAAGTAAGAAAAACAAAAATAACCTTATTTTTTTAAGTCTATGCCTAATGTATTGATACATAAGGGTAATGTGCTGATACATTTTGCCTTGGGTTTCATGTATTGATACATGATGAACATGTATCTATACATGTTCATAAAAGTCCTTTTTCGGGTTTGATGCATTGATACATTTTGTCTAAAATGCAGTTTTTAAGTCCAAAAATCATCCCATTTGACCCCATAAAGGTACCAACTCTCATATAAACATATTTGGTTACTAAAACATGATATTTCTCAATCAAAATGGTCTAAAATTTTAAGTTCAAAACATCAAAATAATAGCTCACCAAGTTAGGTTACAAATCTAGTCTAATTAAGAAGTGGGGTTTCACATGAGGTAAGAAAGGTCATGTGAAGAAGAAATGCTACCACATTTTTTTTTAGAATTTTAAGTTTACAAAAGAAAAGCCTAACTATTTTAAGAATAAATCTACCACTAACAATGTTGTTAGATCTCATCAGTTTGAACAGGAGAAGGAAACTACTAACACTATGTCTTAACTAACTCCGATAAGGAATCAAGTTTAGAAATTAATGGCTTTCATTGGTGATGATGGTGACAACAATGATGATTTAACCAAATCACCAACTAATCAATAGGCTAAACCTACTCTTGTTAATTCCATTGTAGCAGGTATAATTATGAATTCTCTTAAAGCAAACAATGTTTCTGCACATAAGTCTTTCAAATTCAATTCAATTCTATTAGATTATAAAACTTTGATTGTTGATACAAGTGCATCGGATCATATTGCATGTTCCGTGAAATGTGTTCATTCCTACAAAATTGTTTCTAATATGTTTATTCATCTCCCTAATAATGCTAAGGCATCTTTAACTCATGTAGGTACTATCAATATCTCTAAATCTTTAACTCTTGCCGTTGTTCTTTATGTACCTTCGTTCAACTTTAATCTCATTTCTATTAACAAACTCATGAAATCAAAACAATATGGTTTGCATTTACTGATAGTTATTTTGTCATTCAAGGTCTTACTTGATGGACAGTTATTAGGCTTGCTAAAGTCATTGAAGGATTTTATCTCATCAAAGGCTTTCAAGAAGCACAATATCTTATAAATTTCAATTTAAATAATTTTGTAAAATTTCCTAAACATTCAATGGTTTGTACTATTCTTTTTTATGATTTTGATTTGTGGCATTATAAGTTAAGCCACGTTTCTTTTCAAAGAATAAAGGATATTCAAAAGACATGTGATGATATTTCTTATAATGCAAATCTACATTGTGAAATTTGTCCATTAGCAAAACAGAAAAAATTGTCTTTTCCAAATCATATACAAAGTACCACTTTTGCATTTGAATTAGTTCATATTGATCTCTAGGGTCCTTATTCAATTTCAACTTCAAAAAAACATTTATATTTTCTCACAATGGTTCATGATTTCAGTAAATTCACCTGGATTTTTCTTATGAGACATAAATATGACATTTCAACTATTTTACCTTCATTTTTCAATTTGATTTTAAATCAATTCAATGTCTCCATTAAACAAATTAGATCTTATCATGCATAGAGTTTAAGTTAAATGATTTGTACGTCTCTAAAGAGATAGTGCATCAAATGTCTTATGTTGAGACTTTTCAACAAAATGGCGTTGTGGAAAGAAAGCACTAGCATCTATTAGTGATTGTAAGAGCTTTATTGTTTCATTTTGTACTACCTCCTTCTCTTTAGGGTGATGCAATCTTAGTGGTAGCTCATATTGTACACAGAATTCCTACTTCAATCTTAAATAACAAGACTCCATTTGAAATTCTGTACCAAAAGCCTTTTTTTTTATTCTCATTTAAGAGTCTTTAGTAGTCTTTATTATGCTTTTACCTTATCCATCATAGAAAGAAAATAGAACCAAGAGCTAGGAAATGTGTGTTTATAGGATATCCCAAAGGCATTAAAGGATACAAACTATATGATCTAGATGCACACAAAGTCATCATATTCAGAGATGTAATTTTTCACGAACAAATATTTCCTTTCATTCAAAAATGCATTTTGCACATTGTAATGAATTTTCTAAATCACCTTCTGTTTATATTAGTAATCCTAGTCTAAATCATATTTTTCTCTAAAAAATTCTTCTTACCTTGATCATTGTAAAAGGGTTTCTTGTGATAGAAAGAGCAAGTGTTGCAAACAAGTAAAGGATGTACCAGAGGCGACGGAGAAGAAGATCAAAGCTATTCTTAAAGTATTGAGTGTTGTGGCAAGAGGAAGAGAATAAAAAGAGAACAAGTAAGAAAATAAAAAAGTACAAGAGAATTAGAGAAAGAACCCTTGGAAAAGTGAAAGTCCCCTAAATGAATTGTCAAGGTTTTATATATAGTGCCAAAAATGGTGAATACTCAAGAATAAGCTTTAATGCACATAATGAATGGCATTATTATGAAAAGTTTAATGTGAATAACCGTTATTTTAACTCATTATGTGGATATTAAAATGGTGATTTTATTGCATATAATGAGTAACAGTTAAAAACTCATTATATAACCATTGAAATAATTGGGTATGATAAAACTTGTTCTCTAGTAGAAGATAATAGAGAAAAGTTATACGCGAAAAGCTATATGAGAACACGTTAAGAGGAAAAGTTGTACGTGAACAAGTACACAAGAACAAAGTAAGAGGAAGAAACACTTATACTTTAGAAAAAGGTTAAGAAGGAGACCTTTTAACTACCTCCATATCTGAGCCACCAAGCAAAACTCTCTAGAACATCCCAAGATGAAAGTAACCCATTAACTCTGTCACTTATTTCGAGTTGTTTTCACTATTATCTATGTAAAGTGGTTATTCTATGTGAAGTAATTATTTCACTTGTATTAGTTGTTCCGCATGAAATAGGGCTCTATTTACTCTAAGTGTTTTGCATGAAATGCTTCACTTGTTCTAATTCTTCTGCGTGAAGTAATGACTCATTTACTGTAGTAGTTTTATGTGAAGTAGTGCTTCACTTACTCTAGTTGTTTTGCTTTAAGTAATGCTTCACTTGTTCTAGTTGTTCTCATTATTCTCTATATAACACTAAATTGTAAAACAATTCTTAAAGATAAAAAATTAGTAGCCAAAATCAACTGTCTACAATCGTATACCTGTTAATGTGTTTTATAATGAATATCCTTCATCTAGTGTACCATCCTATTCCAATGAAAATATTATACATCCTTCATATATTGACACTACTACTTTTACTCATAGTCCTAATCCTAGTCTTACTATACATAGTCCTTTTTTTGTTTCTGAATCTTAATTCTCTTTTGTTAGATTCACCTATTCATACAAAGAGTAATAGAATTAGACAAATTCCTAAATACCTTAAAGCTTACCAATGTGAATTACCTTCTAAAACTAAACCCGTCACTTATCATCCTATTACTAATTTTCTATCATCTAGCCAATTGTTTACATAGCACAAATCCATTATCGTTTCTCTTTGTCATACACAAAAACCTCCACACTTTTATCAAGCTATACATCATCATCATCATTGAAAAGAAGCCATAAAGGTTGAATTAGATGCTTTAAAAAGCAACGTTACATGGAGCATAGTCAATTTACCTCTTGGTGTCCATTAAATTAAATGCAAATGGGTTTAAAAGGTAAAGATGCATGTTGATGGTAGTATTGAGAGATTCAGAGTAAAGTCAATGGCTAAAAGATCTAGCCAAAAGGAAGCGTTTGATTACCATGAGAGTTTTAATCCTACAACTAAACAAACTACAATGAAAATCTTCCTTGCTCAAGCTGTTGTGCAAGGTTGGTTTTGTCCCAATTAGATATTAATAATGTTTTTTTGAATGGTGATCTAGATGAAATTGTCTATATGGATCTACCACAATATTATTAGCTTCAAGGGAGTATCTTACAAATTCTGAGCCTGTTTATAGGCTTTATAAGTCTCTATATGGCCCAAAACAAGCTTCTAGCTAGTGGAATAAAAAATTTACTGAATCATTGTTTAAGTATGGCTTTACTCAGTCTAAGTCAAATTATTTTTTGTTTACAAAGTCCACTAGTGATGGAGAATTTGCAACTTTACTAGTGTATGTTGATGACATTGTTATTAGAAGTACCTTAAATCAATTAGTTGCTAAAGTGAAAGAATATTTGAGCACACCAGTTTAAACTCAAGGATCTTGGTGCCTTAAAGTATTTCCTTGAACTTGAAATAACCAAATCAGCTAAAGGAATCATGGTTTGTCAAAGAAATTATACTGTAGATATGTTGGAAAAGTGTGGGTTACTTGGTGCAAAACTTATTTTCACACTCATAAATTATAACCACAAACTTTGCAAGAATACTAAAAGTGATGATTTAGTTGATGCAACTAGATATACAGAATTAGTAAGACAATTGTTATATCTAACTTTCACACGACCAGATATAGCATATGCCACACATGTTTTGTCACAATTTATGGAGAAGCTTAGTCAAACACATTTATTTGCTACCTTCAAAGTACTAAAGTATTTGAAAAATGCTCCTAAACAAGGTATTTTGTTGAGTTTAGATTTAGAACTTTGTTTAAAGGCATATGTAGATAGTGATTGGGCTAGTTGTGTAGATATAAGAAGGTCAGTTTCTGGTTTTTGTATATTCATTGGTCATTCTTTAATTAGTTGCGAATCTCGAAAGCAGAATGTTGTAGCAAAGAGTTCAACTGAAGCAGATTATAAGTATATGGCTAATGCTTGCTGTGAAATTGTATTATGGGATTAAAGATACCAGAACTGTGGAACTTTATTATGACAGTTAGTCTGCCATAAACATATGCAAAAATCATGTTTTTCATAAGCGAACTCAACACATAGAACTAGATTGTCATTTTATCTGAGACAAGGTTCAATCCAGAGTTATGGCTTTAAAGTATATTTCAACACAAATGCAAATTGCAGATATCTTTACAAAGGCACTTCAGGCGAGGCAATTTCATACTTTATTAAGAAAGATGTATGTTGTTAATATCCACACACATCTTGAGGAGAGTATCGACAAAATAAAGTGGAAAATAGAGGAGAAAGTATGAAATAATTTGGGCTTCAACAAGAACATTTGCCCAAAAAAACCTAGAAGTTGAAGAAGATTGAAGAATCAGCTATCTGATCTTTTCATCCTACCGAGAGACGAGCAGAAAGTGTTTATACAAGCACGTGTCGTACCACGTGCTTTATTTATTTAACAATGCAACTAACTTGAAAGTTGATTTTTACGTTTTTATCCTTGTAGTTAGGATTATTTTCTTTCTGTTAACCCCCGCATAACTAATTTCATTTTTCAGTTAGTCAATGAGCTGTGTACAATCCTGACCTTTGACCATTCTTAATGCAGCAATTAATTCTCTCGATTTTACAACTCTTCTAAAATTTACAAATTGTAATAATGTAAAGCAGACGAATTACCTAATCAAATTTTAACTAGACTTTTTGATAGGAAAAAAGAAAAGAACATCTCCTCCAACTTAACACATCAACAAAACAAAAGAACTCCAACCAAAACAATCTTTCTGACCGAAACATGCGAAGGATATCAAACATTTTCACACTAAAATAATATGTTTTATCTTCCATCATAACAATCTTTTGTTGTTTTGTACAAGACTAACTGTTATAGATAATGACTCTTAATAGTGGGCTTCAATTAGTAATGATACCGTAGTGACTCTTAGTAGTAGGCTTCAATCAAATTCTCTAGAATAAACACTAATATTTTAATATGTAAATAAATATTATCACATTGATTCTATTAAATTATTTTCAACAATTCCCTTATAAATAAAAAAAACCGTGGCAAAGTGCGGGTTAAATTCCAGTGAAAATAATGGGTTAGAATAAAAGATAAAAGCATGTGAATTACCACAGAAAACTCACTAAACTTTTATTTGTTTTATATGTTGAAACTTGATAGTGATTTTCATTAAGGGGGTAAAAGAAAGCCCATGGTAGGCTTCAATTAGACAAGGCTCAGACTCGAGTGTAACCTAAAATGACGCTAAGATGGAATAACCAAACCGGGGCTCTACGACTTCCTTCCAAGTAAGCATTGTTTTGCCTAACTTGTAACTAACGGTGACAAGGGGCTGGACCATAGCGAGTTTGGGTCAGAGTTTACATTTTACTAGTACATATATTAACGACTTAAGCTCGTAGCAAACTCCCCTCGACCCGAAAGAAAATGGATATAGTTGATGAGGATTGGCCCACCTATTCCAATCAGAGCACATCCCCATCTTAGGAACCCAATCTGCTGCCAACCCATGAACCCAAAGTATGGGTTAGTGTGGTATGTTTAGATAGCAACTCAATGGATGCCTCTTCTCTTCTAAGTGATTGCAGTGCACAGCTTCCTCGCCCCGTTATTGTGGAGTTGCATTCACCGATGGCCCTAAATATATTTTTAAATTGAATTTTTAAGACCTAAATACTTGCACCATGCCTGTCAAATTTAATGATTATAAATATAATGGACTAACAGTTAATAATCTTAAAACCATACAAAAATAATAATAAAAAAACTTTATATTTGAATGAACTTTAACGGTTTATTTAAATAGGTTCTTATTTGCTCTTATTTTTTTTCAACTTATCTATTTCTTAAAAAAAATAAATCAATCAAATATGATTTTGAGAAGTTCTTAAAAAAATAAAACAACTTTTTTTAATTAACAAAATTTAAAAAAAAATTGAAGAAAAGATGTAGAGAAGCTTTATTTTCTCTTCTTTTAAAAATACATCAACTTTTCAGAAAAGACTTCTCTCTCTCAATCAATCTCCTCTGCAAATCACCTTCTTCAATGCAAATTACGATCTCTCTCTCCTTTGCCTTTCTTTACAAGGATGACTAGGAAAAATAACACAGAAGATCCAACAACAGAATAATAAAATATGAAAATTTTTTATTCTTACAAAGATTAAGAAAAAAAAACCCAAAAACTCAAAGTCACATTCAATTACTATTTAATGTCAAATATATCGTTTTCTCTTTTTTCTTTTTTCTTGAAAAATGGAAGCATCATGATCTGACTGCTTACTAAATTAAAAAAAAATTAATATTATTACTACTATACAAAGTTTGAGAATTGTTCCCTTTTTGTATGGATTTCTTTAATTTTAACATTTGAAATCATCTATAAGCTTGAAGTAGACATGTTCTGTTTTGGTTTATTAGGTATTTGAAGATGACATTAATATCCTTTATAGTTTAACTAAAATTAGAGTTTATATAATTTAATTTACAAAACAACTTGTCAAAGAGCTTCAACTTAATCTTAAAAGTTATTATTTTTCATAAATACTTCATAATTGTCTTTAAGCTAAAAAAATGCTGAGTCAAACAAGCTTAAATACTCAAAATAAGCCCTTGAACTATAATCAAAAAAGTTAATTAAACCTCTATACGTTTTTACATTTAATTAAATTCTAAACTTTTATTTTGAATCAAATAAACACTACTAACTTACATTGATCAACAGTACAATTCGTACTTTTATGCTACACCATCTACCACGTGTCATGCTAATAAAACTTGCTTTTTAAAAATTGTATATTTACCATTTCACCTCGCCACTTGTCAAAAAAATAATTAGATGAGAAATTTGAAAAAAAACAAAAAAAAATATTAAATAAAGTCCTCATTATCATCTCCTCAACCTTGATTTAGGGTTTTTGTTAAAATTTTAGTAAATTATCCTAACAAAATACAAATCTCTAGCTTTCCTTGTCCATTGATGTCATTGAAAACAAAAATTTATTATAATTCTCAAATAAAATCTAGTTCCATTCTACTTTTCAAAAAAAAAAAAATTTAGTTCCATTCTTATATTGTTTGGTTCTAAAACACATTCTTTGAAAACCCTAATACTAAATAATTTGTTCCAAACAGATAGTTTCACCATGAAAACAAAAACCAACAATGCAAAAAAATCTGATTCCAATGAGATTGCCCAATATTTCTACAAAAAAGTTGAAATAAACATTAAAGTTAGGTATCAAGTTCCTCATTCAAACACAGAGTTTATATCAGAAGCAAGGAAGCCTTTCGCTTCTTGAAAGGTGACTTGCAAGACACAGAGACACAGAGTTCAATAAAGTGAGCAACCAATAAAAACACGATCATTGACAAAGCCATGGTTAATTGCAGGAACTCCAAGGCGACGCCAGCCCCACATCCGACTTTGTCTTGGATTTAGGAAAGTATCGTCGACGCAAATCAAAAACCCGTTTAGGTTTGCTGCTTGGTGTAATACCTGCCTGTTATTTGTTATTTGTACTAGTATATTTTATTTGTTTTTGTTCCTCAGTTACCGTAATTTGTTTGCAGCTTCACGAATTTTCACTAGTTTTTCCTCACAATGTGTAGAGATTGAATAGAAATATAATGATATAAATTAGGAGTTTAATTGAATATAATAAAAATACAATAATTTAATTACTTTTTTTATATAATTCAAAAACGAGCATTAAACCATTTAACTACTATACTTAATTATATGATTTTGTACGTTTGCAAGCATCCCAAAAACTTGAATATACAGTATATGACTTGACACACAAGTTTAGTTAGTGGAAGGCGAAGAAAATAGCTGGTTGCCTTCACCACACTGCCCCCTGAATTGATGTATACAAGTTAAATACTGCATCATATTACAGCCCCAAAATATAGCCTCTTCCTTAATTGAAGGGTAAGGATTGGTCCAACTAGGAAAACGAAAAGAATTGGAATCGAGCTAGGTAACGTGGATAAAGTGTCACTGAATTATCAAGGTATTTGCTACATTGCTTTTGTGTAATGAGACAAGTCACAATCGAAGGGGAAAGCTAATTTTTATGACGACCGTAAGTACTCCCTCGATTGTCACACTTCTGTGGAAATAGTCTGCCCATGACATACAATCCTTCCACCCCATAAACACTCAATTCCAAAAGCTAAAAGCCAAAATTTATGCAGCTAAAGTCATTCCATCCAACCATCTGTCTATCTTTGTGACTCTCTCCAAACCCATGCCATATTGTCCTCAATGCCAAAACAAAAGTTCCCTATCACACCATAAATATGTCTTGGACTATCAATTCTTTACCACAACAAATATATATTATCCTATTTATTAATGCGAAATTTTTTAATTCTACACGACTCTGAAAGATTGATCTAAATTATATTAATTTATTTATTTTCTTAATTATAATTTAATGAACATGTGACAATTCATCTAAATTTGCTTTGTACATTTTCAATAATAACAATAATAATCCTTCGTACAGTGTTATTATTAAATACCAGCACATATATAATTGTTGGGCAATAATAAGCTTTTCCTGCTTATGCATGAGTTTGTTGTGTTCAAAGAGAAATAAAAATTTTGGATTATTATTATTATAAAATAAAAATAATATAAAAAATTTTTCAACAAAAATTAGAGAAAATTGTTAAATTTTGATAAAATATTTCGTCAAAAATATTGATAGCAAACATGATTAGTTGGCGCACTTTGCGATTTCGACCAGTTTCCAACCAAGACTTTTCCATCGAAAATAGTGAATTTCATTCTTTTGGAACTCCGTCAAAATATTCTGACAAAATTATTTTTATAAAAATATCTTTTTATTTTGAAGAGTCTGGAATTAAATTGCCTAGCAACTATAAGAGGTTTTCAGCAGCTTCTTTTTTTTTTATTTTTTTCTTTTAAGCATTTTAAGAATAAAGTTGTAACCAACAACCTTAATGCATATGGATGCAAATATTCATTCACTGCTATACATGCAAAGATTTAAAAACAGAATTTTAACATTTGGAATGAACAAAAACTAAAAAGGTAGGTTTAAATAAGCTCATAAATATGTAATATTGGTTTCAACTTTTAATTTATTAGATAAACAATAAAATGTGATTACGATATACATAAGTGTTTGGAAATGGTATGTGATATGTTTCCTTAATAACGAATGGGTTATTGCAATCACAATCACCTAAAATGAAAATAAATTAAATGTTAATTATAGGTTTGATATTCAAAGTATAGTAAAATTATTGATTCAATATTAGAAATTTAAAATTTTATCGCTTTCATTAAAGGTTTTGTACTTTTTGATTAACATTGTTATTAAATGCATGATATGACAAAAATAATCAATATAAATATCTCATGTGGCAAGTGTCACCTCATCTTTTCCTTTTTATTTTTCTTAATTTCTTTTTATTTCTATATTAAAAGTTCTAAAAATAGAAAAGAAATTAAAAATTCCAAAAATTGAAACAAATTGAAAGAAAGAAAAATTTAAAATAGAAAGGAAAAAAATCCAAAAATGAAACATTAAAAGGTAAAAGATAGAGGGTAGAATCAAGGAGAAGGGCGAAAGAGAAAAAGGGTAAAAAAAGAAGAGATGAGACAAACGAAGGAGGTGAAAGTTAGTTGATCGTTGTTTTAGTTGATGCGAGACACTATTAGGATCGATTTAGCTTGCTCTAACTAGATTGACACAGATAGAGTTGTCAATGGGTAGGGTATTTGTTAATTTTGAAGTACCCAAACCCTAACCTTATAAAAAATAAAATACCCGAACCTTAATAATTACACGAATATTTTTCAAAATTGCTACCCTAACCCTAACTCTAATACATCCTCACTACCCTATAATTACCTTAATCCGTTTAAAAAAAAAGTTATGTAAAAAAATTATTAAATTGCTCTTCGTTGGTATCCAATTACTCGAACCTGAATCCATACCTATATCCATATACAATGATATTTTTCCTACATATTTTCAAATAATTTACTAATAATTAAATTAATAAAAACACACAAATAATAAAATTTAAATTTAAATAATAAAAAATAATTATCTCAAACATAATTAAAAATTTTATAAGTTATAATTTTTGTAATATTAACACAAAATAGAAAGTAAATATCTTTCTATTTAAAGTGTATATATACTTAAAGTATTTGTGTATATATATAATAGTAATTATATTTTTTATAAATGAACTCAATATATATAAAGTACATATATTAAAAGATATTACAAGTTAATTAATAATTATCGTTTCATTAATTAATTTAATTAAATATATGGGTCTATCCTTAATTACATGAAATTAAAAAAAAATAACTAGGTTTCAAAACTCTTATAATATCACAACTTATCTTTATATTTATATATTATAAGTTTATATAAACAAAGTTATATATATTATAATTAATAATTTTATAAGTTATAATTTTTGTAATGTTAATACAAAATAGAAAGTAAATATGTTTATATTTAAAGTGTGTGTGTGTGTATAACAGTAATTATATTTCTTATAAATGAACCTAATATATATAAAATATATATATATTAAAAGACATTACAAGTTAATTAATAACTATAGTTTCATGAATTAATTTAATTAATTATTTGAGTTTGTCCTAAATTACATGAAATTAAAAAAAATAACTAAGTTTCAAAACTATACTAATCTCACAACTTATCTTTAGATTTATATATTATAAGTTTATATAAATAAAGGTATATATGTTATAATTAATAATTTTATAAGATATACTTTTTTTAATGTTAACACAAAATAGAAAGTAAATATGTTTATATTTAAAGTATATATATTAAAAGGATTTTAGTATATATACAATAGTAATTATATTTCTTATATATTAACACAATATGTAAACTATATATATTAAAAGACATTACAACGTAATTAATAATCATAATTTCATAAATTAATTTAATTAACTAGAAAAGTTTGTCCTTAATTATATGAAATTAAAAAAGATAGTTAGGTTCCAAAATTATTCTAATCTCAGAGTCTCTCTTTAAGTATATATATTACAAGTTTATATAAACAATAGTATATATTATAATTTATAATTTTCTAAGTTATAATTTTTGTAATGTTAACACAAAATAGAAAGTAAATATATTTATATTAAAAGTGTATATATATAATAGTAATTATAATCCTTTGTAATATGATATTATATTTATATTATTTAAACATAATTAATAATTTAATACTTTTTTAATTTAAATATATGAATGTCATCAATTAATAATTTGAATAACCATACTTTTCATATATTTGTTAGTTTTTAATAAAAGGAATTGCTTGAAAAGTTAGTAAAAATTGTACATTTTTAATTTAATTTTTTAAATAATAATAAAAAATTTATAAATAATAATCGGGTTCGAATAACGAGTACTCAAAAGGTAATATCCAAACCCGATACAGGTAGTGAAATCACTACCAAAATTTATCTCAAATCTGATTATAAAATACCTTAACTTTATATAACTGGGTTAGATATATGTAAGTACTCTGTAATAGGGTACCCATTGACATCCCTAGACATATATCTACCTCACACTAATTGGTTGACATAGATCCTCCTCCCTCGTCCCTCCTCTTCCCCTGTTTTCTTATTTTCCACTCCTTTCCTCTCTTCTTTCTCTCTCTCACCCTATTTTTCTCTCTCTTTGATTTTTTTTATTAAGAAAAAGGGAAAAAACAGAAATAAAATGATGTAAGGATGATTTGTAATCTGAGTTGGCATTTCTATGATAGATGATGTATTGGCATTGATCGATTAAGGCAAGTCAAATTTCCTGTTAATGAAGATAGTTTGAAATGTAATATGCTTTATAAAATATAAGTAGAAGTACTTAATTGTGATTTTTTTTCGGAGACCAAATCAATAGTTTTTACTATAATTCGATCCCAAATATGTAATTAACCCATATATTAAAACACTAGATAACTTAGGTTAGGTTTTAGCTAGATCTCTTTATATTTCATTCACATGATGTATCATGGATTCCAAATATATACAAGATCCCATAATTACAAATACTTCATATTAGACAGCTGGTCATAATAGCTTATTTCCTGCATGTAATGCTGAAGCCTGAATTCAGCAACAAGTCATCAAATTGGATCTCGCTCACCTAATTTATTCAGCTTAATTGCATGTGAAATGTTCATTAATTAATTAGACCAGTTTGCTTGTCCCTTCAGCTTCCTTAGCTGCTTTGCTCTCAATCTTCAGTTGATTTGAGAAACAGGAATTATTAGGGAAGGACGGACCCAAAAGCCTGTTTAAAACTTTGCATCGTTTACCTCAGCTTTTTATATTTTGAATTTTGAGCTTTGGTATAAGGTTTCCAGATGATTTTAACATTACTCTCAAAGCTATTGTATTGTGATAAATGTTAATTAAGGACTTGAGGTCCTAGCCATGGTGCATATGTAATACTCTCTACTCTCTACTCCTACCAAAATACTGAAATAGTGAGAGTGCGTGACACAGCAAGTTTTTTCAAAATATTTTTAATTTAATTATTTAGAGACTTTTATTTTTCTTTTTTAAAAAATACTCATTAAAATATCTTATATGAGTTTTAATTGAATCAAATTTTTTTTAATTTCACATTCGATATAGGGAATTATAGTTACAAGACCATGCCTTTCGCCTTGATGGTTAAGACCACCTCTTAAAACTATTAAATTATCGCGATTGTCAATTGTGTAGAGCTAGGTTCAAGCGTCTAAGAAACCCATGAAACCAACAATGGAGGCCATTATATGGGTCTTCTAATAGACTCCATCAGTCTTTACAAAAGAATAAGAAGTTGAATATCCTCTGTAATTGTCAATTGTCAAGAAAAAGACGCCCACCTAGATACGTATGTACATGACCCAAGTACTAGTTTTTCCACGTGTCTCTGTCTCTCTTTCACTAAATCTTTACCGACTTTAAGTGTGGGAGAAACAATCACACACAAATCTTCAATATCCCATTTTGTAAGTCCAAATGCTTAGTTATAGTTCAAACGGATCCAAAGCAAGTCCAAACTCAACATCAAAACAAAATTTTTTTAAGCATTATGCTTACTAAATTAAAAAAAAAAAAAAGAATGCACTGAAGGTTACTACCTAATAGTAGTATCTTATAGAATTCACAAAAGAACAAAAAACCAGAAAAGCATCTTTGCGAAAACAATATGGAAAGAGGCATGACTCAGTGCACACTGAAAGAATCATCCTTCAAACCCAACTAAATTTTATCACATGAAATTTCAAAGTGGAAATAATTGGAAAATAGAGAGTAGAGCTCATCTTTTGTGGAGGAAGTACATGCAAAACGGAAACGACGCATAGAGGAAATGTCTGACACTGCGGACATGGTATTGGAAGCAGCCCTTCTAGCGACACGTGGAGGACAAAAAGCGGCCCCCACATTTTGGAAGGGAATCCTAGTTGGCAGAGTAGAAGGGGAGTCCCACATCCACCTCACTCCCAATAAAGCAAGAGAGCGATGGCTGACCGGCTTCCGGATATAATTAGCATAGACCGCCGAAAAAGCAACAGGCGAATGGCGACAAACGCTCATCTTTTGGGGGTTCCTTGTCTCCCGCCAAACGCACTTTTAGATTGCCGTTTCCTTATGATGATGCTGCCGCCCTCCTCGTTTCTTTTTTGATTAGGTGATACTACTACTACTACTATTAATTCTTTTCTTTTTTAAACGTTGTATAAAGTGTACTTTATTTTTCCTTTAATTTACGTGTAGCAACTCACATATGCTTTTAATTCTTGCTCTTTAATGTTATAAAGTGGCTCTTTTTTGTTTACAGGTAGCAACTACCTTGATTTGTACACACATGTAACGCATACAGAGGACATGGACCAATTTTGGCAAATCAAAGGCAGGGAGCTGGGGTTTGTCATGACTCCCCCAACAATTTTGAGAGCTTAATTGCCGTATGCTTGACCTACTTTTTGGCCCCCATCAATATTGAAGGAGTGGTAAAAACAACAAAATAGTGTGAATAAGGCACGATTAATGATCAAGTGTTGATGAACAACATAATTATCATTGCTCAATTCTCTATTTATTTATTTTTTTTGCCTTTGTGATTAGATTAATTGTATCAAGCTAAACCTTAAATGGTAAGGTAAGGGTATAATTGTCACCATAAATACTTTATAAAGGAAATACTTTGGGGAGCGATTTAAGGTAGTTTCAACACAGCCATCATTACTAATGGGGTTTGACTTTAATCTTGAGTGCTCCTTAAGATTCTTCCACTCAATTTATTTCCTTTGGTTAATCACTCTTTAACTTAACCTAGGTTAATTATTCTTTTTGGCTTTGGGGTTAGAAGTTAGGTCAGTTAATATTCAGGTGGTCCTTCCACTCAGCCCCTGATTATTGTCGGAAAATTAAGGATCTTTGACCAAAGACCCCTTTCTTAATTGGTTGGGACTACCTGGTCTAGGTGTTCTCTACACCACCTTACAATTCCTTTCCTTCGACCCACCACCATTGCTTACCTGGTCTGACATGTATCCCCATTCCCTGCCGGTGAGTGCCACCTGTCCACTCTTTCGTCTACTTTTAACATACACATGTCCCGCCCCGTCGAGCACATGTAAAGTTTATGCCACGTTTCTAATCAATCTAGAATTCTTGTTTGTTGCATTCAACCAAAAGGGCCAATGTAATACTAATTAATTTATAATTGTGTGCTAGAAATTTGAGAATAAGGAAATAAGAAGAAGAAGAAGAGATTGGCTTTTTGGACAATTTTTAAAGGTTTATCATGCTTTTTTTTTTAATACAATAAAACTACAAACCCTTTTAAGCGTAAGGCTGTAAGCAATGAAAATAGTTTCAGAAAATAATTTCGTCATTTAATAAAAATAGATGCCTTTTCATATAATAATTATTGACGAATAAATTTAATATTTTATGAATGATCAAACGTAATTATTTTTTATGAAGAAGTACCACTTTTCACTTGATGAACAAATAACCTTTTATAATTGAATTAATTTAATTTATGAATATTATAATTCCTGTCACCTATGCTTTGTTAATGTGCCTTTAACTATATTAATATGGTTTATATTAGATTACGAGTAACAACCAAGTTATAGCCTTATAAAATTAATTAATTTTATGCTCTTTTTATAACTTAATAACGTACTTGTATCCATCATATGTGTAAAATTTCAAATTAATCTAAAATCTCCATTTATCAATTGAAAATATGATACATTAACTATATATATATATATATTTAAAGATTGATATTTTATTATATTAAATAAATAATTAGATATATTTAATTGATTAAAATTTGACGTGTGTAATTTTGGTGAAATAGAGTATAAAAAGTTAAATTACTTAATATAAATGGTATAAAAAATATGAAAAAATGTAAAATTAATTTTTCGCTGGTGTGAGTGGATAATTCCACTTAGTTGATTTGGTAAGGAATCTTATATTTAAATATAATGAGTAGTTTTTGTTGGCATTAAAATTTAAAATTTAACATTATTATATATTAAATTTAACACTAAGCAGACTCCGAGGCATATCTTACCTTGAGGGGCGGTGGGAAGCGAGCAATTACTATTACACATACAAAAATGAATTGCAGCTTTTGTACCAGTGTAGTGTGTAGATGAGTGATGAGCAAGTTTAGGCCAAGCGTCTTGCCAGCTGTACAGGCCCGTGGATTTCGTGATTGCCTACATGTTCGGACCGTGTGGGTCCTGAATGCTGTGCCCCCTCACTATGTAAGTACGTAAGCCCATCAGTATTATTTTCCCCTTTTTGTTGTTAAACTATTACGAATTTTTCATACCAAACCTACTACATAAAATTACAAATTTTTAATTTCAACAAAACATATATTAATGGGATGTACATCTTTTACTGATTTTAATTGATCTATACATTGCAATTATTATTCTATCTGTCTCAAAATATTACCTTAATTTGATTTTTTTATCAATTTTTTTAAAAATTTTGATCTTAATTATTTTAAATGTCTAATTGTTATAAATTTTAATAATTTTAGTTTAAAAAACTACTTTGTTCATAATTTAGAAAGATTTTTTTTTTCAAATTCTACTTAATCATAATTTACAAATAAAAAACAATCCAATTTCAGAAAAATGAAAAAAAAAGAGGAAACTAGTATACTCATGTTATCCTTTGCTTGCAAATTCGCATTCTTAGACTCAAAAATAACAATCAAGTCCTATCAAAACATATAATTAAAATACGACCACAGCATTGGTAGGATTTAGATTTTTTATTTATTAAGCACATGTATAAATTCATTAAATTAAGATATCAAAAAAACTTAGATGTCTGATTTTCAGAAGAGTTTTTACTTTACTTATTCATGATGTGTCATTTTGTGATTAATTGTTTGTGCATAATTTTATATATTATTTATGCATCAAATATAAATTTTAAAATTAATCATATGAAGTTTGACGTATTTTTCACAAAAGTTGCAATTATAATCTTTATAAAGAAATTATGATATTTAATGACATTGAAATCATTATCAAAGATCATTCGTTGCACCCAATAAATTGATGGCACGAATGAACTGTTTGAATTATGAGCATAAACTTACACAAACGGATAAAAAATTATAATAACAATGAGAGGAAAAAAAATCCGTAATTGCTTTCTAGCTTGAATATTTTCATTTGTATAAAAATAATTTTTTTTTTGAAAATATGAAATTTGAATTCAATTATTTAAGTAAGAGAGATAATTATTTGCATAAACAAAATTAAATTTAAAATGAAAATTTTTATAATTCCCTTTTGAATTAATACTTTTTTTGGGCCAAATTTTAAATTAATACTACTGTAATTATATCTTCAAATTTTTATTTTCAAAATGTCAAGTTTGAATTTTAAAAAAAAAAAAGGTGAAGAAGTAACTTAAGAGACAATTGGAGACTTGAATAGATGTATTTTAACATGTTCGTCAGAAGCTGATTTTGGAGTAAAAAGAAAGAAAAATAAAATGCCAACACATTTAATGACAAATGAGAAGGCAAAATCACAATTAAATGCCTAACCTGAAGGTCATAACAGGGGCGTGTTTCGAGAGAGAAAAACCTCCCCACGCAAAACAAAAGAAAAAGGAAAAAAATCCAACCCGTAAAAAGAAAACAAAAATACTAATAATAATAATAATAAATATGGAGTGAGGTGAGAAGGGAAAGAAAGAAGAAGTGACAAGTATTACTTGTCTTTGCTTTTCTTTTTCATTTTGCTCAGCTCAGCGCAATTATGCTGAGAATCTGAATAGAGGAAGAAAACCAAAAATTTAGAAAAAGAGAGAATGAAACAGACTAGTCTCATTCTCTGTTTTTTATTTTCCTCTTGCCATAAATAATTGACGGCTCCGTTTTTGAGTGTTTTTCTTTGGGTGGTGGGCGCGGACAATCCGATGGCGAAGACGGGGGTGTTGAGTTCTGATCCAACGGTGAGAGCGAGAGCGGCGGAATTGAAGAAAGAATTGCAGAGGCTGGTGAGGACCATCGTCGACGATGAGGATTATTACAGCGTCGACGCCATCGATCAAGCTAAAGATGCTCTTTGTGCTTTGAGAGAGCTTAAGTTCAATAAACAATCGACGGCCACCACCACATCCTCCTTGAAGTTTCATGAAGCGGTGTCGTGTCCTGAAGAGTTTAGATGTCCTCTTTCTAAGGAGCTTATGAGAGATCCTATTATTCTAGCTTCCGGTCAGGTAAACCCGTTGTTTCTTTACATTTTTCTTTTAATGAAAATTAATAGAATTTTTATAAAAGAGCGTTTTTTTTTTTCTTTTGGTATTTTTGAGCGATAATTTGAGATAGCTTTTTAGGGTGGCTTCACCTCTCTTTCTCAGCGTGTTAAAAGAAATTTTGATGATTTCGTGATGAAGGTTGTCAATTTGTTCTACTGTTTGGTGTTGAAGAAAATGTGGGTGAATGAAACATTTCACCTTTTTTTTTTTTGGTCATTGTGGATTCATTTATTAAATAAATTACTACTATAAATACCGGTGATTTTAAATTGAGATTTGTTGTAGCATATCTTTTCTCCTCGAATTATATCAGTTAAGGCGAATTTCTTTTTCTGCATTTCGATTTCAGATAGAAATTTAAGACCATTAAGAGTGATTCTGATATAATTAGTTGAAATTGAAGATTTTCAAGTACAGTAAGTATTCGTACTATTTTCTCAACTATTAGAGGAGTACAATTCTTTTATGGGCTATGGTTTTGGATTTTTCTCCCTTAGATATATTCCGTATCATCTTTGGGAACCAAAAGAAATTTGCTTCCTTTTAAATTGTAGCAAATAGATAAATTGCATAATTTTTTATGGTTATTTTTTTGGTAGGTTTGTTTTAATTCAATGTCCCTGGAGACAAGTTCACCAATCGGATGGTTTGTTCTAGTTTGTTTGAAGCTTCAATCTTTTCTTTTTTGGGTCGTGGTTCCTGATTTGTTCATTTGTTGATGTGCAGACATATGACAGACCCTTTATCCAGAAATGGCTGAATGCAGGCAATAGGACTTGCCCTAGAACCCAACAAGTTCTTTCGCACACTGCTCTAACTCCTAATCACCTTGTCAGGGAAATGATATCACAGTGGTGTAAGAGTCAGGGATTAGAATTGCGAAACCCGGTTCAGTATGGTAAAGAGGAGGGGGTAACAAAAGCAGAGCATGACCATTTCTTTTCTTTGCTCGAGAAGTTGTCTGCCACGCTTCCTGAACAGAAGGAAGCAGCAAAGGAGCTTCGGTTGTTGACAAAAAAGATGCCTTCATTTCGGGCTCTTTTTGGTGAATCTGTTGACGCCATTCCTCAACTGCTCACTCCACTCTCTGGAAGCAAATCTCAGAGTGGTGTTCACCCTGATCTCCAGGAAGATGTGATCACGACACTCTTGAACCTTTCAATCCATGACAGCAATAAGAAGCTCGTTGCCGAAACTCCAATGGTTATTCCTCTTCTTATGGAAGCACTGAGATCTGAAACTATTGAAACAAGGAGCAATGCAGCGGCAGCCCTTTTCACTCTATCTGCCCTTGATTCTAACAAGGCACTTATTGGTAAATCAGGTGCCTTAAAACCTCTCATTGACCTTCTAGATGAGGGTCATCCATTAGCAATGAAAGATGTTGCTTCTGCAATATTTAACCTATGCATTATTCATGAGAACAAGGCAAGAGCTGTGAGGGATGGTGCAGTCAGGGTCATAATAGAAAAGATTATGGATGGTGTGCATGTAGATGAGTTATTGGCTATCCTTGCAATGCTTTCAACCCATCAAAGGGCTGTTGAGGAAATAGGGGAGCTTGAAGCTGTTCCATGCTTGCTTCGCATTGTCAGGGAGAGCACTTGTGAACGCAACAAGGAAAATTGCATCGCAATCCTCCACACTGTCTGTCTGAATGATCGAACCAAGTGGAAGGCACTAAGGGAAGAAGAGAATACCTATGGAACAATATCTAAACTTGCTCAAGATGGAACTTCTAGAGCCAAGAGAAAAGCTACTGGCATTCTTGAGAGACTGAGAAGGGCTGTTAATATTACTCATACGGCATGAAGATGTTACTCAATGCAACACTACCAAGCACATCATTTGTAAATTCTGTTTCCAACACCTGGTGATCAGTGCAGCACATCATCATCTCGATTTTGTAAATTCTTGTCCCTCATCAGAGTTTTAATTTCAGTTTTATGAGTTAGCCACTGTTAATAAACACGTTGGAAGCTTGTGTTTATAAGATTTTCTCTTTTGTTTGGTCCAATAATTTTTTTCGGGCATTTGGGTCGTATAGATAGCAGAATCTTGGCCTTTTTTACTTGTTTCATAGCATCCACTCCTGTTCTTTCTCGAATGCCAGTCATGCATCAGATTCTCTCTTTTGTTTTGGTCCAGTAGTTCCCGCACAATCCACATGGCCTATTTAGCAGCTATTAGAATTTTACATGCCATTTAACTGTTTCCCCTTTGTACCAGTTGCACTTGGTCCTTGAGTCTTGGATTTACGCCAGAAAAACTTATCTTTTAACTTCTGCCTCGTCCTTTGTTTTGTCCATTACCTATGCGTCGTACAATTTAGATACTGCAGAATTTTTCTCGCAATAGCAAAGGCGGTCTCTCTCACTCAACGTCCAACCGAGGAAAGAGACAATCTCATTATCACACTATGGATGATTCATAAATGAATCCAAAAGTTGAATGAATGGTCCTCCAAAGAGTTGGCTATGGAACGGGAAGAATGTGTCCATATTGAATGGCGTGGTGATTTCTGGTGTTGTGGTCCATCCAATTTGGTGCCCAAAGTCTTCAATGTAACAGTTACTGCCCAAATCCCTTCCCGAGAAAAGGAGAAGCCTATTTTCTTCCTCTTTTTTTTCCTGTGCTTGTCTCAAGCTAAAGGTAGGAAATACTAGTTTCCTTTAGCCTCGTTTCTTTTCCTTGCTAGCAATGAGATGAATGGGTAATGAATGTGAGAAGATGTTGTAAGGTTGGAAACTGGGATCTGATAGTGAGTTGTGTTATCTCTCCAGCGGCTGCAGCTCCTAACCCTGTCTAAGTAGTAGCAATTTGAGGTCGAGAAAACAACTGCGTAACAAACATTCCGTACCGTATTTCAATGCATTACTTGAAAGCGTGTGGTCTACAGTCTCAAAATCTGGGTGCCCAAACTTTGATGATAGCGGTTTTGCCTCGATTGGTCAAGTAAACATGACACCATATTCCAATGCCTTCATTTTAATAATTCGTGCAATACTAGGAAAGGTCCAGATTTGAAAAGTTTACCATGTTGAAATGCTAACTGATCCCCATACTTTGTGCATTAACGGTAACAGTGTTTTTGCTGAAATTTGCCAAGAAAAAGCAAATACTCATGGGATGTTTGACAACATCATCATCTAGACAAAAACATACCCCCCAAAGCAATGGAAAGACTTCAAAAAGTAGATATTCATTTTAAAGCTTTTATCCTTTTTATCACAAGACAGAATCATTTGCCCATGGAATGTTGGAGCTCAGAAGAAAATACTCAACCAGGTGAACACTTGGTTCTGCTAGCCTCTTAGCTGCATGCATGGGAGATCCGGGAGGGCTCCGGGTAGACTACAGAGAGGCCGTTAGTGTTGTATGCTAAATCAAACAAATTCAACCACCAAAATGGGTCTACCATGTGCCACTTGCCGACCGGAATGGCTCACGGCTCATGCCATCAAGTCGCAACCTTCCAAAGGGAGGGATGTGCATGCTTTGTCCCGTGCTGTAGTTGTACACATGGGCAGAGTGGCGAGTGCCACTTGTACTCTCTCAAATCACATCCATCCACAAGTAAATATATAAGAAAAACGCATTTTGCACACTTCTTTTCACATGTGAAGAAATGATTAATCTGTTTAAATCTGAAACCAAGCAAATACAACTAATATTTGATATTTATCCTTGGAACAAAAAAATCAAGAGTCACAACAGGGTGTTATTGATGTATGATTGTTGAATTATTGTGGTTGATGTGATAAGATATGACTGAATAATTGGTTCATGTGCTGGCCCTTTGGTGTTTGCAAGTTACGTGAAGATGGTCTATTCATTCACTTAAGGATGGCTAAATGAAAAACTAGAATCTTTTCATGGAAAACTCGAAACAGAAAATAAATGAAAGGCATCCATGAATCATATTGTACCTTGGGAAGGGGATATAGAAACCACCCTGTTTGGAACAAACAAAAGCATGTGTATTGAAAACAACCCATTGAGGTGACCTGCTGTAGCACTACCAAAAGTGCAAAAGAAAATGAGCGAAATAGAGTGGATGGCTGCTCCCCCTCATCCATAGACCAAAATACCCACATAAATGCAGATTCCGCAATTCCTTTCCACCTTTTTTGTCAATACTAATAAGCAAACATTTACACAAACTTTGGGGCTTTGTCAAATTTATCAGGCTACCTATACCTATTTGCATAGAGTTACAAAAATTCCTCACCGACACAGGGTGGGATATAAAAAATTGAAACCCCACCCTTCCCCACTTCATTTGTTTAATTGTGTCTTTATCCATTCGCAAGAAACATGTCCATTTTTCTTCGTAATATTTACTTGAGTTTTGGGCATTAAGGCTTGCATACTTCAGATTATTCAGAGACTGTCCAAATTAATGCTAGTAATATAATAATAGTAAGATTAAACTTTAGGCAGTGGTCCACTTTTTGATTCATATCTTTGAAAGCCAACTCAAGAGAAGATGTCACTCATTATGCTATCAGAATTTTTTTTGAAAGAAAAAAAAAAAAAAACCTTAAATTGGATTACCCCCACAATAGAATAAGCAACCTCTAATTTGATTTGGGCCAAAATCTATCTTCTTCCTTAGCTCAATTGATAAAAGGAAAAAACAACGATGATTTAATTCATTAATATTAAACTTCCCAAACATTGAACTAATAAGATGAAGCACAATGTTTGCCTCCCCCTTCCCTTCCCTTCCCTTCCCTTGGTAACAGTTGAAGAAGAGTCAATGTGTTAATGAAGTTGTCCCCCTCTCGTAATAGAAGCCCCAACAACATGTAAGCATGAATTTCCCAGAGAGGACTTTTTTGGCAAGGAATTGATTGAAACCCAAGTTCAAAACGTTAATCATTCCAAATTTTAAACTTGATTGGGTGGGGAAATAATATTTGTATTCATGCCGCGCCATCACCACCCTCAAAACTATTGAGATGATTAGCTGATGGGTGATTTTCAGGACAACCCATCAAAAGGAATATGGACAGATCAAGATGGATAATGTGCAATGCATAGACTTTATTTTAAGTCATTTCTCGGACCATCCATGACTCAAAGAAAAGTGCTTAAAGTAATAACCCACAATTATTCAAGGTGTTGCTGTCGTTGATGTGATAACACCAAACTCTTTCTTTTAATTCATTTAGCCCCACCCTATGAGAATCGCCATGTTGGATGAATTATATGCTTTTGATGGTGAACCTTTCGGAATACTTGATGAAACACTTGAATATTTGCACTCTATTCTACAATGTAAACCGACTCGACTCAAAACATTTCTATACATCTTAGTAGTCAAAATCTTTGACCCTTAATCAGAGCAAAGATGAATTATGTTGCCCTGCTTCTTGTAGAAGAGTGCAGACTATGAGGATGGAGCAGATACGATTACGAGCTAGGTCTTTAAAAAATGAGCGTGTTTACAGTTGGAAATGCTTCACGTGCTTCAAGGATGCAATTACGCAGACAAGGATAGGAACTCCTAGCTAGCCTAGCCATGACATTCACATTGGGACCCTGCGACTGTCAACATATGAGATACAGATCTTTCCGATAGCTGCAGATGGTGAAATATTTTGTTAAAAAGCTTGCTTCAGCGGCAAGGATAGTAGGGGGGGTATATGCGTCATTTTAGGTTTTGGAGAATACTGGGTTTTACAGGACCTTCCATCTATCGAAGAGTAGTCGACTTCGGAGATGGATCCATCTTTGAGACTATCAAAAGCTCAAAATTTTCATTCACAGCTACTATGATTACCAAGAATTACAAGGATGACATGCCCCCGCACAAACTAAAGTACACATCTTCTAGAACAAAACCGTAAAAATAGATAAGTTAAACATGCAGCCATTAGTCCTGACAAAGAACCGACATTCCCCACTGTAGCAATGTAAATTGGTCTCTTTCCAACCCTTACAAGGCCACTCATCTATAGCATGATTTAGCTTTACTAACTAAATCTGTACAATGTCAAGTAAATTGTTACAAGAATAACTGTACATTTCCAGACGATCACATGCCCTGGTACAGGGCATGGCATTACACACTGAAGCCAACACAAAATTATCTACACACACCAAACATGATTGATGATATATACCAAACAGATACAGCAGACTCTGACCAATATCTTCAGTCCTTGTCATTGCCCTGGCTAAGTCATCGCATGTTCAGCAAAATTATCAGAACATTCAAGCTTTAGTTCGTCCTGTAAGCCCAACCATGTTTATCTAAATATGCTTGGACTGCCTCCTTCATTGCCAAGTTAGGTATAAGCTGGGATTGATTGAGTGGTTCACGCGTGATTGGATCAAACTTACCAACCTGATTTCCAGGAAGTCAATGATCAATGTTAGTGTTAAAAAGAAAAAGAAAGAAAAAAGAAATGGTATCTAAGCCAAAGCATCCAATATCCCCAAAGCACATGTCACCTTTTGAAGATGGTCAAGGATCACTGCTCTCTCATATGTAACTCCACTTGGAGTAATGACAGGATCACGGAAAATATCAAGTGTGATTTTACAACACAAGTAATCCGGCACCTGAAACTATCTATCAGTATCTATACCAAAATATAATATAACATGTAAAATTGAAAATAGAAACAAAATATTAAAAATAAACAACCCAAATACCTACCTCACTAGGAAGGTCAGCTTCACCAGCTTCCCTAAACACTTGTCCCAGAGCCTCCAGATGTTTTGAACGATCATCTTCTGAATAAGAACCATCAACAATAGGTTTTTCTCTAAAAGCAGTTTCACAAGCTTCCCTGAGAGACAGAGGAAAGAATTGTATGAAGCAACAATAAACATTAAGAAAAATTCTCTATCAAAAATATTTAAAAGAGGTGATCTTTCCCCTCAAAGCAAATGACTAAACTCACAGGGATGACATACTTCAAGCTTTGCAATTCCCATAAACGTTTGGTCGATGCATGCTCCCATTGCAGGTATTTTGCTTTTGCAAGCTCCTGCCAAATCTCCTCTACCATATAACCCTTTGGATTTGCACCCCTTCCTAGATCCATTGCCTACATAAGCAAGTTAGTCTGCAATAGCTGAGACTAAATGCACAGCGTAATGAAGAACTGTTCATTGTAGTATTCACAACACTTAATCACATTGAAAGCAAAATTATGCAATAATCCTAAACCTGCTTGTCCACACCATGGACCTAAACAAATGCCTGCTATGGTTAACGTAATACACCTCATATTCATCCACTTAACCTCTATGCTATACGAGCTAAGACCAAGGTGCTAAATACAAAAGCCAAGAAAGAATCACCAAAATAGCTGGAAACACAACAGATGACAAGACGATGTTTTCTGTGCAAAATCTGACAAATGATCTTCCTCAATAGATTATCTTTTTTTTGGGTTTTTCCCCTTCAATGCTCTGATGGGTCACTTGCAAGAAAGGACAGCAAAAAATGAAAAGCTCTCAAATGCATCCCAAATCAAAATGAATTTTCAGTAATCATTTTCTTTCCATCAACAATCCTCTTCCCTTGACCAAACTATGATGGTGAAAGCTTCAGCTAAGAAGAAATCAATCAACATAATCTGACTCAACTCTTTTTGTTAAAGATCCAAGCCCATATAACAAAATATACCAAATGAAGCCATCATAATAGCAGACAAATTAAAAACCAGAGAAACTCCATTTTTATATGGTGCGTGAAAGGGGCTTCCATCCCCTTCAAAAATTATACAGCAGCTTGCTTGCTACAATTAAGTCCTAAAGGATAAAGGAAATAAAAAAAAGCTAAGCACACACTGGTGGAATATAGATTTCACCCAATATATACCAAACTATGCCCTGCACAACTACTAATAGACTTTAAAATGCATTTGACTACAGAAAAATTTCTAAACTTGAAAAAGAAAGAAAAAAATGGCCGCCCCACAATACTGTCAATTACAGTACAAAAATTTTTGGAATTACATAATTAGACAGAGCTCATTTGGCCAGGGTAGAGATTCATTGAAAGGTGCAAGGTACAGCTTTTTGAGAAGCACCATCATATTGAAATTATGACTGTTATGTTAATTCAAAATTTTCATTAAATATGTCTTTGAGTATCTCAGGGCAACTTTTTCAAAATCTCCAACTTGGGGCCTAAGATTTGGGTCTCTAAAAGCTTATTTTAAATTTATTCAGAAACTAAAAGCTGTTTTTGTAGAAACCCATGCTTGCCTAATTTTGGCCTTCCACGATACAGAAGTTATTGCAAAAGCCGGACCAAATAGGCACACACTCCACAAGAATAGTGAGCTCTGATATCAAGAAATACATCTGCTACTTGAAGTTAATTCATTCCTATTTGAGCATTAGCAGCAATGTTAAAATAGGGATGTGAATGCACCTAATATATATATACACGTCAAATGCAATTGTCTTGCCATGATATGAGAAGGAAATAACAAGAACATCAATACGATAGAGTAACAAGTGCATATCATATGTGATGATAAATAACATGAAAAATGATTGCACATAGTAACTTAAACAATCTTAAATAAAATAAATTAAAGTGAAGCACTAAGATAACTGTTTCTAATACACATAGATTTCTGTCCATTTAATCCAAAGAAAATGGAAAAGGTGAATATCAAAACAATCTTAAAAAATTTAATGGTTTCATTTGCTTATTGTTCCTGATTCTTAAGAAACAGAAAGATTTAAGATGTCACTCGTACCTTTTGTAGTTTCTTGACCCCTTCATCATATTCTTCCTTCTGTAGCAAGGCCAGCCCCAGCATGTAGTGTGCCTGTCATGTAGGAGGAAAATGTAACTAAACACCGTTACTTCAAATAGTATAGGAAAAGGATATGCATACAAAGCATAATAAGCCAAACTCCTGTTACTAAGGGAAGAACAAACAAAAATGGACATAACGACGCAGCTAAAGCCAGTAGTAAAAAGGTTAGAAAGTTTGAGAAAAAAAGAAGGTTCGATGAGAGACTCACTATCAGTTATTTTTAGGTCAAATTATGAATTTAGTCCCTGTACTCTACCAAAATGTTGTTTGTAGTCCTTCTACTATAATTAGTATAAATCGAGTCCCTATACTGTTTAAATTCTTTAATGTCAGTCCAATTGTTAACACCATCAAGCTTCTTCCATTTAAGTTGCTGATGTGGAATTGAGCAATATTGATGTGGAATTTTTTTAGATTTTACAGGTCAAATTCTAAATTTATGTACTCTAATTGTTAATACTGTCAAGCTTTTTCGTTAAAGTTAATTGCTGATGTGACATTGACCGATGCTAACACGACATTGACTGGTGCTAACATAGAACTTCTAAACACTAATAGGACCACAAATAGTTATAACCAAATAAAAATCCAAAAAAGTTAACAACAATTTCTTACATTAACCTGTGTGAATCTCTTCAAACTTTGCTTCAAATTCCACTTTGTGCCAGTTGCCTTTGATTCTGTTTTTACATTACACAACTTTTGGTTCTCTTCCACCTTTCAGATTCTCTCTCAAGCACTATCAAAATTTTTTAACCCTTCTTTAGATGCCATGTCTTGATTCTTTCCTTTTCTTCCAATTCTCTCTCTATATCATACAACGTTTTGTTCTCTCATATTCCTATAACAATCGAGGTTATGAGAAGCTTGATGCAAATGGCTAAAATCAGCCATTTAATTGAATAAGTATCAATTCTTACATTTCGATGGAGTTTCTCTCTCTGGATTCACTACATTTTAATCCTAATTAGTTTAATTAATTGCTAACCTTTTATTTTAAACCCTTATTTATTTCTTTGTTGGTTGGTTAATCTCAATTAGTTTAGTGTTTAATGTATATTTGGGACTTTTAACTGTTTGGGTGGCAATTAGTGTCAGCTGGCCACCTAAAAAATCACATCACAATTTTTAATGTTTAAAATCCCAAAAATTCTATATCATTTATATCAATACTGGTCAGCTCCATGTCATTATTGATGAATGACACATCAACTTGGTCAACATCATGCCAACATGGTTAACGTTGTGTCAACACTTTAATGGACCAAACTTGATGGTGTTAACAACTAGGTTAACATTTTACTAGAATTTTGAAAGTATTAGACTAACAGTTAGAGGGTGCTAACAACTTTACCAAATTTTCAAAGTACAGAGATTTGATTTAGATGAACTATAACACAGGACTAAATCCAACATTTTACTAGAATACAGAGACTAAATCCAATATTTTGGTAAAGTATAGGAACTAAATCCAACATTTTGATAGAGTACAAGGACTAAATCCAACATTTTGATAAAGTATAGGGACTACATTCAATATTTTTGATAGAGTACCAGGACAAAATCCAACATTTTAGTATAGGGACTAAATTCAGAATGACTATTAAAATCCCCAACAATTCCACATCAAACACTGATAAACATCACATCAACACTGATCAATGCCACATCAGCCCCGGTTAACATGACATCAACAACTTTAAAGGCAGAAGCTAGACAGTGTTAACGATTGGACAAACATTAACAAATTTTGAATGTACAGAGACTCAATTTATACGATTATACTAGAAAGACTAAATCCAACATTTTGATAGAGTGCAGGGACTAAATTTATAATTTAACCTTATTCATAATTTTGAAAAAAAGGAAGTACAAAAACAAAGAGCTAATCTTTATATTCTTACACCAACCCCCTCTAATCATATTGTGACATGTCATTAGCATTCAATTAGTTAGTTTTGCGTATGTGCATCTTGTAGGTTAAATTTCATATTATTAGTTGCAATTTCTTTTTTTTATTACTTTTTTATCTCAGCATCTTGAAACCATGTCTCAAGCTTCTCAGTTTGATTTACAATCTTCTTCCCCAAAACGTTCTAGCCTCAATTTTACCTCAAAAAAAAAAAAGATGCTAATGACCTCTTTTAGAGGTAAAATGAGCTCTGTGGAACAGCAATATCTACTATGGATCAAAAGTTAAATCAAATAGTAAGGAAATTGGATGAATGTAAACTGAGATAGGAGGTTGAACCCATAAAATTGACTAAAAAGCATCTGTACCTCTCAGATCTAGTAAAGGTAACAGACTTTGGGAATGGTCAAATTCTTATACAGGTTGATAGGGGTCATTGGATTAGACAAACCAAAGACCCTCCAAAGTCAAAGGATGATGCTATTGATTGTGATGAAGAGTTTGTGAGTGGTCCATCTAGTTCCAAGCATGCATATCATTCTAAAGAATCATTTAGAACTGGTAAAGATTCTGACGCTCGAAGGGAATTTGAGTCGGATAGACTACATATTAAGGGTCATAGAAATTTCCATAGGCGTTCTCTAGGCAGCATGAAGATTACCTAGGTATGGTAGAAATAAATGATAGGCACTATAATGAAAATTCTGATGCTCACAAATTAGATAAGGATGATCTGCGATCTTTTAAAAGATGAACTCTAGTGAATTCTTAGATTGGCTAGAGAGTCAGAGGACTATTTTGAGTATGTCATCTGAGTGAATAGAAAAACTGCGGTTTGCTAAAATGAAATTAGTAAGTGCAACCAAGAAATTCTAGAATGGTGTCCAACAGACCCTAGAAAATTTAGGCGAGCCTCTATAACTCAGTGCACTATAATGAGAAAAAAATTAAAAGATAACTATTTACCCCCTATCATAGAAGTCAGTTATATGACCAACGGATAGACCTTAGACAAACCACTACTGTGTCAAGTTACATGGACATATTTGATGAACTTATGCTAAGGGTGCAAATGACGGAAGAACCTTTTCATACAGTTTGAAGACTTATTCATGGCCTTAAAGAGGAGATTAGGAGGGTTGTGGAGTTGTCTACTCCAGCTTCTTTAGATAAAGCTTACCAGAGTACCTTAGTTGCTGAGATATATACTATGACTGTTTCCCAACATAGGACTTCTTTTTAGTTTGGCAGTCATGATCAATCTAGAGGAGCCTCATTATCAGAGCATAAAAATGATTACACTACAAAGTACAAGGAATTTTCTTCACTTAATCCTAGTGGTCTTAATGGTTCTACGACTTCTAGTACTTCTTCAATTAGTGTTTTCAATGTCATGGTATAGGTCACATAGCTTCACAATGTCCGCAACAGGCCTTACTAGTAGACCAAGACTTTGTGGAACCCTTAAATAGAAATGTTCAAATAGTGGATCCTCTAGAAGACATTAAGGATAAAGATGACATTAGAAAGGATGGTAGTGCTCAACAATTTACTATGATGATGGATGATTTAGATGTTAGAGATGGATTAGAGGGTGGTGGTGGGAATGAGATCACCTATGTTGATAGTGTGCCTATTGAGTGTACAAGTATCTTTCCTTCCAAGAGTTTTATGATAAAAAATGAGATTAGTAATTGTGATTTGAAGTTGGCTATTGTTAGGAATGATCCTAAGATTAACATATCAAGATATTTGGTGCTTCTTGACTGATGGATGCCATTAATTTGCTTCAATCTGTCCCTTATTTCCAACCTTATTCAGACTTCAGATTGAAGCTTGAAAGGGCAGTAAAAAATTAAAATTGACTCATTTCCTTGGGAAATAATTAAGGAGTCAAGGATGAGTTGAAACTTGATGTCAGCTTCCCATGACGCTTCAAACACATGAATGCTCACCTAAAGATCTTCTCATTGTTCCACTAAACATAATCTATTATTACATCAAAGAAGAATCAAGAAAAAACAAATGGGCCCCGAGGCAACTTTCTAACAAGTAAGTAAAGTAGCCAAACTCTTTCAAGATGTCCATGGGTAGGTGGTTTTTCATGTTAATTACGCATTGTTCGTAATGGAAAAAAAAAATCAGCAAAAAAGAATATAAAAAGGAGATTACCTTGACAGAACTGTAGTCAAGCTGAATAGCTCTCCGGCAATCCTGCTCAACTCTCAACCAATTACTGCGTGAAACCAATAACCAAATAATACCAAGAAACAAAAACACGTTAAAAATCTTTTTTCCTAAAAAAACAAAATCCATTGTGTTAACAGAATTACTTAAAAAAGAATCGGTAAGCGTACATACTGGCGCCTGAGATGGCAAAGAGCGCGATTCGTCCAATACACAGGAACATTAGGGCATAAAGTAATCGCCTTTAAACAAAAAAAAAAAATTAGAAAACAAAACTAATAAAACCATTAATCGAAAAATAAAACAAAAGGCAGGTTTTGTTTACCTCAGTATAAGCATCAATGGCAGCCCCAAAACGACCTTTCTTGAAATAATTGTTCCCATCTTTCCTCAACTGCTCCGCTTGTTTCGCTGCTGCGCTCAATGCGGAACCTGGCCCCATTCTTTTTCTTTAAATTTTATTTCACTGTAAAGCGTAAATTGATGATCTTTGCTTTTCTCTTTCTTGAAATGAAATCTGTGTCTTTCGCAACGCCAATGAACTCTGCGTTTTTCCTTCCTCTTGTGTTTTGTCTAGAAGTTTCTGCTTGGAATGAAAGGCGTGTCTTGTATTTAAATTTGTGAAATGAAATGAGCGACAGGAAGCACCGCGATTTCGAAGAGGGTTCAGGAGGGTTACAAGTGAAAGCAACGCCAACACGCAACGCTTTTCGAATTTTAAGAAATTTCACAACTACAACTCTCTCGCACATACATCAACACAAAAATGCTGTTGCCCCTCTATTTAATTTTTCCCCGTTTGATCACGTCACTTGCTGAGGATGCAGTTCTCTCACAGCCGAATATCACTGGAGGAAGCATTATGTTACGTCTTTAGTTTTTTTGTCAGTAAATTGCCTTGTTTTCTTTTCCTAAACACTGAAAGTGGGACGAGCGTTTGGATTAAAAATCAATTTTTTAAATTTACTTTGGGAGTCAAGGGATGACAATTACACTTTGGTTGGAGCTATTTATTTCATTTTATAATGGAAGCATTAATTTATTTTTATGTTTTTGTTTTCTTTAAATGTATTTTCTCTCATCAATAAAATATTAAATAAAAAACTCTCAACATATTCAAAACTTAAACCCAAAGCTCGTGTGGTCAATTTTAAAAACTAGTAAAAGACCCATATTTCTAACCCAAAACACATATTTAAAAAGTGATTAAAAATTCATATTTATATATCCAAACCTCACCTCATTTCTTACTTAATGTAAGATTCACGACACAGCCCATGACAAAATTAATTTTTGTAATGATTTTTTTAACTTAAATCGCATAATTTACAAAAACTTAAACTCAAATTAATTGACTTAAACTGTTATGTAAATTTTAATAATCACATTCTTCTGTGGGATGGAACATCACAACAAAGCCCACACCATAAACAAAAATCTTGCCAGCACAATGCAAAAGCCCACACTGAATTAACACAGTTTTCTGATACCAATTGTAACTAGCTAAATCCATGCAGCACCAGTCCATAAAAGTAATGTTGGATTTCATTAAAACATCTTGCTGAGAAATAAAAAATAAAATTCCATGCGTAGAACATGTCTGACTACAATCTTATTATGACAGAAGAGGGCAGCTTATCCCATTTTGGCAAGCCTGCCTTTCTTATTTTAATGTTTCCGTTTCGAAATAATGGCTCAGGTTGGTTGAATCATACAATCTAGGGGGAAGGGTCAGCTTAACTATGAGGCAGATAGATAGAGGCATATAAAAACAATCCAGCAGGTTTTACTATTATCATCCTTGAAATATAACAAAATCACCAATATCACAAAAACTCGAGATTCAATACCTCAATCCATATATATTACCCCACTAAGTTTACAGGGAAGGGCTTTCCCACAATTAGAATGATTGCGAACAATTTTCAAACAATCGATGAAAACTTCGTATTCAGAACAACCACAAGATGCAGAGACGTTAAAGAGATGATGATTTATGTAGCTTCCTAGGATATACGGGACATTCACTCTACAATGACATCATGCATGATTACGCAGCAGTGATTGTTTTTGTGACTTTTTGTGATCCTAGCATGTCTTCAACAAGCAAGAATGAGAATGATAGCAACACTATGATGAAAGAGACGACTCCATATACCACTCAACTTTTATCCTTTTCCTTTCATGCAGCCTGACACTATTTCTACCTTCAAGAACAGAAACACTGTGAAGGTCCTACAAGATTCTTGAAAGAATGGACTATCTACTTGTATGGTACAAAAACTAGTATAGTAAAAGTAAAGATTTGTGTCACATGTAGATTACAGCAGGCCATTGATCCCACAAAATTCAAGACAGACTCGACACTTGAACCTTGCTCTTTTCGGAAATGTTTAGCAACAATTCTCGAACACGACTTGCGAGACCTGATGTTTCCTGGTCTAACTTTAGGGGACGCCGGTGCAAACTCTGTAAAAATTCCAAGAGGTCATATATTTCTCCTGAAAGGTTACTCCAGTCTTGCATAACTAGAAAACAAAAACAAGTAAGCAAGTGAAGCATACCTCAGAAGTCCACAAGCAATCACGTGCTTTACGAGGGATTATGTGAATATGAGTCTGAAATTTTATATCATAAACAAACCACTCAAGAACTGTCTCACTCAGTATAGATATTTAAACTAATCTGCTAGGCAAAATGAAAATGATTCTGTCGACACGCAATAACAGTTCTATCTTTTTAGATTCAGTCCAATAAAGAAAATCCAATTAGATTCACATCCTGGAAAGTAGAGACACATCAAATTAGTTGCTGTGAAACACAATCTACCCTTACCACCTCCTCCTAGACAAAAAACATTCACAAGAGGGAAAAAAACAAGAAACAAAGAACTGGCACTTACATGAAATATAACTTGACCAGCAGCTGCACCATTGTTAACCAACAAGTTGAATGAATCTGCACATTTCGAACTTCCAAGTTAAAGTAAGTTTACATGATAGAATTTATGGCACGTATGTCAACTACAAACAAGTGCAAATTACGTTGTCATCCACATTTCACAAGAGAGATTAAAAAAAAAACTAGCCAGCTAGTAAATATACTGTTCTGTTGATAAATTTATTCTCCTCAAAGTAACAGAAATTGTATTGAAGCTGCCTATATCATGTGCATGATCTACCTTGCAGAAAACTAGTTGAAATGACAGGGTAAACAAGTAGCTTTTAAATTACCATACACTTTGAAACAAAGTTTATATATATATATATAGAAAGAGAGAGAGAGAGAATGTTTACAAGTTGTGAAAATGCAGCTTATTAGACAGGGCAAACTTGCATAATAGAATGCAATTAGAAGTTGTAAAAGAGCTTCGTCAAAAATAAATTTCAACCAGATAATTCTGTCATTATATAGACTGCTGGTAATAACAGAAAACAGCTGCCAACCTACCGCATAGTGGAAAACCAACACTAGTGAGAGTATACGCAGATAGGTACTAATCATAGTGGTGAAGTTATGAGTTTGGTAATCCATATTTCCAAAATAATTTTTATAAAGAATGAATGAGGATCAGCAAACAGATACAGGCTGGTTGTTTCTTTTGGTGGCTTCAGCTAGTTTTAATCTTCCAAACCCATAAGATAAGATATCTAGTTTTGGGTCAAAGATTTAACCATTGCACTTCCAAAAAGAAAATCTCAAGAGAGCTTGATCGCAAATTCGACACATATTTAGATAATATAGTCTAATAACTGTAACGAGAAGTGTGATTTCTAGATTATAATTGCAACAAAGACACTACAGCTCATACCAGAACCAGTAGCTTTCATGATTGCATTGCCGATAAAAGGCACTTTTGAACACATCGCAGCTACCACCTGAATGCTCCTCAGAACACACATAAAAAGAAACTTTAAAAATTATTTATTCTAAAAAATTCTCAACCAATCTCAATTTTGTACAGCATGATACTTCATCCATAATGATTACATGAATGGAAATATGTTTCAATACATATACATATAGCATATGAACAAATGCATGATATACACTTGTTTCGCAAGGACCTAGCACAAAAGCCAAACTAATAGCTATATATCTTAGCATTTATGAAGTTAATGCGGTTTGGGTGAACTTGGATGCTATGTGTAACAAACAATGAATCCACTTTCTACAAGCAAGGAGAAAAATCTTTGTTGAAGTTAAACAGTGGAAAATATGTCATTGCTTTGTCTTCGCAACCTTTCTTTCATTACTCAGAGGCACATGTTAATACTTTTATCTGCTCACCTGTAAGTATAAAAAAATTTTATCCTATAAATATTCCCAATGTAAAATGTTTAGTATCATGGGAAAGTGCTCATGAATGCTTGAACAATATGTACAATTCATAAAGAAATAACAAACACAACATCTAGTGAACTTACAGATGGTGGAGTTGTGTCCAAGGAAGAAAAGTGAGACTTTGGGATAATAAGAGAGTGCCTAGGAAACAACAAAAAATTAAGTATGCCCAACTGATTAGTTTAACATCAACACTGAAAAAGCAAAATGCTAAAAATAATCATGGAAGCGATAACATATCAATACTAAAAATTTATGATTATAACCTTTATCTTAGCAGGCCTTTTGACTTATAGGCTAAGATCAACATGTCAACCTCAAAATCAATGTGAAGTTGAATAACCACTCAACTAAGCTGCAGGTGTCAGCCCAACGACAAAGCCGGGCAAAAAATGCAACCCAATCTACTGTGGAGCATGGCCATAACAGTTTTTAACTCTTGGTTTTCATTTTGCACTCAAATGTGGTGTTAAAATCAAGGAATTTGCTGGCGAGTGCTCTAAGGGCACTCTTTAAGGTTACTATATTAAGTAATATGTTCTGCTAATGCAATGAAATTTATTACATTAACCGTCAACTACTACAGTTAAGACGAGAATATTACTAGTATCTAATCTTAAAGAGTGCCCTTAAGGCACTCATTAGCAAAATCCATAATAAAAATACCCTTAAAAAGTTGAAACCACAGCTCCCTTTCTCTCCCAACTGCTCCTGCCCTTGAATTTTTTTTTTCCAATGACTGCCCTCATGTAAATAAATAATTAAAACGCAATAATTATTTAGAAGTATTAAAGAAATATTACCAAACATCAATTGGACTAAATGCAGTTTTCTTTTACTGCTTCAATCACAACTTAATGGCAAACTAAGCCCAAGAAAATAGAAAGAATAACAGGATTTATCATAATTTCGCAATTTTCCGAACATAATTTCCTTAGTATTCCTATTTATTATTAGCAAGCTACTTGGAGTTTAAAACAGTAAATACTAAATAATCAAATCTTATTGCAATAAATATAGGAAAGATGATACCTTACCCACGACTCAAAGGACTCGTATCCAATATACACAAGCACATATCATCTTCATACAGCTGTCAATTAAAAATAAATAAGTCAAAATTAGAAATTTAGAGCTAAGCTAAAAACAATTAAATCTGGAAGAAAAAACGATAACTTTACCTTAAGAGCCGGGGATTCACCGCGAATAATTTGACAAAAAACGCAGTCGTTTCCCAGAGTTTTGCTATCGGGATCAAGAGACTGCCTGTCGGACGCGCAGCCGGAAGCAGAAACGGTTGAGGACCGGGCGGGAACAGAGCCCGAACCGGAAGGACAAAGATGAGAAGAGAGGATGGCGAGCCTCCGAGCCTCCATAGGAAGTTGGCTACCGCATCGTTTTTTATGTTTTAAAGAAGTGTGTTGGTTGAAAAAACAAAAAAAAAGGGTGTGTTTTGAAGGGTGAAGGACAAGAGAGCAGAGAAAAAGCCAGTGTAGTGTCGAGGTCGCTGGTGGTCGTTGGGTCGGCTTATCCTCATCCCAGCCACGTGAGATTTTGTCTTCTGTTTTCCACAAATGATTTTTCTTCTTTCCTATTTATTAATTTCTAATCTCATTCATTTTAAAAAATAAATATAGTTTGAAAAACTAAACAACTAAAATTTTTTAATTAACGAAAATTATTGTATTTATTTATTATATTTTTAATTATTTATTTCAAATATCTTTTATTATTAATATTAATAAGATTTTTTGTAAATGACTTTCATTAAAAATATTTTTATTATAAATACTAAATTTGACCGGTGCACTACGCTCAAATAAAATACAAATCGTTGAAGGAAGTGTTTATGGTAAAAAATATATACAGAGAAGTTATAGTTTTTAGTACAAAGTGGAAGAGTGAATAATAGTTGTTTATAGTTGTACATATTCATTTCCACCTATTGAAGAAAAAGCGAATGCCCCATAAACAAAATTAAAATCATGATTTTCTGTTCAATTTATCATGCTTGCTGTAAACAAAATATATAAGACAATGTTTATAGTCTTTTACATTCATTCCTACCCACTTGACAAAAAGTGAGTGCCCATAAACAAAATTAAGATCACCATCTTCTATTGTGTTTTTATAGATATTGTGTGTATACAAAAATTAACATTATAGTGTTTAATTTATCATGTTGCTTATCAATAAAAAATTATAAGACAATGTTTATAATCTTACACATATACAAAAGTTAACATCATAGTGTTCAATTCATCATGCTGCCTATGAATAAAAAAATAAAAGATAGTGTGAGGCATAATTGTGAATGAAATTTCAGAATTTCTTGGTATTAAGGGGTGGGCAAAGGCCTTACAGTGAAGCTGTTCTTCGATGATTGGATTGTTTTGGAGAATCATTTGCATGGGGAAAAAAGAAATAAAAGTTAGGTTCAGTAAAGAATTTAAGTGCAAAGAAATGAAGCAAACCATATTGCATAGGGTTAATTAAGAGAAATCAAATATTTAAGTTAGTCGTTGAGAATTCAAACACATTATTAAAATCTTAAATTTCTTTAATCTGCTCTCTTTTCCCAACAACTAAACATCCTTTCCTTGAAAAACCAAAACCAGCAAATCAAACAGTGCAAACACTTTGAATTAGCAAAACAAACTATATCAAACCAAGCCTACGTCTGAAAATCTTAACTTTCTTCACTCTTACAATAGAAAGCATGAAACCAAGAAACCAAACAACGCACAATCCACTCTCCATTAGCAAAAGAACATGAGAAAACACCAAATTTCCACCTCTAAAAAATCTAAACTTTTTTCACTTGTTTAAGACAAAACACAAAACCCACACAAGAACAATAGATCATAAATCCACCAAACTCTCAGAAATCACAAAACAATGTATGAATTGTACCTAGTTTTGTATTTCTTGGTAGGTGATTCCTCTCCTTTCCTGGTGGTGGGTTGTTTCTGCGATGTGCATGTCACAACCCAATTTTCGGGTCATGACCGGTGTAAAGGCCCAATGGATTCAACCCACTAAACCCAAGTAAGCCTATTTATGTAATCTTATTCATTAATCCACGTTTCTTTAAAATCCAAAATTCGTAGTGTTTAAGTATAATTCATTTGAAAACAATTCATAAAACTCAATCATGCATTCATAATGACATCATCAACCATTATATACATATATAGATTAACAAATGAATCTTAATATTTCACATCAAGTATTCATATACACATAATTGGACCTTGACCGTTAGCGGAGTGACTCTAGGCACGGTTGCTAACATCTAATGTCATGGTAAACCTATTGAGCAATGCATAGGGAGGAGCACCTCGTCCTAGGATCCAATCACCTTTAACTCAGAAGTCTAAAACATAAAGTTTAAAAATGTGAGTACAAACTCAGTGAGTGAACATAGGAATGAATAAGCAATGTTAAGGAAAGTTTAGAAATTATGATACACTTAAGTTAAAAAAAAAATGAAATTTAGTTTAACTCTTATTAAAACGTTTTATGTTATGAGTGTGCAATATGATGAATCCTTGTACCTTATATTAGACCTGACAATTTATGTTTTCGTATCTTTAACGTGTCAGATACGATTAGACACGAAATACGTTAAGGCTAAACACGAATACGACATATTTAATATTCGTGTCTTAAATTTGAAATACATACACGTACACGTTTAATACACGTGTAATACGACACGACACGATTAACACGTTTTACACGTTTATTAAACATGTCAATATACGACACGACACGATTGATAACACGTTTAACAAGATTAAATAAAAATATTTATAATTAAATATAATTTTATTATTTAAATTTAAAATCTATAATTATAAAAATAATTATAACAAAAAAATAATAACATCAAATATAATAAAATTTAATATAAATAACATACATAAAATTCATAATCATATATAAGGTTAAAATACACATTAAATAATTATTAAAAATTATTTATATAAGGTTAAAATAGTTTTTAACTATTAATGTTTAATAGGTTAATAAACGTGTCATGTATATACGTTTAAACACGTATACACGTTTAAAAACGATATCACGATTAAGTAAACGTGTTTGTCGTGTCTGACACGAAACACGTTAAGGGTAAACTCAAAACCTGTTTAACCCGTGTCTTCTCGTGTCGTATTAACGTGTTGTGTCCAAAATTGCTAGGTCTACCTTATATGATGTTGATATATATATATTTATATGTTGTGTATTGATAGTTAATATTATGTGATAAATACAACCGTGCATGTGCATGATGTGGAGGGATGCACATGTCGATGATGACAGGGTATGGGAGTGTGGATGATGATATTGCTTGTGCACGATGTGGGGGGATGCACACGATAGTATTAGCTGTGCACGATGTGGGTGGATGCACACAATGACTCCACCTATGTGAGAGATGTGGGGTTTGCACATGAGCTCGGTGAGGAGGTGGTGGTGTGCACGATGTGGGGGGATGCACACGATGACTCCAACTATGTGCGCAATGTGGGGGTTGCACATGAGCTGGGTGAGGAGGTGGTGGTTGCTTACATGCTTGTATATATATATGTTATAGATATGTTTTTATATGCTATAGAAAAAAGAATGAAAATAATGTGTGATTGCATTGAATATTGAAGAAACGTGATTATTGTCAATGTGTTCAATTTAACGTACAATGTGGCATGAGTGGATCTTCCTTGTGGCAGTAAACACCCCTTCGATTTTATCTGGCCAAAATTTCGTTGCAGCAAGAATCAATCTATTATGTTTGACTTGCTTGAATTCTACTAAAGTTTTCACTCTTCAACTTTTTGTGGTTCATGGATCCTTCATCATCGAGTGATTGAACAACCAAGGGTTAGAAATGAGGGGTTTTAATAAGAGTTAAAATAAATTGCATTGTTTTTTGAACTTAAGTGCATCGTGATTTCTAAACTTTCCTTAACGTTGCTTGTTCCGTTCCCATGTTCACTCACTGAGTTTGTACTCACGTTTTTAAACTTCATGTTTTAGGCTTCTTGAGTTAAAGGTGATTGGATCCTAGGACGAGGTGCTCTTCCTTATCCATTGCTCTGTAGGTTTACCATGACATTATATGTTAGCAACTGTGCCCAGAGTCACTCCGCTGACGGTTAAGGTCCAATTATGTGTATATGAATACTTGATGTGAAATATTAAGATTCATTTGTTAATCTATATATGTATATAATGGTTGATGTTGCCATTATGAATGCATGATTGAGTTTTATAAATTGTTTTCAAAAGAACTATACTTGAACACTACGAATTTTGAATTTTAAAGAAACGTGGATTAATGTATAAAATTACATAAATAGGCTTGCTTGGGCTTAGTGGGTTGAGCCCAATGGGCCCTTGCGTCGGCATGGCCCGAAAATTAGGCTGTGATAGTGCAGTTGTGGAAAAGCTTTCTAGCTACTCGGCTTTTGACTGGTGATGGTAGAATTTCTTCTTTTAGTTGTTCTATTCTTGCTAGAGGTGTTGGATATTCTGTATGTCCAGTGAAATATCTAGAAAACCAATCAACAATAAGACGTTGGGTGACATTACACTCAATATATGAAGATACTATTTAACTAAGAAAATAGAATTAATCTAGACATAAAGAGCAGTATTTAGCTAAAAGTCATAGAAAGGGAAATCTAATGTATATTGTAGTGATCAAACGAACCAAGAAATTATTGTTCATGTATATTTTAAGTACTATAGTTTTGTTAATGTATTGCATAATATTCAAATAATATTATGTCATTAAACCTTGCACGACTCAACAATATTATGTCACCTAACAAATAATATAATGTTATCCATAACTATTTTTTTAATATTATTTTAAAGAACAAATATTCTTGCATTCACCAAAAGAAATACCGCAACATGCATCATATCAAGATGAATGATAAAGTATCTTATAAATAAATAAAAATAGTTAAAATAAATAACAAATATAACAAATAAAAACAACATATCATGAAAGTTATATTACGTGATAGGTATAAAATTTATGTAATTTGATGATATATTCTTCTTGAAATGTATTGTCTTAACAACGATTGTGCTATATGGGATGGTCCAAATTTTTTATATAAAAAACATCCTTCTTGTTGCTAAAGGAATAAAGGGTTGTATCGTAACTTGTCGATGTTCTTTGTCGACCAACCTTTCCCTTAATAGCGAGAAAGATTTTTTTCATATAGAAATTGGACCAACAAAACGTTAATAAAGTGGAAAAATAGTCAAACTCTTATGTTTGAGTGACTTGTGCGTCTTAGCAGCACATATACGGTAAAATATTAAAAAAATATGAAGAAAAAAAAAGCACTAAAAATTAAAGTATCATACCTCACATATCATATCTTATCTTTAAGAAGAAAACTAAAGAAAATGTAAGGAAGCCAAAAAAAAAAAAAAGATGTGCACAGACAAAAGACCTAAGAAAACGAAGAAAAATGCACGAAAAGAAACTGAAAAAAAATCAAGAAATAATGTTTCTCCAATTGAGTTTTCTTATATATTGTATTATTCACTGTTACAAACATGTGTATATCAAATCAAACTCTTTGTAATTATTTTTAATGTTGCAGGTATATGTATGTGACTTTTCACACTTCACCTAGCAATTCCATTTTAAAATCTTTGTTTCTAAGCATTTATTTATTAATTAATTTGACAAATAGATATTCATTAAGCCAAGCAATTTTCTTATATTAAGCACATACATTCTTGAACAAGCTACATTTATTTTTTTGGCTTTTTTGCACTAATTTGATAACTTTTGCATAATAAGTTTATATAACCATTTCATATTAATTAATTTGACAAATGGAATTTATGAAAGCCAAAAGTTTATCATTTCATTAAGCAGTTTACATAAACATGCATAGTCAAGTTGTTTTGAACTTTATAGAGATAATTATTAACAACTTGGATCTTGTAAAACAATGCATTAAAGACAATTCTTAGCAGAGATAATTATTAACATCTTGGATTTTGTGAAACAATGCATCCGAGACAATTCCTTGTACAAAATGTATATGGAACCTTAGTTAATAATAAAGGATACAAAAAGAGAATGAATAAAGCTTTTAAAAGGTTTAATTATTTATTTTTTAGCTGACTATGGGTGGAAAAAAATGGAGGATATATGCAGACATATAGGACGCTAGGTTTGAACTCAAGCGCTATGTAATGATTATAAATTTTTAAATGTAAAGCAAATTGAATATACATTAAAATAATAAAAGTATCAATAGTTTTCCACATAAAGTTCTAAGCCTTTTAAATAAAAGTAAACAAAAAATGCGACAAAAAATAGAGGTTTTAACTTGATGTTAAAAGTACTCAAAGGTCCAAATCACTGCCACACCCATATTTGAACAAATATAAAGTACTAAAAAACAGCCAACACAACATGATAATCAATTTTGACCACTTTGATTCTACAACTTGTCCTAATTTGTAAACTTTAAGCATCTTATAAATAAATTTGATCATTTACAAAATGAGCATAGATCGTAAACTTGTTAAAACAAATGTTTCACCTAATACTGCACAAAGTCAAGTGATGAAATAGAGAATGGTTCGATGCTCTTCTTTTATTGTCATAGTGATTGGTGACAAATCATACAAAAAGTAAACAATTGAATGGAGGGGTAAATATTTAGCAACCACTAACCAAAAGAAGAGAGATATGTTTGCAAAGTCACTTTCAACCAACTTGGCCATGTCTTATCAAACTCATGCATAAGGGAAAAATATTCTGAGACGTAGAATTGATTTGTTGGCAAAACTTCTTGTGAGATATATCTGTACTCAGTAGGGACAATCAACAATACAATAAAAAGAACACTTGGATGATAGATTTCAAGATTCAAACAACAACTTTCTGAAGGAATAAAAAAAAGAAAGATAAAAGGGCAAACTGATGTTCCATCTCTACTAGTAGAAATAGTATTAGTGAATGTGTTGAAATGCAACATAAAACAACCTGTTACTATTTAATGAAACTCCAAGAAAAGTTTTCACTTGTGCTGAAAACTCTCAAATTCAAACAAATTTCTAATTCGCACATTTTTCCAATACCCAAACTTTCCATGCATCAAAACCCATAATCAAATCTACTAAATATAGCTAAAATACCTACCAAAACAAAAACTTTAAAGAAAAGTTCGGGTTTTGATTTACATAATCGAATATACTAAATATAGTTTAAATACCCACAAAAACAAAAACTTCAAAGAAAAGTCCGAGTTTTGATTTCCATAATCACATCTACTAATTATAGTTAAAATACCAAAAAAAAAAAACTTCTAAGAAAAGTTTGGCTTTTCATTTTTATTTTGTAAATTTCTAACAGGATTCTTCATCGATTATCTCTTGAACTCTTCTTCATCTCCTCTTGAATTCGTCACAACTTCCAAAAAGTGGACTTTCATCTTTCTTAATTTTCTTCTCCTTCTTTTTCCATTCTTTACACAAAACAAACCCAACAAAAAAAGTTAATTAACAATTATAGTATATGCATGCATATAAAGCGATCAGAAGACATGGAAGAGCAGACAACTTTTTGAGAAGGCCGAGCGTTTTGGTTGAGAGAGAAACTTCTAAAGACGAAAAGCAAAGAAAATTACAGTGTTAGAGACTGAGTATGCTGTCCTATACAGGAAAAAAGATAAGAAGAAAGAAAAAATGAGTTTAAGCAAAAGAAAGAAAAACACAACACCCAAAGCAAAGAAAATTACAGTGTTTGAGACTTAAGCATGTTGCCCCATACATATAAAAAGATAGGAAGAAAAGACTTTATACAATAAAAAAGGAAAAATGAGTCTGAGTAGAAGAAAGAAAAACAAGGCACCTATTTCAGCCACACACACGTCCCTTCATACACCATTGATAGGTTGGGTCCAACTCCTGATGAAGGAAAAGAAAGGAAAGATGCTAGGAAAAAAACCCATTACCAAACTTGACCCAAAGCCAAAAACCATTACCAAACCATCAGCAAACCCAGTACAAAAGAAATGTTTGGAGAACGCCACATGTTGAATAAATAGGTACCACCCGTCACTCTCTAGGAGCCCCGTTGGGGCTTCTTTTTATTTAGAGTTATAGATTTATAAAATTTATCTAAATCATAACCAAGAATTCCACTTACATTGAATAAGTTATCGATTAATATTATCAAATTTTCATTTTTATATAATTAAAATATTAATTATATTTTATATTACTATTTTTTTAAAAAATTATTTATATTCATTGTGCTTGGCTATGGGTATTAGTATCTAGTAAAAAGTTAATAACTAATTAAAAAGTCAAATGACTAATATAACTTTAGTTTTTGTATGTTATATAGTTATTTTGTTAGAAATTTATATAATTTTACCAATTGAGTTAGTGTCATTTGATCTATGATATCAAACTCAACAATTAATTTTATATATCAGTGTTGATACAATTTTTCTTAAAATTTTATAAGGAATTTTATGTTAATGTTTAAAACCGATTGTTGAGGTTGATGTCATGAATCCAACTTTATTAATCTACATATATTAAAAGTTGTCCTGAGAGAACAATTGAGTGACACGTGGTGGTGTAATTGTTATTTGACTAAGAGAAGTATTGGATTGGGTTTTGTCTATTTTTTTTTCTTTTTAATCTATTCTCTTAATGATTCTTCTTTTTTTCTGGAATAATTTACAAAACCAAGTCTCTAAACATTCTTTCCACACTTCTCTTTACAGAATATTTTCCCTTTCTTTTTTTCCAATTAGATTTAATATTTCTTTTTTTAATTGAAATTAATTTTGTAGTTCAATATACCTAAATTCTGTGTTGGAACTCTCGATTCTCTCCTTGCTATCAGCAATGATCTCTTCAAGGTAATCTCCTTTTTATACTGTAACTATGGTTCACTTTCAATTTCCTTTTTTGTGCTCTTTGTTCATCAAATTTTACTGATTCTGAGGTCTGCTCATTTTTTATTAATAACTATGAAGAATATAGACCAAAGTATTAGTAAAACAAATTAATGACTCACATCCATTAACAGTAGATGTAAAGATCCTACGAGAGAGAAAGAAGGAGATTGTTGTGTGTAAGCTAAACACTAACAAGATCTCAAACAATACCTTTTATTGAACTTTTCACTTTGAAAGAAAAAACTTGGGTTGAAAAAAATGGGCTTTTAAGGTTTAGATAGTCAAAATTTTGGCGAACCCTATTGAGTTTTTTTAGCAAAAGAAATGAATTTCAGTTTGGCTTTTTCGAAAAAGTGAAGAAAGTTGAAGTTTATGAAGGTAGTAGTTAGAGTTGATGGATTAAATAAGAAGAAATGTAAATAAAGGGAAGAAAAGATGAAGAATTTGATGGATTGGAGAGATAGAGAAAAAGTGAAAGTGTTTTAAAGAGAAGATTTGCAAAGAGAGAAAGTGGAGATTTTTCTTTTTCTTTTGTTTGTGAAAAGAAAGAGGTTTTTTTTTCTCTTTGCAAAGGGAAAGAAAAGTTGATGAAGCCTATAAGCAAATAACAATGCTTTTTTTTTCTTCTTTTTTTTTAAGAAACAAACAGAAGAAAAGATTATTACCTTTTTATTGATTATTTAATAATATACATAAATTATAAATTACATCAAATTCTTATCCAATATGTGACTTTTTAAATATTACGTTTGCTTATTTTCTTAAATTATTTTAATGATTATACATCAAAGTCAATTCATTGAGCTAAACAGACAAATATAGACAAATACACCAACAAGGTTTCATTTTTCTATCGTTTTGGTCTTTTCCCTTCACTATTTTTCTTCTTTTTTATTTCTCCGCTCCTTTATTTATAGCCTCTGCAACTTTCTCTCATTTCTTTAGCCATGGTTGTTGACTCATAGTGCTGTGTTGTTGAGAGCAATGGACGTTCAGACGTGGTTCTTTGATTGTGACTTGACTAGAGTTGTATTGGGATAAGATTTTGCCTTATTTTTCTATCCTTTTTGGTTTTTTCTCTTCAGTAATTTGCTTTTCTGTGATTTCTCCACACCCTTTGTTTATAACCTGTAAAACTTTCTCTCCTTTCTTTATGTTTGTTTCTCTATATTGTTTTCTTTTTTCTTTCCACTATTTTCTTCATATTCTCTCTCTTTTGTTGCTTAAGATTTATTTGTTATTTGCTCTTTTTGTTTATTTATTTTGTTTTTTTCTATGGGTGTTTACATTTTTTTTCGTGGACAATGCTTTTTTTTCAATGTTGGGTTTGTTTTTTACACTGCATTTTCATTTATTGATTGATTTTTCTTCCTCTCGTGTTGGGTTTGTTTTGTTTTGCAAGTACAAAACAATTGTCAAGATTCGCATTGTGAAGTGTAAAGCTAAGAGTTAAGATTTCCTATTTCCCATTCTCAATTTTTTTTTTTTACCATTAGACATTAGTTATTGTGCCCAAGTATCTTATGTTTGGTTTTTGGTTCATTCAAGTTTCTAGTCATAGAAAAAACTTTAATTTTTTAGTATTTAATGTTGAATGGATGTGAATTCTGAAACTTTTTAGTATTTTTGCATGTATGCGTGCGATCCTATTTGTGTGGGTGTACAAATAAAGCTAGGTAGATGCATTTTAATAATTAAAAATTCGACTGGTCATCTTTTATATATTAGATTTTCTTATATTCATAATGTCAATTTGTTAGTGGTCCAACATTATGCACCATGTATCCCACACATTATAGGCTTAAATGTCAACTCCAAATAATAAATTTGCTTCATCATTTCTTAGCTTGTCTAAACAAAAAAAAAAAAAAAAAAACAGAAGACAAAAAGAAAAAAAAAAGAAAAAAAGCAAAAGTTTTTTTCTACTGATAATTGCCCTAAATGAACTTACTAGCTACTTTGAAAAAATGAACTTAACAAGCCCTAAAAAAAACACACCGTAATATTGGTCATATGTTCTTTTATCATCATTTACGATATTAAGGATACAAAGATGACTAATCCTATCCAATATGTTCCCATGAAAGTGTACATTTTAGTTCATACATGTCTCCAATTTTCTATAAAAAAATGAATCTACATTAATTTATGAAGTTGTATTGAATATCTTTTAGCTATTTAATGAACTTAAGAGTTTCTTTTGGATATAATCATTTATTTTTTTGTGTGTGTGTGTTTGCGTACAAGGAAAAAGTATAAGATGCAAGGATAACTGTTAACTACACTTATTGAACCTTTATTTTACACTACATGCATGACAGAGAAATACAGCATAGCAAATAGCTTTTTTCCCAATACTGGTTTTGATTTCTACCTTGCATTTTCATTTATTGTTTCATTTTTTATCATGTGATATTAGGTTTCTTTTGTTCTTTAGGTACAAAACAATTGCCAAGATTCCTATTGTCAACTGTAAAGCTAAGAGTTGAGATTTCCACATTTCCCATTATAATTTTTTTTTACTATTAGACATTAGTTACTAAACCTAATTGCTTTGTGTTTGGTTTTTGCTTGATTCAAGTTTCCAGTCTTGCACAATTTTTTATTTTTAGTATTTTAATGTTGAATCCATCTAAACTTTTGAAGTTTTTATTTTTACTTTTACCAATGTGTTTCAAAGATCTATGGTTTTAGGGCATTATTCTCTATTACATTACTTTTCTTCTGCAAAAGCTATTTGCCTTTTCTCTTTCTTTTTTTATATATTTACTAAGCTTTCATTTGCAGCAACTTAATTTATATATATTTTTCTAACTTTGGTCTGTGTATATTTTGTGCTTGCTTATATATGTTTGGTACGTGAATGTTATATGTTTATGACATGATATCCTATATTAGTTTTATTTTTCTTTCTTACAAACTTTGTCTATAGTGTTTATATATAATTACGATATACTATACCATTTTAGTTTCTTTACATATCCTTTTTATCAATTATACAAACAATTTACTCTTTAAGTGAAAAACAAATAAAAACAAACAATATAGCGATGGTTTATTAATTACTGCATGATCTACATCCTTACCAACAAAATACTTCGATCAAAGTTAAAATAGTTCGTTTATGGGAATCGATAGATCTCTCTTGATCTCATATGGCTCTTCATTAAGTACTTTTGTCCATGACCATGTTTTGTTTGTCTTTTCTCTTTAGTATCTGAAATCTTCGTTCTTTTTGGTTTCTTCACCTTTTTATTTTCCCTTTTTTCTTTGGTTCCCACATCAAGAGTTATTCTCTGTTCTTTCCTTTTTCTTTACGCCTTTCTTCTCATGGGTTTTATACTAATGTTTACAATATTCAAATGTCAAAAAATATCACTTAAATATTGTGGTTCAGCTTTGATTTTGATTTGTTGATTAATTTAATGCATTCTTCAGGTTTATAATATATAAATGTGATTGGAAACATCACTTGAATATTATAGTTCATCTTGGATTTTCTTTAAATTTTCAAATAATTATAAAATATGCTGCTCAAGAGATCTCTATTCTATTTCAACTTGGTTTATCTTTTATATCAGCCTATAAATACATTGTTAATGTTTTCATTTACTTTCTGTTGAGTAATATTTGATGTTGTTGTTTTACTTTTTTGATTATTAGTTGATTGTATTTATTATTTATTTTATTATGATATTTTATTTTTGTTTATAAGCTGTTTGTTTGCTTGTCAAAAGAGTATTGCAGGAGCGAAGGACAACTGGGTTTTAAGTTTTTATGGTTCTAAGTTTTGTACTCTTCCTTTTCTCCTATTTGGATTTGATAAGTTTTTAAAAGTATTATAATGTTGTTCTATAATTTTTAGTTGTTAATTTGCCTCAACTTTATCATTTTTTCAACTAATTTATAGGTTAGGTTGGTTTTTTATAAATCTTATCAACATGATGCTTATTGAGTACCATATAATTATTGAAATGTAAATATATTCCACTAAATATTGTTTTGTCTATATCACGCGAGTGCAATGTACAGGTATACTCTAGTTACATTAATATATAACACTGGTTTATAGGTGTTTTAACACCAAGGAAGGAAGATAAGCAGGCATTTAGGCGTTTACTATCAAGTAGGCTGGGTGGATCAAATGCGGGTTTTGGGTTTGATGAGTGTTACTATTAGGTCAGGTGTTAAGACTGCCGGGCTCAGTTTCTTGCTAGTTTGGGTGTTGCCTTATTGGTAAGTGGGATAGAGGCTTTACAGGCTTCAAACTGATGGCTTATGGCCTATGGGTTTAGTCATAAGCGGCGGCAACCCCACACTGATATGAAGCAGATGTACCAAACTTCAACTTCAAAGCTTTAAAGCTCAAATTTCAGCTTTTCCACAACACGGCCACACGCCGACTCTTATCGTAACTAAGCCCACTTAGACCAACAGGTTATAAGGCCCGGATCTACATGCAGAAGTGGGAAAAGAGGTTACAGCTGGACAGAGTAGCATTACAGTCTGTCTTTGGAAAATTCTTGTCTCTAAATTTTCAGGATGAGCCTGCGCAACTACTGCATTTTTGCTACCGTTTACATTTTCATTCAACTGCTCAAAAGGAGCACGTGAAAAAGAAGCGCTTAATTAGGTACTTGATTCGTTTTGAATAAATGATACTGCTATCAAGCTAGCTTTTAATACGGGTCACCTGAATTATCGTATAGCCTAGCCTAGTCCTAGGCTGCAGTTGGGCCAGCTTGCTCAATATCATATAGCCCTAGCCTGAATCATCATTTTGCACCTTTGACCCTACCTTGCTATCCAGTTCTAGAAACACACACCTTTTATCAAATCAAGTTATTTCTTTTCTTTTTATTTTTATTATAAAAAAGGGTAAATAAAATGAAGAATTAAAATCTAAATTCTACATCACTTTCCCTTTATGATTATGTAACTTCTTTGAAACCCCCATAAAGGCAAACGTGTTACATGCTGACATTTCAGAAACGTTAACGAAGAAGTAGTAAAATAAATAAAAATAATAATAAAAAAGGACTTTTAGCGTACAACTTGGGGGTAATACCGTAACAGCATCGTTACCCACCACCTCCTCAGTCCCACCAGCAGATATAGCGCCACCCGCTCAAACCTTTACGCTGTTGGGGCGTTTGGCCCCTCCCTCACTCCACGTTCCCTTGCTACCCACGTTTTCTAGAAGTACATAATCTCCCATCTCATACTACCATTCCTGTTTTTTTCTTCTCTCTAATTTCTAAAATATGTATAACTAAAATCCCCTGATTACGCCACGTCACGCACTCACCGCCGAGATTGCTCACGTGTCCAAATCGAGTCTCGCAGAAATTCACTTCCTCTTTGAATTTTGAATCCTTCGTCACTAAGAAAATATAGAAAAAAAGGAAAATACCAGTCCCATTTCCTCCTCCTTTATATATATTGATGCACCCAACTTTTCCACGGGAGCGAAACTCCATTTCTCCCCTTGAGGCACCCGGGGATCAAATCTTAAAATCAACCGGTTTTCTTCGACTTCCCTGTCAGCCTCCGCCATGTTCGACGATGAACCAGTCAATCGAAATCCACAGCATTCAATCCCAGCCCTTGATTTAGATCGCCTTGAAATAGTTACGGCTCTAGGAAGAGGAGCGAAAGGAGTGGTGTTTCTTGCCAGAGATGAAGTGAAAGATGAGATTTTCGCTTTAAAAGTAATATCTCGAGATTCGATCGAGAAGAAGAGTAATAAAGGAGTAAGGAGTAGTGATGGAAATGAAGGAAACGAGTACAGAAGAGTTAGTTTTGAACAGCAAGTGTTGAACAATTTTAACCACCCGCTTTTACCGCGATTACGAGGAGTTTTGGCTACGGATAAAGTCGTGGGTTATGCCATCGATTATTGTCCCGGTCGTGATCTTAGTTCTTTGAGAAAGAAACAAACTGAGAAAATGTTCTCCGACGATGTTATAAGGTAAAAAAGCAATTAGTTACTACTTTTTCACTCGTTTTCTAGGTTAAGCATTAATAAGTTTGAATATTTCTGACAATTTCTCGGGAAGCAAACAAAACTTAATTATTTTTGTCATATCTTTTTTTAGGTTTTATGCAGCGGAATTGGTTCTCGCTTTGGAGTATCTTCATAATTTAGGCATTGTTTATAGAGATTTGAAGCCTGAGAATATCATGATCCAAGAAAATGGCCATATAATGCTTGTCGATTTCGATCTTTCCACGAAGCTTCCTCCAAGATCAACTAAAAGTTCAACGCATCTCAACTCGGTCACTGAAAGGCCGCCGGACTCAGTCAAGAAAAGGCGATTCTCTCCGTTTCAGAGGTACTGCAACTCAGGAATCTCGCCCGACGACTCGGCCTCCCAAGCCGGCGTCAACTCGGAGCATACTGAGTCTGACTCGGTAGAGAAATCAAACTCGTTCGTCGGAACAGAGGAGTACGTGGCGCCAGAAATCATATCAGGAGACGGTCACGATTTCGCCGTGGATTGGTGGTCCCTAGGGATCGTTCTTCACGAAATGCTGTACGGAACGACGCCGTTTAGAGGTTCAAATAGAAAGGAAACGTTTTATCGCATTTTAACGAAATCGCCCGACCTTGTGGGCGAACCGACGTCGTTGAGGAATTTAATAAGGTTGTTTCTAGAAAAGGATCCAAAACAGAGGATCACGCTGGAGAGTGTCAAGGGACACGATTTTTTCAAGGGGATCGATTGGGAATTGATTCTGCGAATCGGGCGGCCACCGTATATTCCCCCACAATCAGGGAATGAGATTTGGAAGGAGGGCGCGGAAGGATTTAACAAAATCGATGTGGAGTTATTTGTGCAAGGAATATATGCAAATGGTGAGGCTGGTGGGAAGAGTAAAGGTAAACATGATGAGAGTCATGATAATAATAATAATAATAATAATAATTATTTGGAGAATGTAAACAAAAACGGTTGGCTTAAAGGGCAAAATCATCATCCTTGTGAAGCTAATCAATTTGCTGTTTTCTAACTTTATAATAAAAATAATAATAATAGTTGTTATTGATTTTTTTTATTTATCATAAAGTTGAGAAATAATTTCGTGGTGTGAATGAAATGTATATATATAATTTGAAGATGTTATTTGGCTTCATATTTCTTGTTCCTTGGGAGGGGTGGCTAATTGACTATGATTAAATAACATGTACAAAAACCATGAACGTTACTTGGCTTAATGGCTTTGGCTGGGCTGTGTTAGGTTGGTTGATTTGTTGAACGTATATATGTCACATCTCTACTAAAAGCCCGAAAAAGATGGTGCCACATTTTCTATAATTATTAATGTGTTATTGTAAGTGGGCAATGAAAAAAAGTGCAAGGGAACTAGGTTGGAAAGGTAGATTGGAAAAATAGGACAAGTATGGCATGGCATCCATTCATTGAATTTAAGTTAATTGGAGTTATATCATCTTTGTCTTTTGAAAAAGGAAAAAAAAAAGGCATGGCGGTGCTTGAGGTATTAGATTCAAATATTCAATTTCAAGCTAACACGAATAAAAAAGACGAGGAGTTGAATATGAAATTCTGTGTGTTGTTTAAGAATAAGATATATATTCTAATTAAGTTTTGTTCGTCTTAGAAAGGAAAAAAAGTTGATCTCATTCTTTTTTTTAACCGAATGGTGTGCCCAATGCACCTGGCTCTCATAATTTCCTCTGTTTCAAAGCGAAATTATTACCACATTGAATAGTGTTGTATATATTTGTTGCACTGCCACTAGTCAAGTTGGGGGCCAGTGGAGTTGTTCAGAGATTGCTCATTGCTGTAAAATGAGGTCCAATTCGTGACAAGTGCACCCACACCAACTTTCACGGCTCAACAACCTTAACATTTTGGTCTCGGATGAAATTGAAGCCTTGAATCTCCGTACGCACTCGATTTCCATTTGACAATTAACAACATCCCCGTCACAGCCGACGGGGACCGAGTTAAAGCATTTTTAAAAGACTAAACAGGCCACGACACTAGTAGTTAAAAAAAAAATATATATATATATATATATATAAAATTTAATTTGTATTTATTTAAAAAATTAAATAAAATTTACAATATATTAAATATATAAAAAATACACTTGAATAGTAATAATAATATCAATATATATATGTAACGAAACTATTTATAGAATCTCTTTCACTCTTTGCGTATAAAAGTATAATAGAAATAATTTTTTAAATTCAAATAAATTATTTTTTTACTTTGTATGTTCTATACAAAATAGATTGTTTTCTTAAGAAGTTCTTCTTTTATGTTTTATTTACCTCTTAAATTACTAATTAATAGATTGAGTTATTAGATTAAATTATTGAGACATAATATGCTATAATAGGCTATTAAGTTAGACTGTTGAAATATAATATGTTATGATGGGTTTAGATTTATATTAAAACTTAACGAGTTTAGATTATTAGACACACTTTTATTTTTTAAAATTTGATAGACTTAATATATTAAGTTAGAATTTATTTGTTGGGTTTAATTAGCAATATATTGACCATAATGACTCTAATTTCCTCCAACAGTTTGAGAAATAAAAATAATTATTAAATAAATATTATTTTGAGAGCCATTAAAAATATATATTATAAATAAAATTGTATTAAAAAATATAATCATTTTATTTGTCAATTTATATGTATATCCTTATTACTTAAAATTTACAACATACATACTAGAACGTATTAGTTATTTTGAATTAAAAATGATACATTGATGAAAATCTAAGCAATAATACAACATTGCAACTTATATTTGAGAATTACATAATAATTTATTAATTTTAAAAAATTTAAATCATAAAAAATAAAATTCACATAATAAAAAAAAAATGACAAATAGAAGATAGAACCTACATATGAAATAATAAGAAAAAAAATATGATTGATGGTTTGTAGAAATTTATGTAAAAAAATCTGTAAAGATTTAAAATATATAAATAAATATAATAGAAATGAAAAAAATAAGCAAATAAAAATAAAAATATGAATATAAATTGAGAAAAATAAAAAAAAAAACTTTAAAATTGAGTTAGGCATATGAAAATATTTTATTATTTTTTATTACATTAATTATTAAATAAAAATTTATTCTAAGAGCCACTAAAAGAATTTATAAAAAAATTTAAAATATGTAATATAAAAAAAATTTAAAAATTTTGGTGGAGCCATGGCCCCCATTCCCTAAGGAGGCTCCGCCCCTGCCAATACTTCCTTTATGACAATATATATATATATATATATGTCCAGAGATAGATTAATCACTTTAATTAAGCTCAAGTGACATTCATATCTTTTTCCACAGAAAATGGCTAACCTAATAGGACTCATTTATTTAATAATTTCCCCTAATTTTGGATAATAATTTAGCAGCTCGCATCAGCAGTAGTCAAACTCACCAGACTGGTCCAATGCGTGACATTGAGTCCCAGGCAGCAATCTAGCCTCTAGAGGCTTGAAAATTTTCCAGCTAGGGCCATACTAACATATATAAATTGCCCCTCCTAAGTAGTTATTCCACCTTTGATTAGATCAAGGTGTGCCAAACCTATTAACATATAGATGTGGATTAAATTTGTGTTTGGACGTTTAAGACACTCAAATTTTTTTGGAGAAAAATATAAGATTTGTTTACAAATGATCAATACATACTCATAACCTAATATATAATTAATCAAGAAAATGAAATTATTTGCTGATCGCAACGTACGTACAGATTTAAGTTTATTTTAACGACTTGATGAAAAAGTTACTATAACTGCAACAATAGTGAAGTTAGAATTTAATATTTCAAGGAGTAAAAATAAAAGATTTAATATTTATAAGAATAAAATTATAATTTTTTTTTAAAAAAATAAACAGTCAAATTATTAAATTCAAAAAAGTAAAAAAATTAATTAAATTTTAAAATTTAAGGGGGCGGGGCCCTACTGGCCCCACTCCCTAGGCCTTTGACTGCGACCAACCGCATATTGTCCAGTCTAGCGGCACCTCAGTCTTTGCCTTCGTTAGTAGGCCGCCACGTGAAAGGGATGGAAATTGGAAAAGAAGATGGTGAAATAAATATGCTTTTATTGCGTAATCTAGTTAGTGTATACTCAATAGGTTAAAATAAAATTAAAAAAAAATAGATGTTATATATATGCAAATAATTAAAGCTAAAATACTAAATAAATTTTCAAACTAATTCAATTGTTTTTAAAAACAAAAATTAATATTTTTTATTATATTTAAATAAATTCTTATTTTATAATTTTGATTTAAATAAAATTTTTATATTAATAAAAAATATCATGTAACACGCTTGACCTTAACAGTCATTAATTAAGCTCATAGCCGACTAGTATCGTTTGCACTCGCGTCAGATTACATTATTTCTTTAATGTGATGAAATTGGTTGACTGAAACGACAATATCTTATCAAAGAAAAGTTTTCATTCAACTAGTTTCATCATGTAAGAAAATGCATGTTAGCATCTACCTGTGTGGAGGATGTCATTGACGAATTATAAAATAAAAATTTTATTTGGATGTAATAAAAAATAATTTTTTTTTAAAAAATTCAATTTAAATTTCTTTCCTCTTAAATTAAAAGAAAATAAACCCTATTAATTTGAATTGACTACATTGATCATGAGATTGAGTGGTGAAGTTGTAATGGCCACAAAGGGTAATATTATCATAAAAGTTTAAGAAATAATATTATCATAGAAGGTAATTTAAAATTTTTTCGGTAACAGATGATATTATTGTGTTTTATTTATTTTATTCCATCACCGATCAGTTAGATATCATTACAAATTTTATACTTGAAGTGTGTCTTTATTATTTCAGGTCATTAATTACATAATTGTTTGTGTACTTGTTTTTATTACCTAATATTTATGAATTCTGACGCTAAGAGTAATTTTCTTAAAAAAAAAAAATAGCTACGTAACCAGCCAAGAGTAATTTCAATGGTTTAGAAGTTCAATCAGGATGTAACTAATAGACGGATTCAGCAAGGAAGTCGAAGGATGTCCCATCTTGATTCGGCTTAGTATTGCCTTACAAAATGATTTTATATATCTGACTCAATTTTATCGTTTTTATATTTTTTAATTTATATTGATTTATTTATTTTTATTCTATTTGTTTATATATTTTAAATTTTTATAAGTTTTTTACACAAATTTCTAGAATCATTAACTATAATTTTTTTCTTTCTTTTTTATTATATCATATGTGGTAACTATCTTCTACTTGTCAATTTTTTTTATGTGAATTTTATTTTTTGTGATTTTAATTTTTAAAAATTAATAAATTATTATATAATTTTCAAATATAAATTATAATATTGTACTATTGTTTAGAATTTCTTTAATGTACGCATTTTATTTAGAATAACCAATACTTTTTGGTATGTGTATTGTAAACTTTAAATAACAAAGATATACATACAAATTAACAAAATAAAATAATTATATTTCTTTCAATATAATTTTATTTACTATATATATTTTTAATAACCTTCAAAATAATTTTTGTATTTAATAATTATTTTTTATTCCTCAAACCGTTTAATGAAATTAGAGTTATTATGATCAACATATTACTAGTTAAGTCTAGTAAATAAATTCTATCTTAATATGTTAAACCTATCAAATTAAAAAAAAAAGTGAATTTACTAACTCAAACCCACTAAGTTTTAATATAAATATAAACTTATTATAATATATTATATCTTAACAGTCCAATTTAATAGCCTATCATAATATATTATATCTCAATAGTTCAATCCAATAACTCAATATATTAATTAACAATTTAAAAGGTAAATAGAAAATAAAAAGAGATCTTCTTGATAAAGCTACCTATTTCGTGTAAACTACCTAAAGTAAAGAGGTAATTTATTTGAATTCGAAAAATTGTTTCACTTCTACTCTTATGCATAGAGAGTGAGAGAAACTTTTTTTATAATTTTGTTCAATCATATATATATATATATGATACCTTCATTACTGTTAATGTATTTTTTTATGTTTAATATCTTGTGAATTTTATTTAATTTTTTAAATGAATAAAAATTAAATTATATATATTTTTTACTATTTAATATTTTATTCTGTTTAGTTTTTTTTTTAAATTGCTCTAGCTCCGTCTCTGTTCTTTTCCAGCCTGCATCATGAAGAAAAGACCGATAATTGTAATACTAATATCGGCCCTTCGCTGTCCCGTGTCCAAGCTTTGCACCTTATTTAATGGACTATAAATGGAGATTGCAATCACGAAATCCATGCAGATTTAATTTATATATAACTTATACCTTCAAAAGAACGAGCAGCATTCAATAATCACCTCACCTTTAGGTTGCCAAGTTGGCTGGTACTGCAAGCAATACTATATAGATCTAGAATTGGTGGCCTAGCCAATTAGCTTCTACTTTTGGCATTTGGCCTTCAAATATTCCAGCATGCCTGTGGCTTACAAGTTAAAGCATTAACTTTTTTGGATTGCTTTTCTCCTGGCAATTACTTCTTTTGCAGGGTTTTTTGGACATGAGCTCATTTTTGTTGATCTAAGGTTTGAAAATCACAGATCCTGAAAGATATATAGATTATATTATATATATTTGAAGGAAAATTAATTTCATTGGTTAGAAGAGAGGGGCAACTACCATTAGAAACTGCCCATCTCTCGGAACAAGTTAACCATGTGAAATGTTTATTCTTATTCTGGGCAAAAAAGAAAAATGTTGTAGAACTAGGTTCCTCATTGAATTATTAGGTGTTGGTTGATAAAAGGCAGAATGTTTTAGATCACATGGTTTAATGGCTTCGGAAAAAATACGCCAAGTATATCCTTCATTTGTGTCCATAATCTCTACAAAGAGTAACATTACATAGTTTTAGGCTCTCACCTACATACTTAAAATTACATGTTATCAGCACTTGGTATTTGTATTTCCATCAAAATACCTTCCTGTTAGGTAAAATACCTTCCTGTTAGGTTTACTAGAGAAATGTGCCTACCTAAACGCGGTGGAGTGCAATTTTTTATTATTCATATTTCAGAAGCCATGTCAGATAGGGGTGAGCAAATATCAACCGAATCGAATAATCGAACTGAACTGAAATGAGTTCGATTTTTTTGGTTCGGTTTTTCGATTAATTCGGTTAAGATAGTTCAGTTAGTAACATTATTTCATTTGGTTTCGATTAGAAAAATTTCTAATCGAACTAATCGAAGGGCATTATAGACATATTACATGAAAAAAAATCCTAAACCTAAATACTAATGTCATCTCTTTGTTTGGTTCCTCTTCTACCGTCCCATCTCCACTCTCCAAACTCTCCAATCTCCACCGTATTCTCTTCCCCTTCTCTCATGTGTCCTGTCTCCAGTCTCTACCCTTTTCTCTTCCCCTTCTCTCATCTTTAGTAAGTTGCTGCCATCCTTCACCCTTCTCACATCAAGTAAGTTTTTATGGGTTTTTAGTTCCTCTTCTCTTCCTTTTGTTCTATGTTTTCTTAGCTTGAAGTTTTGTGGGTCTGGTTGATGAGTTTTTTTATGTTGGTTTTTGACTTTTTGCTGCTTGATTTTTTTTGGGTGGTGGTTTCATGTAACGTTTAAATATTTATGCTATTAATCTGGAGATTTTTGCTCATTCTAAAAAGAGGCATTTTGCACATGTAGATCTAACGTTTTAATTATTTTAACTAGGATATTGCAGGTTGTAGGAGTTTACTTTAAATAATAATGCTATAGTTTTAATTTTCTTTGTATATTTTTTTGTGCTGTGTTTCATTTAGTTTCTCTATTTGTTTTGTTTGCTATGATTGTTTTAATTGAATTTAATTTCATTCGGTTGAGTTTCGGACATGTTTAAAACAAAAACTTTTTTTTAGAGATTTTTTTTTGTAATTGGGTATCACCTCACTTCACTAGAGTTGGAATTAGAGGCACTGCCTGTTAAAACCATTGCTTATGAATGACTCTTCAATAAAAACATATTCTTGAACCCAATTTGTTGGTGATTGCAGGAACCTTCTCAAGAGGGTCGACTCAAAGTTAATATTATCTTCAGGGAAGCTAATAGCGCAACAGATGCATTGGCTAGAACAAGTGCTACTTTAGAGTTTGAGTTTATCTTGTACCGTTAAGAACCAACCTTTGTTTCTTTGGTACTTTGTACCAAGATGTGGGAACATTGTAGCTGTCTATGTTTTTGTTAATGCAAATCCTTATTTAACAAAAAAAGAGAAGTACTCTAAGCAATAGAAACTCTTACTCTATTCACTTTTTTAAGTTTTGTACTAGTTCAGTTGTGTCTGCCTGAGGCAATTTCTAGGAGTTTAGAGGTTATTCAATCATTCAAATATGGACAAATTGGAAAACAAAGTAAAAAAAGGCCCAATATTTGATGAAAGAAAGATATTCTTAATATTAATGGTCAATTGACAATTAAGTTCTCCATTTTCAAATACCAGGAAACTGTGAAACCTTAATGATTTTATGTAGTTTATTGCATTTTCAATACTATGTTCTTGGATCAAATCGCGAGTCTAAGCCAGTCAAATAAAGTTGAAATTAGAGTAGTATTTTTGTTATATGGCTTACATGTGTTCTCCACTACCCTTTCAGCCTATCTTCATAACATAGCCTATTCCACAAATTGGAGACTGCAGACACCCATATAAAACTCCTACAATTAACTATTAAATCTTGTTCCCATGGTTTGCTTTCTTGCCTTTTTCTTTCCTCAGGTTTTTACTTTCTTCATTTTCTTTTGACAAATACAAGTAATATTTGAGATATATACAAACCAAAAAAAAAATTTATTAAGTTCAGTTTTTGGAAACCGAACCAAACTAACCAAATTAGTTCGGTTTCGGTTAGTTCGATTAGTTATATAGTTCGATTCAGTATCAGTTATTTTTATATAGGAGTTCGGTTAGTTCAATAACCGAACTAACCAAACTAACCGTTTGCACAGCCTAATGTCAGAGATTTCAAACCCTTTTTCTAAGGTTGGGTGTCATTTGACTGACAGAGGTCTAAACCTCCCAGATTCAAAACATGGCTTCACTGATTTATGGGAAAAAGGGTTTTGAGTTTGATTGACTCACGGGCTCTTGTTTTTTCTTTTGCAAAGTTTGACTCACATGGGTTGAAAGATTGAAAACGTGGCCATTGTCCTAGCTTACATGTGGCAGAATGAGGAAGCCCCTTTGGGGCTTTCTTTTACTTACGTAATAGATTTTCTCTTTTCTTTTTTGTTTTGTTTGATGGTAGTTCATTCGGTCAAATTCTTGTTTTTTCTCTATCAATGGCTCTAAAGTGAAATATTACTAGATGTAGATACTTGATTTTGATTATTAATTTATTATATATATATTTAAGTATTTTACAACAATGTAAAGCTATACAAAGAGCAATGAGAACAACTAAAATGAATGGAGCAATTACATCATGCAAATAGTAAAGAAAGTAACCTAAAACAAGTGATAGGATTCATGGGTTAGTTTCACCTTGAAATGTTTTGAAGAGTTTGACTTGATCATTTAGATTTGGAAATAATTTAAGAGGTTTTCCTCTTATCTTTTTGCTAAAGTACAAGTGTTTTTCTCTCTGACCTTGTTCTCTTATATTTTTTTCTCTCTTACCTTCTACTCAAGAACAAGTCTTATTATACTATTAATGGTCATAAAAACTCTCTACTTCAATAGCCACATAATAAGTTTCTAACTGTTACATAATGCAATAAAACTACTACTTCAATATCTACATAATGGATTTCAGTAACTATCATTCACTATGTACATTAAATCTCTTGTTAATAATGTTACTCATTATGTGCATCAAAATCTATTCTTGAGTAACTGTTTCTTTTGGTAATATATATAGAGTTTTGACAAATAATTTTGAAGGACAAGATTTCTTGGGTCACTGAAAACACATTTTCACTATTCTCTCTCTAAATAATTTCTCTCAAATTCAATTATACTAGTCCTTCTCAACTTTATTCCCAACCTTACTCTGCTGTTTACTTGTTCTCTTCCACCTACTCCAATCTTATTTTCGTCATTTCCAGCACATCCTTCTACTTATTTGCAATACTTCCTTTCTCCCTATCACAAAAAGCTTTCTGCATTTTGGTGACTCCACTGGGTGGAATGCTTGCAATAAGTAAGATCTCATTGGAATAACTTCATGTTATTAGAAGAAATGAACAATTTCACTAGTAACCAAGATGCATTTGTTCTTATCTGCATCTAAGATTTGATGAAATTAGTCTAAACTTTTCAAGAGAGGATGAAAAAATTGAAGGACTACAATAGGCGGATGATAGAGACTATATCCCAACTTTTGCCATCTGTTGTCATCACTTCTCAAGTTGAACCTATTCACCTTAATAGTAATGAGAATGCACCTGACGAAAGCCACTCATCTAGTTGTAAACACAAATGAGACCAAAGGAAATGGAGAAAACACTATGAATGAAGTAGGCGGTGGAAATCCCAATATGCTCAATTCTCCTATGGAAATTACGTTAGCAACTACCTCTATTGTAATAATTTGGCTAGCCACTACTCAAGGATTTATGACAAAGGAAGACGTTCAAAGCTCACTCAATCAGAAAAATAAACGCTTAAAACTTTCCAAATTTGATCTTAAATTTCGTACCCACCAAGTGTAAATGTTAAGCCATATCCTAAGGATTATACTAGTCTTAAGTTCAAGCAATTTAGTAGTAAGACTAATGATTCATAGAAACATGTTATGAAGTTTGTGAAAACCCTTGGAGTTGTAGGATTGTATGATGATCTAAAGTTGAAAGAGTTCTCAAAGTCTCATATAGTAAAGGTTTATACATGGTATGCAAATCTTACCCTAGTTCTGCGAAATTTTAAAGTTAAATGTGTTGAATGTTTAAGGAGAAGTTTGTTTCTACTATAAAGGAGGTGACTTCTATTGACTTGAGAAAAGAGCATAAAAAGATCAAGGAAGACCTCATGGAATATATTCAACACTTCATAGAAATAGTGTTGGATATATATAAGTCTCACGATGAGAATAATTGTTGAAAATTTGTATTCAAGACATCTTTAACGAGAATAAGTTGCACTTCGAAAACTTACGTCTTCCCACTTTCCCTACTTTGGTTGAAGCTACACAAAAGACTAATAATATAGTTTTTAAGCAAAAAAAAGCTAGTTGTTTTAAGAAGAGAAAGACCCAACAGTTAATGCCATTCAAGGATAAGGTAAAGAAGAAGAGGACCTTGAATTAATTTGCATCCTAGACAAGAAAATTTAAGAAAACAAGATGAATAGGTTGATTCTCCTCCACCATTCTTAGTCCTACCAAATGGAGTGAGAACTTTTCTTCATGAATAGATTAAGAATGGACAGGTGAACTTGCCCTATATTGGCTACCCTAGAAGGGCAGGCATTGGTGGTGTTTAACACGATAACTAGGGGCATGTGAAGGCTATTTCTCCAAAATGAAAAGGCTTGGTGATTCAAATTTATCTGAAATCATGGCAATCAATGAGGCATTTTTTTTTATGCATCCTTGGATTAGAGGGAGTTCATTAGCTTATGATGGAAAGTGATCCTCAAAATGCAATCAACTAGGTCCAACAATCGAAGTTAGTTCCATGGAGGCGTAGGAGATGGATTTTGGACATTGAAAGGCTAAAGAAAATGATTAGTCAATGTAGGACAGTTCACATTTTGAGGGAGGCAAACCAAAATGTTGACTAGCAGGCCAAAAAAAGAGCAATGTGTGTTGACAATATGTTGTGGATAAGTCCAAATGATGAAATGGTTAGGGAAGTGAAGAATAAAATAGGAGACAACCTAGATGATTGATAAAAGAAGGCAAGTGAGTCTAGCACTACTACTGTGTTACCATGTGTTTTTTATTTTTAATTGACTAATGATATGGCTTCTAGTCTGACTTTCTCATTTGATAAGGGATTAAATTTGTGATGATGGATGTTGGTGGTATATTGTTGTTATTATGGGATGTGAATGTTGGTAGGAGGAGGTTCGATACTTTGCAAGAATATAACTACTAGACTCTATTGCAAGGGTTTTTGGGAATGAAATCTGCTGAAAGATGTTTCATTGTTAAAGATATTTGGCATTTTTTTTGTAAAGTTCATAGTGTGGGGGTGATTGGTTGCTGTGAATTTATAGGAATAAAAGACTTCTTTTTGTGTATAGTTTTTGGGTTTATCTGAGTTCAACATAGTAGCTAAGGTTAATGAAATTGCATGCTTTAAAAAACAAACAAATTATGGAATTCGATGGAAAAGAGCAACTATCTTTTATATTTGAGAAAGTATCTAATTATCCTTGAGAAGATTTGTTATTTTTTATATTGGAGAATGCATCTAATCATCTTTGCAGTTCATCTTCACAATTCCTCAATAAAATAAACTTTGTTGCAATCTCCCTCAGTTTTAATCTCAACTTTGCTATCATAATCTATGAATTATAACATTAGCTTCAATTTTTGGAGGACTTGCCCATGGAATATTGACAATCACAAGTTAGCCTTTGAATTATTCTGTTACATACGTGTTACACAAGTGCCAAAAGCACAAGTAACAACCATAAGTGTGAATACTAACTTTATCAAAAGTTGTAAGAGTGCAACTCTTAAGCATAGCCAAGTGTTCATAAAGCCCTTTGAGAAGAAATAATGAAACACGAGAAAAAAAACTACCAAGGGAAAAATATTCTTTTGGTGATCACACTCGAATTGATGTGCTATCTTAAAAGGAACAAGAAGAATTTCATCAATCTTGCAAATATTAAGTCAATAATGAGATAACAACTCATATACAACATTATTATCATTATTATCTTTATGCATACTATAACAAATTTGATTTGGGACTATACATTTCTAAAATGTGCAATTAAAAGTATTTTTTAATAACACTTTTTACAACATTTTTATAGATTTTTTTTGAAAATCTATAAAAAAATTAATTGCATTATACAAATTTTTAGTAATATCAAAAAGATTGCATACGCTAGTAAAAACTGAATTTTTTATATTGCTATTAAATGTGAAAATTATTAAAATTTTAAATAATTTCATTTTTAAGATTTTACTACCTAGAAAGATATATTACCTAAAAAATATAAATTTAAATCCAATTTTGATAAATCTTATTCCTTTTGCACCACATTCTCTTTTGAACTTTTTCAACCTTAACAATTGTGTCAAAATGTGCCAAAAATATTTTAAAATTGCTTTTGATAGAATATTCTAAGGGAAAATGCCTATTTATTTTGTAGTATATTTCACGAAGAAGAAATTGATCTTGAAAAGTCTGATGATTATATGCATTCGAAATCATTATATTCCATGAAGAAGAAGTTAATCTTGACAAGTCTAGTGATCATATATGTTGGATTTGAAATCACCATCGGAGGATTTGATCCTTCCTTTGGAATCATATTAGAGGGACATGGGATTGAGCCATCAACATAGCTTAGTGTTGTAATGTGTAAGTGTAGATACCCAATTTTGGCTGACTATGATTTGAAGTAGTTTGTTATAGAAAAAACTACATTAAGGGCGTTCTAAGTGTGAAAGCACCCAAGGGCATTCCAAACACAGAGGTGCCTAATGGTGTTTTAAGCGTAGAAGCTCTTGGAGGCGTTCTAAGCACGGAATGCCCAATAGCGTTTCTAGCTTAGAAGTGCTTAGGAACAAGCATGGAATAACTATTTATATAAAAAAGTGAAAGTAACTCAAAACAAGTGGCACAGTTCATGAGTTACCTTCACATTTGAGATGTTCTAACGAGATTGGCTTGGTGGCTCAGATGTGTAAATAGTTAAGAAGACTTCCTTTTAACCTTTCCTTAAAGTACCTATACTTTACCCTTTTTTTTCTTTCTCCTTTAAGAATACACGTGGCACACTATCAACTATCACTACTCCATTATCTAAAAATTATGCCTACTACTGAACTACATGGTCATTTTTTTAATATCCCATAAGTCGTTCTTTAATTGCTCTTCCATGACAAGCACGTTTTCTTAACCACTCCTAAGAAAGTACTCCTATTCAATATAAATATGAGGGCCTTGGAAGTCGATAGGCAAGGAGAAATTATTAGAAACCTAGTAGAGATTATCTCGAAAGCTCTTTCAATACTCCTCTAAAGATTCTTTCTACTCAGCCTTTCCCATCTATTATAATCCATTGCTTTTTCCACCGTTTCTTATTCCTAACCACTTGCCACCAAAGCACTTACGCTTCATGGATTGCTCTAGTCTTCTTTTCTACCGCCTCTAGTGCCTTCAGTTGCACTTATTGCAACATGTCCTCTGTCCCTATCAAAAGAACCCCTACATTTGACAACTCCACTAGGGAAGAGTGATTACAGTAAGTGAAAAAGTTACCAAAAAATTTCCTACCAGAAGATGTGGAGAGTTCTGCTGACAACCAAAAAACATTCACCTTTACTTATGTCTAAAAGCTCATGAAAATGCTTTAAGCTTCTTAAGAAATGATGCAAGTGCAGAAAGAAAACAACAAATGAATGGTGGAAACTATTGCCCAGTTTTCATCCTCAACTGCTACAACTTATCTACCTCAACCAATGCTAACCCATAATGGAGAAAATGTCGTTAATGTGGTCAACAACAAGAACGAAAATGGAAGGAATGGAAATAACAAGATTGACCCACTCCTCAATACCACAAATCCCTCTATTGTAGGCATTCTTATTACAGTAACTCCTTCCACTAATGTTCAAAGGTTTTTCACAAAGGAAGAATTAGAGAATGTTGCTCAATTAAAAGAACAAGAGTCTTAACTTCTTAGAGTTTAACTTGAAACTATCATACCCTACTAAAGTACCCACTAAGTCATACCCTAAGGATTATACCACTCCGAAATTCAAACGATTCAATCGCAAGACTGATGATGCTCGAGAATATGTCATGAGGTTTGTAAAAACCTTAAAAGTCGCAAGCTTGGACAACAATTTAAAGCTAAAGGAGTTTTCTAAGTCCTTCATTAAGAAAGCCTACACTTAGCACATTAATCTCACTCCAAGCTCAGTTGACTCTTGAAACTAGATGTGTAGGATGTTTGGGAAAATCTTTTTTTCTACCCAAAAGAAGGTGACCTTCATTAACTTAGGGAAAGAGCATCATAAGGCAAGAGAAGATCTTACAGAGTACATCAAATGGTTCAAAGAACACATACTGGATATATAAGATTCTCATGATGAAAAGGAGCTGGTCAAAGTATGCATTCGAGGTAGGTTCAATGAATATAGGTACATTTGGAAAACTTACCTCTTTTTACTTTTGCCATTTCAGTTGAAGTTGCACAACGGACCAATAATACAGTCTTTAAGTAAAAAGGAGTTAATCATTTCAATAGGAAGAACATCTCGACTATGAACGCAATCCAATGAGGAGGTAGCGAAAGAAAAAGACCTCGAGAAAACCTAAGGCCAAAGAGTGACAACTTTAAAAGAAGGCAAGATGAAGAGATTGTTGCACCTTTTCCATTCTCAGCTCCACTTGATAGAGTAAAGGCACTCCTACAAAAATGGATTAGAGACGAACAAATAAATTTACCTTACGTATTGAGACCACTAATAGTAGAAGAGAAGTCTAATCCACACTATTGTGATTACCATCATGTAGTGGGTCATCCATTTGCTGAATCCAAAAACATGCATAAGATATTTCACAAGAGGACATAAGTAGAGGAAGTCCTAATTGGAAACAACAAGATTCAAAATAATCCACTCCTTGCACATCTAAATGCCTAAAGACATGTAAATTCATGCCGAAAGTAGTGGAGACCATGAAAATGGGAGAAAACTTTATCAAAAGCTATTGGATCTTGGATACTATTGACTTACCATGGAAATAGATGTGATAAATTATGCAAGGAAATACCATAAATGTCAAGTCCATGGAAATGCCATACATGCGACAGCTGTAGTACTCCATAGTGTCATCAAACCTTGGCCTTTCAACACTTAGGTGTTTGAATTGGTTGGACCTATCAGTACCCTTTCTAGAAAACGTACATGGATACTCATAGCAATAAAGTGTTTCACAGAATGGGTAGAAGTTGTTCCCTTGAAGAATGCAATAAACCAACCGTGGCTAACTTTATGAACAAGAACATCTTATGTGGGTTCAAAATACCCAAGTGTATCTTGTCAGATAATGGTATTCCATTTGTTAACTCTTGTGTAAGGGACTCCTAGCCCATTATGATGTCAACCATGTGAAGTTAACCCTTTATTTCCTTAAAAGAAATGGTCAAACAGAAGCCATTAATAAGACTTAACTTAAGATATTAAGTAAAATGGTACATGATGATCCTAAGATATGGCATGATGATCCTAAGATATGGCATGATGTTGTTCTTATGGCACTATAAGCATATAGAACTTCCAAGTGAGGACTTACCAATGCTACTCTTTTTTCTTTGGTATACAGGACAGAAGTTATTTTGCAAGCAGAGATCCTAATTCCATTAGTAAGATTAGACCTAGATGCTAAAATGGACAATGATGCTTTACAAATGATGAAATTGAAAACAGTGGAAGAAAGAAGGGATAAAGCTAAGAAGAACTTCTCTATGTATTAGAGAAGGTTGAGTAGAGTGTATGACAAGCTAGTAAGAAAAAAAAGCTTTGAAGTGGGTGACTTAGTACTTCATGCAGTAGAACATATTATAAGAGGAACATCAGTAGCTAAGTTTAGTCCAAAGTGGGAAGGACCATACATTGTTTATGAGGTGAACGAGAGTCGATATTTCAAGTTAGTGAGTCTAAAGACCAATGTTGTCACAGTACTAGTCAATTTCAAATACATTAAAAAGTATCATGTATGAGAATGCCACCCACTATTTGTCTCTTTTATGAATGACTTCTCAATGTCAGCTTCCGCTTAAATTATCTTATATACTTTAACGTAAATGCATTTTCAACCATAGCTTTATTGTTTCCATTTTGGCTGTGTTGTGATATTTTAAAGTAAATTCATTTTTAGTCATAAGCTTTATCGCTCTTACTTTGGCTGTAATATTATTATTATTGCACTTAGTCACAAGCTTTGTTGCTCAATTTTTTCACCATGTAATTCATATTTCAGTCACAAGCTTTAACACTCATAATCTGACCATAATGATATTACGCTATTGATCACTAGCTTTATCTCTTACTTCCTGGCCATAGGTTGCTGTTCACAAATAAGCCGTAGCTTTAAGCACTCATATAAAGGATATGTTATTCCCCTTCATACTAGGTTGAAAATTATTCTCCCTAAAATGAGGTTGAAAACCGCTTTTGGCCACACATAGTGATACTTGTGAAACATTCATATGTTTGCAAAGAATGAAATATGGAACAGAGTATCCAATAAAACCACAAAGAAAGCAAAGTAAATGTTTACTATAGAAAACAAATCTACAATGTCAGAAAAACAAGAATATGAACAAGCTAGTTAGGTATGAAGTTTAGAGGGGAGGAGGATCTATCATTCTCAAAATTGAAGAGATTGTCTAATCTTCCTTACAACTCCATCTTCCTTACGTCAATCTCTTTTATTTCAACCTTTATGCTAGTTTTGTCAATCCTCATCATAATGTATCCTTTGGCTTTAGCTATATAAGCGTCAAGATATTTAATTCGACAACCAGAGTTAAGGACATCTTCCATGAGATCCACCATCTTCTGCAATTCTTTAAAAGAAATGTCTGTCCATGGAGAGGAAGCAATCTCTAAGGTACTACCTAAGCTATCCATAATAGCTTTGTTCATGAATTCACCTTTAAAATGCCAAAATTCACTTTCAAGCTTATAGATATATTCCAAAAGCTACATGTGTTGTGGCAATACTGGAATGCCACGAAAGTTTTCCAAATAAATGTTAGAAGCATCATTTCTACGTTCTACCACTAAAAAAAAAGATGACAAACGGTAAGTAGTAAGAAGTGGCCAGAATAATATTTAAATAAATAATATTTGAGTTATTTCGAATACCTTTATGAGAAAAATAAGCTTTAAGGGTACTATTCTGAACAACCCCAATAAAAGAAGAAGAATTGCGAGTAGAATTCGAAACACCATAGGAGAAGAAGTATTGCAAGTAGAATTCAAAACACCCTTAAAAGAAGAAGCATTACAAGTAGTAATCAAAACACCCTTAGGAGAAGAAGCATCACGAGTAACATTCGAAACACCCCAAAGAGGATACGTCGCGAGTAGCACCAAGAGTGACATCAATTCCAAAGTTATTCTGAATGCTTCTGGTAATTTTAAAGGTTCCCTCAGAGATGATACTTGCATTGTTATGTTGAGGCGTTCCAAAGCCAAACCTAAGAACACTCCAATTAACTTCAGTAATAGCATTCACATCATCACCACTAACTCCAATAATGGCATTCACATCACCACCACTAACATTTTGCATAGTAGAAGGTAGAAAATTGGTCATACTTATCAAACTTTCTTGTATAACATTACCATCCATCCCTCCTCCTAAACTCAGATATTCATGTCTAGGAAGCTTTTCCTTAACTGACTCATCACTCGACTTATAATCATTTGTGTGATCACATGATTCTTCTTCACTCTTAGACTTTGAGTTCTCTTGTTCCCCCACCTCTACACTTGAAGTTGACTCTCCTTAAAAAAAAAAAAAAGAAAGGCGGAGTTTAGTATCAAGGTGAGAATGTAATGGAAAAAGAAAATAAAGAGAATAAGAAACAAACTTGCTTGACGAGAGGTTTTGTTCCTCTTATAAAGCAAATTAGGTGAAGCGACACATCATTATTAATGATGGAAGGAACATGCATTTGCACCTTAGGATCAGGTACAATAAACAGGTCCATTCTTGAAAATAGTCTCCCCATTAAGCATACCAACCAGTTGTATAGACACCTATTTTGTCAAAAGCTAGGACAACACAGTTTTTGAACTTATCCACATTATGATTAAGCACGCCAATAAAAAATAAGGAAGTACAAGAGGAGTTTTCAGAAAAATGGGGTCTACGTGGAACTGGCTGATCATATCTAAATTGGTGTGCCACTTTATAAGGAGAGTATACTTCAACAGATGATGAATCCCTATCAACACTTGAACTAGTTATTTCAATCATGGAAGGCCATTGAGAAGAATGAATCCATACTAAGAAGTTTTATCCGTGTGAGCTCAATTTTTTAGTTTCAAATGGTCACTTACCTTCATAAATAGTTAGATTACCAAAACCATTATTCGATCTCACATATGGCTTTGTAGTAAATTGATTTGCCTTATCTAAAGCCTTAAGAATGTTGTCCCTAAAAGTTTGGTCATGCCACACCCAAGACCTATAATTGTCTTTTAAAGCATTACTTGTAGAGGAAGACATAAAAGGCTAATACATGTTAAGAGTGGGGGCACAACTACGGAGTCATTCCCACAAAAAAAATTTGAATGAATGATACATCCACACAAGTCAAGACTTTGTAACAACTAATTGATTTAGTAGTTTTAAAGTGATACAAGTCAAATCTCTTATATAGAGATCCCAAGTATAGTAAAGCAAGAGGAAATCTCATACCTTTAATAATCTTGATTGCATAAAGAATAACTGAAGAAAAGATCCCATCATCTAAACAACTTGGGAGGACATATCAAGCCAAGGACATGATTAACAAAGCCACTAACTTATGAGCGTGATCTGGATACATAGAATGATTGCTCTGACTTTTAATATTGAACTTCTTTTGGAAAAGCCTTACCTAGTTAAAGAAGCGCGCCACTTTAAAAGCTTTAACTTGGCTCTCAAACAAGTTTATAAAGAATTCCTTGACACTCTCATCTTCCTTTGAAGATATAATGGAAAGAAAGTCGTCTCTACCAGCAGAAGGAAGTTTCAAACGAATGTCGACATCTTCAAGGGTAAAATTAAACTCTCCTCAAGTAGTAACGATGGTATGTGAAAAGATACTCCATTTTGCAAGAATAGTGCGCCATACTTCAATTTTGGATTCCCTATGAATACGAAGTTTAGTGGTTACTCTTGCAGCATCAAGGACTCCAGTATTTTTTAGAGTAGTCACATATGCGAAATTCTTCATAACTTTCTATATCCATTCATCTAAACCTTAGACCCATAGTGAGTTGGATCCAAATTTAGTGACAGAAAGTTCAAATACACCACGTTCAAATATGAATTTCAATATTGACACTTATAAGATGGAACACCTTTTATTTAAAGAGGTTTCATTACAAATACGATCCCAATGATAGCTAGCAGACGCATATGGATGCCTATTTATCTGTTTTATGTGCATTACTTCTCAGAAACAATCATTTTTTCCTTCCTTAATGAGACCATCATCCCAATTTTCAGGAATAGGAAATAGTACACCAGTTCTCGTACTCGCATTTTCTTAAAAAGAGAAGTTGTAGCAGTATTTTTCCTTTTCTTTCTCAGAGTAGCTCTACTAGGCTCACATAGTGAACTTTTGGGGTAAAACGAGTCTTGACCATAAGATGAGGTAACAAAATTCCTACAAACGACAAAAATAACCAGATAAGTATTCATGACTTATTATTCCTACCTATACACTTTTACATCCTTTAAAATTACAATAATATTCCATGTTTATTTATTTGTTCTTATTTGTCCCATATTTGTTTGCTTATTACTATCTTTATACCCAATGAGACAAATAAGAACATATATATAGACACACAGACACACTAATGCTTATATATGGAAGAAAAAGTTGAAAACTTGAGGAAATCAAAATTGTTGAAACTTTCATTTATTCAAAAGCTTACATAGTTATCATGAGTCAAATGTCTATCTTTCTTTTGGATTATTACTTGTCCCAAAACCATGTCCTATTTTCTTTCTTGTAAGACTTAAACTTTTACCTTTTCTATTTTTCCATATTAATTTTTTTCATATAGCTTACGTCTCATAAAATATTGAACAATATTATTAAAGAGTTGTTAGCTCTACAGCTTTCAAATCGATTTCATGTTTTGAAATGACAAAAGAAAATGATCAAAATTCATTTAAGTTTTGGAATACCAAGTCTAGACATCCCTTAACACTTTCAAATGAGCTTGAGAAGAAAAACAACTAATAAAGACTTTGAAAAATGCATTCTGGTTCAAATTTATCGATACATGTTCTTCATATATTGATACATTTGGACAAGTATTGATAGATTTTGAAATCTATCGGTACATGTTCTTGAGAAAAGTCAAATTTCAAAAACTCAACCTCAATCTATCAATACATTCTTAAATGTATTGATGAAAATGGGATAAAATGATTACTGCTTTAAAAGTATCGATACATTTAGGAAATATATCGTTACATTTCCAACAAAATGCTTGCTGCCTCAAAAGTATCTATATATTAACAAATGTATCAATACATTTTCAATAGAATGGCTAAATCTTTGCATGAAAGTTCAAAAGTATCGATACATGGCAAAATGTATCGATACATCATAGTGGGTATTCAAAAATTAAAAGCAATGTATTGATACATTCATATATGTATCAATACAATATGACCATTAGAGCCTTAGATGGAGAGAAGAACGATTTTTTTCACATTTAATGCACTCCCAACTACCTTTAAAGCTTTAGCAACTATAAAAATAAGCTCCCTTAACATTTATGAAGGTTGGAAGACTTTGAAACACAACTCAAAATAGAAGAATTTGGCAGAAATCATTCAAGACTCCTTATACTGTTCTTCTAGTCTTTAAGTCTTCTAGTGTAGCATTTATTGAGCTTACATTCCTTCACCAAACATTGTACCAAATTTGTTATTCAGCCTTTAAGAGGTGTACGAGCTATATTTATATTCTTTTCATTGCAATTACTTGAGTGGTTATACCTTAATCAATATAAAAGGTAAAGTGGTTATGCTTTAACCATAAAAAGGCATTGTATTGAAAAGGTTATGCTTGATCCACAATAGGCATTGTATTGAATTTTGATTCAATAGACGACGTAGGCAAGGAGGCCGAACCTCTATAAAAATCATTGTGTTAATTTTTCTCTCTTCATACTTCTTCAAGTTTCATTTGCTTTTACCAATCTTCTCTATTTTTCAAGAAGTCCATTATCTCACTTATTTTCAAATTGGGAATTTAGATTAAAGGAACCTTTTTTTCTCAAAACTGAAAAAGAATTTTCAAAATTTCAAAACATTCCAATTCACCCCGCTTTTAGAATTATTCACATTGAGCTTATTACATTAACACGAGTTATAATCTTACTATGTAGAAAATATTAAAGTGGTAACCTTTTCCTTTATCTACATTCCAAAGTTGAACATTGACATGCAAATTGAGATTTAACAAGTGATTTATATAATATATATACCTATTCCTATAATCTGATGATAAACCAAATCTAAATTTACCCTTTGAAATCTTTATTTCCACACAAAGCATAAGAGTTTTCATGTCTTTTAGATTACTTTTTGGACAAAAAATTATGCATCTTTTGATATATATATATATATATATATATATATATATATATATATATATATATATATATATATTAATTGAAAAGAAATGGATTCAAACCTTGCTTTTTAAGTAAGGGATCATGTACCAACCAATAAGTCAAATACTCGGATGCCTTTAATATATATATATATATATATATATATATATATATATATTTATACTATAAACATGGATATTATATTATTGTGTGATATGTTGTAGTGAGCCTTTTGGATATTAGTAATTATAGCTGAATGATGTAATAATTTACAAGCAACAATAAATAACAAATAAATCACTACCCCCTCTACATTAAAAAATAAAATAACAAGTTAGTGTTTTCTTGTAGGAGAAAGTTGTATTGCGACATGGGAAGTAAAAGTAGTAATAAAAAAATTTTCTTTCCTTTTCCTATGAGAATAGAAACAAAAGGAACAAAAATAAATAAAATTGTTGTAAATAGAACTTACTTGTTTAAAGAAATTTTAAGGAAAAGCCTTTGAGATTGATTATGAATTTCTACAGAACTATTCTCTTCTATTTATAGACTTTAGAAATTATTTTTCTAGTAGGAATCTAACACTTTAAATTCTCTTATCGAATCCTTTTCTACATCTCATTGTTTTTCCACATATATCTCTACTTCTCTCTCCTATCTTGAACTTTTCCTATTATCATACTAAAACCATCACATAGAAAGTTTAAAAAGAGTTGGTGGAGGCAGATAATTAGTAGTTACTTGTAGATGATGTAAACAAAAAACTAGTTAAACTAGAAAGAGTCTTCCGGGATAAGTATGGATCATATTCAACCGATTGCTTATCAGTTTCTACTGATACACAGTGCAACCGTTAAATACTTAGTGTAGTTTGCTTCTTTGTCATGAAAAAAAAAAGTCAAGTAAAACTTAGGCAAATACCTTTAAAAAAATTCGAACAATATGTTTCTTTTTCTTTCAAAGCCTGTACAATTCCTTCCATAGATTCCAATGTTGGCTTTGTTGGAAAATGCTTGCAATGTCCAAGTACCTTTTTTTTTAAAAAAATGCATGACTATTCAATTAATTTGAAGAACATTTTGCATGCTATACACTCAATTGTAACCACAAACTATGGCATCCTATTCCTTCATGTTTACAACTCTTCCCTTCAATTTACTTTAAGGAACTAAAATCACTTTAATTGAAAGCTCAGAGAAACTAGTCATAGGCTGCGACATACGTGATGCAGTGAGTAGTCACTTGACTTATGACCCTCTTTGTAGCATGCTACTCAAAATACCCACAATTTCATGTTCTCGACAATTGGATCATGTGAAAACTTTGCAATCTTCTTTTGAAGCAAACATCCAGCCTTGTTACTTAATTGGACTATAGAGTTCTCTTCCATGTGTGCTCATCGTACTCTTTTGTTTGTTCTTTAGGGTAATCATGATTGCACTTTAGACAAACCTTGTTATTTCTATAATTCAAGAAATCAAATGAAAGGCATTCCCATTCTCCAAGATTTAGCTGTATCTTCGGCCTTGCCTTTTGGCAACGTAAACACATCCTATTACTAGCAAAATTCATAAATCCACACTCAAGACAATGTTTAAGTACTTTGTCCAGGTTTAAATCACCTTGTCGTATTTAATAAAATTGGCTTTAGAGCCCCCAACCTTTTCATAAATTAGCGGCATGAAGTAGTTTCGCCAAATCAATTCTTATAATCTCCAGCAGGCTATCATTAAAAGGTTATGAACTTTTTATTATTATTTATTTTATATATATATATATATATATATATATATAAATTAATAGCTTCATTTGCACACGAGGTTTGATATTAATCTAATATTCCAATTATGCATGAAATTTTTATTTTCAATAATACAATTTTCATGTAGAGAGCAAAACTACACTAAGTGTCTCGGGAGTTCCAAGCACAGAAGTGCCTAGGAGAGTTATTGCCTTGCTTATTCTATGTGCATCTTCTTATTTTATGCATAAAACTCCTTATAAGAATTTTATGCAAGGGGCAAAACGTAGATGCTCAATTTTGGCTAACTGTTATTTTTGAAGTATTGTGTTGTAGAAAAAACCACATCAAGGGTGTTCAAGAGCAAAAACACCCAGGGGCATTTCGAACGTGGAGACGCCCAGGGCATTATCAGTGCAAAAGCACTTGGGGACTTTTCTAGTGCAGAAGCCCCCAGGGGCATTCCAAGTGTAGAAGCGCCTAGGAACAAGCATGGAACAACTATTTATCTGGAGAAGTGAAAGTAACTTAGAACGAGTTACAGGGTTCATGAGTTAACTTCACATTTGGGATGTTCGAGAGAGCTTGGTTTGGTGGTTTAGATATGAAGATAGTTAAGAGGACTTCTTATTAACCTTTTTCCTGAAGTATATGTGCTTTACCCTTTTCTTTCTCTCTTTCTTAAAAATACACGTGGTGCACTATCAAGTGTCACTACTCCACTATCCAAAAATTATGCCCATTACCCAACTACATGGTCATTCTCTTAATATCCCATAAGTTATTTTTTAACTACTCTTCCATGACAAGTACATTTTTCCATGATTGAACATGTTCTCCTAACTATTCTTAAGGAAGTGCTCATGTTCAGTGTAAATATGAGAGCCTTGTAGGTTGGAAGGCAATGAGAAATTATTAAAAACCTAGCAGAGATTGTCCTAAAAGATCTCTTAATTCTCCTCTAAACATTCTTTCTACTCAGCTCTTCCCATCGGCCGTAATCCGTCACTTTCTCCATCTTTTTTTATTCCTCACCACTTGCCACTACGCTTCAAGGACCACTTCAGTCTTCCTCTTTGCCGCCTCTAGTGCTTTCTATTTCATTTATTGCAACACGTCTTTTCTTTCTACCAAAAAAACCCCTTACAATAAGCAACATGAAAAGATTTAGATTAGTAGAGTTTAATTAGTAAATGAACAGCTACATTAAGAATGATAAAGGGAGTTTGAAAATGGAGGAATGTGCAGTAACACTGTCAAATGTTGGAGCTTAAAGCTTTCAGTGGAAAAGATAAATATCACTCGTTGGAGCTTAAAGCTCTAATACCACATCAAGAATTGATAACAGATGAAATTTGGATAAACTTCCAGATATTTTAGTTGTTGTATCTTCAGATAAGCAATTCAAAAAAAAATTAAAATAGGATAATGTATAATAAAGAAAGGCACTTGACATGTCAATCCAAATACCAGAATGGTACTAGAAACTAGAAACCACGAATCCAACTCACAACACAAGGTTTGAAAGCTAAGGTTTATATAGCAGTCAGGGTATATAAATACAAATTTCGATTTTTATTTTATTTGAAAATGGAGGAATATCCACTGGCTTTTGGAACAACTGTGTCATTAGGTAGTTGGGAAAAAGGAATACAAACAAACACACTCAGGCAAGCATTGAATGAGGACATGGACCACGAGGCCAACAGCACGATGATACTGAATATATGCTTCTTACTCGAAGCTTGACCCATATTGGCCATAAAGTCTGCACACCGATTTCCTTCCCAAATCAAAAACAAACTTTGGCATTCCAACGTAATATCGATGCCATTCTTGATAAAATCCAATTCACCCCTAGCGTTTTTCACTGCCCAAATTTCAGCAAGCAGAGTATTCGTTGGACAGATGTTAAGGCCATGTGAGCATATAGGAAAAGGAAGAAAAAATGGAAATAACACAACATTTTCTTAAGTTGTTGGGATTGTTGTGGAAAAATAAGCAAACAACACTTTGAAGGTTAAATTCTTGCTCTTCATTAATGCAAATGTGACGGTTAACTACTTGGGTACTTCCTCGACAACGTTCTATCTTATAACATGATTGATCAGTTTAGCTTATCCTCTAATTATTTGTGAGGCTGCAGCCTTTTGAGACCGGTTCTTATCTTACGCATCCATCAACTCTAAACAATTTTTTCCTAGTCATGACTTGTGTCACCTACAAACTGATATTCATCAATTCGCAATCAATTTGAAGTGTAATTAAGAATGATAAATGTTTGCATGAAAATCAGCATGTGGCTTTGCTTCCCTGCTTCACCTATGACCTATCCTTCTTTAGGCTTCAAGTGAGGTGGGGTGTTTGAATTCGACCCATCTTAATGGCTTCTGTTGTACAAAACAAGTCTCTAGTGGGGTTTTTTTTTTTTTTTTTCTTTATGTTTTAAGAGTAAGTTTGTTTTTTAGTAAAACGGGTATAGTTTTCAAATTAACATTGCTTGCATGAATATTTTCCTTTTCCTCGACTGAGAGGTTCTAAAAATAAAAATACTATGAGTTCATCTAAATTACTTCCATGGTTTAGATAGCGAATTGAACTCTCATTATTAATGACAGGTTGGAGGTAAGTTATTTGTCATTTTCTAACATTTAATTGTTTTTTTACAATGATTGTCTACTTGCTTTCTGTTAAAGGTTAGAAAAGTCAGGAACCACTTAGTGTAAAGTTACATCCTTTTATTTATTAATCTTTTTTATTATTGATTTATGCATTTTCTTTTATATTTGTTTTTATTTCGTTTTTTAGTGCTAGCATGGAAAAATTGACTGTGATTGCTTATTCTATATTCATTTTTACTTTTGTTTTCATTATATTTGTCTTTTGTCTTATATGTTGTTGATTTGTTAAATAGTGATAAGATTTGTGTATTTATTATTATGAAATATTGGTTTGTTTTACTTATTTATTGTTTAAACAATGTTGGTTGGATGGAGATTATTTGTAACAAGATTTAAATATATTCTCGAGTTCAGCAATTGGCATGCTTGATGCTTTGTTTTTGCATTTTATATTCTTCTCATTTTTTTTAATTTATTATTTAATTTGTCTTTTACATTATGGTTTGTTCTGTTTTAAAACTTTTAGTAATAGTTTTTTTTTTCTTATTAACATTATTGTCTTATATTATATATATTAAATTGTTTGCATAGAATTTAGTTTAAAATTTAATGTATATGATATGCATCATTCCTTATATTCAATATATGTAAACATTGAGCTTGCCTATTATTAGTTTTTGTATTGTTCTACTTTTTTAATGTGGCACATTAGTAGAGACATAGCGTCAATTTGTTTCTCCATGTGCTTATGGGAGTAATTTTTTCTTCAATGGTTAATGTACGATGATCTCTTATACACTCTTAATTTTTTTTTATGATTATTTATATTTTAATTGTACGAATTTTCACAAACTAAAATGAATAATATTTGTTGTCTGATAATCATTTGTTCAATTTTTTCTTGGTGTTTATAATCATATTGATTAAAACTTAATAAACTTCTTTGATGTTTTTGTTTGAAATCTATTGTCCTGTTCTTGGTGGGACATCGAAATTATCAATCCTCGCACATAGTAAACTATTTCAACTTTTTTTCCTTTATAATATGACTTTCTTACTTAATTTTTTATTATCCCTCTGGTGTTTTCGTCAACCTGTTTTCATTTATTTTTATCTACTTTGTTGTTATTTTCAGTTTTTATATTATTTTGAAACAAGTTTGTTAGCTTTGGTTGGTATTTATTTGTATTTTCTTTTTACTATGAATACTATATTTAGTGTTTTTTACATATTCCTAACATATGAATTTAATTTAAAAATTATTTATTATTTGTGGTTTGTCGCTTTGCTTTTTTAGATTGTTGTGTTTTAATGGATAGAATTAATCAAGCAAGACAAAGTACGAAAGCAGTGTTTGAATTCTATATGCAGAGGAGGCCTCAAACTTGTCAACTGACCATAGCATGATGCAAAAGTGCCAAAGTATTTTTTGTAAAGCAATTATGCTAACAGTTGTAAAGTCTGTTTTTAAACAAATTACAACTACCATGTATATATTTAATAAACATATAATCTTTCATCATTGCATTACAAAACCTTATTATTTTATTAAATATAATAGACTTGCCCCGAACGCAGAACGCACTGCACGGGCTTAACGCGAGTATGATTGATTATAACCACCGATTAATAGTATTTTTGAGTTTGAACCTTTCAGTACATCAATTTTAGCCGCGTAGTTGCATTTCTGAATTTGATAGTTTCTATGCAAATTGGCTGTTTCTGGTTTTGAAGTTGTGGTTGGCATCTTGGCTGCTTAAAATGAGGAATGCATTGACGTTAGTTGCGCGTCTCAAAACAGGGGCCAGGGATAACCCGATTTAAGCTTTTCCTTCTCATAAAGGGAAAAAACACCAAGGCAACTCTTAAGACAAGACGAGATAAGGCAACTTCATACCATATGGGACTAATCAGGGATCAAATGTAGCATATTCACCTGCTTTCAGTCGCCCCAAAATTTACCAGGCGAACTATTCGAATACTTGGAATGAAAGCAAGCATGTACACCAAGCCAATGGATCTCAAGTCCCTTCTCATTACTTCGTAATAAAGCCAGCAGATATAATGACACAATTAAGAAATGTTCCTCAAAGAAAAAAAAAAAAGGAAAGAAAAAACAATATTCCACTCGGAATCTCTCCTGTTTCAAAATTTTTGGGCCAGGGCAAGAAAAGATGCTTCAGTGTCTACAGAAACTAACTTACAAAATCAAGCTAGCAACAACCACTGCCTACCGTCTGAAGTTGCTTTTGCCTTCCTACCTATTATAATTCCACATTTCTGCATGGCAAACAAAGCTCAAGACCTGTAGAACTAAATTACATTGTAACGCAAGCAACGAATATTCCATCAAGATAATAGGCCTCCCTTTACCACACCTCCTTAGAGAGGTAAGTTGGAAAGGCACATTATGTACCTTCTATTACTGGAATTAAAACAGTCAAAGAAGAGAACCTCAAAATATCAGTCATGCAGACTTCAAATTAGATAAAAGTGTTCAGATTCAATCACAACAAAAGAACATGCGATTCAAGTCAAAATAAGACTTAAAAATTTTAACCCAAAGTGCTGAAACTTCCTAAACGAAAATATATTATACCAAAAAGCAAAATCAACATTAAAGGACCAATCTTCACTCATCCTCCTGGCTGCGCAACCTAGCCAATTTGTTGGTAACAACAACATCCAACTGTGCTGCTCGCTCAACAATTTGCTTCCTCTTCTTGGTTGAAACATCATGGGCTATCTCAGCACAGTATGTCCTGAGAATGTATCAACAATCAGAAACAAGCGAGAAAATGTAGGTTAACAAAAAGAGAGAAAGGGTAGAACATATATATACCTGTTGTGCATCATGAGAAGCTCCAGCTCTTGGACATTATGCACAACAAATTTCTTAAACCCGTTGGGAAGATAGTGGCGAGTCTTCTTGTCTGAACCATAACCAATATTGGGCATCAAAGTGCATCCCTTGAACTTTCTCCTAACACGGGAGTCAATACCCTTAGGCCTTCGCCAGTTTGTCTGCCAATATGCACACAAGCTGTTAACATTATTGCAGGAGAGAAAATGTGTGTGTATTTTTTACCTAAACGAGACATCAACCAGAAAAGATGCAACAAAAATGTCATCATAAACATATTTCAAGACCACAAAACATACAAGCAGAAGCACGGCATCCAGCTAAGACATAAGCACGAAAGAAGTATAGAGCTTAGTTTCAGTACTGCAATGAACTGCACAATCAATCTTCCTTGTTACAACTCAAGACTAAGAAAGAGCCAGCACTGTACTGAAATGGATAGTGCAATCAAGCTGCCTTGTTGAAACTCAAGAATAAAGAAGAGAAAAAATTCAGGAGCTTGGATAGATATCCAAACTAATTCAAGGTTGCATAAGAATCTACTCAAACAATTTACCATGCAATAATCTTTGCATAACACTAAACAAAAAGATTTCTACCAGTTGTTTATGGCTCACCTAGGAATTCTGGGTAAGCTTCACTTTTTTTTTGCATGGGATTAATAAACTAAAATGAAGAACTCCCAAAAGGTGCATAATGGTTGGTGAATCAAAAATCTCTTCCACTGGGAAACATGACACAATATGACAAGTTTCTCAAACTACAGGTGAACTCCAAGACACGTTCCTAGTTAAATAGAAAATAATAAAAAAGGCTAGGCTCATAGGGTGAGAAAAAAGCACATCAAGATGATGAACATCAAGTGGGATATGAAACTGCTTCTAATATAAATTCCACTTCCGACACCAATATAACAGGAAACAAATCTTTTCATTCAGCTATTGCCCTATGCAATATGCATGCAAACCTATGAAAAAGGCGACCACACCTGATCATCATGATCTGAAACAGTAATCATCTCAAAAAAAAACCTCCAAGAAGGATGCATGACTCAAATCACCTTCAGCATGAGGCATTCTAGCAAAAATCTCATTAATTCCACTACTGTTCTCTCATTCAAGCTGATGTCTACTTAACTGAAATCCAGCCCATTCAGCATAACAGGCAAACTCAGAGATTGTAAGTCTAGTGGCACTTATCCATAAACTTTAAAAATTCTTAAATAAATAATCCTCTTAAAACATGCAGAACAGATTCAAACGGCTATAAATTAGTGGGGTGTCCCCAAGTTATCCAAACTAAAACAGCAGAAAACCTAACATTAAGCAGTCCCACTAGCATCACCACTAAAAAGTTGTATTATCCCAAAATGAATACATCAGTGCTAACTCTCAAATCACAAAATTAAAATAACACATGCTGAGTTATTTGTAGATGCTCTTTCTAACCTCAACTTTCTTACAGCAGTTTAAGAAGAATAAATTCTTCAGCTAGGGAAATCAACCCATTAAGATTTAAGAACCGAGGAAAAATGAACCCTATGAACCCAGTAAAACCAATTACAACTCTTAGCTAGGATGAATAGGTACTAAAAATCATACAGACTAGACCTTTGTTCTTTAAAAAAGTAAATAAAAAGGAAAACCTAATAATAAGGAAGAGCATATTTTTTCCTTTTCTGCTTTACCTTAACGGAGATCTTGCGGTCACTTTGGGGCCTCTTAAACTTCTTGACACGCTTCTTCACAATCTTCTTGGACAGCAAAGGGACTGCCATTTTTTCTAATAACAAATTTACCAAAAAGCAAAAAGGCCAATACGTAAGAGAAATTAGTTACCATTCCGATAAGAAATGAACTCCAAAAAACGAATCAAACCGAAACAGATTGAAAGAATCGAATCGAAATGCGTAGACAGAGAGAGAGAGAGAGAGAGAGACAGAGTTACCTGTTGGAAACGCTGCGCTGCGCTGCGGCTCGTGTAAACCCTGGAGCTGGAGTTAAAAGTGAAGCAGATGAAACATGCTAGGGTTTTTGGCGGAACTATATATGGGACAGAGGAGTGATCTGGTGTTTGGATTACAGAGTATAGCTTATTGTTCTCATTTTCGAAGTCCAGCCCAATATTTCATGGGGCTCCCCCATGACGGATATTTGGTAGTGGTAACAACATTGGGCCTCGAATGCCAAGGACCCAAAACTGGCCTACTCCTACTCAGTCTAACATTTAACATCTCATAATTTCATCATCATTATAAGAGATTATGGTGTTAAATGTGAAGAAAATTTTAACATCTCGATGTGAGTTTTTTTTTTGTCAAATAATTAAAATTTAACCTCGTGACCTTCTATAAAAATATATTGAACTCAAATATCAATATTTATATATTTGAATTTACATAATATAATGTATCAAAAAAAATTCTTTGACATCATAAACCAATATGTTCTAAACAAACATATAGACTCAAGTTTGTTCTCATCGGATATAAGTTAGGCATGTAATAATGTGTGGAAGCAAATTAATAAATTATTTGGTCCCCTTTTTTACTTGAAATGTCAAAACGACCATGTCTTAATTTCAATTTATTTTAATTAGAATGTTAGATATACAATTAGGCCTTCAAGCTAATTACATTAAAATTTGTGATGTCACAAAATTTTATTTAAAAAAAAAACTTTACGTGTTGTCTTTGAACAAGTCTCATTAAAATTAAAGTTTACTTTTCGATATTATTATCAAAACAAAAACATTAAATTTTACTCCTAAAGATTTTAAAAGTTTTTGATGAAGTGGAAAGCGATGGTTTATAATAATGTATGAAATTATATATTGAAAGCATTAAGCGTATCAAATGCAAACTCATAAATGAGTGAAAATGTGTTTTGTGAAAAGGATTAAAATAGAAATTGAAAAAAGATAATTTATAATTTATAAGTCTTTGTAATAAAGCATTGCCTGAATACTTTTGATTAAATAAATTCTAAGATGAAGTGGTAAATGTACTCTTGAATCCATACACTACACTCAAAAATATTGAATTATATATGACGTTAAAAAATGTAAACAATTGAAAGACAAGTCCTATGGAACATGTAACAATATTACTCCTTGTAGATTTATAATAGTTATAGTATGCTTGGTTCACTGAAAAGAATAAAATGAAAATAGAATAGCCATTATAAGGAAATAGAATAAAGGAAGAATAACTATTATATAGATTGGCTCATGGGAATGAAATAGGATAAAAATTGTTATTCTTATTTATTTCATTATTGGGTTGGCAGGAATAATTTTAAGAATGGTTAAAGAATAATGGATAAATGATAAAAATATCCTTTATTAAAATTTAAAAAATTTTTAATTGAAAACAACAAACTATGATGAGAAATAAATACTCTTTATTAAAATTAAAGAATTTATTTTGTTAAAAGATAAAAATATTCATAGCAACAAAATCAAAATAACTTTTACTATAATTAAATAATATTTTCACCAAAATACAAACATATTTTTATTATAATTGAATAATATTTTGTATTAGAAGATAATTAAACCTTTTATTATAATTAAATAATATTTAATATTAAAAGATAAAATATATTCTTCATTAAATTTAAATAATACTAAATAATATTCTTTATTACATTTATTATATTCAAATAATAATATTAAGTAATATGCTTTATAATATTTATTATAGTGAAATAATATTAATATATTAAATAATATTTAAATATTTTCATTTCCTTTTTTTTGAAAATGAAGTAAAAAATTTTGTGTCTTTTGTGCTTTAGAGAGAGAAGGAGTGAGGTAGAGAAAGAAAAAAAATAGGTTTAGTATTTTTTTATGAGATAATTTTTTAAATTGTAAAATGATATATTTGTCTAATCAACTTCTTTTCTTATTTCCAATAATTTGGAATAGCTATTACCAAGAGAGCCTTGGTAATGACTATTCAAGTTTCTCTTGAAATGATTATTTTGAAGAATAGCCATTCCATTGAACCAAATGGAACTTTATATCAAGAATGAGAATAAGGGAGGAATGACTATTCCATTCTCCCCAACCAAGCATGCCCTTAAAGTTACTTAAAATGATAATTAATTAATTAACAACGGGAGGAATTAGCTAGCCCTCACACTAGAACAATTTACAGTGGTACGTAGCGCACCCGAACATTTGTCTTATTGGTTGGTGTATGATTCCTTACTTAAAGAGCAGGGTTCGAATCCCCCTTCCCTCAATTATAAAAAAAAATAAATTTATAGTGGTACGTAGCAACCCTATTGGTATAAGTGCTATTTAAGATTGGGAAAAACAAAAACTCCAAAAAGGTGATGGGAGTTAAAATTCCATTACTCATAAAGTGGCATTTTAGTTATTTAAAATTTCCCTTCTTTTCTTTGCTTTTCTCCTTTTATTCATTCAAATTCATCTATGTTTCTTTTTCTTTTAGAAAAACAAAGTTGTTATCTTTGTGTAAAGTGGCCCATAATTTAGAAAGAAAGAAAGAAAAATAAAGAAAAATAAAGAAGAGAAAGAAAATAAAGGACAAAGGAAAAAGAAGGGGTCATTTATTTTCTTTGAAGAAATTGGATGATATACCAAATTCATTTGAAGAATAGGAACATGGAAGAGATGGGGACAGAACATGGGAATCTTTAAAAGAGAAAGAAATTGGCTATGAAAAAGAAGTCAACTATATTAATTGGAGGAAAGTGTCCTTACGAATAAAAACAAAGGTATACATGCATGCCTTTTTCCAGTAAAGTTAACTTAACAATTAATATGATTACTCTTTGAATTATATCTTATACATTGACAATGTAATTTTAAAGTTTTATAAATGAATTTATATAATTAACATCCATCCTCTAATTAATAATTATTATTAATCTTTTTAATTGTAACCAAATGAATATGTCTAAATCTATAAATCTGTCCATGAAGTATAAACTTTTACCATCCATATTTAAAAAAGATAGTTTTATTTTGGTATAATACTTGAAAAAAAACTCTTAAATTATTTTAAAAAATTTAAATAAATCTTTATTTTTCTATTACATTCAATTAAGTTTTTATATTTTTATTTTGAATTAAGTAGGCTCTTCTAAAATGTCATTTGTAATTTTTTATACCCATATTAAGGGTAAAATGGTATAAAATCATATTATCATATTACATCAATATTTCACGTTTTCATTTATTATAATATTTCAACATATCACATTAAAATCACATAATATACAATAACAAGTGATATTTTAATTAATAATATTTCGTCAAATATTAACCATAAAAATTTATTTAATTCAAAATAATATTATTTAGTTATCATGCTTTCTATCCCTTAACGTATGCAAGATGATTTGAAAAATATAAAAAAAAGTTTACTTTCACAAAAACCTCGTGAGGCAGATGTATCTCACCCAATGACGTAGAATGAACTGGAAACGATGGTTTTGCTGCTCATAATGAATGACTGATGGAATGACGCATGTTCAAACCATGCATAACAATGGCACCCAATGCCAAAGTTAAGGTTCGTCAACGCAGCCTAATTTCAAATCCAAATACAGAGTTTCATTTTGGAAACGCAACTGGGCAGGTTCAGAGTTTCCTTTTCTTCGGCCAATGGCAGGTTCAGAATTCGAATTGCACCGCCCTTTTACCTGCTTTTACAAGGTCAGTGCACATTAGGTTACAATCAGACTTTTTTACTTACCTAATTTTTCACGTTTCAAAAGAAAGATAAACAATGACTCTGGGATTGTCATGCGGATGCTTTCACACAAGGCATATGGCGTAGAATGCGAGTGTCTGGAGAATCGTCCTCACTCCAAAAGCGTTAATTGCAATTTTGCTCTTTAAGCAAACGCGAAACCCAACTCTCCCACATGCAAATGTATCACTAATTCATTTCTTTCTTATAACTACACTAGTTGATTTTCTTCTTTTTACCATTTCATTGTTACTAAACGTTGAGCAAAGTGCCTACGCCATTTTTCACTCAAACTGCTTCCTTTCTTCAACCTTTCTTTATTTTTAAAAAAGGGTGCCGAGTGATCATCCACAGGTATTCCAATTCTACATTTAGTCGTCATGGTAAGCTTGAAAACTATACCTAAAGACTTAATTTTGTCTAGTGGTTCATGCAATACATGTTTCATGTATTTCCAGTTTACAATTTTATGCTCTTATTATGTTAAGATGTTGGAGAAAATGATCTATGAGATGAAACCCTTTTGTTGTGTTTTTTCTTTGCCGTTTTCCGGGCCGTTGAGATATTGATGTCTTGATATATATATATATATATATATGCCAGTGCCACTATTCTTGTTGACTATCATGTTGGTTTCTATCGATCTTAATTTCTCCTTCTCACTGTCGATGTTTATAGGCTAATGAGATGAGCTTTGAATATGGAGAGTTGGAGGATTGGCGAGGGGAAAAGGCAGATCCTAGAAAACATGGTGGCGTTAGAGCTTCAAGTATTGTTTGTGGTTAGTTAGCTTTAGCTTTGAATTTTTTGAATGAAAAAAGAAAATTAAAGCTACCACTTAAGCCCATCACTTGGGATTGATTGTTTAGTAGTGGGATTGAGCCCATAAAACAGAATTGTTGTTGATAGCACTTTTATCTAAATTCTGTCATGGGGACGCATCGCATGCAGTTGTTGAGGTATTAGAGAACATGGTCTTCTTATCCAACGCCACAAACTTTGTTGCCTACTTTTTGAAGTCAATGCATTACCCGGCTGCTGAATCTGCAAATATGGTTACTAATTTCATGGGAACCTCCTTTCTGCTCACCCTTTTGGGGGGCTTCATCAGTGATTCTTTCTTCACAAGATTCAAGACATTCATCATCTTTTGCACTCTGGAGTTGCTGGTATGGTTAACTTCATGTTTCCCCCTTGTAATGTTCATTTAATACGCAAATTAAGCAAACAAAAATATTTCCATTTTACAAAGAAATTTTTTAATAAATAAATCACCCTTGTAGGGACTCATCCTGCTGACAGTTCAAGCTCAAGACAGTCAGTTGCAGCCAGCCATAAATAGCAAGCCTTCCAAGTCCCAGGAGGCTATCCTTTATACAGGGCTTTATGCCATGGCAGCAGGTGCTGGTGGCGTTAAGGCTGCCTTGCCTGCTCATGGTGCTGATCAGCTAGACCACAGCAAACAGCGTCTAATCTCTGCCTTCTTCAATTGGTACTTCTTTTCACTATGTTTCGGTGGTCTCATTGCGTCTACTGTTATGATTTGGATTGAAGAAAACTTAGGCTGGAATTGGAGTTTTAAGATTTCAGTGGTAGCGTTAAGTGTAGCACTCTTCATTTTCTCAATGGGGTTTCCAATTTATAGATACAAACGTCCTGGCGGAAGTCCACTGACAAGAATATACAAGGTAAAACTAAGTTTGTAATGGAATTGGAAGATCACGTCAAATTTGCTTCTAATGCGTTAGGCATTCAGTGTAGCTCTAACTTTGTTTTCTGAACTTTTGTGAGTATCAAGGTGCTTGCTTCTGCCATTCGAAACAGGAAAGCCTCACTATCAGAGGCAGAGAATCGGATTGAAATTTTTGGAGAAAAGAGAAACCATGATAAGTTCAGGTGTGTAGTAGGCTTCTACTACCGTTTTTACTGTTTACAAGTTAGAAAAGATCATGCTGGGAACATGGGTAGAAAAACATGGAAAAAAGTTGTGAAAATGTATACTACAATAATTCATTCAAAATCTTTGATGAAAAAGAGAATTTGCATATCTTTGACAGGCCTTAAGTCATATTAGATGCTACATTTTGGCCTCTCTTATATAAAGGAATTAATGAGTCAACATAAAGCGGATATGAATGAAAAACCATGTACACTTTTGCACCAGCTTCAAGCATGCTGTCTCCAATAATTGTAAGTAGTGATCATAATGCGCTCTAATTTGACAAAAGTCTGAAATTATGCAGGTCTCTAAATAAAGCATTAATTGGTGACTCCAATGTTACTGCAACTGAGGTCGAGGAAACAAAGACCTTCCTGGGCCTCCTCCCCATCTTTGCTAGCACGATTATGATGAACTGTTGCCTAGCCCAACTGATGACATTCTCAGTGGAACAAGGGAACATCATGAATAGATCGCTTAACAATTTCAAGATCCCTACTCAGTCACTTTCAGTGTTCCCCTTAATGGTCATGCTGGCTTTTATACCCTTGTACGAATATTCAGTACGCTTATTCAGAATAAAAAATAACCTTCCTGGAAGGCTTAACATGTTCCAACCACTCAGAAGGATCGGATTGGGGCTGGCTCTGGCATCAGGTTCCATGGCTGTGGCCGCTATAGTTGAGGCTAAAAGGCGTGTCGAGGCAAATAATAACGTAACATTATCTGTTTTCTGGCTGGGCTGGCAATACTTGCTGCTCGGCCTATCGGACATCTTAACTCTAGGTGGAATGCTTGAATTTTTCTACTCAGAGGCTCCAGATAAAATGAGAACCATGAGCACTGCACTCTCTTGGTGTTCAACATCCATGGGATACTTCATTAGCTCAGTGTTGGTAACAGTAAGCAACTCAGTCAGTGGACATTTTGGCAAAGAATGGATTGGAGGAAATGATCTGAACCACGCCCGTTTGGATCTATTTTACACGCTCCTTTGCATTCTCAACTTGCTCAATTTGTTGAATTACATATTCTGGGCTAGAAGGTACTAGATATGTATTTGAGAAACTGGAATGTGGCTCTTCTTGGCCCCATGGTTGTTGAGGGAAGTTAAAGAATGAAAAAGACTTTGATTTGGGAGCTGATCTGGCCTCTGTCAAGAAAAAATCTTGAACGTGTTTTGGATTCAAAAAATTGATGATCATCTTATTGCAGCAGCTCTTATTTATACAACTTATTTGTAACGTTCAACTATAATCGGTTTCTAAAAATTAGCAACTGAATCATAAAAATAGCAACATCCTATTTTAAAGAAAACAACCCTTATCTACGAACACAAATCCTCAGCCCCCCTTTTGTGCCCCCATTCGTGCCTCCTCTCCATATGTTTGCCATATGTCTTATCCCTTAATGAGATGTTAAAAAGGGTAATCCCATAATTTTTAACACCGTTAATGTCACTTTAAAAATAAAAAGAAACAAAATCTCATTCTAAGTTTTTTTCCTACTTGCTCCCTACTTCACTTTTACTTTGTTTTGGTTGCTGCTCCTCTTTTGCTTCACTTTTACCTTTTAGCGAGATACTTTTTGTAAGTTTTTTTATTAATTTTTTGGATTTCAATTTTATATTTATTGATTCATTACATGGTGTTTTATTGAATTTTGTGCTTGCAAATAATGTTTTTCATATTTTTCTTTTGAAAGGCATTCAAAATTTTTTTTTATGTCTTATTCATAATTATTCATGTTTCATTATGTATTTTGTTCTTTCATGAAAATATTGATATCAAATTTAGTTGTACGTGGTTCTCTTTTCATTAACTTTTAATTTAAGCTTTTTTTATTTTTTTTATTTTTTAAATTTTATATATTTATATATATGTGTATATGTATTGTTTAATTCAAATTTGATGTATTTTTTTCATTAATTATGTTTAATTAATAAATTCATGAGCATATAGAATGAAATAGTAGGAAAAGAAGGTATGATTCTTCTATTAATTTAAAAGATAACTAAATTTATTTATTTTTTATTTTTTAGGGTATGGATAAAGAAACTACAAATACAATTAATAAAAATCGATTATGTCGAAGATTAGAATTTATTGAAGATGATATTATCCCATCAATTGAACTAATGGAGGAGCAGAATCTTGAGCAAGATAAGTGTTCAAACATGATTGATTCTAATACTAATATTATGATTTCAGCTCATGCAAATATGTCGGAAGAAATTATTCCAAAAGTTGGAATGAAATTTGAAACAGAACAAGATATTTATGATTTTTACAACATATATGCCAAAGAAGTTGGATTTAGTATTTGAAGAATTAAAGGACATAAGGATAAGTATGGTAATTGGGTAGATAGGGTTTTTTGTTGTCATTGCCAAGGAACTCGAAGAAATGATAAAAGAGATGATAATGTCAAAAGTCATCGTCCAGAAACAAGATTTGGGTGCTTAGCTGTATTAAAAGTTTCACGATATGATGATAAATTACGTGTTGCTAAATTTATTACAGAACATACACATGTATTAGCTTCTCCGCGTAAGCGTATGTTTTTAAGATCTCAAAGGGTAATTAATCTCCCTCAAGCTGTTGAACTTGAAATCGTTGATTGCTCTGGAATAGCACCAAAGGAGAGTGTTGGGTTTTTGGCAAGAAAAGTTGGTGGACTGGAGAATCTTGCTTTTATTCCTGAGGACTACAATAATTACTTACGTTCTAAGAGAGCAGAAGCAATGAAAGTTGGAGATACTGGTGGTGTCTTAAAGTATCTACAAAATATGCAACATGATGACCCTAATTTTTCTTATGCTATCCAAGTTGATCTTGATGATCTCATCACAAATATTTTCTGGACAGATGGTAAGATGAAATTAGATTATGAATCTTTTGGAGATGTAGTATGTTTTGATACAACATATAGAAAAAATAAAGAGGGTAGGCCTTTTGCATTATTTGTTGGTGTTAATCATCATAAGCAAAGTGTTATATTTGGTGCAGCATTGTTATATGATGAAACATGTGATACTTTTATGTGGTTATTTGATTCATTTTTGAAAGCAATGTCAGTGAAAAAACCAATGACGATCTTTACAGATCAAGACGTTGCAATGGCGAAAGCACTTGCTTCACAATGGCCTGAAACATATCATCGTTTGTGTGTATGGCATATGTATCAAAATGCAGCGAAACATCTTAGTGATACATTTGAGAGATTTAGTAGTTTTGCTAAAGATTTTAGCAGTTGTGTTTATGATAATGATGAAGAGAAAGATTTTCTAAATGCATGGGATCATATGCTTGCAAAATACAATTTAAAAGATAATAGTTGGCTACATAGACAATTTGAATTGAAGGAGAAATGGGCTTTGGTTTATGGACGACAAAATTTTTGTGCAGACATGTCCACTACTCAAAAAAGTGAGAGTATGAATAACCAAATAAAAAATTACATTGGTTATAACTATGATTTATTACGTTTTTTTCATCACTTTCAGAGATTACTAGTTGATAGATGCTATGAGGAGTTGAAAGCAGACTACAAAGATAACCAGAGCAAGCCATCTTTACCAGTTCCAGTGGAGATATTGAAGCATGCAGCAGATGTGTATACTTTAACAATTTTTAAAATGTTCTTTAATGAACTTTGGCTTACTTGGGATTGTGAATTGTACACAACTGAAATCATTGGTAGTACTACTAGTTACAAAGTCATTGATCCAAGAAAACTTCGTCATCATACAGTTATATTTGATTCATCAAATTCGACAGTCAGCTATAGTTGTAAAAAATTTGAATTTGTTGGTATTTTATACGCTTATGCTTTAAAGGTGCTTTCCTTTCAGAATTTTAAACGAGTTCCAGATCAATATATATTAAAAGGATGGACTAAGGAAGCGAAGATTGGAGTTGTGGTAAATTCTTCAACATCCACTAGATCAAATGATCCTAAAGTAGATGTAAGTGCTCGTTACAAAGTTTTGCTTCGATGGTATTCTAATTTAGCAACAAGAGCTGCAATGAGTGAGCAATCATTTAATATGGCTATGAGTGATGGAGAAAAGACATTGAGCAAAGTTGAGACAGTTTTGAAGCAGTTATCAATTGAAGAGTCTCGAAGCTTCGAAAATGGAAAACAAGTTTGTCAATTTGACGAAAGTGGGCATAATGAGAAAGAAAGCCAAAAAATCAAGGGAATCAAATGTAAACCTAAAAATAAAGGAGATAAATCATCTCGACGACCAAAAAATGCTTTGGAAAAAGCTAAAAGAAAGAAAAGACTTCAAATTTATAAATTAGTAGAGACTCCACTAGTTCAAGAGGTAAGGGTAATAATTTCTTGATATCATTTTATATTATGTTTTGATTTAATTTTATAATTATTATTTCTTTCTAATCTATATAATCATGTATCTATTCTAATAATTTCATAGGATTCAAGTCAAATTGCTCATACTTTGTACCATAGTGCTACAAGTGGATTCAATCAATGTATTCAACCATTTCAATTTGTCCAAATAATTAAAATATTATAATAGTGAAAATAAATTTTACATTTTATGTATCACTCACATATTTGAATATTTAACAGCAAACTCATGTTGATATCCATCAATCTACTATCGCAAGCATGGTGGATTTACTACAAGTAATTCCTTTTATATTTAATAAACAAATTTATTTTTTTATTTTTGATTATAATACTTAATTAATTTTTTATTTGTATATGTATAGGCTCAAATACCACAAGTTCCTATTTCACAAAGAGAAACTTCGGAAGGAGATGAGAAAGATAGATGAAAGATATGACTTCATCACATATTTTATATATTATTGTAATTTACTTATGCAAGATAAAAGTGATTTATTTTGCTTTTGAGATAAAACTTTGGTTTTCATATTTGTTAAGTTCTATATAGTTTGAATTATGCCAAACATTGTTTTATTTGATATCAAGAATAATATTTTTAAGTTATTTTTTTCTTTTATGGGTATGGATAAATCCCACTTTTGTAATTCATGAAGTCAAATAGATATTGAGTTTTGCTTCAATTATAAATCCCATGTTGTTTTCAAGTTAGGCTTACATATTATCTATATCTCTTTGTTTTCTACCATAATGTGTATTGACGTGCTCAATCTAGGATAAACAAGTTGGAAGATGGTTTGCAATCCTTGTGTGATTACCTAAAGAATTAATAAAAAAACTTACAAAAAGTATCTCGCTAAAAGGTAAAAGTGAAGTAAAAGAGGAGCAGCAGCCAAAACAAAGTAAAAGTGAAGTAGGCAACAAGTAGGAAAAAAATCTAGAATGAGATTTTGTTTCTTTTTATTTTTAAAGTGACATTAACGGTGTTAAAATTTGTGGGATTGTCCTTTTTAACATCCCATTAAGAGATAAGACAGATGGCAAACATATGAAAAGGAGGCACGAATTGGGCCACAAAAGGGGGGTAGAGGATTTGTGTTCCTTATCTACAAGCTTTTGAAATATATCAAAAGACCAATCAAATAGCTGTTGACTTCATTGTGGCCTAGTTGAGGAAACAACAACCAACAACCCAGTAACCCACCCATGCATGTAACATTTTCTCCCTTTCCTTTAAAGATTGTGCTTGTCTTCAAGTGCAAATTTCGGAAACTGCTGTTGTAAATACTTCAACTCTTCCCATGTAGCTTCAAATGGATCTAGACCTTGCCATTGCACCAGAAGCTCATGGATTCGCTTGTGAACACGACAATCTAAAATGGCAATAGGCTGTATGATAGAAGGTTCTACTAACTGGAGGGGAAGCTACGTTTGAATTGGGTTTGGATTTCCAACGCATGGTTTAAGGATAAACAACATGGAACACCGAATGAATCCTACTCCCAAGTGGTAATTCAAGTTTATAAGCAACCTTTCTCATTTTTTAGAGGATCTTATAGGGCCCATAAAATCTGGCTGATAACTTGTGCATCCTCTTTTTTGAAACAGAAAGTTGTAAATAAGCTTGCAATCTAAGATACACCATATCTCCCACAGAAAACTCTCGTTCCCTATGCTTAGAACCATATATTTGCTTCATACGATTTTGCACATATGCAATCTTTTCACGAACTTCTCTGATAATGGCATCCCGACTAAGCAACTCTTACTCAACAAATTGAAGTTTAGTTATACCTGGAACATACGTGAGTAAAGATGGCAATTCCCTTCCATAAACCACTTCAAAAGGCGTTTTCCCAATTGATGAGTTAAAATTTGTGTTATAACAATACTCAGCCCATGACAACCACTTCTTATAAGTCTTTGGATGACAGCTAGAAAAACATCGTAAATACATCTCCAAACTTTTGTTTACCACCTCAATCTGACCATCAGTTTGAGGATGATAACCAGAACTTAAATTGAAAGCAGTCCCATTCCATCTAAATAATTCCTTCCAAAAGGAATTTGTAAAAACTCAATCTCAATCACAAACAATAGATCTTGGCATCCCATGTAAATAAAAAATCTCATCAAAGAAAATTTGAGCTATACTCACAGCATTATATGGGTGAGAAATTGCAATGAAATGGGCATATTTAGACAACCTATCCACCTCCATATATATAGTTGTTTTTCCACCTGAGCTAGGTAGTCTATCTATGAAATCCATAGATATGTCTTCCCAAATTCATTGTGGAATAGGTAGGGGTTATAGTAGGCCAACTGAAGAAAAATTCTCACTTTTATGCCTTTGGCAGACATCACATTCTTGAATAAATTTCATGATCTTTTTCTTTAAGTTTTTGCTGTAAAAACTGGCCCTGATTCGATGGAGAGTCTTATAGAACCCCTTATGAGTGCTATTGTGAAATTGATCAATAATTACCTGTAACGAAGAAGAGTTCTCATCCAAGTAAATTCATTTTTTGAAATACAACACCCTTTCTTGAAATTCCCAAGGGCCCACGGCTTCATCCTTTTAAACCAATTGAATGATTCGTTGAATGTTAGGGCAAGTAGCATGTTCCTCTTTAATTGTCTTCAACCATCCTGGGATGGGTTAAGAGATTGCTAGTAAGCTCCCTTCATAATCTTCCTCATACTTTCAAGACAAGGCATATGTAACAATATTCTCCTTTCCTTTTTTGTACTCTACAACAAAATCAAGTCCCATTAATTTAAACAACCACCTTTGTTGGGCTGTTGTAGTAATCTTTTGCGTCCATAAATGCTTCAAACTTTGATGGTCAGTCTAAATAATGAATTGTCTTCCAAGTAGACAGGGCCTCCATTTTTGAACTGCTAAGACCAAGGCTAGAATTTTTTTTCCATAGGTAGATAAAAATAAATTGCGTCCCTACAATCTTGGCTAAAAAATGTGATGGGTCTCTCTTGTCTCAATATAGCACCAATGTTGAATCCAGAAACATCACATTCTATCACAAATTGTTTGAAAAATTAGGTAAGGCCAAAACTAGAGCTTGAGTCATTGCCTCCTTCAATTGACTACAAACTGCTTCTACATTAGTAGACTATGCAAATCGATCCTTTCTAAGCATCTTAGTGAGAAGACTAACTATCTTGCCAAAATTTTGGATAAACTTTCGATAGTAATCACAAAGTCCCAAAAATCATTTCATGGCCTTTAATGTAGTTGGTTTAGGCCAGTTTGTGATGGTTTTTATTTTTCAGGATCCACTTCAACTCCATGGTTAGAAATAATATGACCAAGATATTTAACCTCTTTTTGCCCAAAAAGACATTTCTCCGTTTTAACAAATAACTTATGAGCTTGTAAGATTGAAAAGACAACCTCCAAATGCTTTAAATGATCATCTCAATTTTGATTATAAACCAAAATATCATAAAAAAAAAAGAATGAATTTTCAAAGATATATTTTGAATACCTCATTCATAAGGGACTAAAATGTAGAAGGTACATTGGTTAAATTAAATGGTATTACCAAAAATTCGTAGTGGCCTTGATGAGTATGAAATGCAGTTTTCTCAACATCTGGTGGATGGACTTGAACTTGATAATAGCCTAACCGAAGATCTACTTTTGAAAAAAATTACGCTCCATGTAGCTCATATAATAATTCATCAATTACTGGAATTGGAAATTTGTCCTTGATTGTTATTTTGTTCAATGCCTTGTGGTCAACACACATATGCCAAGAGCCATCGTGCTTTTTAACAAGGATCACCGGTAAAGAGTAAAGGCTGGTGCTAAGACGAATTACTCCAGATTGGAGAAAATTTGCCATAATTTTTTTCATTTCTGCTTTTTGAAAATGAGGGTACCTATAAGATTTTATTGAAACTAGATCACATCCTTTCATCAAAGGAATTTGATGGTCTTGCATCCGAAAATAAGGTAAAAAGTTTAGTTCCTGGAGCACCTCTTTGTATTTGTAAAGAATACTTTGTATCTCTGGCAAGATCACCCCTTAATTAGTAGCCTGAATCGAATTGACATGTAGTTTGAGGAAGACACCCAAATGATTTTTCGATTGAGTGATTGGATCTGTGGATTCTTGATCACTTTACTTTCAAACATTGTAGCACCTTGTAATGTCATCTCCTGACATTTCAAGTTAAATCTCATAAGAAGTTTGGAAAAATCCCATGTGATGGGGCCAAGGGTTCGAAGCCATTGCGTCTCAAGCACCACTTCACATCCTTTTAAAGGTAGTAAAAATACATCAATTAGTAATGATGCTCTCGGGAGGAGAAGTGGGACTCGTTGACATCTGCCTTGACTCCTAAGTCTTTCACCAGATCCTATCAACACTTCAAAGCTTCCCGCCCTCACTGGTTGCAAACCAATCTTAGCAGCAAACCCATCATTAATAAAGTTATGAGTGCTCCCAGAATCAATTAAAATAGTAGCAACATGTCCATGTATCTTTTCCCTTATTCGCATTGTCCGAGGATTGGAAGTGCCGGCTAATGCATGAAGAGAAATAGTTGAAGTATCATGAGAATCTTTGTTTTTTACCTTTATTTCCACATCTTCATCACTTTTGTCAAGTACTGCCTATATACAAAAAAAGTTTTTTGCATTTGTGACTTGACCCAAATTGTTCGTTACACCAAAAGCATAGTCTTAATTTCTTTCTTTTATTTAGCTCTTCAACGCTCAATCTTCTGACTGTAGGTGATAGGGTTGTACTTGCTAGTCGTGTAGAATAACCCTCTTACTTTGGTGCGTAAACATTTTTTACTGTACAACTAACCTTCCGCTCTAGTGTTAACCGTCATGCTTTTGAGAGAAGTTTTTAGATTGTACTTGATAAGCTTGGATGGTTCCTTTTTATTGCAATTTAGTAAGTTCTTAAAAAAATCTAAATACTGGTTTGGTTAATACCTTGCGTGAAGACCTTTTTTGAAATAGTCCCATGAGACTTCTAGCTTATCTTCCTTCAAAAATTGAAACCATAGTTGGGCTTCATCTTCTAAATGAAAAGAAACAATGGAAACCTGCTCCCCATCAAGTGTTTCATGGAAATTAAAAAATTGTTCAGCTCTACAAAGCCAACTTGTGGGGTCTTCTTCTCCTTTGAATCGCGAAAAGTCCAATCTCATTGGTTTAAGGGTGTAAGCGGATGAAGCATTACTACTCGTTGGTGTTGTCCTGCTGTGGGATCCTTCACCTGAAGATATATCTCTTTCTTTGTGAGGTTGAAACGATAACTGCTTTATTTTTTAGAGGATTTCATTCAACTAGTTAGCAAATGCTTATTGTCCTTTTGAGAGTGTCTGAACTTGGTTAGCAAGTGCTTCCTACCCAAAGGAGAGAGACTAAATTGTAGTCTCCAAGTTTCCCATATGTTGCTCCATACCTTTTGCCAAGCTCTGATACCACTATGGAATGTAGCTCTTCTTGGGCCTTATGGTTGTTAAGGGAAGTTAAAGACTGAAAAAAGACTTTAATCAGATTGGGAGGTGGTTTGGCTTCTACCAAGAGAAAATCTTGAATGTGTTTTGGATTCAAAAAATTGATGATCTTATTGCAACACTTCTTATTTATACAACTTATTTGTAACGTTCGACTATAATCAGTTTTTAAAAATTAGCAATTGAAGCATAAAAATAGTAACAACCTATTTTAAAGGAAACAACCTTTATCTACAAGCTTTTGAAATATATCAAAAGACCAAACAAATAGTTGTTGACTTCATCATGGCCTGGTTGAGGTAAAAACAACTAGCAACCTAGTAACCCACTCATGCACGTAACAGAAATACAGCTTGGTGTTTCAAAGCTTTACCACTAAGCTGTATTAGTGTCTTTCCTTCTTGAGATTGTGATGCTGCAGATATGCAATACCATTAGGATTTTAGGACATGATAGAAATCTATTTCCACCAAATTAAGCAAACAAAATGGAGATAAAATCTTGCAAGCGTAAGACAAGCAAACAAAAGTTCCCACAAACCGAGCAGATATCTATGTATATACAAATTCAGCTTAATTAAGGTGTAATGTGTCTAGCCCAAAAAATGAAGGCTAATAGTCCGTGTATCTCTTTCTGTCAACATCTTTAAATTTTTATAGAGCTTTCCAATTGTTCTCATTAATTTTTTTTGGGAATAGAATATGGATAAATCCAAGCAATTTTTTTATTGGGCAAGGATCTTGCCAGATTTCTTGATATCAAATATGACCTTAACATAAAATCTTTATAACATCAATACTTTTTTGTTTTGACTCAAAACCAAAAACATAATGATTCATAAATCCACGATAGATTAGAACAATTTTTGTCTCACCTCCACTTATAGAATCAAGATTGTTTTGTCGATGTAAATGGGGTTTAATTGGAATTCAAGATATCGACAAAATTTACTTCAAGTCCAATCTTTTAATAAATATTATCTTTAAAACATATTTCTCCTTTATCACTCTGTATGTAAAAAGAAAATTATATGAATAGTTTTGGAATACAATGAAATCAACGTTTAACTTCGTTTTTACACTTTACGAGAGTAACTGCTAAATGGACCTAAAGATTTGCAAAACTATTTGACCTTAGAGCTTATTTTCTACAACAAATAAATTATAAAGAATTTGAACTCTTTTGGTAATTAATGAGAACTTAAGTATTTATGTTAATTTTCAAAACATAACATTTCTCTTACTCTTGATTTTTTTCTTGTCTTATTTATTTTTAGTGTGTCAAAATAGTTAACAATAAGTCTTCTATATAAGCTTGCATGTGTCTCTTCTGAAAGACACAACTCTTCCATCAAGATACTTTTTTATCTTAAAGATATATTTATATTTTGCACAACACAATCTTTGAATAAATATATTTTTTTAATAATCACTTTATAAAAAGACAATCGTTCATTTCATAAAAAATAATTTTTAAACTATAATATAAAAAAATAACTTTACATATCTAAACTTTTAAGTTATATTTTTTTTTGTGGTATTATAATTTTTAGATTTAGAAGTATTTTTTCAACATATTATTTTACTAAAAAAATAATTATTCATATAAAAATATATTTATTTTTTAATAATCATATTATATGAGTTAACTTTGAAATTAAAATAGGAGATATAAAGAGGGAGTGTTGAGACCACACGACCTTATGTGGATCTACTCTGAAGCTAACCCATCTCAGAAAAGCGGATTGCACTTTGCTTGTAGGGGACACGATTGTCATTTTCCTTGTTTTTCTACCCCCTGTTTTCGTTGGGCATTTCTGGTATGCCAGAGCGTGTTGATTTTGTTGCTCACTAGGTGAGCTGTATGTACAAAGGTGGTCATACTTTGATTTTTGTACAGGGTTTCTTCTCACCTCTTTCTTGACAGGACATTTTGTATAGGGATTTTCCCTGTTGCTCTCGATATTTAATAATTCTCTCAGCCTTTTAAAAAAAATAATTCACACAAAACTCTTTATTTTGTAAATACACCAACATGTTTAACTTTAAATTATATAAAATTATATATTATGCTATAATTTTACTTAAAAACATAAGTTATATGAATGAAATAGCCTATTCATAATTTCAAACCTCATCTTGAATTTATAAATATTTGACTAAATTTGTTAAGATATAGTGAAATTTGGATAAAAATCCGAATAATATAATTATTCTGTTAAAAGAATCTTAATTTTTGTAAATGAAATTAAAAGAAATTTGCAAATATTTGTCATATATAGTAACAAATCCCTTCATTCAAACATTGAAACTATAATCATTTGAATATTAGAGCGAATAACAAGTCCCCGTCGCCGGGAACAAGAAGAAGAAAAAACGTTAAAGGTGGGGAATAGAAGACTTTGTGGTTCACATTCGTCTACACGGTAAAATTGTACCACCACCCAAAAAGTAAACAAGGTCAGAAAAGAGAAAGTCACGATATTCACACTTGTATCGATGACAGCTGGGCACCTTATCATTTCCCAGTTCCTTCGTAGATCCTTCCCTCATTCAGTTAACGGAAACATGGAACCAGTAGCACGCATCGCCCACGTGCACCCCCTATTATTATTATTATTATTATAATTATAATAAATTATTTTCTTAATCCTTCTTGGTTTCTTTTTCGATCTCTTTTTCCTTATTGCATCTTCCTTTCCTTTTGGGGTTTTCCTCCGAACACCCTTCAGATTGTGCACGTGATCTACCCTATTCCTAGATCCTATTCCCACTCAAAAACTTTACGAGTCAAAAGTGCCAAATTAACCAGTGAAGAAAGTCAACGATTGATCTTAACCAACCAGAATCCGCCCACGTCGGTTACAAGAAGAGTGCCCGCCGACGTGGCATTCAACTATTGGCTACGTATTCATCAAGCCCAAATCAAGTTTCCACTTTTCACCATGTTCCTCTCTATATATTCCTCCAGAAATCTCCAACCAAATGGCATCTACCCCATCGCCGCTATTATCTCTACTTTCTCTCTTTCTTTCAAAGGCGAAAAAAAGAAGAAAGAAAAATGGGGTCTCTCTTTTGCCCATCTCTGATTCTGTTCTTTTCTCTTTGGGTTACTCTAATCTCACCCGCACATTCACTCAACTGTTCATCGCTGAAACTCCCAGGAGGCAAGAAACAATACTCCAACTGCACGGAGCTCCCAACCCTAAACTCAACCCTCCATTTCACCTACGATGCAACCAACTCATCTCTTTCCATCGCCTTCTCGACAGCTCCAGCCAACCCCAACGGTTGGATCGCTTGGGCCATCAATCCGACGGCCACAGGCATGGCAGGTTCCCAAGCCCTCCTTGCCTTCAAAAACAGCGGCTCCATGGTTGTTAAAACCTACAACATTAGCTCGTACAGCTCTATTGTCGAAGGGAAGCTATCTTTTGACGTTTGGGACCTGGAAGCTGGGGCTGGGAACGACGGGAAGATGGTTATCTACGGTTCGTTGAAAGTTCCGGCCAATGCCGAGAAGCTGAACCAGGTTTGGCAGGTGGGGCCAGGGGTTAGTAATGGTCAGCCGATGAAGCATGAGTTTGCTAAAGCCAATCTGGCTTCTATGGGAGAGTTGAAGTTGGTGGAGAAAGTGATTTCGGGTTCTTCATCCCCAACGCCATCTCCATCTCCATCTCCATCTGGACCATCTCCATCTCGACAAGCTGCTAACAATGATTCGGGAGATGGGTCGAGGGTTAGGGAAATGAGCGCCGGATTGTGGATCTTGGGTTTGGTTTCCTTGCTGGTTTTGATGTGATTCTGAGGAGTATAGTAATAAAAGAAGATATTGAATGATTTCAGCAGCAACTATATATTGCTTTTGTCTTCATTTTGTTGTTACTAGTATTATGACATTTTTCCTGTAATCATTTTTTCTTGAGATGAATTAGAATTCCCTAGCTATCATGAGAAAATAGTGAGATATATTTTTTCTAGTTTTTTTTTATATTACATTTTCTACGTTTTTATACCAATAGAATTACTCCCGCTCGGTAGACAGCAAAATTAACGTCGTTCAAAATGGAATGGCCGTCCTTTTTTCTCCTTTTGCTAGGTATTACTAGTACTCATTTTTTCCAGGAGACATGCCATCTGATTTTTGCAGGAGTAGGCCCAAGAGTAAAACCCCAACCGTGTAGGGCAGTAGGGGTTGGTGAAACATTACGCCCAAGGTCCAAGCCCCATTGTTAACTTATCTTTTTTTGACCTTTATGTAGCAAAAAAGAATACATGGAAATATACAGTCTAGAAATGTTCTTTTCAACTCAGGTTCCCTTGCTAACCAAATAATAACTCGTCGGAGGTTTTTTTTTAAATAAAATTTTATTGAAAAATTTAATAGTTTTTGTTATTCAATAAATTACTGAAAATTTTTTCTGTTATTTGAATCATCTTACAGAAAATGTTTTCCATCATAACCCATCTTTAATAATTTTCTATCAAAATACCATAAAAACATCAACATCCATCAAGTATGCAAAACATCTAAAACTTTTTTTCCAACAGTTAAAAAATTATATATAAATAATGTTTAATTTTTTATTTACTTATTTCTCCTCATATTGTTAGATTGATTAATTTGTTAAGCAAATAAATCATAAATTTAAAATTAAAAGAAATGAGAGATTTTCATGAGTGAAAATTTTATTTTTTATTTTATATAAATTTTTTGATTGATTTTAATTATTTTATATTATATTAAAAATTAACATACTTTAATAAAAATAATTATAGTGATTTGATTCTTATGAAAGAATTGAATAATAATAATAATAATTAATGATGGTTTGTTGGGAAAAAGAATAATAGTTAAATAGACGAAAGAAAAAGGAAAATAATGATACTTTATTGTTGTATTGTTTGTTGGGATCAATCTTTAAGGTTTAAATAATCAATTTTATAATAGACGGAGGATAATATTTTTCGAAGTGAGATCAATTTTAATATTTATGAAATCGATTTTAGAGAAAAAGGAAAGCATATAGAAAATGCTTTATGGTTGCATAAAACAATTTACGCAGATCAATACAATTTCTTTTGTTAACTCGTAAATTATTTTATATTTATAAAAAATTTCTTCATTTTAAATAAGAGAAAAAATTGAACATTTTTTTTAAAAAAACTTTCAACCTTAACAAACGAAATCTTATTAATAAAAAAAAAAGAAAAAGAGAAAAGAACGCGTAGGGCACGTTTCTCGTTTTCATTTTTTATTCTTGTTCTTGTTTTTATATTTGAATCAGACAATGGACTGATTAATTTCAAGTGTGAACAAAAATCCGGGAATGACTCAACGTGTTCCACCTTTGCCGTTTTGGAGATGAAAGACGAGACGACCATTCAAGTCAAGGACGCTAGTTCCAAATCTTGTCCAGTTGTGGCCCTGTGGGGTCTGTCCCCGTTAAACAATTTGAGAAGCAAATAAACTAAAAACACAAGTGACGCCAAAAATTATGGAGCAATAACTGAAGCACCCAGCAACATTTTGGGGAAACGCCACTAATGTAGTTTTTGGCTCTTTAAGTAGTAGTAATAGTTTTGACCACGAGTCCATGACTTTAAGGGGCATGGTTTAAATTAAGCATGTAACGTGTGAACCAAATCCCATTTTTCTTGCAAATTAGGCTTTTGCTATTCTAGTTAATTGTGATGATGCATAGCTCTTTCAATTGTTTAATAGTTATAGCTATTTTCCTTGTCAAAAGCATCAATATTTTACGTTCTTATAAGCTCTTAATATGGATCGTTGTCTTTTTCACTATTTTAAATTTCAAATGAAAGGAAACAAACTTATTTGACAAGTATGCTGCAATCTATGTTAAAATTAAATGTTAGATCTTTAAGAGGTAAGTACTCGACGTAGGGATTTGATAGCATTTAATTATATCAATCCAACACATAAAACTGGTCTTGAAGGCTCCGTTTTCAGGCCATGTCCATTGTACCTTTTCTAGCAAGGCTCTAAAGTCTAAACGAATTCCATTTGCAATATATATATTTCCTTATCTTAGTTGAATTTTAAGTAAATTGATGGGCTGGACTGCCTTGGAGATTTGGGCAACTTGATGTGATGCCAAGATATGTGCTAGTAATATATGTTGTGTCCACTTTTGACGAAATCGGCTTTCCTTATATAACAATTTTATCATTCCTTTTCTTGGTTCATTTATTTGTGGTCCGGTCTTCATCTGTCCACCTCATTTTCAGCTAATATATTTGCCTTCACGGAAATATAGCCTCCCTAAGTTAATTTGAGGTCTTGTATAGTTTGGCTTGTGGAAAACACATTGTCCACATGCATTCGTTAAATGCTCTGACTATGCATTCACATACTTTGAATGAAAAAAAATAATAGTCATAACGGCATCAAAGCGATCAGACGTTTGGATAAGGTCCTGGTGACGCACAAAATATATATTGGAATATGTTGTTTGAAATTAAAATTTTATATTGTTATTTTTATTTATGCTGTGTTGCTTTTAAAAGAATTTGAATGTGTTCCCGAACGTAAGATATTTACTGTTGGTTGCAATGAAATTAGGAGAAGAAGTATTATTAAAACTATGAATTGAATCATTTGATGCTGGCATAATTAGGAGAAGAAGTATTATTAAAACTATGAATTGAATCAAATTTATTTTATTACTGGCAAAATTTATATTTTTTACTTTAATAAACAAATAAGTAAATTCGGAAGAATCATAACAAATTTAAGAAACATATTAAAAATGAAATTATTGAATAAATCATATGAACCAAATGCAAACTTTTGTCTTGTGTACCAATACAAAATATCTATGCCCACATGCTTCCCTTTCACTTAGCACCCACCTTTAACGATAATTTATAAAATATGCAAGTTTTTTTTTTTTAAAAAAAAAGGAATAAACATGCATGCTTTGTTTTTTTTTTTTTTTTTTTTTGAATGAATGAATAAAATGGATATATGATTGGGTACAGTCAGTAAAAGAGTTCTGCTCAATAATAGGATTAGCCTCCACCGGTTTCTACATCCCTTCATCCATCTTCTCTATGCAGCAAAAGTGAGAGTTTGCAGAGCAAGATGTCTATATAAATACATGGCATATCAAGATTCAAGGGCCCTCCTCCAGGCCTCTGCAATCACTTCCAAACAGTCAACGACCCACTTCCACCCCCTGTGAAGGAAAGCGGAAAAGGCCCTCTTTGAATCACCCTAACTTCTTGTTTTGAAAATAACCTTCCTCTCTCAGTGAACGATGGCATGTCATACAGGCGAACAGTGTTGTCATTGCAGGAGCAGAGCAAAACTGGTCTAGTTTCTGCATCATTCATGCCACAAAGTGCAAGCACGCCATGCATCCAAAAGCAGCTCATATTAGCTCATGGTTGATGACAAATCCATTATCACCATTATTTTTCTTCCTTGTGAGTATAGATCAATTCCTAATTTTCTTCTTCTGCAGCAAACCAAACTTTTATACTGCAGTCCAGTGAACATGAGAACAAACACCCATTACAGTGAAGAAGAGACATCACAGCATCCTTATGTCCATTCAAAGTCAAAATGCACTGTAATGTGTCCATGTCCCAGAACCTTATAGAATAAAATATGCATGTTAACTAAAACAAAAGAACCACGACTTATAGATTTTTATTTTTTCCAAACGACTACGAGATTGAATATTTTGAATTTTTCATAGACAATTTTCCTCTCAATCTAATATACTAACAAAATTTCTTTGCTGGTATAATTTATTGAATTTGAACCATGCACTTAAATTTACTTATATTTATTTCATAATACTAATCCCTTGTATTTATCTTATAATCCCTAATCCCTCTTAAGATTAAAATTTTAATTTCAATCATTAAACTATCTCTTTATGAATGTTTAAAAAATAGATCTTAAAATAACATATCTAATTTAACTTAAAACCTCAGGATCTAGAGTTTCATGTCCATGAATCTCCCATTTTATGAAATATCTGTAAATAATATTCAATTATATTTCTTGTGATTTCAACTTTTTTCAAATGCCATCTTGATTGTTTTCATTTCAAATAGCACCTTGCAAATATATATTTTTCCTCAGTTAGTACCTTATAGATAACTTCTATTCGCATAAGAGGTTAGAATATTAATTTTGTCTAGTAAAATTATGAAAAATATCTTTCATTCAAAGTTAACGTATTTGCTCAAGCTTATGACTCTTTCTATAATTTTATTAAATAATATTAACAAATTAACCCATTATTAAAGCATAAATTATTCATAAGATGCTAATTAAAAAAATATATTCAAAAGGAGCTAACTGAAAAAAAAATACCCAAGAGCGTTATGTGCAGAAAGTTGAAACCCTCTAAAAGTGTAGTTAGAGCTTACCTAATTAATAATGTAATTAAGATAAGTTTTATAAGCATAAGTTTTCGTAAATTTGATAAATTTCAAAAGTAGAAAATGAGCTTGTAAACCCACACAGGTTAGTCCAATTAGTAGTTTTCTTTTCTTATTGATTAGAGTCTGATGTTTGTGGAAAACAATTTAAAAATAAAATTTTAAATGCACCAAGATGTTGGGAAATACGTCTTTAAGATTGCTCGAAGTGAAAATTAAGTCCAAAAAGAATTTGAGAATATTGATGACCGTATTATATATATATATAAGATAAAGTGAAAAAGGTTTGAACTTTTTTTAATAAAAAATTATATTTCAATCTTCAAACTTAATTTTCTCTAAATAAAAAAATCAGTAAACTAAATTTTAATTGTTATTAGTTTTTTTAAAAATTAATTTTTATATGAATTTAATTAGATTACAAATTTAGAAGATTATGTTTGCACAAGTGGATGGATCTTTATATTTGGTGAGAGTACTATTTCATAAGGATCCTAGAAACAAATGTGTGTATAACGGACTTCATCATGATAGCTAAATTTATTGCATTGGCTGTTATCACTCGCCAACAAAGAAGTCGAATGGTTAAGAAATTTATATTATGATGTACCCTTGTGGCTTAAACCAATTTCTTCAATTTCCATTCATTGTGATAGTAAAACAACTTTAACAAGAGCATATAGTCAAGTGTATAATGGGAAGTTTAGACATATTGGATCAAGATATAGTTATACTTGATAATTAATTTTAGATGGAGTGATTACTATAACTTTTATGAGGTCAAATGAAAACTTGGCAAACACTTTGACATTTGGTACAATGTCAGGTCTTGAGTTCAATGAGACAAAGAATATCAATTGTATATGATTATTAGCACTCTAATATAATTTATAATATTCCATCTAGGTAAAGTGCTAAGTACTCATAATGATAAAGAAATGATAAGTAAGATACTTTTAATAGATCTATAGCATAAATTTGTTAGAATGTTTTAATTATAGGAGCATTCTTGATGAGATCTACTTCTGTGAGTGTAAAGTGTAGTTGTTTTGAGGACTTAAAAACTCAACTCTAATAGCACTCATAAAAATAAGATGTTGGCATGAGGTCATAAAAATGTCATTGAATTAGTGTGCATTTATTGTTGTTGAAATCATTATGTGAGATGTGTTTGATTAATCAAATAAAATAACAAGTTCAAAGCATAATCTAACATGCAATTTCGATTAACTTTAACATGTTTTCACTAAGTGAAAGTTCAATTTAAAAACACTTTCATTTATGCAATCAATTTTCAAAATTATCAAACATTTAGATTATTTTGAAAATGGTGAAGGATTATTGGACATTTTCAACAATAATATTAGAAGAATGAAATGAAAAAAGTCTTTTGAAAAATTATGCCTGTTCAAAAATTACGTTTATTCAAAAGATTGTGTCTATGCAAAAGGATATATCTTTATCTATTAAATAGTACTCTCTGATTTTTTTTCGAATTTGAACCAATAGAAACAATTTGCAATTATTCTCTCCATCTTCTTCAAATGCATTTTAGATTGCTTCTACATTATTTTGTTGTAAAAAAACTACATGTTTTTGTCATAGCATAAGTCTCAGTTCTTCATAGTTTCCATGGTTACTGAAGCCAGGGCCTATTTTCAGGTTTCTATGGGTTGAACCATAGCCATAGCCATAACCGTGGTATAGGCGTATTTTAGGGCTAGTCTGATTAGTAAGGCTATATGCAAGGGCGGATCTACATTAAGAAAAGTGGTGTCACGTGACCTCACTTATTCACTAAACTGTCAAAAATTTATACTTGTTATATTATTTATGTTAGAGTTTTATATAGTTAATGACACTAATGAACCTGCTATTTTTTTGTAATTTTATAGAGAATAGGGTCAAAGACTTCAACTCAAATTAGATTTATCAAAAAGTAATTTATATATTAATATTTAAATACTATATCAAAAAATAAAAAAATTCTATTCTATAATTTAAATACTAATATTTTTTAATTATGATACCATTAAAAAAATTCTTGAAAATGCTCTTGGTCATATGCTTGAATTTGGGTGATTCTGTTACTTAAGTGACAGTCGAAGTCATTTTTAGGACCACGGACCTTGGTTTTGGACATTGAATTGTCGATCTAGGACTTGTGGCTGCCATAAGATCAACCATACTCATCCTAATTCGGCCATTCTGTACATTATCCAAGGTCCGCTCAGTCCATTGGTGGAGTAATGGATTCGCTCATTCCCAATTAGACAAGTCATAAACTTTCTGGTCCAATGAGCTTCCACCGTAAGATCTTTGATTCCAGAAATATATCGCTAGAGCTGGCAAGTAAAAATAGTTACTTGAAACCTTGATTATCCTATTGCCTTTAACGAAAATTGCAAGCTTGCATAAAAGAAAATATCAGACCATGTTTTAAGATTGAAGTTGCGAGCTTGCAATAAAATCTTACTATTCTTAACGAAAGAAGAAGAGAAGATCAAGATCGAGTGGGGAGGAGTTGGAAAGAGATTAAAAACAAAAAAGAGAGATTGGATGAGCGCGAGTTTGAGAGATATAAAAAAATTATTTTTATTTTTTTGTATTTTTTAAAGAAAATTATTAATGTTTAATTTTAAATATTTAAAAATTCTAAATTTACTTCAATAATAAAATGATATCATTTGATGGTATGACAGTAGATACCATCAAATAAGATTATAATTAGTTAATAAACAGTAATGAGCATTATCGATGAGGAACAAGAACATTATGGAATTCTTTTGGGCAGGAACCAGTAGAATTTACTATAGTTGAAATTTACTGGAAATCTAAAATTTCCCAACTAACCCATTTGTGATTTAATTGTTTTGTTTGGAAAACTTCCATCATTAACAAATTCAACATAAAAATCTGATTAATGCCTACAGTTTTGGTAAAAAATCTTTGCTCAATAATAACCTCCCAATTAGATAGCAACTTAGTACCCTAGTATTTCTTTTGACTGACAGGTAAAACAATGGAAGAAACTAGCTGTTTCAAACCAATTGCCAATAACATCAGAAAATATAAATACGTCCCCCTAAATAAATTACACTGTTGTTGAGAAGTTTCCTCTGTATTTAGCGCGTGACTACCACGAACCCTCCCAACCAACAACCAGCACGTGTCAGCCTATTATTAGCCAAGTCATTTGTGGCTTCTATTTATTCCGCTAACTTTAACCCTGCGTCCATTAAAACCCACCTAGCCGTTACTCTTTTCGTTTCTGTCTCGTCTCAAGAGAAAAGAAAAAAAAAAAATATGGCTTCGTGGTCGTCGGCTTTTCTTGTGTTAACCTTTTGCACGCTGCTAATATCACCGGCGGTTTCCCTCACCTGCTCCTCCCAAAAATTCACCAAGAACCAAGTTTACGCCAAATGCGTCGACCTGCCTTCTCTGTCCTCTTACCTTCACTTCTCTTACGATTCTTCCAACACCACTCTCTCCATCGCCTTTATCGCCACTCCCTCCAAATCCGGCGGCTGGATCGCCTGGGCCATAAATCCAAAGGCCACCGGCATGGCGGGTTCCCAATCCCTCGTCGCCTACAAAAACTCCACCACCGGCGTTGCCGTCGTGCATACCTATAACGTCAGCTCGTACGGTTCAATTGTGCCGGAGGATTTATCGTTTGAGGTTTGGGATAAGTTGGCCGAGAGTGGAACCGACGGGAGTTTGACAATTTTCGCTAAAATTAAGGTTCCGGCGGATTTAGCGGCGCAAGGGACGGTTAATCAAGTGTGGCAGGTGGGTCCCGGCGTTGGAGAAGATGGCAAGTTGGAAAAGCATGACTTTGCTGCCGCTAATTTGAAGTCTAAAGCAACCCTAGATTTGAAAACTGGACAGAGTAGCAGTAGTTCTGGAGGAGACACCAGGGTTAAGAAGAAAAATGTGAGCTTTCCTTTTAAATTTTAGATTTTTTAAAGAGTTAATGTTTGTTAATTAGAAATTGTTGACTGAGGGACTTGATTATTAAAATTAGAAATTTTGGACTGACGTTGAATTTTTTTTTGGCACCAAAAAATCGAATTCTTTGTTAACTGGATTGATTTGGGTTTTTGATGAATTTGTTAAACTTGACAAAAATTTTGTTGATGACAGATTCATGGGATACTAAATGCTGTGAGTTGGGGAATTTTGTTTCCGGTTGGAGCTATGATTGCGCGGTACATAAGAACCTTTGAGTCTGCAGATCCAGCTTGGTTTTATCTTCATGTCTTCTGTCAGATATCAGCTTATGCCATAGGAGTTGCTGGCTGGGGAACTGGTCTTAAGCTTGGAAGTGAATCCCCCGGGATTCAATATTCCGTTCACAGAAGTATAGGAATTGCCGTTTTCGTTCTTGCTACTGTGCAGGTATTTGTTGGGAATTTATATGCAATAGTTTTAGCAATTACTATATCTTTTGGTGTGCATCAAAATGGAATTCTTGCATCAACTGTTCGGTGATTTTTAGTATGCCAACTTGTTCTCTCGATGCTTAAAGTTTTGAGATATTTTGTTGACAAGTTGGCTCTGTGAGATCCTTTGGACTTATAGCATTGTGTGAATTGAAATGTTCGCTTTGTGAGATCCTTTTCCTGTTAGATTTATTGTGTGAATTGAATTGGACTTATAGCATAAACAACTCATTTTTGTGCGGACACTCAACTTGGAATTTAATTGTTTGTTTTTGTTAGATTTTTGCCTTGTTTTTAAGACCCAAGAAGGAGCACAAGTACCGATTCTACTGGAACATTTACCACCACAGCTTAGGATACGCCATACTTGTCCTTGGCATCCTCAATGTGTTTAAGGGTTTCAGTATCTTGAGGCCTGAGCATAAGTGGAAATTGGCTTATATGATTGTTATTATTTCCCTGGGAGGGATTTCCTTGCTGTTGGAAGCCATTACTTGGGTTGTAGTCTTGAAGAGAAAGTCCGGGGAGTCCACCAAACCTTATGATGGATACAACAATGGTCAAGGTAGACAGCAGCCCCTTGCCATGTAATCAACTAATTCTTGCAGCTCTCCTGCCCAACCTGATTTTGTAACATGCTCCTTCCTCCTTTCTCATGTTTGAGACATTGAGGTTTATCTATTCCGGACCACTTATTTATTATTCTGTCTCTTGTATAATGGTTTGATTCAACATGTTGTTACTATACTCGGTATATATATATATAGTAGCATATTGCTGAATATTTCAGCTTTCTTTTTGTGTGTAACTTTGCAAATAGGATTTAGGATGGATGGAAACTTTCTTGTTTGAACACGATTTTGAAAGAGAAAGTATCCACCATTCTTTTTTCTTTTCACCTTCGTTTATCAGCATTCTAGTTTTTGGAATCAAACCTCGGTTTTTACCTGCAACTCTAGAAGGTTTGATTGATATCTGTTTCTGTCGACATAAAGACCATTACACGGATATAAGTAAATATTCTCTGCTTGAAACGCCATTTTCAATCTCTTTCGGCAAATGTAGTAGTATCCTGTCAACATTATCCAGATCTGATGCTACAGAGAGCGCTGCCTTGCATTTTTTATTTTTTATCGTGAACATTTATTGTCATTGTCGCTTCCATCATTGCCACTGAACAAAGCAATACTAAAGCTGGAAGATTTGTCGCTGAATTTTCAAAATCTTATGCGATTGCTTGTAGCTGATGAATGCTAGTGATGCTGAACTGCTGATCTATGGAAATGACCATTAACATTTACAAACCTCATTAAAAATTTGGAAGTAAACGAAAAAGGACAGGGTTAATAATCTCTCATTCTGATGTGCGAACATCAGTCCACTTGGATTCGACCTTTAACTACCCAAAGAACAGAGTGGTGACGTCAAGGGAACCAAACATTCTGGTGAAAATGACATCCAAGTTGAGACAGCTCTTGGTGAATTATTGATAATCATACCTACTTTAGTGCTTGCTTTGCTACATTTGCGTGTCAACTTGTTAAGACAGGGAATGGTTGCAGTGGCATATGTTTGATGCAATTTGTCAACTTTTACGGTCCTAGGAAATTTCTTGAAGCCGAGGGAATGGGATTCAGGATCCAAACTTGGATTGAGCGAATTTTCTTAGATTCTTACCAGGGGCTGGACTGGACTGCCAGAGTGCCACCTTTTCTCAACAATTACATTCACCAAACCTCATTCTAATTGCGAGTTTACTTTGACCTTCACTCAGTGCCCTTTAAAACGGGGGTCCCCTCCCCGGTCCATGTGATTATATAAATTTTTTCCTTGCTTCCCCACTGCTTTTGCTTTTGCTTTTGCTTTTGCTTTTGTTCCTCTCTTTCTGAGATTCCCATATTATTAACAAGTTTCTCCCTCATTACTTGGAAGAAAAATGCCCCCGCCAGCAGTTAGATTGTCCCCTCACGAACGTAACGTGTTTTTTCATTTAGAACTGAAGCAGGGTGAAAAGAAATCTCAACAACAAAATGACTTTCTCAGCCTTAATGATGGGGACCTTTGGGCTTCAATATATCGTTAGGACGTTTGATACCAACAAATTCATTTAATCTCTATGTTGATTAAAATACAAATTTTTTTTTTTTACTTCATATTGATTAAAAAAAGACACACAAATCTTAACATTGGAATTCCAGATATGTGTATATAATAAAATTGTAACTACTAGCAACGTGATTTCGACGCCAAGATTACCTAAAACATTAAAAACAATATCTGCGCGGTCGTTAATGGCACGGCGGGCAATGTAGAAGAGTTGGTAGGATTATTGACGTCGCTAGAAATAGGAGATTAGCTAAAGCGACATGAAAAAAAGAAGCAAAAGATGTGTTTTTGATAATGACAATTGACCCACAGATAGCCCACGGAGGCTTTCTCCTTGGCAATAATCAGTGCTGAGTTCTTTAGATTTGCGATTAAATAAGGCGTTTGACGAGCATGTGAACCCGATTGACAAGGCGCCATGCTTCTCTTTTAAGCTTTTTAAAACTATAATGCCCACTATGACTATGTCGTGGACATCTTAGCAAAGACCAGGGAACATAATTTGCCACACATACTCCAAAACGAAGGATTGAAGGAAAGGAACTGGAACGTCAATCTTTTTAGTCAATTCAGTCACAGTACCTTTGCTCTTGATGCTTTGTTTTTTCTTTGAATTTATAACACCCTTCAACACCACAACTCTTCACGCTGCAACATTGCTTTTGGTTTCTAGTTTTGTATCATAACTTAACTTTAAAATCTTAAAATCTCTGTCTGAATTCTATTTTTTCATATAGCTAGCACACAAGGTCATTTTAAAGCTGGAGGTCAAAATCTAATCTATTGTTCAGTAGGCGAAGATCAATTGATAACTGCAGTGAGATAGATAGGAATAAAAAACATAGAAGTCGCTTTGTTGGAAGAAGCGCGACGGATATTCAAATGTTACGGTTGGTATTTATTAGAGTGGGGTCATTATTATCTCTAATTAAAATGGGACGATGACTACTTTGTTAAAATGAAAAGAAAAAAAAAAGAAAATGGGACCATATGTCATAATGATGCCACGATGACTAAATAAATAAGCTATTACTACTCGTCTACTTTGTTGGCAAAATTAACATATTTTAATAATGACATCATAGCTGCATCACTAATCTTAGGCGATGATTACTCTTCCAAAATTTCAAATATAGAGTTTGCGGTCTTGCAAGTTGGTCCACGGGGAAACCAAAAATTATTTCATCAATCTGGTCTGCTGGGTTTTATCATGCTGCAAAATCCATCAGTCAATTCCCAGAAAAAGCACTAGGGCTGCTTAAAGTATTCACAACACCCCTCGGTTGCTGGACAAGATTGTTTCATTTCTTTCTTCTCCAATTAGATGTTTAATTTAATAAATATAAGATTCGTCACTTTTATAATTTTTAATGAGATGTTATTTTCAAACATACTTTACGAAAATAAAGGAGTGAATAACGGAAATGAAAGTTATGTATGTGTATATTATAGTAACATAATACGATAAAATTTCTTACATATATAGAATTTTTAAAAAAAAATTCTATAGAATAGTATTTGAAAATTCAAAAATTAATGTAAATTGGGAAATTTACCTGTTAATGATTAATATTTGCAGATTGTTGCCAATAAGAAAGTGAAAGAAAACAAAGAAGCCTTCATCACTATTATCTACATGAAAACTGCCTTTACTATATATTTAATTGAATTGAGCATGTTTTATGATACGGGAAACTTGGGTCCATTTTAGAGAGAATTTTAAAACTCTTAAAGCTTCCATGCGTGAGATTGTTTGAGATTATGTTTTAGTGTCTTCTGTAATCATCTGAGGGACAAAAGGAATAAATAACAAAGAAATTTTAGCGTGAGTTGGACAGGAACAGAAGCACCAGCAACGATAGTGCCTAAATTCCTAACAAAGTGTATCCTCACCAAAAAAACGTTTGCCTTAATTTATGTCATTTTTATCACGTTAATTAGAGATTTAATAAATTAAAATAGGATACGTAATTAAAAATTATCATATAAATTAAAAATATAGTTATGTTATAATTTTAAATTACATGTCGCACCATAATTTTAAATATACTATTAGTGCCATAGAAGGATTGCACTGCTTAATTTTGCGAGTTAATAAAAAGAAAATGAAGTGGTACAAAATTACGTGTCAGTAAAAAACAAAAAAAGAAAGAGAGAAAGAGAAAAAGAAAAAGGGGGAGGATGACTCCTTAAGTGTCTCATTTATTTATTTTTTGGATCTTCTTTTGGGTCAATGCTCCTAAAGTCTTACCAACCCCACCCAGAAGCAATGACTAGTTTTAAGGTCTTGAAGCGGGAAGTTTCACTGAGGTTGGTGGGAGCGTGTGTGTTGAACCAAACATTAAAACCTCCGATTTGACTAGAGGAGTCAGTGTCAACTACAAGTCAAGCTTGATGGGTTCCTTGTACTTACCTAGTTACCTGTTCAGAGACTTGTATCCAAATCCACGAAAAACACATTAACGGTAGGAAGTTGCAACTAGACTTTTGATCAAGTGCATGGTAAAGAGAGTAATCAAGTTTGGAGTTCTGGACCATCAAATATTTTTTGAGATGGTGGAGCGTGCCGAGTTCACGACGTATGGTCCAGCCCCATCATTGTCCAAATCCAACAAGCCAACATTTTATGCTGATTGATCCATCATTGCTCAAGTCCAACAAGCCAACATTTTATGCTGATATTTTATACTTGATTGATTCGGCTTGCTCAAGCTTAAGGCTTTGGAGTGCTCCTTGTTGGATATTCTTTTCGCGGCAGCTGCCTGCCTGCTTCTTTTGACTACTGTTTTTTCCTAACTCTTTAACATTTTCCTATAGATTTAGAGAGGAGAAAGTCGAAATAATTAAACTCCAAAATTCAGGGCAGCCTTAAAAAATTTGAACCTAGGATTTATGCTGTACAAATGGGGCAACTGGCTAGACAATGAGCTGCACAAGGCTGAAGGCCAGAATAATGGAACCACATTATCTCATTCTGACAAAAAAAAAAAAAAAAAAAAGGGAAAAAAGCATTTTCTTAGACTGTGCTAGACCTACCAAAATTAAAGCCCAAAGGGAGTTTTTAGGCCTTTCTTGATGCTGATGGCGATATCATGTCCAAAAATGGTGGCCCTTCTCCCCCACCACCAATTTGTTAGCAAGTCCAAACAAGGAGAATGTGATTATCTTCAATTGTTTTACGTAATCTCTTGTAGCTTGGTTTCTGAAATTATCCAATGCTGGGACAAGGAACTGCATGTCTTTCCCACCTGTCAAAGCTCATATTAGAAGTAGACCAATTATTCCTTTTTCTTTCCTTAACAACAAGATATGAATGCTTTTGTTTCATTAAAATTGGGACCCAAAAAAAAAAGAAGGCATGTCGTTGTACAAAATATAAAGGCAGGTCTTGGACGCCTCCCAAAGATCATTTAGAAGCTGACAAGCTCATGGTAGCCGTGCGTTGCCACGCTATTTAATAATTGTATCCAATTTCTGTTTTTTTTTTTCGCATTTGTCGAGGTTGAGAAAAATTTTAAATATGAAAAAAAAAATATTTCTTCAATATTGGCATGATTGAAATTTAACAATTAACTAATGCATATTAATTTAATTCGACCATACGAAAAAATTTATCAATATTACTAAATGAAAAAAAAATTATTTTTGATGTTCTTATTCGTATAAATAATTACAATTTTTAAATTCACGTGATTTAACTATTAGTAGATACTGTCACGACTCAAACCCGAGAACCATGAATGGTGCAAGGGTATCGATGGGAGTGACCTTTTTAACCCAAACAAGCCTTAAAACAAACAAGCAAATCACTCAAATCTACATCATAGAACTCATTATCATGAAATCTTTTACAAGCATGTATAATTTTATTTATATCAAACATCAAAATATTAGTTTGTATAATTTTTATGCTCAAAGTGCGGAAGCATAACAAATACAAAGTTCAAGTTATAAGTCATCATGGGCAATTTAAAGTATAAGCCATTCCATGGTAATTCTCAAAATATAACATTTATTACAAAAATATAGACAAGTCTAATATTCATGATAAATGAACAAAGCAATCAAATTAGCAAAGTTCAACTCGAAGCAAGGGCTAATACCTATTGGATGCCTTTTCAATCACCTACCTAACTGATTGAAGAAATGGCTCTTCCCAAAAAACAGCGAGCCAAGCAACTATTGATTTGCAACAACAAATGCATCTTACATGTGTTTGTTATAAATAACTCTATGAACATATATGAGGAGGGAGAACAAGCTAAACAGGAGAGCATTTATAAAAAATACTTTCAAAATAATACAAGTAATCTATTTTCATATCCAAAGAGTTTGGGAATCCAATTCCCAAGCAAGATCAAATATCCAAAGAGTTTGGGAATCTAATTCCTGAGCAAGATCAAATATCCAAAGGTGCAAGTTATCTGACAAGCACAATCAATCATTCAAGGAATCTCCAATCTTCATTTCAATGGATACAAATTTGTGTAAAATGTTTTTATAGAGTTTTGTTTGAAAACTCATTCACAAGCCTTTGAAATGAAATTAGCAATCGGTAAAATGTTTAAGTCAGGAAGTGCATTGGTCAGTTTCAGTTTTAGGAGAAACTAAAATTGTCGAAATTGACAATCCCTCATGACTGACTGAAGTCCACAAGTCATAAGGGAAAACCGATCAACTGAAATTGACCTTGGTTTTGGTCGGTTGGAAAGACGACGACTCGGCTCAAAACCCAGTAAACTAACACCTATATCCACATGACCACAACTCAACTAAAAAATAAACACAATAGTCGGGTAAGGAAGAATCATTCAAAGGACCCAAAAGCATAATAAAAGATGGGTAAGGAAGAAGGCACAACACAAATAAAACCATAACAGCTAACACCAAAACCAAAATTTACAAACCTTGAAAATTAATGTTGGGTAAGGAGGAAGGTAGATGAGGTTGGGGCCAAAGTACTAGTAGGAGACAGCAAGTGAATGAAGAAGGGGGGAGGTTTTTAATTTAGGGTTTCAATTAGGAAAGAGGATTGATGAGAAAGCGAAGGTTTCAATCGGCAAGTTGTGATTGCGGAGTAATATTAGTGTTGGAAAAATTTTATCATAACTTTTGTTAGAATTTTAATTTGATATTAAGTTGTTACTTTTAATGGCTATCACATTATAACCCTAAATCAAACTAAAAGTAAAATCCTAATTTATTTATTTGAAAAGAAAACAACTGGTTTTCACATTATATCCTAAATTAATTGTAAAAATCACTTAAAAAATATATTACTAAAGTCAACAAGTAAAAATTATCTTGAAATCTCTTGAAGTTGAACAATTTTACCAAATTTAATTTGAAAGAAAGAAGAAGAGGAGGAGAAGAAGATAATGGAGTTAAAGAGGGATAAAAAAGAGGAGAACAATTAAACAAAACATTTTAATTATTAAAAAGAAGAGAATCTCAGTGAGGATGGAGATAGTGGGGATGATGGAGACATTGGTTCATCAAGTAACGTGGAAACTAAAAGGGTTGATTTTTTATTTGAAATAATTGATGGGGTTCCCTCGATTAGGATCTCGGATTGAAAACAAACCAAACTTGCCAAGAGATGGCAAAGTTCTTTCACTGTACGACTGCTTGGGCGTTAGATTTCATACAAATTGCTTTGCGAAAAAATTGTTACTCTTTGGTCCCCTAAAGGTAGATTTAATGTGGTGGATCTTGATGATGAGAATTACCTGGTAAAATTCTCTACAGAAGAAGACTATCTTAGGGCATTATTGGATGGTCCTTGGATGATATAGGGACATTATTTATTGATTAGGCCTTGGTCTCCCTCTTTCTCCCAAAAGACAGAAGATTTGTCTATTGTGGTAGCCTGGATTAGATTTCCTGGTATGTCGCTGCATTTGTATCACAAATCGGTGCTAAGACAATTGTTTCACTCTTTGGTTGTTTATTGAAGATTGACTATAACACTGGATTCGAGAAACGAGGGAAAATTACCCCGTATAGTAATGTAGTTAGATCTCTCAAAACCATTAATACCTAGATTTTTCCTCAATGGAAAATTATAAATGGTAAAATATGAGGGTCTTTTCAGGGTTTGTTTCAGCTGTGGTTTGTATGGTCATACCAAGGAGAATTGTAACAAGCATATACTTGTAAATGAGGTTGAGGTACATGGAGAAAATAACACGATGGTGTCAGAATATTAATGGATATTATGAAACAGTTTAAGTTGAATGTGATCGCTTTAGTTGAACTGTGTATCAGTGGGGATTTGACTGATAGAGTTGTTAGAAGGTTGGGTTTTGATAGATCACATTGTATAGAAGCAGAAGGTTTTTCTAGGGCTATTTGGGTATTATAAAGAGAAAACCTTTGCATTTCGATTGTTCATAATCAAGCTCAATGTCTCCATTTAAATGTTGAAGTTTTAGATGCTTGTTAATGAAATTTAACGATGGTATATGGACACCCATAAACTCTTACTAGGTGATTACTGTCGTGACGTGCGGGTCCGGGAACCCGTCCGCCAAACGCGGGCGAAAATTAAAATCGTGTGGGAGTCGCCACCAATCTTTTTTATCTAAGGTGTGATTGGTCACCTATTAATCCGATTCTATCGACGAAGTTCTAAATTGATTTTAGATTCGTCGACAGAACGAGAACTGGTCCATGTTTTCAGAGATGGGTTCGGGAGTGCGGTTACGCACAGAGAAGGGTTAGCACCTCCGTGGCGCCCGTTCCACGAACGGTACCATTTAATCTTAAGTTATCTTAATATAGCCTTTTCTTAATTTAATCCCTACTTTATTAATTAAATTTTTATTAAATTGTCAGACTGAGTTTTTCACTTGGTCTTACGTATGCATATGATGCAAACGTAGAATGATGTCGTGACTTGTTTATTTTAAATGATGGAGTCGGTAATCTTTTATTGGAAAATTATTCGAAGACCATCCCAACGCTTTGGTGAAGTCTCGAAATTCTCCTCACCTAGAGATATCCCCGGAAGAAACTCGTCTCTACAAGCTCCTCAGGGAAATCCCATCATCGGGATTCCCGCGCCATAAGCAAAATAAGAGTGGCGTGCAATGACAGTATAAAATGATGGAATCTATATGACCGTGTTTATTAATTAGTTGGTTGATAACAATAATTACATGCTTAATAATTTCAGGTAATTTATTGTTTATTATTATTATTATTTATTATACCATTTTTTACATATATTATTTTAAACAACAATTACTCGGATTAATGGGTCTAGGAGTATAGAATTCGGATTTATCCCGACGCTTCGGTGAAAATCCGTTTCGAACTCCGCACTTAAATGACCAGCCCGAAAGAGACAACCCTTTGCCCCTTTTAGGTGGTAATACTCAAATAATTGTTATTTATATTATTTGTTATTATTAATGTATTAGTATTCCGGATTATTACTATTATTATTATTATCATTTACAAGCCTCTAAGTATATTTATAATATAAATATTTTTTATTCACTTGTCATTGTTATTATTTACATATATATTTTAATTTTAATTTTTATGAATTTATTTATTTATTTACTTATTTGATATATATGTTCTTTTAGACTATGCATTTTTACCATTATTTTTTATTACTATCATTATTTTTTTATTTTATTTTTGATTTTTAATATTAAATATAAGTGTCCATATTATATAAATATTTCTTTCCTAAAAAAAATAAATGCATTTTTATTAAAATGGGCTAGACCCAACACTAAGAAACCCAAGCAAAGCAAAAAAAAAAGTTATACCTTGTTGAGCTGCGATTGGCCCAACTCGGTGGCCCGAGGGAGCCTAAGTCCAACACCCCGGCCTGCTTCTGGAAGCCCACGAGGTAGGACCCAAAATGCACCGTTTGGTGCCTGCAAAGCCACTCAAAACGACGCCGTTTGGCCTGGACCTTCCAGCTTCTGTTTGCCCCTCTGAAACGACGCCGTTTTGCCCTTCTTCCTCTAGGTATAAAAACTCCTTTTTTAGCCTTTTTTATTCATTTTCTCATTTCTTTTTCTCTCTCTAGCCGCACCCTCTCCCTTATCTCTAAAAAGTTTTCTTTCTTCTTTTCGCCGGCGCCGGCGTCTTCCCTTCTCTTCCCGTCGGCTTCTCTCTCTCTTCTCTCTCTCCCGGCGGATCTCTTCGCCTTCTGTCGGCCGATCCCTCTCTTTCGTCGGCCTGTCTCTCTCTTCTCTCTCTCCCGATGGATCTCTTCGCCTTCTGTCGGCCGATCCCTCTCTTTCGTCGGCCTCTCTCTCTCTCTTATCAGATCTCACCCCCTCTTCTTTTTGTTTTTTGTTTTGTTTCTTTCTTTTGTTTTTCTTTTTTGTGGCTAATTGCTGGTAGATCTCTTTGGTCCCTTTTTTCCTTTTCTCCTTTTGCAGGTTGCAGGGTCTTTAAAGAGCCGGGTTGTCCAAAAATTTGGACAACCCAATGATGGGGTTCTGGCACCCCCTAGAGTTGGTGGCCAGAACCCCCCATCCTGCGTAGTGGGTGGGGGAAAGGATGGCGAAGGGATGGCTGGGCGTACGCCTAGCCATCCCTTTTTTTTTTTTTTAATTTTTAATTTTTTAATATAATTTTTTATATTTCTGTTTATTTTATTATTTATTGTATATATATATATATATATATATATATATATATATATATATTTTAGGGTGTCTACAGTTGCCCCTCTTTGTACATTCTTGAGAAATCAAGGATAGTGCAAAGACGTAGACACCACATTTGGCTTATCTCGAAGCCAGTTGGTTTAATCAAATAAATCTAGAATCGACTTATCTCAAAATAAGTTCGATTTTAAACAAAAATGAAATTTCTAGACTTGATCTGGGCTTGACCCATGTTAGAACAAATTCAATTAAAATTCTTAGACTTAATCTTGGCTCGACCTATCTCACAACAGGTTCGATTTGAACAAAATTAAAATTCCTAGACTTAATCTAGGCTCGACATATCTCACAGCAGGTTCGATTTAAACAAAATTAAAATTCTTAGACTTAATCTAGGCTCGACCTATCTCACAACAGGTTCGATTTAAACAAAATTAAAATTTCTAGACTTAATCTAGGCTCGACCTATCTCACAACAGGTTCGATTTAAACAAAATTAAAATTCCTAGACTTAATCTAGGCTCGACCTATCTCACAACAGGTTCGATTTAAACAAAATTAAAATTCCTAGACTTAATCTAGTCTCGACCTATCTCACAACAGGTTCGATTTAAACAAAATTGAAATTCCTAGACTTAATCTAGGCTCGACCTATCTCACAACAGGTTCGATTTAAACAAAATTGAAATTCCTAAACTTAATCTAGGTTCGACCTATCTCACAACAGGTTCGATTAAAATTTCTAGACTTAATCTAGGCTCGACCTATCTTACAACAGGTTCGATTTAAAAGTTGAGATTCCTAAACTTAATTTAGGCTCGACCTATCTCACAACAGGTTCGATTTAAACAAAATTAAAAATTCTCAGACTTAATCTAGGCTTGACCTATCTTACAACAGGTTTGATTTAAAAAATTTCTTTAATGCTAACTTAATTGAAATAACATGAAATGAAAAGACTCAAATCCTTCCATTGGAGTTTTACAATCTCAACCCTTTAGGTCGAGTGACTTTTTACCTTCGACACTTGGGACATGAATTAATTTTGATTCTTGTCGAGTGCGTGGCTAGGCATGTATGCATGATTGACATGATTGAATGCTTTTCATGTTTACGATTCATTAAGGTTCCAAGACCTTCCTCTTGCTTCATTCGATTTTTCACTGCAACTTTCGATCTTCTTTGCCTATTTTCTTTCCTCTTGTAGAATTTAGGTAACTCCAAATTTTTCCTTAAGTACCCTCTCTTTTGACATCTGGCTTTGCCTTTGGTTCAGGGCTCTGCCATTCCTTTTTTCATCATTAAGTCTTCTACTGAACAATGAGTGTAACTTCTTGCTTAATTAGTTTATTTCTTTTACCAATTATCATTCATTTCTATGACAATCACTATGTGAATCATGGGATGGTAAATAACGAAAGAGTTAAAATAAAGAGGCGAAGAAAAACTTCATATATGAGGAATCAAATAGTTCAAGGTAAACAGAATCTACAGGGCAAACATTGGATCTTTTAAATAATGAACACCCAGACCACTAAGAGAAAACAATCTGATATTCGACTTCAAGAATTGTCCTTGATTGATTGTTTGAGCAAATCTGTAGGTTGCAGATTCCTTAACTTCCCCTACTTTGTGAAATTGTGGAGCTCCATCCATGGTGTATTTCTACCTCAATCTTTAGGCTGACATCCCCAAATTCCATTCTATCTTTCTGTTTTTCGGCCTCAAGCCGCCCTTTTTCGGGTTTTCGGCATGAGCCTCCTCCCTTAGGTACGAGCTGCCCTTTTCGGGTTTTCAGCACGAACCCCCTCCTTTAGATACGAGCTACCTTTTTCGGGTTTTCAGCATGAACCCCTTCTATTTTTTTTTTTTAAGCATAGTACTTCTTCACCGCATCCGCATTTATTGGATTAGGCAGATCTCCCCCATCCATGTCAGCCAAAATCAAAGCTCCTCCTGAAAAAGCCTTCTTTACCACATATGGCCCTTCCCAATTCGGCATCCATTTTCCCCGAAAATCAGTTTGATTAGGGAGTATTCTCTTGAGAACCAACTCTCCTTCTCGGAACTGCCTGGGATGAACTTTTTTCTCGTATGCTCGCATCATCCTTCGTTGGTACATCTGACCATGACAAAGAGCCGCCAGCCTTTTCTCCTCAATCAGATTCAACTGTTCATAGCGAGAGTGGACCCACTCAGCATCTTCCAATTCCGTTTCCATCAACACCCTCAATGATGGGATTTCTACTTCAACAGGTAGAACTGCTTCTGCATCGTATACTAATGAGTACAGAGTTGCCTCGGTGGAGGTACGCACTGAAGTTCGATATGCATGTAAGGCAAAAAGAAGTTTTTCATGCCAGTCTTTATAAACTTCAGTCATCTTTTCGACAATCTTTTTAATGTTTTTGTTGGCCGCCTCTACTGCTCCGTTCATCTTCGGACGGTAAGTTGTCGAGTTATGATGCTTGATCTTGAATTTAGCGCAAACATCCTTCACTATCGCACCATTCAAATTGCTTGCGTTATCCGTAATGATCCTTTCTGGAAGCCCATACCGACATATGATCTCCTTTTGGATGAACCTGCACACCACCTTTTGTGTCACATTGGCATAGGAAGCTACTTCTACCCATTTCGTGAAATAATCAATGGCCACTAATATGAATCGATGTCCATTAGAGGCTTTTGGCGTAATAAGTCCAATCACGTCCATTCCCCACATTGAAAATGGCCAAGGTGCCGTGAAAACGTGCAATGGGGCTGGTGGAGCATGGATTCTATCGGCGTATACTTGACACTTGTGGCATTTTCGAGCAAAGGTTACGCAGTCTGATTCCAATGTCAACCAATAATAACCAGCTCTCATAATTTGTCTAGCCAACGTATGTCCATTAGCATGAGCTCCACAAGTTCCTTCATGGACTTCTTTCATTATTTTGTTGGCTTCCGCAACATCCACACATCTCAAGAGTACTTGATCTCGACTCCTTTTGTAGAGCACTTCTCCGCTAAGGAAGAAACCCATTGCTAATCTTCGAAGAGTTCGCTTGTCATTATCCGTGACATTCTCAGGATATGCCTGGTGCTTGATGTATTGCATGATATCATGATACCACGGCTTACCATCAACCTCTTCTTCAACATTCAAGCAGTGTGCGGAGACTTCACGAACTTCTAAATCAAAAGGGCGTACATCGGCTGCCTCTTTTATTTTGAACATCGCTGCGAGGGTGGCCAAAGCATCAGCAATCTGATTCTCTTCTCGAGGCAAATGGTTGAAGCTGATTTCTTTGAACTGTTTGCTTAATTCTGTAACCAGCTTTTTATATGGAACTAGTTTAGGATCTCTAGTTTCCCATTCACCTTTCATTTGACATATCACTAAAGCCGAATCTCCGTAAACATCTATCGCGTCAGCCTTCATATCAATTGCTGCTTGTAATCCCATTACCAACGCCTCATACTCCGCCATATTGTTAGTACAATTGAAATTCAATCTTGCCGTGGCTGGATAGCACTTCCCATTTGGAGAAATCAACACTGCCCTAATTCTGTGCCCCAAAGCATTGGATGCCCCATCAAAATACACCTTCCATGGATTAAGTTCATTGGGACCAACCTCTTCTATATGCAAGACGACCATCAAATCTTCATCTGGAAAATCGAAACTTACAGATTCATAATCTTCATTAGCTCGATCTACAAGGAAATCGGCGATGACGCTCCCTTTGATTGATTTTTGGGACACATACACAATGTCATACTCAGACAATAGCACTTGCCATCGAGCTATTCTTCCGGACAAACAGGGTTTTTAAAAAATATACTTGATGGGATCTAATTTCGCCACCAACCATGTTGTGTGATACAACATATACTGCCGAAGCCTCTGAGCGGTCCATGCTAGTGTACAACACGTCTTTTCGAGCGCAGAATATTTGGACTCATACTCCATGAATTTCTTGCTCAAGTAATATACGGCTCGTTCTTTCTTCCCAGTTTCATCATGTTGTCCCAATACACATCCCATAGAATTCTTGTTCACAGTCAAATACAAAATGAGAGGTTTTTCGACCGTCGGTGGCATCAACACCGGTGGATTTGTGAGATATTCTTTGATTTTATCAAAGGCTATTTGACATTCTTCATTCCACTCTCCTGGGTCTTGTTTCCGAAGCAGCTTGAAGATTGGATCACATTTGCAAGTGAGCTGGGATATAAATCGAGCAATGTAATTCAGCTTCCCTAAAAATCCTCTCACTTCTTTTTGCGTTTTGGGAGGTGGTAGCTCTTGAATAGCTCGTATTTTATCCGGGTCCACTTCAATTCCTTTTTCACTGACTATGAACCCCAACAATTTCCCAGAGGTTACACCGAAAGTGCATTTTGCAGGATTCAACTTGAGTTGAAACTTTCGCAATCTCTCGAACAGTTTCTTGAGATTGACAGTATGATCCCTTTCTGTATGAGATTTTGCAATCATGTCATCCACGTATACCTCTATCTCTTTATGCATCATATCGTGGAACAAAGCTACCATTGCCCTTTGGTAAGTGGCGCCTGCATTCTTCAATCCAAATGGCATTACTTTGTAACAAAACGTTCCCCACATGGTCACGAACGTTGTTTTTTCCATATCTTCGGGTGCCATCTTAATCTGATTGTAACCAGAAAAGCCATCCATGAATGAGAACAAAGCATGTTTTGCCGTGTTGTCCACAAGAGTATCAATATGTGGCAAAGGGAAGCTATCCTTCGGACTCGCTCTGTTCAAATCCCTATAATCGACGCACATTCGAACTTTTCCATCCTTCTTAGGAACTGAAACTATATTAGCTACCCATTCAGGGTACTTAGCCACCTCTAAAAATCCAGCATCGAATTGCCTTTTTACTTCATCTTTAATCTTCAGCAACATCTCTGGCTTCATCCTTCTCAACTTCTGTTTAATAGGCTTGCAATCTGGTTCCAAAGGTAACTTGTGAACAACCATGTCAGTATTAAGACCTGACATGTCCTGATATGACCAAGCAAATACGTCCACATATTCACGGAGCAATTCTTCCAGCTTCTGTCGTTCATCGGATGATAGCGAGGTGCCAATCTTAACCTCTTTCTTCTCTTCTCCATTTCCGAGGTTAATCATTTCTGTGAGTTCCTGATGAGGTAAAATCTCATTTTCTTTCTGTTCCAACATTCTCGACAAATCAGGGGGTAAGCTATAGTCATCCACCTCCTCTTCATTTTTCAATTCATCAATGTTCGGAATTATCTCAAAATCGATATTCAAATCGTTGTCTAGATTGTCTTCGTGTTCATTATTTAAAGACCTGCAAACAGGTAAAGTTGGACGGGTGTATGGGCAAGTATTTATTGGCTAAAAGAATAGATGAAAGGAAATATGCAAAAAGATTGATGAATTATGAAACACATTATGCATTGTCATTTATTTAAATGATGAAGGTAACAGAAAGCCCTACTTAAACAGGAAATTAATCTTAACACCCTTGGGCATAGGCATTTAGATAAAATTGTTCATTACATTTTGGAAGACTTAAAGATGATGGGCAGTTTCGTGGCTGTCCAATTGCTTAGCTCCTCTCCTAGCAGTACTGGATACACCACAGGGATCTTCCCATCAGGTTCTTTATCTCTGATCATATGGATTGATAGCTTATCAAATATCCGTAGAACCTGATTGACCTTTGGTGGCGCTTCGGGATGAATGAAACTTGCAGAGCGAAAAGTCTCATATAGGTGTGGGATTGTCCGTTCCCCGAATTCTTCTTCCTTTCCCTCAAGTTGAGCCATCATTTTAATCTTCTTTTGAGCTGTTAGTTTCCTTCTCTCTTTTTTGGTAGGCTTGTACCCCAAACCAAACCTTTCTTCGTTTTTCATTGGAGTCAGAAGACGGTTAATTCCTTGTAAATTCTTTCCTAACCCCAAACCAGCACGGCATCCTTTACCCACAGTCTGCTTAACTCCCATTTTAGTGGCTACTAACAAACGAAGGGTCGGTATCACTTTTCTTTCCCCCACATAAGTAGCATTAACAAATTCAAAAGATCTGAAAGAGCATTCTGAGACTTCTTCTGTCGCCTCTACATAGGGAGCAGATGATTGTTGAATAGCTAGTATGTCTTCCTCCGCACATACACTTATCAGTTAGCCTTCAGCTATGAATTTAACTTTTTGATGAAGGGAAGATGGTATGGCTCCAGTCATATGAATTCATGGACGCCCTAACAAGCAATTGTATGACGGGGCAATGTCCATGACTTGAAATTGGACCTCAAAAATGCAAGGGCCAATTTTTATCGGTAGTTCAATGTCTCCTACCACCTCCCTTGTGGTCCCGTCTAAGGCCCTTACAACCATGCGGCTGGTTCTCATATACGACACATCTACTGATAACTTGGTTAAAGTAGAGCGAGGCATGACATTTAAAGCTGAACCATTATCGACCAAGACCCTAGGTACGGCATGGTCCTTGCATTTGATGGTAATGTGCAGTGCTTTGTTACTTCATCGACCACCCGATGGTATTTCTTCATCATTAAAGGCAATGAAGTTTCCCACTGTAATGTTCCCCATGATGTGGTCTAACTTTTCCACTGATATATCTTGTGCCACATAAGCTTGGTTCAAGACTTTGAGCAGTGCGTTCCTGTGTGCTTCCGAATTCAACAGTAAAGATAACAACGAGATGCGAGCGGGCATCTTGGTTAATTGTTCTACCACGCTGTATTCACTGTGTTTGATAAACTTGAGAAATTCACCTGCTTCTTTCTCGGTGACAGGATTTTTGACCTCATTGTTCGGGGCAACTACGGATTTATCAACTTGGTCCTTGGAAAAGGTATCTGCTTTCTTTAGGCCTCCCTCTCCCTGTGCTGGTTTCCCTTTTCCAACTCTTTCTGCTACCTCAGGGGAATAACATCGCCCGCTTCGCGTTATACCCCCCACACCAGTTAGGTCTTCAAAAGATGCTTGGGGGGGGGGGATGAAGCTGTGCCCAAAATATTACACTCATAATTCCATGGGACAGCCTTATTGCTCTTGTAAGGGAATGGGCTGGGGACTTCGATGGTGATACCATTTCTGATCATAGTTGGGGATGTATCATTCATCGGGCTTCTGTTTTCTTCATAGAAGATGGTGAGAGGTTTAGGTTTGTTTGCCCCGAATGAACTTGATGCCACTTCAGCTGGGGTGTCTCCATTTATGGTTCCGACCAAATTCTCTTCAGCTTATTCATAAAACTCAATTACCGATGAATCCATCAATTCTTGCAACTTACGACGAAAGCCATCACAATTTTGAATGGAATGCCCAATTGCCCCCATATGAAATTTGCAAGAATAAGCGAGATCATGCCCCAATTCCTTTGTGTCGATGGGTTCTGGAGTGATGGCATTTATCTTGGACAACGCCTCAAACACTTTATCCATCGGCGTTTGAATATCATCAATACCTTTTTTCACCCTTCGAATCATCCCTTCATGTATGGCATTCACAGTCGGTCTTCCATGATTAGGTAACGGGTTCCCATCAACACTCGAACTGTCTTTTTTGGCAAAATTTAAAAGCTCTGCCTTAATGAGCGCTTGGACCTTATGTTTTAAAGCAGTGCAATTCTCGGTGGAGTGCCCTTGAATTCCAAAATGGTAATCACAATGCGCATTCGGATCATACCATTTCGGGAAAGGTGGTCGGAGTGGTTCTAAAGGGGTTCGAGCAAGGAGTCGATTTTCTATGAGTTGTGGCAGTAATGTAGTGTAAGGGACTGGAATAGGATCAAACTTTGGTCTTTTTGGGGTAGTTTTAGGTCCTCTTTGACCATGGCCAGGATTATTGGTTGAAGCTACCGGTCTTGGTGGTGGAGTTTGTGGAAGAACATTGGTTTGAAATGTTGGTTGCGGGACGGGTTGGTACACATATGGGTTTTGTGTGATGTTGCCTATGTTTGGATAGAAGGGTTGGTATGGGGGGTACGGCTAATATGGGTTAAAGTTATGGGCTTGTTGGCTATCATGAGCGACTGCTTGCACATCCCCTTCTTTCTTCCTGGGCGTACTCCCTTTCTTTGAGCTGGGAACTTCATGCCCTTCAATTTTTTCACTTTTGATAGCTCATTCTATTATTTCTCCCGATAAGACCAAATCTGCAAAGTTTTTCGTGGCATTGCCGATCAAGCGCTCATAGAATGGAGCTCGGAGGGTATTTATGAACAAAACAGTCATCTCCTTATCAGTGAGAGGTGGCTGAACTTGCGCTGCTGTATCTCTCCACCTTTGGGCATATTCCTTGAAGTTCTCGTTTTGCTTCTTTTCCATAGTTTGCAATGACAACCGATCAGGGGCTAATTCAGCCACATACTTGTATTGAGCTATGAAGGCTCTTGCTAAGTCTTTCCAAGTCTTAATACGGTTTCGATCTAGCTGTACGTACCACCGAGCAGCTGACCCAGTCAAGCTGTCTTGAAAAAAATGGATCAGTAACTTATCATCGTGAGACTATGCAGCCATCTTCCGACAATACATGGTAATATGTGCCATGGGACATTTTGTTCCGTCATATTTTTCAAATTTCGGAACCTTGAACTTGGCAGGGATCAATACATCCTGCACTAAGCATAGCTCAGTTGCGTCCATGGTACCAAACCTATCAACTCATTCGATAGCACGAAGACGCTCTTCCAATAAGTCGTACTTCTTCTGGTCTTTTTCATTTTCTCCTGTTTGCGACGAGTCTTTTCTCAGTTTCTCTTGTTCTTTTGGGTCGTCTAAATCTGGGACGTGTATTGGTTCAGCAGGATTTATCCCAAGATATGGCCCAAATTGCCCGTGAGTCAGTTGATGGCCTAGCGGGGGTGGTGCATTGTAATAGACGTGTGGCATCACTTGAGGGTGGACCCTTTGAGAGGTTTGGGCATGTGGTGGAGTGAACCCTGGGGGATAGGATGGATCATCCCTTTGGTTTCCACTGTCTTGTGCTGGTGGGTTTTCTGACGGAGCTGACTCTTCGATTGCTCTTTTTCCTTTACTGAGACTCATCATCAATTCCATCATCTTTGCTAACTGTTCTCTCATTTCTTCCTGAGCTCTTTCCATTCTGTCCATTCGCTATCTTTGTTCTTCTTCCATGATCCTTGCTCGCTGACGCGTATTATGAACACGTTGGTCACTTGGCTTAGGTGGTCGAGCTATTTTGGAACCTTATTATTGATCATAAACATGAATTAGATGCGTATTTGATGCATGAATGAACCCATTATCTTTATTTTTTAGATGCAAATATTCATTGTCATGAAATGATGATTTATGCATGTATGAATGATTATGTACTAAAAGTATTCGTCACATGACACCCAACAACAAAGTCATCCATTGCATAAGATATTTGTCTTTGATTACAACTCAGAAGCCATCTAGAAATATTCGCCAATCTTATTATAATGGCTATACACCTCATCTAAATGCTTGATCAACTGTTGCTCTTGTTTTCCAACTGGAAAGATCTGGCTTCTTAATATGTCCGTCTTCCAAGCCATGTTTCTCGCCTTGTAAGCCACCTCTCTCATTTGCCAAACCAAGTAATCCATCTGGTCGTACTTCTCTGTATAAGCTTGTATGTAAGATTCACCCCATTCTTGGATTCTGGTGCTCTGTTGCTTAAGGCGTTCATATTCCTGTTGATAAGTCGTCATGACCCCTTCGAGCTCTTCATACTCCTGTCTTAGTAATTGGATGGACTCTTGTTGGAATCGCACTTGTCTTCTTAACCCATCATTGTGCGTTTGAAGTTCATTGCCTCGATTTTCTCTCACCTGTATTTCCCTTTGAAGTTCACTGGTTGTGGCAGAAAACTTATCATTCAGGCTCTCATACTTCCCTTCCATTTTTCAGACTTTCTTTCTTTGCTCACTTACTTCTCTTTTCATTTTCTCACACTCTTTCTGGAGGTCTTCATATCGTTGCTTCCAACTAGCATTTTCAGCTTCGGACTTCTTTCGAGCCAACTCACTTTCGAGCAAAGCGTCTCATGGTTCTGGATCAACTGGGCCACGTAGTGCATCTTCTTTCGGATATACCACATCTTTAACTCGTTGGTCATGCCACATCTGATATCCGGTAGTCACTTCGTCGGTGTACCTCCCTTGATCCACTAGGCTGATTTTTTTCCAAGCTTGCGCAATCTCTTCAATCCTTTTTAGAAAACCCGACTCTCCATAAGCAAACTCCAAAGTATTAAGTCGGTGTGTCATTGGCACAAACTGCTCTGACCCAAATTGTCTTCTCACCATAATTGAGGCATAACTGATGGCTCCCCATGGCCCCATTAACGGTACCCAAGGTTCATTTCGGCATTTGTATAAGACAGGGTGATGTGGCATCCACGGGGCTCTCCATGTTACTTCCACACTCATGAGTTCCTGAAGTCTAGAGATCCATTGTTCCTTAGTCCTATTTTCTGGCCATTCACTCTCACAAAATTCTCTGATAGGGGCGGTTTACGGATGAAATGGCTTTCTGAATTTATCGACCTTGCATTCAAAGTGGCTCACTATCCAGATGGAAAGAAGCTGTGCACATCCCACAAATCGTCCCTCACCTTTTCTTCTGCAGTAATTCAGTGATCTGAGAGTTTCCGCTAGAATAGAGGGCGAAGGATGGGCCTTGTTGATGACTTGCTCGAAGAAGTCTATAATTCAGACTTCTATATGCCCCAAAACTTTGGGAAAGATCACTAGCCCATAAATTCCCAAGGCCATCACAAGCTGTCCTTGCTCGGTGTCCCGATGCTTCATGATATAACTATGTAGAAAACTCCACGGGATATATTCATTGTCCCCTTTTTTCCTTAGGTTCTGATCAACTTCCGCCGAAGTAATACCCATCATCTTGGCTAACTTTAGCCTGTGTCCGGTCTTTTATCCTCTCCAATATATCTTGTCCGGATTATCGAGATCGATTTGTAGGAGAGCCGAGTACTCTTCGATTGTGGGGACCATATCCACCTTATTGAACACGAAGCATCTATATGACGGATCCCAAAATTGCACAATAGCCTTCAATAACTGTTCGTCTATCTGGACCTTGAGGAGTCGAGCTATGTGGCCATATTTCCTATCGAAATTTGCCCGAGTGGTAGCCCCCCACTTATCCCATATGTTGAGCAAATCGGTGAAGTCGTTCTGTTTGAGATCAAGGTGGACCCTATCAGGTAGTGATGAGAAGTGATCCATTGACAAGCAATCTCCTTCACTTTGTTGGGCACTCGCCATATGCTGAGTCACTTCATAAATTCCATCGTAACTTGAGGATGGCCATGATGACTCCATGTATGCAACTGGATCTACTCTGTTAATGGTTGTCAGGTGACAAATACTTTTCCTATTATGATGCAAATATGCATATGACAAAAAATTTAAGTTAGCACTATAAAAAAAAATTTCAAAAGATGAATGAAAGTAATCAATAACCTGATACCTTTATTATTCGCGGAGAAGAATTTAGAACAAGGGGATTATGAAAATTCCTTCATGTGTACCTAGTCAAAAGGTATATTCCCAGGGTGAAGCTCTACCTAAGCAAAGGCGACTTTCGGTATTCTACATGCTGAGTTTGGGTTGAAAATGGAGCTAAAGGTTCCCAAATCGCTCCTCACTGTCGTCCACACGGACTAGTAAGGCACCCCGATCCTCACCCATTACAGGCTTCAAACGGACTAGGTTCGATTTGAGTGGGAGTCTTCACTAGCCCATGCGGAGGTTATCACCTCACGAGAGCGTAGCTACTTAACTCCCTCCTAATTAAGGATAAAGCCCGGGTGGAAGGCTTATGCATGAATGCAAGATGTGTAGTGTGTGAGAAGGAATATACCGACCTTGGACCAATAATTTCACATTCCCCTTATCCTAAATTTCCCACAATTATTAAAAATAGTGAAGTGATAATAACAAAATTAATGAATACACTAAACAAAAATATGCAAAATTGACGCTAGGGAAAATAACAAATTATTTAAGGCTTAAGATAACTTATGATTAATTAATGGCTTGACTCTCTATGTATCCCCAGCGGAGTCGCCATCTGTCGTGACGTGCGGGTCCGGGAACCCGTTCGCCAAACGCGGGCGAAAATTAAAATCGTGTGGGAGTCGCCACCAATCTTTTTTATCTAAGGTGTGATTGGTCACCTATTAATCCGATTCTATCGACGAAGTTCTAAATTGATTTTAGATTCGTCGACAGAACGAGAACTGGTCCATGTTTTCAGATATAGGTTCAGGAGTGCGATTACGCACGGAGAAGGGTTAGCACCTCTGTGGCGCCCGTTCCACGAACGGTACCATTTAATCTTAAGTTATCTTAATATAGCCTTTTCTTAATTTAATCCTTACTTTATTAATTAAATTTTTATTAAATTGTCAGACTGAGTTTTTCACTTGGTCTTACGTATGCATATGATGCAAGCGTAGAATGATGTCGTGACTTGTTTATTTTAAATGATAGAGTCGGTAATCTTTTATTGGAAAATTATTCGAAGACCATCCCAACGCTTTGGTGAAGTCTCGAAATTCTCCTCACCTAGAGATATCCCCGGAAGAAACTCGTTTCTACAAGCTCCTCGGGGAAATCCCATCATCGGGATTCCCGCGCCATATGCAAAATAAGAGTGGCGTGCAATGACAGTATAAAATGATGAAATCTATATGACCGTGTTTATTAATTAGTTGGTTGATAACAATAATTACATGCTTAATAATTTCAGGTAATTTATTGTTTATTATTATTATTATTTATTATACCATTTTTTACATATATTATTTTAAACAACAATTACTCGGATTAATGGGTATAGGAGTATAGAATTCGGATTTATCCCGACGCTTCGGTGAAAATCCGTTTCGAACTCCGCACTTAAATGACCCGTCCGAAAGAGACAACCCTTTGCCCCTTTTAGGTGGTAATACTCAAATAATTGTTATTTATATTATTTGTTATTATTAATGTATTAGTACTCCGGATTATTACTATTATTATTATTATTATCATTTACAAGCCTCTAAGTATATTTATAATATAAATATTTTTTATTCACTTGTCATTGTTATTATTTACATATATATTTTAATTTTTATTTTTATGAATTTTTTTATTTATTTACTTATTTGATATATATGTTCTTTTAGACTATGCATTTTTACCATTATTTTTTATTACTATCATTATTTTTTTATTTTTATTTTTGATTTTTAATATTAAATATAAGTGTCCATATTATATAAATATTTCTTTCCTAAAAAAAATAAATGCATTTTTATTAAAATGGGCTAGACCCAACACTAAGAAACCCAAGCAAAGCAAAAAAAAAAAAAAAGTTATACCTTGTTGGGCTGCAATTGGCCCAACTCGGTGGCCCGCGGGAGCCTAAGTCCAACACCCCGGCCTGCTTCTGCAAGCCCACGAGGTAGGACCCAAAATGCACCGTTTGGTGCCTGCAAAGCCACTCAAAACGACGCCGTTTGGCCTGGACCTTCCAACTTCTGTTTGCCCCTCTGAAACGACGTCGTTTTGCCCTCCTTCCTCTAGGTATAAAAACTCATTTTTTAGCCTTTTTTATTCATTTTCTCATTTCTTTTTCTCTCTCTAGCCGCACCCTCTCCCTTATCTCTAAAAAGTTTTCTTTCTTCTTTTCGCCGGCGTCGGCGTCTTTCCTTCTCTTCCCGTCGGCTTCTCTCTCTCTTCTCTCTCTCCCGGCGGATCTCTTCGCCTTCTGTCAGCCGATCCCTCTCTTTCGTCGGCCTCTCTCTCTCTTCTCTCTCTCCCGACGGATCTCTTCGCTTTCTGTCGGCCGATCCCTCTCTTTCATCGGCCTCTCTCTCTCTCTTCTCAGATCTCACCCCCTCTTCTTTTTGTTTTTTGTTTTGTTTCTTTCTTTTGTTTTTCTTTTTTGTGGCTAACTGCTGGTAGATCTCTTTGGTCCCTTTTTTCCTTTTCTCCTTTTGCAGGTTGCAAGGTCTTTAAAGAGCCGGGTTGTCCAAAAATTTGGATAACCCGGTGATGGGGTTCTGGCACCCCCTGGAGTTGGTGGCCAGAACCCCCCATCCTGCGTAGTGGGTGGGGGAAAGGATGGCGAAGGGATGGCTGGGCGTACGCCCAGCCATCCCCCCTTTTTTTTTAATTTTTAATTTTTTAATATAATTTTTTATATTTTTGTTTATTTTATTATTTATTGTATATATATATATATTTTTTTTAGGGTGTCTACAATTACTTTGGTAGGAATCATCATGCTTTGAAAATTCAATTAGAGGTCCCTAATTGATAGCTGGGGATTTCAACTCTTTTTTTTCTTTCACATGAGAAGGTTGGGGGCTCTAATAAGGGCAGTTTTCCATGCACTCTCGTCCAACATTTTATGAATAGAATGGATTTACTAGATATTGGATTTCATGGCCTGAAATTTACTTGGAGACGAGGACTGGTATCTAAAACATTAGACAAGGCAGTTTGTAACACTAATTATCATCTTTTATTCTCAAAGGATAGTAGTACAACATTTACCCTGTATTGCCTCAGATCATAAATAGCTTATGATTAAGCTGGATGACAGAAAAACAATACAGAATAGTAACAGGTTTTGCTTCTAAGCCATTTGGTTAACAAATAAAGAATTTAGTAAATTTGTGCATGAAGCTTGGAACGATTCTAAGGGCATGGAAAAAGCACAAGATACTTTTGCACAGAAAGCAAAATTGTGAAATAAGTCAGTCCTCGACAATATATTTTATAGAAAGAAAAAGTTGCTGGCAAGAATTAGTGATATTGAAAGAGCTATAGAACTTCATCCTTCGAGACAGTTAAAGGACTTGGAACTTTCTTTAAGGTAACAATATGAAATAGTTCTTAGGCAAGAAGAGATCTTTTGGTTGCAAAACTTGAGGAATGAAATGATAAAATTGGGAAACCACAATACATAATATTTTCATCTTAAGGCCACTCATAGAAGATGTAAAAATAAAATTTTACATCTTCTATCTTCCAATGACAATGGTGTGATGATCAAGATACCTTAAAAGCTCAAGTAGTGGACTTCTTTCAAAACTGTATTCAAAAGATGATAAGTCGCTTCCTCCATATTCGATTAAAGGGTTTTTCCCAAGACTTGATCATGTAGCATTAGAGTTTATTCGTAGATCAGTGGAAGATAATGAGGTTCATGATGCACTGTTTGAAATGAAGCCACTTAAAGCTTTTGGGCTTGATAGATTCCCAACTTTATTCTTCCATTCTCAACAGAAGATTGTAGGTTAAGATATCATTAAATATGTCCATGATGTTTTAAATGGAGTCAATATTAAAAAAGATATTTGTAAATCAGTGATTACACTTAATTCCAAAAGTCAAAGTTCTTGAGCTTATTGCACATTTCAGACTGATCAGTCTTTTGTCGGTAATTTTCAAAATCCTTATGAAAGTAATCACAAATTGGTTGATATCGTACATGAGTCAACTTATTGATGAAGCTTAATCTAGTTTTATCGTTGGGAGACATATTATAGACAATATCATTATTGTTTAGGAGGTTATGCATTCTTTAAAAAAAAAAAACAAGGAAAGAAAGGATGGATGATGATAAAGATTGACCTAGAAAAAGTGTATGATAGACTATGCTGGGAATTCATTCATGATCCTTTAATTGATGCAAAAATTCCTGAATGTATAGTTGACATTATCGTTCGTAGTTAGAAGGGCTATAATTCACAGATTTTATGGAATGGCTCACTATTAGATAGTTTTATGCCATATAGAGGAGTCAGACAAGGTGATCCTTTGTCATCTTATTTATTTATGCTTTGTATGGAGAGGTTGGCCCATGGTATTAAATCAACAGTTACTCAAGGTAAGTGGAAATCGATTAAACTTCATAGAAAGGGTCCACCACTTACTCACTTGTTCTTTGTAGATGATTTAATTTTATTTGCAGAGGCTTCTACCTCTTAGTTGGAGGTTATTAAAGAGGTGTTGGATGACTTGTGCAATTGTTCTGGTGAGAAAGTAAAAGTAGCTAAATCTTCATTTTCCTGTTCCAAGAACGTTGATCAAGATACAATTAGTTTATTAACTGCAACTTTAGGTTTTGCTTATGCTGAAAATATGGGCAAATATTTGAGGATTCCATTATTCTAAAGATGAAAAAAAGTGTAGATTTTTTAGTATTTTGAGGAAAAAGTGCACAATAAGCTAAGCAATTGGAAAGCTTCCATACTATCATTTGCAAGTAGGCTTTCCTCGGAGAAATCTGTGTTAACTACAATTCCATATTACATTATCCAAACAATGATGTTACCAGTGGAGGTATGTAATAAATTGAAAGCCTTTTGTTGCAAATTTCTTTGGGGAGGTTGTAATGCTTTTAAAAAGTTACATTTGTTGAGCTAGAAAGTGGCTTGTAAATTGAAAAATGAAGGTGGCTTCGGTATTAAACAATTATGATTAATGAACAAGGCATTTCTTCTTAAGATGTGTTGGAACTTAGTGGCAAAATCATATGCCTTGTGGGTGAGATTAATTTGTGCAAAGTACAATTATGGTATACATGCATGTTCAAATAAGTTGCAAAAATTGGGTTCTTTTATGTTTTAGTCTTCATTATGTGATCTACGGGATGTTTTCAAAAGAAAGGTTTGGTGGGCAATAGGAGATGGAAGGAAAACTCATTTTTGGTAAGATACGTGGATTTGTGAGCACTAATAACTTTAGTTTATAGAGTTATTTTGACACATTTTGAGGGTTTAAGTAGTTAGATCTTTGAGTTTTTAGGTTTAGATTTTAATATTTTAGGTGTTTTTCTAATGTAAGTTAGATTACATGTTGACTAGTTAAATTACATGGTGTTAGTTTAATTTTACCTTATTTTATTTTTAATTTACTTTAAGAAGATATAATGTCGATATCTCTCACGGTTTTGTGCAAGATATGTGATGAGTAAGGTGAAATTAAGTTATGATAGCACAAGTATGGTAAATATATCACTCGTACATGTTGTAGTAATTTAAAGATAACTTAAGCTGCAGAAGTCTAATTGATGAGATTTTTGATTCATTGGAAAGCTAAAAAAATGGGCTACAACTTTTATATTTTCTACTTTGCCTAGTTCAGAACAAATCAAGGTGAAAATCACATTCGAAATAGATAGATAGTTACAATTTTGCACATAAGGCAGCATCGTGATTGCGGCTGTAGCTCTGAGTTACTTATATAATACTCCGTACTTTGATATGATGACTAATAAAGATTATCGGATGCCAATTGAGGTTAATTATAATGTTTAAAAGTGATGAAAGATGAAAAGAATAGTTTGAGATAAAATATTCCGCATGCGAGAAAATAATAATAAAATAATCATATTTTTATCGAGGAAGAATTTATGAGATGAAAAGTGATTCGAAAGTCAATTGATACATAATAAGGTATTTTGGGTACCAAGGAGACAAGATGAGACAAGAGAAAATTTTTGAAATAAAATAATATTAAAATATTAATATTTTATTCAGTGTCAAAATTTTTCATGAAGAATGAGTATATGGGCAACCTAAGTGGGAGAGAAGAAGAATGAGAAAAATTTCGGAGAAAAATGACGTTATGGGACGCTTGTCTTTATTAAGTAAAGATAGCGCAGGTAAATAAATATTTTAAATATTATGGGGTCACCGCGTTGGAGTACAAACTTCATACTTTGTTTGTACATGTGTAGAAGAAGATAATAGAAGGAAATTGGAGTTAAATGAGTATTGGGAGGACTAAATTAAAATGGAAAGAAACTTAAAGGGCAAAACGATAATTTTGTATAAAGTTTGGGCAAAGCTTCGTTTGGAAAGTTAATTTTGACACTCATCCTTATCAGCCCAAAACTGTCATTCTCTCCTTTAGCAAGATGTTTCTTCTTCATTCTTGAAGCTTCCAATGCCATTCTCTGATTCTCCCATGGAAAGTTAATTTTCTTTCATTTTCTTTCCTTGTTTTCTTTTCATTTCCTTTCTCTTCTTGCTTCTTTCTTCTCCCAACTCCTTGTGCACCAAAGTTACAACTTCTAAACCCAATTTCCAGCACTTCCAAACCCAAGGAGAGAGAAGGAAAAATCTCTCTTTCTTTCTTTTATTTTCTATTTCTACTTCACTTTCAACAACACTTGAATTTTTGGCTTCAAATATGCATTTTCAAGGTTGAAAGATATATATTTCCAACTTTTGGAATTTTTGAATTTATGGTTATATTTTCAGATTTATTCCCTAATTTCTTCAAATTATTTTTCTTGGAAAGATTAGGTTTTTTTTGTTGATCTTCATGCCTCCAAGCTCATCCAGGTAACGAAATTTTAAATTGGAGTAGTTGGCCAAATGGGTTTGTGAATTAGACTAGAAACTTAGGTTAAATGTTACGTTAGAGGGTAGATTGCCTGATGTAAATTCATTAGAATTATTAGATTTAATTTATGACTTAATTGAGGTTGTTATGGTTTATTGATAAATATAGGTTTTAATGGTATTTCGAGACTACTTGGATTAGGACCTTGTTGGTGCTAGTTTTGTCAACTGAGTGAACTTGCATTTCAAAATGTTTTGGGGAAATGTTTACGTGTTTCAATGAATCATTTGGAAATTTAATCGGTTTTTGCTTTAAAATTGCTTGGGAACAAGCCATTGATAAAATGTTTGATGTTGTGAAATGTGAAATGTGTAAAAGGATGAATCTATATGTTTTTGTATAATGTTGATATATATATATATATATATATATACTATGTCATAAATGGTACCATTGTGTGGCAAATGCAACCATGCATGTGCGGGGTGAGTGTGCACTTGCCGGTGATGATGGTGGTGAGGGAGATGGATGGTGATATTGTCCGGCTATGTGCACGATGTGATGGGATGCACACGAGTTGGGTGAGATGATATGTCCGGCTATGTGCACGATATGGTGGGATGCACATTAGCTGGGTGAGATGCACATGATGAATCTTGAAAATTTACCATTTATTTGTAAATTGATTTTATTGCAACGAGAAACGTTCTATTTATACTGCCTTGCTTGGATAATTGTTGGAAATTTCCCTTCTTTTCAATTTCATGCTGAATACGGTTCCTTCATCATTAAATGATTTTACAACCAAGGGTTCAATGGAGGGATTTTAATAAGAACTTGAACTAAATGGCATTGTTTTCAAATAAGTGCGTTATGTTTTGTAAACCATTCCTTGTCATTGCTTGTTTCCTTCCTATGTTCACTCACTGAGTTTGTACTCACATTTTTAAAATTCTTGTTTTAAGTTTCTTGAGTTAAAGGTGATTGGATCCTAAGACAAGGTGCTCCTCCCTATCCATTGCTCGGTAGGTTTACCATGACTATTAGCAACCGTGACCAGAGTCACTCCGCTGATGGTCAAGTTCTAATTACGTGTATATGAATACTTGTTGTGAAATGCTGAGATTCATTTGTCAAACTATATATGTATATTATGGTTGATGATGCCATTCTAAATGCATAGTTGGGTTTTATGAATTGTTTTCAAAGGAACTATATTTGAATGCTACAAATTTTGAATTTTAAAGGAGTATGGATTAATGTATAAGATTATATAAATAGACATGCTTGGGCTTAGTGGGCTGAGCCCATTGGGCCCTTGCATCGGTCATGGCTTGAAAGTTAGCCTGTGACAACTTATGGTTGCGATGCTGAAGAAACTATTACCGCAGCACTAGGAGAATCATGGTCGTGGCACTAAGTTGAAAAAGTGCACCATACAAGAGGCTGAGAGCATATAATCGTGGTGCCAAAAAAAAGCGGTGCGATGCGGTGCGGTGTTGCAAAGGCTTGTCACGCTGTCGCAGCACTGGGAGAATCATGGCTATGGCACTAAGTTGGAAGGGTGCACCATACTAGAGGCCAAGAGCACATAATCGCGGTGCCAAAAAAGATTGGTGCGGTGTGGTGCGATGCTGCAAAGGCTCCAGCCTGGTTTCCAAAATTAAAACTTTGACAGAAAATTAGAAAGTAGGGCACCTTGCACATATTTAAGAGCTTTTTTGAGAGCATTCAAAAGGGGAGATGGTAGTAGCTTTTCTGGAGAATTAGAGTTAAGAATCAAGTAAGAAATTAAGAGCATTTAAGAAAGATTAGAAATTAACCAGGCTTCAACATTAGTTTATTTCTCTATTTTGTGTTATACTTATTTTCTTGTTTTAAATTCATGGTTGAATTTCTTTAGATATTGTTTTATTTAGATATTATGAACTAATTTGCTTTTCTAAGATTGTGGTGGATTTCAACATGTAGTCTAAATACTCGTTTTTCTATTATTTATCATGAATGAGTATCGTTCTACTTATTCAAATCTATTCTTAATGCCTTTAATTGCTCGATCAATAATTAATTGATTTGTAAATATAATTGAAACTCGACAGAGAGATTTTAGGTTGGATTAAGATTTAAATAGTGTATGTTCACGTCACTTAGGTGATTTGATTCGTAATTTAGGTAGACATACGTTAATTGCCATACATAGTCAAATTAAAACACTAGCTTAATGAACATTATTTAATTGATTCCTATGGACATATAGTGACCCAATTAAGTTAGGTATTTGTGCAAGCATATCGACAGAGACTTGTACATAGCTTTGAATTCTAGATTAGTAAAATCACCTATGAATGTAAATAATAAGAAAAGTTAGTATCAGATGTATTATTGATTGAACCAATAATCCTAGGTTTTAATCTATTTCCTTTCTCAAGTGAATTTTTAGGTTTTGTTAATTAATTTAGTGTTTGCTTAATTTAGTTTTAATTAATTTTCTAAAAATTTAGTCACTTGCATAAGATTAATTTGTCATAATTTTAGTACTTATTGAAAATGTAGGAACAAATTTCTGTGGGATATGATTTTGGACTTATTGTCTATATTACTTGTTTGTTACGTATACTTGCGTGTGTGAAATCAACAATAAGTTTTCAGCATCGTTGTCGGGGATTTTATTTTCTTTATTATTTACAAATATTAAAATTTCACAAATTAGTCTTAATTTAAGTTTTATTTCTTTGTTTTGTAAGTGTGTTCAGTCATTGTATGAGAAGAGTAAAAACCCTGAAAATTATACCTTGTGATCCAAAAATTAAAAGAACATTCTGTAGACTTCGACGAGAAAATCAACAAGGTTGTGCTCTAATAAATGCAATGGCTGATCAACAACGTGAACAACAAATCTAAGAACGTATAATAGTTGATATTTGATGCTTAAGGGATTATGTTATCCCATTGGTGCAAGGGATTCCATCAAGCATTCGAAGGTTGGCTATTCAAGCCAATAATTTTGAGATCAAGCTGGCTATCATTACCATGATTGAAACTTCAGTCAAGTTTGGGGGCTTTTCAAATGATGATCCAAATGGCCATATATTAAACTTCTTGAAGATTTGTTACACTTTCAAACACAATGATTTCATTAATGATGAAATTTGTTAGAGACTTTTTCCTTTCTCATTGATGGATAAAGCTAAAACATGGCTAAATGCGTTCTTTATTGGCTCAATAACAACATGAGATGATCTTGCTCAAAAGCTCCTTACCAAGTTCTTTCCTCTGGTTAAGACAGCATAAATGAGGAATGATATCACATCATTTATGCAACAAGATTCTTAATCATTGTACGAAGCTTGGGAAAGATACAAAGATTTATTTCAACGTTGTCCTTATCATAGTCTTCCAAAATGGCTTTAGGTGCAAACTTTTTATAATGGTTTGAGTGGTCAAGTTCGAACCACCATTGCTGCCACTGCGGGAGGAGCTTTAATGGCTAAATCAATTGATGAGGCATACGATTTGTTGGAGGATATGATTGCAAATAACTACTAGTGGCCAATAGAGTGAGCAATGCATAAGAGAGTAATTGAAATTCATGATGTAAATGCTTTTTCGGCATTATCTACACAAATAGTAGCTCTAACTAAGACTTTTGAATATTTTGGTATTAACTCCATTCAAAGTCTTTTTGTAGCTTGTGAGTATTGTAGTGATAATCATGCAAGTTATCAGTATCCAAGCTCAATAGAAATAGTGAAATTTATTGGGAATAGACAACAAAATAACCCCTACTCCAACACTTACAACCCAGGGTGAAAAAAATATCCAAATTTCTCTTAGGCTAATAATCAAGGTTCATCCTTAACTTCAAGGCCAAATGCACCTTTAGGATTCAAACAACAAGCCGGAGCATCGATTTAGAAAAGAAGCTAACTGTGGAAGATTTGCTAAGGCAATTCATGACACAGAATGATAGCATCATACAAAGTGAAACATCTCTCATTTAAAGTCAAACAGCATCACTTCGAAACCTTGAGACTCAAGTTGGTCAACTTGCCAATTTATTAAACAACCAACCTCGAGGAATACTGCCTATCGATATAGAGGTGAATCCAAGAAAAAAAGGTAAGGAAGAGGTTATGGCAATCATGTTGACTCTATATGTTTTTGATGATAACAAAATATTCCCATTCATTGATGTCTAATTATATTGTTTAAGTGTGTAGGAGAAAGTTTAAATTCATAATATATTTAGTATATAAAAGCAAGTCAAGATGCTTGTTCAGTTGTAAAATGGGTTAATTGGTTAAACAAGTAAAGAAGAAAGAGCTTTAATGAAGACAGATTAGTCATAATTGGTTAACACAAGATTTAATCAGTTAAGCGAGTGCTGGACACAAATAGAAGCCACTTAGTGGTTTTGGCTGAGCCTGGTAAAAGCCATTGTAAAGCTTGGTGAAAGCTTGTGAATTTCATCGGTTCTTAGTGGATTGTTTGAAAAATCCTTGATTGAACAATCAAGGTAGTGGATGTAGATCTTAGACCGAACCACTATAAATAGTCGTGTGTTTGTCTATTCTATTTTCAGTTTTTATTCATCTTTAAGTTATTTCTTTTATTGTGCATTTATCTCCAATTAGAGGTCAATTTGTGAAAGAGCCAAAAAGTGCTATTCACCCCATCTAGCATATTTATTTGAGACCAACAAGTGATATCAGAGCTAGTTCCCTGTTCTTAAGATCTAACACCCTTTGAGAGGATCCAAATGGCTCTCCAAAAAGTCATAGTTGCCGAGGGATAATCAACAAACAGACCACCTCTGTTTGATGGCTCTAACTATCCTTATTGGAGCACTAGGATGCCAATATACATTAGAGCAATAGATTATGAAATGTGAGATGTCATAACTTATGAACCTTTTATTCCCTCAACCTTAAATGTAGTAACCAATGAGATGATGCCTGAGCCAAGGTCTTAATGGACCGAGGCTGAAACTAAGAAAGTCTAAACAAACTTTAAAGCTATCAATACATTGCATTGTGTCTTGACTCCCACCGAATTCAACAAAGTATCAAGCTATACAATAGCTAAATAAGTGTGGGATAAATTTAGAATTATCTATGAAAGGACTTTTTAAGTCAATGAGTCTAAGATATCCCTTTTGACCCATAATTATGAAATATTTAAGATGGTGCCTGGTGAAGATATCACCAGCATGTTAGATAGATTCATAAATATCACAAACAAACTTAGTCAGCTAGGCAAACCAATACCCAAGCATGAGATTATTAAAAGACTTCTTAAAAGCCTACCAAAAAATTGGAAGCCTAAAGTGACTACAATATGAGAATCAAAGGATCTAAATGTTATTACTCTAGATGAAATTTATGGTTCTCTCTTTACTCATAAGCTAGAGCTCAAGGAAGAAGAAGAAGAAGATAGGAGGGAAGCAAAAGAAAAGAAAAAAAACATTGCACTAAAAGTTAGCATTTTTGAAGAAAAGCCGGAAGAGTTATCCTGTGATGATGATGAAGAGTTAGCACTGGTTGCAAGAAAATTCAAAAAGCTTATGGGCAAAAGAAACCGTAGATTGGCTATGAGAAGGTTTAGAAAAGATCAAGGTTTTTCATGGAGAACTAGAAACAAAAATGATTCCAATAAAAAGGATGAGCTGACCTGCTTCAAATGCAAAAAGCCTGGACATTTCAAGTCTGAATGCCATTTGCTGAAAGATGAGACTCCAAAGAAAAATAAGAAATCAAAGAAGGCAATGGTGGCAGCTACTTGGTCAGATATTGACACATCAAGTTTTGAAAGTGAGGAAGAAAAAGCTGAAGTAAGTGCAAATCTGTGTTTGATGGTACAGGATGATGAAACTGAGGTATCCTCATCCCCTTGTGATATTTCTATTGATGATTTACAAGATGAGTATGAGTGTCTTTATGATGAATTTGAAAAACTCTTTTCAAAATACAAGATTTTAAAGAAAAAGACTACATTCCTTGAAAATGATTTAGAAAAGATAAGAGAAGAGTTTAATTATGTTTTTGAGCAAAGAAATTTTTTGCAAGTTGAGTTAGAACACTCAAAAACATATTTTGAAGTTTTAAAATTAGAACTGGATAATAAGTCTGAAGCTTTGCAAAAAACCCTTGATGAGAACACAGCTCTTAAAAGTTTGAAAAATGAAAAGTTAAAAAGAAATGCATACTACAAGAAAAATTCTGCTAATGCATCATCTAGGTGTTATATTTGCAATAAAATTGGCCATTTATCTTATGATTGTAATAAAAAAGAAATGTGCAGAAAATAAGAAATATATGGGTTTCAAAAGGATCTTATGTTGCTACTAACAATCAAGGACCAATCAAAGTATGAGTACGTATAAAGAGAAACTGAAATTCTGTTTTGTAGGTTGAGTTGCACTTAAAGGAGACATGTTCAAGGGCTCAACTCAAGAAGAAGCAACCTTGGTATATGGACAGTGACTGCTCAAGACACATGACAAGAGATGAAATGCTATTTGCTAAGCTAAACAAAAGAAAGGGAGGAACCGTATCCTTTGGTGATGATTCAAAATGTAGAATCCATGGTATAGGAACGGTTGGTAAGAACTCTCAAACTCAAATTAGTCATGTGTTATTGGTTAAAGGCTTAAAACATAATTTATTGAGCATTAGTCAATTGTGTGATAAAGGATTTAAAGTACCTTTTGATTCAAATAAGTGTGAAGTAATAGATATAAACACAAATAAAGTCTCATTTATAGGAAAAAGATTAAAGAATATGTATGTTGTATTTATTAAAGATCTTAAAATGAATTGTGAAATGTGTTTAGTGGCAAATACTAAAAGTGATAACTGGCTATGGCATAGGAGACTAGGATATGTAAGCATGCATACTATGTCAAAATTAATCAAGAAAAATCTAGTTGTTGGACTGTCGGATATAAAATTTGAAAATTATAAAATATGTGATGCTTGCCAACTAAGAAAACAAGTTAGAACATCCTTTAAGACTAAGAAGATTGTGTCAACAACTAGACCTCTTGAATTGCTGCACATTGATCTATTTGGTCTAATAAGTACAACTAGTTTAGGAGGAAAATCTTATGGCTTTGTGATAGTTGATGACTACTCTAGGTTCACTTGAGTTTATTTTCTTGCTCATAAGAATGATCCTCTACTAGCATTTATGAGTCATTGTAGAAAAGTTGAGAATGAAAAAGAACTAGCTATAGTTAGTATCAGGAGTGATCATGGAGGAGAATTTGAAAGTAATGAATTTGAGAAATTTTACAATGAAAAGGGGTTGGATCATACTTTTTCTACACCTAGAACACCTCAGCAAAATGGAGTTGTAGAGAGGAAAAATAGAACCTTGAAGAAATGGCCCGAACAATGCTATGTGAAAATAATCTTCCAAAATATTTTTAGACAGAAGCTGTCAACATAGCAGCTTATATCCTCAATAGAGTATCTATTAGAGCAATGATATCAAAGACTCCATATGAACTTTACAAGGGTAGGAAACCAAATATCTCCCACCTTAGGAGTTTTGGTTATAAATGTTTTGTGTTAAACAATGGAAAACAGTTCTTAGGCAAGTTTGATATAAAGAGTGATAAGACAATATTTTTAGGATATGCATTCAATTCCAAGGCTTATAGAGTTTTCAACAAAAGAACTTTAACTGTTGAAAAATCAATCCATGTAGTTTTTGATGAGTCCAATGCTTTACAAAAGGAAATTCATGTTGATGATGATGATGTAGAGATCCCAGAAAAGCAAATGGAAGAAATAAGCTTAGAAAACAATAAGAATAATGAAGAAAGCTCACTTTGAAGAGAAATTGAGATTCTACGTTTAGAAAATTTGCAAAGAACAGAAATTCAGCATAGTGATCTTCCAAGAAGTTGGAGATATGCAAAAGATCACCTATAAGAACTAATTATAGGTGATATTTCACAAAGTGTTAAAACTAAGAGAGCAACAAGAGAGACGTATGAGTTTTCAGCTTTCATATCTTAAATTGAGCCCAAGACATTTAAGGAAGCAGAAAAAAAGAAAAGCTAGATATTGGCCATGCAAGAGGAACTTGATCAATTCAAAAGAAACAGTGTGTGGTCATTAGTTTCTAGACCTTTAAATCACCCTATTGTTGGAACAAAGTGGGTGTTTAGAAATAAGGTAGATGAGCAAGGAAATGTAGTTAGAAATAAAGCGAGGTTAGTAGCCCAAGGATTCAACCAAGAGGAAAAAGTTGACTATGATGAAACCTTTGCACCGGCTGCTAGGATTGAAGCCATAAGTTTGTTGCTTGCTTTTGCATGCTTTATGAATTTTAAATTGTATCAAATGGATGTAAAAAGTGCATTTTTAAATGGATTCATTCAATAGGAAGTGTATGTTGAACAACCATCAGGATTTGAAGACTTTGAAAAACTAGATCATGTTTTCAAACTTCATAAAGCCTTGTATGGATTGAAACAAGCTCTTAGAGCTTGGTATGAGAGGCTTTCAAAATTTTTGGTTGAAAAAGAATATGTTAGGGATAACATTGATACTACATTGTTTATTAAAAGATATTTAAAGGATTTAATTGTTGTTCAAATTTATGTGGATGACATTGTGTTTGGTGCAACTAATGAAGCTTTATGCAAGAACTTTGCTAAAGAAATGTAGGGTGAATTTGAGATAAGCATGATGGGTGAACTGAAGTACTTTCTTGGCCTTCAAATCAAGCAAAGTGAGAAAGGAATCTTCATCAACCAAGAAAGATACACTTAGGACATACTCAAGAAGTTTGATATGCTAAAGCTAAAATCAATTTGTACACCAATAAGTCTATCCACCAGACTTGATTTAGATGAAAAAAGAAAGGATGTTGATCAAAAGCTCTATAGAGGTATGATCGGATCATTACTTTACTTAATAGTAAGTATACCAGATATTCAGTTTAGTGTGTGTTTGTGTGCTAGATTTCAGTCACAACCTAAGGAATCACACTTAACTATTGTTAAGAGAATTTTTAAATACCTATTAGAAACACAAACCTTAGAAATATGGTACTCTAAAGAATCATTATTTAATCTTGTAGGCTATTCGGATGCAAACTTTGCAAGAAGCAAAACCGATAGAAAAAGTACTAATGGAACATGCCAAATTCTAGGAAGTATGCTAGTATCCTGATAAAAAAAGAAACAGAATTCAGTAGCTCTATCCACAGTTGAAGCAAAATATGTTTCTTTAAGCAGCTGCTGTGCATAAATTTTGTGGATTAAACAACAATTAAAGAACTATGGAATAACAATACAAAATGTACTGATATATTGTAATAATACAAATGCAATCAATATATCAAAAAATCCTGTGCAACATTCTAGGACTAAACACATTGAGATTATGCACCATTTTGTTAGAGACCATGTAGTGAAATGAGATGTTAAAATTGAGTTTGTAAATACTTTGCATCAATTAGCTATCATCTTTACCAAACCTCTAAATGAAGATAGATTTTGTGAGATTAGAAGGAATTTAAAAATGATTAATATGCAGGAGTTGTAGGTAAAATTTTTGACTCATACACATAAAACAAAAGGCACTTAATCGACTAAAGAAAATCTTAGTCAACTAAGAGCATTATGTCTCATTAAATAATAAGACTCAGTTAAGTTAAAGGTAGGAGGAATAAACTAATGAGAAGAAACTGCTTACCGGGAAATAAAATAGAAAAGGAAAAACTGCCCAAACCAAACATAAAATTAGGAGGCAATTTTTGAATTTTGAAGGGGGGGTTAGAAATTGCACTTAAATAGGGGAAGTCAAACAATTTTTCTTTTGGAATTAAACTACTCTCAACCCATTTTCTTTACACTTTCTCTCTGCTGAAACCAACGCCTGAAATCAAAATCGTCAACTTTAAACCTTTCGAAACCCTGAGTCCAAAATCATTCAAACCAAATGATGAAATTAGGAAAATCTCAAGAACTTTTGGGGAAGAAGAAAGGCAAACGACCAATGGAAGAAAGTCTTCAAGTTAAACTACTGAAGAAAAAGAAGAGGATTGAGACGGGACCTGTAAGTAAAAAATCTTAAGAATCGAAGAGCCACAAGTTTGAAAAAAAGAAAAAAAAAGAGTAAATTGCACAAGAAATGTACTACTTCATCTTCTAAATTTAGAAATAAAGTACATGAAGAGAGATTTAGGAAAATAGAGAATGCATCGATCACTTGTGAAAAATACATTGACTGGGAAAGCTCTAATGAAATGCTTGAAATCCTGACAAGTTTATCATATTATTTTGATGAGTTGAAATTGAAGGAGTTCAACATATTTAAAAATCGATCATACAGTACTAGTTTAGTTAAAGAATTTTATTCGAGTATAGTTGTTGATAAGGGTGAATTGAAAGATCTTGATGATTATTCTGATAAGGGTTTGAATGTGTTTTTGAATGGAAAAGAATTCACTGTCACTGCTGAAGATTTAGGGGAACTTCTTAAAATAAAGTGCAATGAGAGAGAATTCGAATTTCTTGAGAATTTCAACCCCTCATCCCAGTGGAAAATTATCACAGGGAAGAAAGAAAAGTATTCCTTTAAAAGTAATGCTGGGCTTATCACAAGTCCTCAAATAAGGATTCTGCATTACTTTGTTGCCGTTAATCTTCATGGCAGGAGTGGAAGCTTAAGTTACATTAGCCTCCAAGATTTATGGCTAATGGAACATGCTTTTAGTGGTGTTGCACTTAATCTGGGAAGGTTTATCATTAAAAGAATGAAGGGAGCATGCAGACTAGAGAAGATAAACTTACCTTATGGAAATATCATTACTTCTCTAGTGCAGAAAAAATGAATTTGGAGTTCTAGATATGAGGCAGACAAAGTCAAAATCAGAGACCAAGCCATTTATCTAGGAAGCTTGCCTAAAATGAGGTACAAACTTGATGGAGAAAGATATATTTAAACCCCCAAGGCTGGTCTAGGAAAAGAATCCTCCTTACCTATTTAACCAGAGGCAGCACTATCTCGATTCTCAAATGAAGTAATTTTTAATCTGCTAATGAGAATTGATTGAAAGCTCATAGATCAAAGAGCAAGAATTCAAAAAATTGAAGAAAGGTTAACAGAAATGGAAAGCAAAATGAAAGGAAAAGAAAAAATGCCATCTGAATAAGTTACTGCAGACAGCTCTGCAACTCCTAGCTTGGCTCCAACAGGACAGGGAGCTGAGGTGTAAGCTGAAGGTCATGAACTTGAGGTAGAACAACAGAGAAAAACCCCCTCACCTAAGCCTTAGAACAAGGAAGAATCAGTACAAGGAACTGAGGAGCTTGAATCACTTAATGAAAATCCTTCCTCTTCACCCCAACCTCAACCATCTCCTCCACATTCTGAAGAAGTTTCAATCATGGGACTTTTCCATCAAATGGTTCAAGAGGAGCAAGCTGAGAAAGAGGTAGCTAAGGCAAAAGCTCAGCAAGCAGCATCTGCATCAGGTCCTATTGTAGAAGGGAAACTTGGAAAAGAAAAAGCAAGGACCATTACTTCTCCCCAAGTCAAGTCCAAACCACCTAGCATGGGCAAGAAAACAATGGCAACTAAAACAAAGTTCATCAAAAGGAGGAAATCATCTAGATTGGCTGAGAAAACCAAGCCAACACCAATCTCCTCCCCTCAAAACCTTCTTGAAATTTCATCCCTTGAACAGTCCTTTGAAAAATCACCGCCTCAACCTTCTCCTCAACCCCTCAATGTCAAGTACTATACTGATGATGAATCATTTCCCTCATCCTCCTCTCAAGATGATTAAGAATTAATGATGACAAAAAGTGGGAGGAGTATAGCAAGGACCTTAGGGGAGATAGGAAGTACAAAATGTCTAGGGGCAGTTTTGAAACATTAACTGTTATTTTGTGGTAATTTGCTGTTTGTGCCATGTTAGCAATTGAACACTTAAATTTAAACTTTTTGTTTATGCTTTTATGTGTGAAATGGGATGCTAATATGTTTATGTTACTTGGTTGTTGATAATTAAATATCTAAGGATGTGTTTGTGAATACATATGGATGCTAAGTATATTATATCTGATGAATAATTAATGGCAAAGACAAAATCTTGTAACAATATATTGTTAACAGACACTGGTGAAATAAAGATGAAAATCTGTCAACATTCACCTACTGTAAATCACTTTATATTTCTGGATATATATATACTTTGAATGAATAATGTCATTTTCTATATGACATGAATAAAATTTGCTGGAATGAATAAGCAAAATATGCACACACTAAAGGGGAGCACACATTTAGGGGGAGCAATCCCCATTTTCTATAGGATTAAAAAGAATAAAAAGACATTGTGCTGTTAATTAAGGAATATTTTGTCATCATCAAAAAGGGGAGATTGTTGATTCTATTAGTTTTTGATGATAATAAAACATTCTTATTCATTTGTGTCTAATATTTTTACTTAAGTGTGCAAGACAAAATTATAAGCAAATAAATTATCAATCATTAATATGCACATATCAAAGAGCATAGAAATAAGGAAGTCACAATTGATCAACAAGACAGAAACCTCTTAATCGATTAATGAAGAGTTAGTCAGCTAAGATTTAATTCAAAGATTGGCGGGCTGAAGAGTATTGAGAAACAAAACCAACTTAGTTGACCAAGGAATGAGTTAGTCGACTAAGTGCACACTGCCAAAACTGGCAGAAATTGGGAACAGAAGACAAAGACGACTTAGTCGACTAAGATATTAGTTAGTCGACTAAGAGCATTCTGCTTGCAATTTTGAAGTCTACACTAAAAGACAGATTAACGGCTAGAATCAACTTCCAACTGTTTCCAACGGCCAGAAAACTGTCAAATTACCATCAGAGTTGTTTCTTCAAATATAAAAGAGGGGTCCAACGACTAGAAAAAAAAAAAAAGGCTTCCAAGTAAAAAGAGCTCAAAAACCAGCAAAAATCTTTTTGCAGTTTACTGCACTTAACGCCCATCCTTGTAATTGTGTTTTGCACTTCAACTTGTACCACTTAAATTAACTTTGTGATCATAGGTACAACTATATTTCATTTATCTTTATGTTTTTAGAGTGAAAGGGTCACTCTAAGGGGTTCAATCAAGCTAGGATTACTTGTTTAGATAAAAGGTTCTAACTTAGCTTTGAAAAGTTAGGTGTTAGGTTATAGTTGAGCTTGAAAAAAAACTATTGGAAAAGGTTTTGGCTGAGCCTGGTAAAAGCCATTATAAAACTTGGTGAAAGCTTGTGAATTTCATCGGTTCTTAGTGGATTGTTTGGAAAATTCTTGGTTGAACAATCAAGGTAGTTGATTTGGTCTTGGACCGAACCACTATAAATAGCCATGTGTTTGTCTGTTCTATTTTCAGTTTTTATTCATCTTTAAGTTCTTTCTTTTATTGTGCATTTATCTCCAATTAGAGGTCGATTTGTGAAAGAGCCAAAAAGTGCTATTCACCCCTTTTTAGCACATTTATTTAGGACCAACAAATCACCCTGAGGAGTAGAAAAGAGGTTGAAAATAGTGTTAAGCAAGCTAATCTTCAAGATAAGTTTATTGAGAATGAAATAGTTATTGAGATAGCTGACAAGCTAATTCAAAAGAAGTAAGCAAAGGCAACTTTACCACCATCACCACTCTTTCTTCAGCGCCTTCAGAAACAAAAGCTTGATAAGCACTTCCAAAAATTTCTCGAGGTATTCAAAAAGCTTCACATCAACATTCGTTTCGCAGAAGCTTTAGAGCAAATGCCATGATATGTGAAGTTTCTGAAGGACATATTGACAAAGAAAAAGAAATTGGAGGATTTCAAGACAGTTACACTCACTGAGGAGTGCAATGCGATAATCCAGAATATGCTTTTACTAAAGCTTAAAGACCCAAGGAGTTTCTCTATCCTTGCTCAATTAGTAATGTTAATTTTTGAAAAGCTTTGTGTGATTTAGGTGTTGGTGTCTCGATTATTCCTTTATCTGTTGCTAAGAGAATTAGACTGAAGGAAAGTCAACCCACTACAATCAAATTGCAACTCGTAGACAGGACAATAAGGCATCCTTTTAGGATTATAGAGGATGTCTTGATTAAGGTGGGGAAACTATATATTTCGGTGGACTTCCTTGTACTTGAGATGGAGGAAGATCAAGAAACTCTGATCATATTGGGATATCTATTCTTAGCCACTGTAAGTGTACTAATTTATGTAAGGGAAGGCAAAATAACTTTCAGCCTTGGAGAGGAGGTAGTTGAATTTACTATTTTCAATGTAGTTAAACACCCTTCATCCGCAGCTCAATGCTATGAGTGGACTCATCTAATAAAGGTAAAGGTAATCCTACTCAACCACTTACAAGTAAGCCAGCACAAACTCTTAAGTCAGAGCCACTGCCACCTTATCTCAAAACTAAGCAATGTTATGTTGAGCATGATCCACTATCGTTAGTTAATCTTGATTTTAAGGTGGGACAACAAGCGTCACTGACCAAATCAATCAAACTTCTTCCATTGAAACAAAAATCAAAGTGGTCCGGTCCTTACAAGGTAGTTAAGGTCTTTTTGTGTGGTGTAATAGATATTTATAGTGAAGCTACCACGACATTCATAGTGAATGGGTAATGTCTCCAACATTACTTAGGAGGTGAATTGGACCACAAAAAATCCTCAATTACTCTAGTAGACAACAAAAAGGAGGTATCATAGTCAAACTAATGACTATAAAGAAACGTTTTTTAGGAGGCAACCCAAGCTATATCTTTTTAAGCTTAGTTGTTATTTTAGTTAGCTTTTGTTTTTCTATTTAAATAAGTAGTTCTAACCTTTCCCTAGCTTGTTTGTTGAGCTTGTAGGTTTGGAAATCATGAAGAAAAGGAGAAAAAAAATTAGAGCTTTCAATGCACTGCCACCATTGATAGGGGATATTTTTTTTTTTTAGCTTTTTACATTGAGGACAATGTGTAATTTAAGTTTAGGGAAGGGTTTTACTGTTATTAGTTTTTGTGATATTTTAGGTTAGCTTATTTTCGTTAATTTTTTTTAGTTTTATGCATGTTTTAAAAATTTGAACTAGATTTAATTGTTCCAATTTCATTTAATTTACTTATCCAATGATGAGAACTTGGTTATCTTCATATCTTAATTTTTTGAAGCATGTGAATATTGTTTGAGTGTTATGTAAATTCTTATGCTAAGCTTTATTGTTAGGTTGAAATTTCTACATTTTGAGCACTAGATCTTTTGTTTAGATTCTTTGTACGAATTTAGACAAGGTTTATGTGAATGTGAAAATTTTGAATTATGTATTAAGTTCTAGAATTTGTTTGATTCTTTCTTGAGGCGAAATCCGAGACTATACTTAGTTAAGGAGATGATTTAGGCCTTTTTGTTGGACCGATTGAGCCATTTTAGCTTTCCTTTATAGAATTTATCCTTAATTTCCCCTTTAAGCCTAATGATACCTTTTCTTTGTTTGAACACTTAATTTTCAACCTAAGCCTTTGTATAGATACTTTTAACAATTCTTACATCCCTCATTGCTAAAGACATAAGTCAATTTAGGAATATGATGAGCTAAATAGTGAAAGAGGTAATAAAGATGAAAAATGAAGAAAGTTCAAAATATGACTGTATTCATCCCATTACCCAATGAAAGAAATAAGTTTGGGGGTGTGAAATTACGAAAAATGAAAAAAAGAAAGAAAGAAGAAGAAAAAAGATGAAGTGATGAACAAAAAAAAAGTCTTGATGAAAAGAATTATTCTAGGTGAAGGAAAATAAAGCTCTTAATAGGTCCTAGAGTGAGTATGTGCTTAGGTTGATTTAAGCCATACATTATCCCATACCTCACATTGGCCCTAGCCATACATTACAAGCTAATTAAATTCCTATTGATCCTTGATTTAGTGTTAGTCTACATTAGTGGAGAAAGAAATGAAAAGCAAACTTATGGAATTCAATCACTAATTTGAATTTTACGTGAATATAAACTTATCTGGATTGTACAATGTTCTAGGTGAAAAGATTGCCCACACATACAAAAATTCACTTAACGATGAGCTTGCTTTTGGATTGAAACATGAATTTGAATAATATTTATGTGTTGCCTAGAGTTATGAATATGGATTAACTTTTGAAGATATTAAAGGTGATTAATGAAATGGTGCAATTGAATTCTAGTTAAATGTTTTCATGTTTAAGTTATTGCATGTTGTTCTATGTTTTGCTTAAGTATTAGCAAAATCTTAAATTTGGGAGTGTGATAACTCTTGTATATTGAGTTATTTTGACACATTTTGAGGGCTTAAGTAGTTAGATTTTTGTGTTTTTAGGTTTGGATTTCAACATTTTAGGTGTTTTTCTAATTTAGATTATATGTTAAATAGTTAAATTAAGTGGTGTTAGTTTAATTTTACTTTACTTTAATTTTAATTTACTTTAAGAAGAGTTAATGTCGATTTCTTTCATTGTTTTGTGCAAGATATGTGATGAGAAAGGTGAAATTAAGTTATGATAACATAAGTATGGTGAAGGTATCACTCGTACATGTTTCAATAATTTTAAAATAACTTGAGTTGTAGAAGTCCAATTTATGTGATTTTTGATTCATTGGAAGTTAAGAGAATGCGTTACAACTTTCATATTTACCATTTTACCCAGTTCAAACCAGATCTAGATGAAAATCCTGTTTGAAGTTGATAGACAGATGCAGTTATACACATAAGGCAGCATGGTGATTGAGGTCGTGGCTCTGAGTTACTCATGGCTGCTGCACTAAAGAAACTACCACCGCAACACTGAGAAAATCATGGCCACAATGCTAAGCTAGAAGGGTTCACCAGACTAGAGGCTAAGAGCACATTGTTGCAGTGCCAGAAAAAAATCGTTGCAGTGCTAGCAAGGCTTGTCATGGTGCCGCGACGCCACCCCGATTTTCAAAATTAAAACTTTGATGAAAAATTAGAAATTAGGGGACTTTGCACATATTTAAGAGCTTTTTTGAAAGCATTCAGAGAATTTGAAAGAGATTCAAGATTAACCATGCTTCAACATTAGTTTATTTCTCTCTTTTGTGTTATACTTATATTCTTGTTTTGAATTCGTGGCTGAATTTCTTTTGATATTGTTTTATTTAGATATCATGAATTAATTTACTTTTCTAGGGTTGTGGTGGATTTCAACATGTAGTTTGAATAATCATTTTTTTGTTATTTATCATGAATGGGTATCATTTTACTTATTAAAAATTGTTCTTAATGCTTTTAATTGCCTGATCAATAATTAATTGATTTGTGCATTTAATTGAAACTCGACAAAGAGATTTTAGGTTGGATTAAGATTTGAACAGCGTATGTTCAAGTCACTTAGGACATCTAATTTGCAATTCGAGTAGACGTACGACAATTGCCATATATAGCCAAATTAGAATACTAGCTTAATGAACCTTATTTAATTGATTCCTATAGACATACGGTGACACAATTAAGTTAGGTATATATGCAAGCATATTGACGGAGACTTGTACATAGCTTTGGATTCTAGGTTAGTAAAAGTTGCAAATTCAATAGGTGTTCATTTTAGGACCATTCTTGTGTTAAAGATTTCCTTATGCCGAATGGAGAGTGGAATTTTAATAGTGTTGTGAATTATTTACTGCCAAATGCACTTACTTTATTATTAGAGACTTACTTTACAAATTTCTTCATGTCCTAATAGACCATTTTGGGCATTATCAGCTTCTAGAAAATTTTCAGTGGCTTCGACTTATCAGTATTTGAAGGAATTGAATTCAGAAAATTCGATTAACAATTTGGTAAATGGTAGCTAGCATGGAAATGGAATGGTCCAGAAAGAATATGGCTGTTCTTAATATAGTGCCTTCATGAGAGGATTCTTACAAATAAAGAATGGTGTTGTCGTCACATCTCAAATGATAGGTTATGCAAACAATGCCATATGGAGGAAGAATTAGTGCTTTCATGTTCTTCGAGACTACCTTTTAGCCAATGCGATTTGGCTAAAACTTCTTCAATCAAAGAACGTTAGTTCATTTTTTGGATTATCTCTGCCATATTGGTTGATATCTAATTTGAGTAAGTTAAAAAAACATGACAATAGTGCTCTTTGGGCTATAATTTTTGGAGTAATAGTTTGGTTCTTATGGAAATGGAAAAATGCATATGTTTTTGGAGTAACAGTTTGGTTCTTATGGAAGTGGAGAAATGCACATACTTTTGAGAATCAATCTATTATAGAGAAAACTAATGTTGATTTATACTTGGGTCTTGGCAATTAGTCAAGGTGGTTTTCAAGGACTTGAAGAAGAGGGATAGACACTTAGCAACCAAGTGGAAGTTTTGATAGGTTGGGCGACTGCTCCCTTTGACTAGATTGCCTTAAATATGGACGACGCTTGTCAGAGTTCTATAAATCAAGCAACTGGTAGAGGTGTTTTTATAGATTCAAGTGGCTAATGGAAGGGTGGTTATGCTATGCGACTCAAGAAATGCTCAGCTTATTGTGCAGAACTTTGGGGTGTATATTGTGGTCTTAAATATGCGTGGGATGTAAGATTTCGAAAGATAGAGCTTCAAGAGATTTCTTCACAGATGAGACATTCATACTCTAATTTTGATTTAATTTAAGCCATTCACAGTTTAATCTAGAAACAGTGGGATATTTGAATAATGAATCTTTTCAAATAAGGTAACAAAGTTGTAGATTATATGGCCAATTAGAGATTCAATATTTTTGAAAATTTCTTGTCCTATAATAACCCTTCGAATAAAGTTAGAGAATTACTGTTTAATGATGTAATTTGGAATTTCTTTCCTTCGTTTAATTAGGCAATAAATTTCTTCCTTAAAAAAAATCATTTTTAAATGTTGTTAGGGAGTTTGAGAGAGAAAAAAGAAATTTTTTTTGTTTTTTATTTAACTAATTATTAAAAACTTTTAATAATTATACAACATTATCTTTAGTTTAATTAGGCAATAAATTTTTTTGTTTTTTATTTTTTAAGTTTAAGTTCTTAAGATTTTTAGTTTTAACTCATTAAAGAAATAACAATATTTGATAAACTGATAATATATAATTTCTATACAGCATCAGTGCATCAAATGTTAATCCCATTATTTTTAAGTTAAGACTTTCACATTATGCCATAAAACCTGGTTTTGTATAACTTGCACGGGCCTTGAATTTTAGAGTTCAAACCTATTACTACTAGAACATTGTGGCCCTTACCGGGCCACCCTAAGTTGAAGGGTCTCGACCCATGCAGCGATTGCCTAAGTATTAGCCCATGTTGCAATATGGGCTTGGCTTCATTCAGAAAAGGAGCTACATAAAAACTATTATTGACAAAAACCAGATATCAACTATTTTTGGAGTGAACCAGATATCAATGGATAATAATAAAAAAAGTTTCTTATATTAGTTAATATAAGAAAATAAATTAAATCAATAATTTTTTAAATCTATTAGATAAGATTTAATCTTGTAACAACACATGAGTTTTTACTCAATTATATGGGACCATTTTCTGTCCTAATAACCTAAACGTGTGAAGACACATTCTGCTCTTCACTATATTTAACAAAATCGCAATCTTTTTCTACAGGAAAAAGAAAGATGAGTCAAACAAGCAAGTAAGATAAAGATAAGTTTTTTTTTTTTTTTAAATTCAAAATGAAGATAAAGTTGAAAGTTCACATCTAAATCTAAGCATTCCTAAATTCTACATGACATTTCAAATAAGGAAGAAAAAAGATAATAGACATTATTAATTATAATTTTTTAAACCAAAATTTTGATTTAATAAGGTTTAAGAAAAGAAAATGACTAAATATCTAAATAAATCTCTGAACTATATCAATAAAGTTAATTTAACCTTCATCATTTTATTATATTCAAATAAACTATTAAATTTTTATTTTAGATCAAATAAGTCACCTCATTAACTATTTACTAATTTCTATTAATTAACAGTAGAGTCAATAATTTTTTATATAACGTCATTTGAAACGTAGTATGTTTACGTGTCATTTTGATGACGTCAATGTCATATGACAGATAATATGATATAAAAAAATAATAACACGTAATTAGGTTTTTTTTCTTTTTAAATGTTCAAAGATTATTGATTAAGAATTAAAAAAAACAAAAAAATTAATTATTTCAAATTAATTATCATTCTTTCTTAACTTATTGCCATCGTTACTTAATTGAAGCCATCATTTTTAACAAAAAAAAAAAAAAACTTAATCTAACTTTTGTGAAGAGTTTATTGATTTAAAATAAAAGTTTAACGATTTATTTAAATAAAAAATAAAAATTAAATTAACTTTGTTAATATAATTTGAGAATTTATTTTCATATTTAATCAAAGAAAATTTTTCAATAAATTAATAAATTAATATAATTGATATGTCATCATGACACTTTACATAAAGAAATTATATTAATAAAAGGTCAGAATATAATTTTCTGCTTTATTTCTTTCTTTCGTTGTTTTCATTTTTTATAAAAAATTGCATTTAAAGAATTTCGACAAGTATAATTTTTATTTTCTAAGTGACAGAGGAAAACAAAAATAAGAAAAGAGGAACACGTAAATATTGGGCATGTGCTTTGTTGGCTTCCCCCAATGAAACTCGGATTCGCCCTATCCCTCCCTCCCCCCCTCAAAACTCTAATGAACAGTAACATCCAAAGCAGGCAAACCAAATAAAAAACAAGAGAAAAAGAATTCTTCGATCGAATAATGGAATCAATACAGAGCAGAGTGGAGACGTGGATCAGGGACCAAAGAGCCAAGATCCTCAAAGTTTCCTGGGGTCCGCTTCAGTGGCGGATGAGGTGGCAGTGGCCGCCGTGGAACTCCGGCGACAGGGAACATCGCCAGAAACTCCAAAAAGAGTATGAGAGACGAAAACGACAGCTCCAAGAGCTTTGCCGAGCCGTCAAAGGTGATTCTCTCTCGGATTTGCAGGACATTCTTTGTTGCATGGTACTCTCCGAGTGCGTTTACAAGGTAAATAACGACCTGCAATTTTCAACTTTTGCGATTAGGCCAATTTTATTTTTTTTAAAAATGTATAATTTTGATAATTAACTTTTAAATTGAACCAGGTAATAAATTACAAAAAAATTGCATGTTGTTACTTCGGATCAAGAATTAAAAGAATTGCTATTAAGGCGTTGATAAATTTGAGTTACTTATGGCAAAATATTTTTTTTCCTTATTGGTAGAGACCTGCTACTGAAATGATTCGAGCTGTAAACAAATTTAAGGCTGATTTTGGAGGACAAATTGTTTCTCTAGAACGTGTGCAACCTTCTTCGGATCATGTTCCACACAGGTTATTTCATTTTATACTCTGTACTCCTTGTTTTATTCATTTCAATTAGGTACTCGTAAAGAACCTTTCGTGTTTACTTACCCTTTGCTTGGTAGGGTGGGTAGAGAGATGGAACGATTGAATATTGGAGGAGGAGAAAAGTGGAAAGATACAAAATATTTTTTCTTTTCATTTGCATGCTTGGTAAGAAAGATGGAAAAGTGGATGAAGAAAATTATTTTCTTTCCATCATGGCTTGGTAAAGTTGAAAAATGAAAGGAAAGAAGATTAAAATTATATTATTTTATCATCATACATTTTGTAAGTTAAGATAAAAAGGTAAAATTTAAAAAATGATAGGCAATCTTATAAATATGCAACACTTAACTCACACACTCCCATTTTCTCTTCTCTAATCTTTCCAATTTGGAATGGTTTTTTTTTTTGGAATAATAATGCAAAATGGTAATCTTTCCAATTTTATTTCCTCTCACTTTTCTCTCTTACCAAGCACTAGTGGAAATAATCCACTTTTCGACCCACCCCTTTCCATTCTCCCACTTTTCCACTTTACCAAGCAAAGCCCTAAGTTCAGATGAATCATCTGCTCTGTGATAAGAAGCTATGATAATGTTGGTCATGATGATTTAGTTTTTGTCGAAAGTTCCATATTGCTTCTTTACATAAACCTTAATTTGACCATGCAAACAGTGCATGTAATGCAGGTGTAAAACTTTTTTTTTTTCCCTATAACTTAACTCTAAGTTTCTCATTACTTGTCAACAATTCAACATGCTTGCATAGCTTTGGACATAATGCAAACAAAATGGGGTTAAATAGAAATGTAAGAAAAAATAGAGTAGAACATCATAAATAAAATTGAATGTAGGTGTGTGTTACGTATACCCATTATAATTCTAAACACTGACATCATGGTACCTGAGATTTAACCTCAGATATTGCTCGAGATTGAGTGGAATGACATAAGGCAATTAATATAGCTGATTGCCTGGTCTGCATTTAGTTCGAATTAAATCGTAGTTGGATTTTCCACCATGAAATACTACTAATCAGTCACATGCGTAGTTATCTGAGATATTACATTTGAATTTTCTCTTATTTTTCCTTTGCATCTATTTTATGGCAGGTATCTGTTGGCAGAAGCAGGCGATACACTATTTGCTTCCTTTATTGGAACCAAGCAGTATAAGTAAGCATGGCTGATTCATAGTTTGACTAATTATTTATTACTTTCAAAAGCTTGATTCCTTTGTTTTCTTGTTGTCATTAAGAGATGTCATGGCTGATGCAAACATACTTCAAGGTGCTATATTTCATGAGGATGTTATTGAGGATATTGACCGGATTGAAGTAACTGAAGCTAACCAAGGTGAAAGGCAAAAAGAAAATGGGGAAAACCAGTTCAGTTCCTTGGAATCAAAACCTAAGTGGATTAAAGATAGGCCTAAACCTGCTGCCCATCGGGTATGATAACAGTCTATTGTTCTTATGTCGGTAGAATTTATTTTGTATGATACATTGTTGTGTTTTGGCTGTTGATACTTACCACTCTTGAATATAATTTGCCCTGTTCATACATTTATGCACTCAGTTATTATGTATGATAATAAATACTTAGAGATTTTTTTAAAATATTTCTTTAATTACTTTTTTTTTTCTAAATTATTATCCCTAGGGTTTCATGGCTCGCGCTAAAGGCATACCTGCTTTGGAGTTGTACAGACTTGCTCAGAAAAAGAAGCGAAAACTCGTATTATGTGGACATTCACTTGGTGGAGCAGTAAGTTTGAGCAGCGAGTTTGACATAAGATGTACCTGGTTGTTGCGTCTGACTATCTATTTTACTCCTTCTCTGTTTACATTTTAGGTGGCAGCATTGGCTACCCTTGCCATTTTGAGGGTCATTGCTGTATCATCTTCATCAAAAGAAAGTGAAAAAGTTCAGGTCAAGTGTATAACATTTTCCCAACCTCCGGTAGGCAATGCTGCTTTAAGAGAGTGAGTGCTTTATCCTTTCTCTAAAATAATTATCCTTTGCCTTTTTTTTTTTTGAAGCTGATGTGTTTGTTCCGTGTGTGTATTATATTCATCTTTGCAGTTATGTTAATAGAAAAGGATGGCAGCATTATTTCAAGAGTTACTGCATTCCTGAAGATCTTGTTCCCCGCATCCTTTCACCTGCTTATTTTCATCACTATAGTGCACAGAGTTTGTTAATGTCCTCTGACATGACCAGTTCATCAACATCAAAGAATGAACAAGTCTCACAGAAAGGAAAGGCAGAGAAGGTAAAAGAGAATGAAGGGGAGCAATTGGTTATAGGTGTAGGCCCTGTCCAGGGTCCCTTCTGGAGACTTTCAAGGCTTGTTCCATTAGAAAGTGTTAGAAGACAATTTAAAAAATACAGAGGAATGCAAGTTGATCCCATAGAGCCATCTTCAGCTGACTCTACAACTGCATCTTCAATTGAGGATGTAGTTGTTGAACCGCAGTCTCTTGAAATTCAAGAGGGTACCGATGGCATATCTCTTAAACCATTTGCTGAGACTGATAATGGTGCATCAGATGCGGGATCTGGAAAGTTAACAGAAAAAAGGAATGGTGGTGGGGGCAACAAGAGATGGCGTAGAGTGCCTTCTTTACCTTCATATGTACCATTTGGACAGGTACACAATGAATACTTCATTTGTTTGTTTTTTTGTTAAGCAATTATCTTAAAGCTACATGCTTGAAGGTGGAAGATATTTATAATAATTTGTCTTTGTTGTTTATTTGGTACGTACAAGTTCAATAGGCATTTTGATGAGATTGTTTTAAAATTTTGGTTGCCATGATCGATTGGTGATGGTTGCTTCTCAGTAATAATTAACTGCACATATGTCAAGGGGCATGTAACAATCTTGTTTCTTCTGTGTAAACTAATGCTGACTTGGAATGGTCCTAAGGTCTTGCTTCTGCTAGCTTATCTATTTGAGGTTTAGAATTTGGATTCATGAAAATTCAATGAGCTTTCTTATACATCAATTTGTTTTCATTGACATATTTATTGGAGTTTTGTTACCTTTTCTGATAGTTACAAGTATTGCACTCAAATTGGGAAACTGAGATGTGTTTTTTTTCCCCAAGCATCATGCATTGTACTAAATTGTTCTACTAATGCTATGGTGCTTAATGGTTGCCACAAGTTTGTCATGCTCTCATTTCAATTATTTATAAGTATAAATTATTAAATAAATTCACTCATAACAGCTTTATCTCTTGGGGAATTCATCAGTGGAATCACTCTCAGATGCAGAGTACTCAAAGTTGACATCGGTACGAGTTTCCTTTATTTATGCAGCTTCTGTCTTGGCTTTATTTGTTTGGAAGATTTGGTATAATCGGCCCATTTTTAATAGCCATTAATCTTTATGATTCATTAGCTGCAGATTATGTCTTCTTCAACCTCTCATTTCGTTTGCTTTCTTCTGGCAAAGACATTTTCAGGTCAGATCTATGATTGTTGAATTAAGGGAACGATTTCAATCTCATTCAATGAAGTCATATAGGTCTCGATTTCAAAGGTAATAATTAATTATGCAGTAGTTTAACACCTAGTGTTGTTTATTTAACTTTTAGTTCTGAATTCTAATTGCAATGTTGCAATTTTTTTCGTTTTTAAAATCAGCTAGGATCTTTATTCCCTTACATTGCAAAATTTATCCTTTATGGTTTCAATATTTTTACTGTCCTTTGATTGATTCATCATGACAAAAGCACAACAGACACTGAAAAGTACATCAGTCAATACAGTAACCCAATGGGGCCCATATTCTAAACAAATTGAAGAATATAATCATATAGCTCGTGAACATATCTACTGTTGATGAGCCCAACATTGTTGCCTCCGAGTCCCTTGTTAGAAAATGCTCTTTAATCTAATTTGTAAATTATGTTCTCTACTGAAAATCCATATGCACTGCTAATGTAAGATGACCACATATAGAACTGGGGTTGGAACAATAGTGTAATTATGTAATATTATTTATAAACAATTATCCACAAATTATGAGCTTTATTATTTATTTTCTTTCCCTAAAAAATTTAAGTATTGCATCAATGGGGTAGACTTCATATTAACACTTCAGAACATGTGTGTGTTGAGATTTTATATCGCTAGACTCCATAATAACTGCTTCCCATCCATTTGGAAAAGATAAGTCAAACTGAAGAATGATAAATGGGCTGGCTATAAAAACATGCCTGTTCCAACATTAGAAGTCTTTAATTGTATTCAAGGACACATATGTTCTCTGGTCTTGTTGATCCAAACTTATCAAAAATTAATATGCTGATCAAAGATGGCCTATATGTAATTCTTTATTTTAAGAGTACACTTACCTCGTGTATTTCAGGGTTAAAATTGTGGCCAACATCGCCATTGAAATCCTACTCCTATCCTTTACCATGTTGCTGGCTGCCTTAAGCTTAACCAAGTGAAATTGCATTATACTTGATTGAACATTGAACTATCACCAATATAATACGTGGCCGGTTGGCAATTGATGGTCCCAGATGGCTTCTTCTGTGCTTCTTATTGCTAAGCAGATTTGTTAATTTGAAGTTAGCTGTGCTTAGGTCTTGTCAAATTGATAGCTTCTTGGAATTTAGTCTGTCAAAAGGTTCCTGAAGTAAACTGTTTAATCTAGAACCACTATTAGTGATCGCAACATGAGTACAATATATTTTTATATGATGTTTTACTAATCATTATGTACTTGATATTGCGCTTCTTGTTATTCTTCTTCCTGACTTGTTTATTCTTGTTATCCTTGCTCTCTTTCTGTCTGAACTTTGGCTAGATTTATGCCCTTTTAGCATTAAGGAAAAATTGAAAAGAAAAAAGTAATGAAAATTTTAAAATAACCAAGATATGTTGCATATGGCATTGAGGTCGAATTTGGGAACCTTTATTCTAGTGAGTATTTCTTGAAGATAAAGTTCATCCTTATTTGGGATATGCCAGTTGAATACTTCCTCCTTGGGCACATATGCTAGTACTTTGGATTGCAAGTGATTCATTATTGCGTTTTTTCTTTGCAGAATTTATGACCTGTGCATGAATGATAATGCTTCATCTTTCTTTGGAATGGAGCAATTGCAACAGTTTCCACATTTGCACCAATGGCTCGGCCTTGCAGTTGCAGGTGCTGTAGAGCTTGGGCATATTGTTGAGTCTCCTATTATTCATACAGCTACTTCCATCGTTCCTATTGGGTGGAATGGCAGTCCCGGCGAGAAGAATGCAGAACCATTGAAAGTTGATATTACTGGATTCAGGTTGCATCTATGCACACTGGTTCATGCTCAAGTAAATGGCAGATGGTATGGTTGTTTGTCATCATTTTTGTGTTTTATATTTCCATTTATGTTTTGATGTCTATCCAATATGATAAGATATAGTCATAATTCTTCAAGATGTTACTCCTTTGATTGATCTGCCTCATGGTGCTTCCGTATGTTTGTTTGATCCAAAGATTTATTTTCCGTTAATATATTTCCTGATATTGAGCAGGTTTAGGGTCAAGTAATTTGCATGGTATGAACCCAGTTATAGTTTTGACTTGGAGCTCTGATCTGGAATATCAGTCCAAGTAACCCTAATTGATCATAGGAATCCTGATACAGTTAGGAAAGCTAGCCAGATTTGGGAATTAATACTCAAACATCCAATCAGTGAAAAAACAGCTGTTATGATCCAGTATAACAAATCTGCAGGTTTAACACTACTTCTCTCTTCCCAATCCTCACCCCATGATCAGCAGTGCCCCTCTCCCTCTTGTTTTTCTTTTCTATTTTTCCCTTTGTCTTTGATAAAATATGAAGTCACTGTCAGGGTTGAATCATCTGCCAATTGATTAAAAATGCCTGATTTTCTCTCTGTTATCTCAATGGGGGCTTGTGTAAGTTTTTTGAAAATAGAACCTGTACTGTTTTTGTTGATCAGGGGTTGCACTGGAAAAGGATAAGTGAGAAAACAGCTGAACCCAAATGCACATTTTGTAGAGAACTATATATTTAGTGTTCAATTCCTTATTTGGTATGTCTTTAGCAAAATAATACATGCTGAATCCTTTTTCTGGACGTGTTACATTCAAACATATGTATGTAAAAATATGGTATGGTCAATTAGGTCTACATCTTATATGCTCAACGTTGCACTGGTCTCTCTCTCTCTTTGGTGGATGATAAGCATTATTACATGATGTTGGTTCTTATTCAGGTGTTCAACGACAGTGGAGTCATTTCCTTCTGCACCAGCTTACTCATCCGGTAATGGAGAACCACCAGAAGTACAAAAAATCAGAGTCTTAGTAGGAGCTCCTTTGAGGCGACCTCCTAGGCATCAGATAGTAGCAGATTGCTTGGTGCCCATGTTTCCTTCAATTGATTCCGACACTGTTAATCTCAATAGAGAACATAATATTGCATCTTCTCATCAAGAAAAATACATAAGGCCAGAAGGTTTGAGTGAATTTTTCATATTTTGTACTAGTGACTTTACAACTGCAGCCAAGGAGGTTCATGTTAGAACTCGTAGGGTGCGACTTCTTGGTCTTGAGGTGGTATTCTTGTTTCCTTTTTCAACTAGTAAATTTTATATTATTATTTGCTTTCCACATTGCTGAATCTTTGATTTATGGGTTACAAGGGTGCTGGTAAGACCTCTCTTTTCAAGGCAATACTGGGTCAAGGCAAATTGATCACTATTTCTAATATTGAAAATCTACAAGTAGAAGCTGATTTTCTAGACGGTATTGCTGGGGGTTTATGCTACTCTGATTCACCTGGAGTAAATTTGCAGGTATATTTTCTCTGAAAATCTGAGGTATATTGTTGAAACTATATCATATTTTATGATTCAAGTTTTGTATGCCGGCTGGCCTCAGATTTTACGCCTTTTATTTCAACTTTCCTTATTCTGTAGGCGACTTCTCCATACAGTTTAGATTTATTTTGTTGGAATACTTTTGTGGAATATTATAATGCTTATACAGTAGGATAGCAAATATCGTATCTCATATTATTCTGGACCTTCTCTCCATGATTTCATGGTTGATGGTGGAGTTGGGGTGATACCGCAATTGAACATTTTTAAATTTCCTGGTCTTCAAGGAATTTGTCTCTGTAAGTTATTTACCCTCTGTATTTCTTGTATGTTGTAGGAGCTGGCCATGGAGGCTTCCCGGTTCAGAGATGAAATATGGATGGGAATCCGAGATCTTAGTAGGAAGACTGATTTAATCGTTCTTGTGCATAACCTATCCCATAAGATACCTCGGTACAATCATCCAGATGCATCACAGCAATACCCGGCCCTTTCACTACTATTAGATGAGGCAAAAGCTCTTGGAATTCCTTGGGTCCTTGCAATAACAAACAAATTTTCTGTTAGTGCACATCAACAGAGAGCTGCAATAAATACAGTTGTTCAGGCATATCAAGCATCTCCAAGCACCACTGAAGTTATCAATTCTTGTCCATATGTTATGCCTGGTGCTGCTAGAGCATCATTGCCTTGGGGTGTGATAAGTGAAGATTCTGATGGGAGAATGGGTGTTCAAAAGCTTCTCTCTGCTCCAATTGACCTTGTTCGCCGGCCTTTCCAAAGGAAAGATACTGTTTTCCCTGTGGAGGGTGTTACTTCTCTTTGCCAACTTGTCCACCGTGTTCTTCAGAGCCATGAAGAGTCCGCCCTGGAGGTACAATTATAGATTATAAATAGCTTTCAATAAGCATAGCTACTAATGAGTTCCTTGTCGGCAGGGATTTGAAAATTTATAAAGAAAAAGATTTATAGATTTGTAGTGCAGTTATAGATTTGGATACGCTTGATTATCTGAGAAATTAGCTTAAAAAAAGTGAAGGAATAACAAACAAAATATATAGATGTTAACTGTGTGATGGAATTGAAACTTTTTTGCCGTACACATTTGCTTTGATGACATTGACTCTTTCTATCCTAACTGAATTGTTGGTCCTGATACAATAGTCGCTGAAGAAAAAGATAATCCATATAATCTGATGATCTATTTCTTTATGAGGTTGCAAACTCATTATAGAAATGCCTTCTAACTGGACTGCTTATTGTCACTGCTGAAAGGGGAATGGATTCTATTCCATCTGGTGATATTCACATTAGTTTTGAAACAGTTACATTTCCTTATTTCTCACCAAAATGCAAAAAAAATTATGTAGTTAATTTACATTTGGTGATGTTTATAACATGTCATCTAGGGAGTTTTATCCAATTGTTTTCATGTAGACTTTTATAACTGAATTCCCGGTATATTTGCCCATGTGCATTTTATTTAGTTAATATCAATAGGATGAACTTTGAATGACTGTTATCAATGTATTGGTTTTGGAAACATGAAAATCAACTCACTGGTTATTTGTGATGCTCACTCAATTTAGTTTCTATAATGCACTACATAATTTGGTTTCTTGGTGATTTATAAGTTCATATGCTCTTGAATAATATTTGAGGTTCTTGTTTCATGTCAAATTGAAGGAACTTGCTAGAGATAGGCTTTCATTGGAGTTGGCACAAGAGCATGCTATGACAGTAAATGGAAAGAAGGATTCTCAAGCCAAGGCATCCTCTTTGACTTCTGCTGCTGTAGGTGCCTCTTTTGGGGCTGGTGTGGGTATTATCTTGGCTGTTGTCATGGGTGCAGCATCTGCATTGAGAAAACCTTGAGGGAACCTTGGGTATTTTTCTTTTTTAATGATATTCAAGGCAGCAAGTCCCTTTGATGTGGAAATGAGGTGTGTCGTGCTTTCTCCAGTAGTGTAAATATTTGTTTATGTTAGTAGAGTGCATTCTTAGGTGCCGTTAGCTGGTGTTGGGCCATTTTTTCATTCTATCCAAGTACATTTATTAGAACTTCTCATATTTGTTTGTTCAACTCATAGTTCCATTGTTGAGAAGACATTGTTATATTGAACAGGTGAATAATGAACTTTCTCATTCATGTTCTGCTTTGCTCTGTCCCGCTGTTGTGTGTGCATGTATGCACTTTAGTGTCTTCTGTGAAGGCTAGTATGGAGGGTACTTTCTATAAAGGTAGTGTGATGGCAAACGAGTGAAATAGGATGGGATAGGAGTGGCAGAGAGGAGGATTGGAGCGGTCTCTAAAGTATGGAGTGTTGTGGCAGGTGGAAAGATTGACAAGTTAAATTAGGAAGTGGTAAATGGGAACAAGACCTTGGAGTGGTATGGGAGTGGGGATTAAATACTTGGAACAGAGCGGTAGTGAAGAGGACTGGAGCAGTCTCTAGAGGATGGAGTACTCAGGTAAACTGGGAAGTGATAAATGGGAACAAAAACAAGAACATGGATTGGAGAGTGGAAGTGGAAACGAAGTAGTAGGAAGAGAATAGAAAAATCTGTTTGAATTTTCCCTGAAATGAGTTTTAAAGACCCCCTATATATAGCCTAGAAGTATAACTAGTGAGACCAATAAAAAGGTGCCAGCTCATTCTAACTAAACGAATTAAGAGTTAAGTCTCAAGTAATGGGTAAGGAATGTGGTGGAACACCATGCGTGAAATTCTTTGGCACAACGGATAACTATAACTTTAAGCCCATTTAACAGCATGTGTGAAATTCTCAAGTAATGGTTAAGGAATTATTTTGAAATTCACACTAAATAAGCCGGATGAAATGGGGTTTAACACTCCTTAACCCGAATAAATGCACTAGAAGTGCAAAAAAAGGGAATAGCATTTATAAGCTTGGTAAGCTAAATCATATTGCAATGACATGAAACAAGTTAGGAAGGAATCGGTTTTGCTATAAAACTTGATAATTACCTTTACGGAAGTGGTGTCCGTTTACATTTTCTTTGCAAATAGCTGTAGCATTTTTCTAGGAAAATAAAATTAATGTGTAATAAAAATTTGAATTTGTAAAAATAATAATCGGCCAATAAACTTGGGGCGTAGTGGCATGTTTTGCTCCTTTGAAGCTTATTTCTACTTGCAACAGTTGCTATGTATTCTCTTTCTTTTGATCCTTATTAACAAAAGAAGATCTTGTCAAGAATGTAAGAGGAATATGGTCAGATTGTATTAAGCTTAACTTGATTGATAAGCTTAGATTATTCTCAATATTAATTCCTACAGTGAAAAGTGTATTAAGCTACGGGCATTTAACTAAATTACAAAATTTTCATGAGATGTAATTAAGAATTTAAGAAGTCAAATTTCTTTCAAGACAAGATGGAGGCACCACTGAGTTACAAGGTCAATTCTGTTTTACCTTCTTAATGATGAACAGGGTCTCCTATACTTGAAATCTCCAGGCAGGCGTAAAAATCATGCAATTTTGTCAAAACTGAGCGAATAGTACATTTAAGAATACAAATGCAGTCTTTATTTTATTACTATCGCAAGATCAAAAATGACAACTGAGAAGCACCAAAACTGACAAATTTAATCAGGCAGAACTCTGCCAGCGCCAGGTAAGAGGCAATGGAAACTGGGTTTGCAGTGGTATCCGGAAGAAGAGTGCAGTGTGAAATATGAAAGACCAGAGATCATCTAGCACAACAGGAGAAACCCTCCTTGGATGAGTTGGCCCCATCCTTGACCAGGGTTACTCGATTGACAGATAACTCGGCTTTATATGCATCTGAATTTAGGGCTTTTCTGCTCACATTGTTGTAGATTTCCCTAATAACAATCTCGAAAGCTGTCTGAACATTGGTAGAGTCAAGGGCAGATGTCTCCATGAAGAATAAGCCTTCTTCTTCTGCAAGGCTTTTGCCTTCCTCCACACTGACATCTCTAATATTCTCCAAATCACATTTGTTCCCTACCAGCATCCTTGCCATAGTAGTATCACAATGAGCTGCACCGTTAATCACATTAGATTAAGATTTTTTTACCTTAAAGCAAACAAATGAACTGCCGTTTCATTCACTTAAGGGTTAAAACTTTGCATATTTCAGGGAAAATTAACATTTGTTTCCACTAATCCTTCGAAGTCTACATACTCTCTATTTTATTCCTTAAAATCAACCAGAAAAAGCAAGATGGACGAGGAAACCAAATGATTGTTTCCATTTCCTCCAAAATGTAACTTTCAAAAGGTGAGTTCTGACCCTATGTGCAAAGGGTTGTATATGCATTAAAGATTGCTTTTATCAAAGGGGAAGGTAAGCAATTATTTTCTGATTGCTTAACCAATTCCTCTCTTATCTTCTAAGTTGTCAGACCAGGAGGAAGAATGGACAGTTGGGCACCAGCCAAGAAAGGTATACTAACAACTTTTTGCACAGAATCTGAAAGGAGCTTTTGTCAATGCTCAAATCCCACCACTCAAAAAGAAGTAATGGTGACTATAACGCGTTTTCCCAATCAAAATAAAAAGGAAAAAGTGGCTAGACATTAAAAAAGTTTGTAGTAGTGAAAAGTCAGGGGGTTTTCATCAAAGCTTGGATCTGCATTTTAGAAATTTATTGTAGCAGAAACTCCATATATGGTTGCCAGACATCCGCCCTCGAAAAAAGGTTTGAATCCTATTTACTGCGGCAGAACCCTCCCCATTGGTTGCTAAAAGGGACAATATCTACATTTTCCAATCTTTCTAGCAATGATTCACAGAATCTACAAAATTAGTTTTTCAAAAAGATTCAGAGATTTGAGTTCTTCTTTCTTACCAACAGTATGACAAAAACAAATAATGCACTCAAACTGTCAGTTGACTCTGAACTCAGCTCTAACTTTCTTACCCCTTAACAAGAAACAATGATACTAAAGACTGTCTTGACTTCCTCTCTTCCTCAAATCTCAACATCCACTTAGCAAATCCAATATCAAATCACTAGTTATAAAGAAATCGACATTAGACAAAGAAGACCAATAAGAAACAAACTTACTGGATAGTTCATCAAGCCACCGTTTAATGCTATCGAAGCTACTTCTCCTACTAATATCATAAACAATAAGAGCACCAACAGCTCCTCTATAGTAAGCAGAAGTAACAGCTCTAAACCTCTCCTGACCAGCAGTGTCCCAGATCTGTGCTTTAACTTCTTTCCCATCAATCTCCACCACTTGGGTCTGGAACTCTACTCCAATAGTTGCCTTTGAGTTATTGTCAAACTCATTTCTAGCAAAACGTGACAAAAGGTTTGATTTTCCCACTGCCGAGTCGCCTATCAGAACGATCTTAAACAAATACTCTTCACCTCTTTCCTCCTCTTCGTGGCCACCCATGTTGGTGATGTTCTTTTGCTGGTGCTTGGCCGAAATGGGTCTTTTGCGGTTCGTCTGAGATGTGAAGTGGGTTTTAGGCTTTAGGCTTGCGAGGAGTGGAAAAAAGATGGGCACTGACAAGCTGCGTAATTGGCGGGGTTTGATAGAACTGTGGCAATTTTCGGTTTTGTTTTTATTTTTAATTTTTGGGTTTATGGGGTTGTGGCTTTTGACTGCATTCGGTTGAGTTTTTTAGTTGGGAGAGTTGATAGGAATAGTGAGGTAAGTGGATTTACTGCATATTGGTGTAAGCTTTATGGGGTTTGGTTTGATAGGTACTAGGTCAGCCAACTGTAGTTGTCTCTTCTTGCATGGAGATGCCAATTTCTAAATGCTAATGTGATTGTTTTTCATGACAGGTGCTTTCGAAATCATTTGCTTTATGCTTTCTCTTGAATGCGCTCCTTGTTCTGATCAAATGCAGTTTTGGTCCAAAATTGGCAAAGTGGTTAATTTATCCAATAATTTGTGACTCTGGATTTAGGGTGATCCAGGGTTTAACTTGTCTTCTTTCTGATCTTGCCAAAAAAAAAAAAAAAAAGAGTGCAAATCCCAAACCATCCATGTGATTTAGTCGTGGATTATTTGGTTCCTTCACACTTTTACTCAAATTCCAGCATCGACTGCTTTCCTGTTCTGTAGATTTCTTTCCCTTTCCGTTTACACTTGTTTATGTTTGGGGATTTGTAATTTAATGTAAAGTCCCCTCGAGGACTCTCATTTATGAGGGTAGCTTATTTTTACTGACTGATCAAGAAGATGATTCATTCTCTCTACCAAATCTTTTCCATTGAACACAGTTAAGACTTGATGGATGACCAAAATTTGTGAGGCCTCAATTCTTGCCAAGATGCCCCTAAGAAAGTTACATTAAGTAAGATAGTTGAATTCATAAACTGATGTAAGGAGTAGAGTGTCAGATAGATAGGGAAAAAGGCCAAAGGAGCCCAATGATGGAGCAGGCTTGCAGCCTGAACGGGCTGCCTAGCCCATGACACCTTTAGGCAGGGCTGTGCGGTCGCAAGTACGCAAGTGGAGGTGCCAATTACAGAGAATTAGAGAAAGGCGAAGAACAAATGCAAAGCAAATTTCAAAAGTTGACCGACTTAACCCCACCCCACCCACTTTCCTTTTTGGGCGAAATTCATGGCTAAATTCTGTTCTTTTCTCAAAGATTCTAAACTCTTTCATGATGTTCAAATCCTCAGTCAACAAATACAAAAAAGGAATTTTGATCCGAAAACTGAGCTATAATTAGTTTTATTTAACATTTTTCCCCAATAAAATTTAAAACTGAAATTGTAGATTATTTTCTGAAAATTAATCAATGGGTACTTGCCTCATTGTCTCATTGATAATTAAAAAATAAAAAAGAAAACAAAGTATTCTACTCGGTGTGGATTGTGGACTACTGGGGTTGATGGCGACTACTGCCTAACGGGACAATTGGTCAAGAATGACCGCAAGGGCCACAAGCTCATTTAATTCTGAAGACTGAAGACTATTAAAAGGAGCTTGCAGATTGGAGAAGAAAGAAAAATCCATGGCTTTGTCCTCCACCCTTCTTTTTTTTATTATTCCTTGGCCCTTTGGGTGCAGAATCTGCAGGTCCTCGGAGCCAGGGTTGTAATGAAGATACTAACATTAGTAGCAGCCAAACATTGACCATTTGCTGGCTGAACTGGTCTATGAAGCTGTCTTGACTGCTTCTGCTGATACTTCCTATGGCGAGGATCCACTGACATTTGATGTCATACTTAAATATAAAAATAATTAATAAATTAAAAATATAACGCAACGAAATAATAAATTAACATTTAATCAAAAAAATAATTAAATTTTACAAAATTAATATTTGTGTTTTTAATATAATTTTTTAATTGATTATGAACATTTATAAGTTTAAAAATTACATGCCTTATTCTAGATATCGTAATAAAGAATTAATTAAATCAAAATCTTTGCTTCTTTACCTTTAAAATTTATCAAATTTTCAACAATCCAAGTATTTGACTTTTAATAGTAATCCTCACAGTGATCGAATAAGAGAAGATAAGATTTTTTACTTGTGTTAGCAAGTTTTGTTTTTAAAATAAAAAGATAAAATATTCTTATTGAATCTTATTTTTGTCATATAAAGAAAATTATTTTCTTTTTTTATTTTATGAAATGGCTGAGAAGTGGCTGGAGGCTTCGAGTTTTAGTTTGTTAACATAACATATTTATATAACCAAACTAAATTGTAACCCTAGATACAACAGTTGAATTTTAATTCAATTAAGTCATTGTGAACTTAATTAATTTCTCACTTTATTTTGGTCTATTCTAATTAAGTCTAACTTAATTAATGATCCTTATTTAATCTCAATTATGTCACTTAATGTGTGTGACCCATTAAGCTTCTAACATCTTGACAATAAATATAAATCCTAATCAAATATCAATTTGATAATTGATTTATATTTATAGATCATGAGCGGCATCTAGCAATTCATCATGACCATCCAAATGTTAGAGAGTCAATTAAAGAATTTGACAAAACCTTTTAGTGATAAGCTTCTCAGTGCAATACGGTCCTTCCATCAAATATCTTGGATATGTTACTAAGTATGGCTCTGTGTCTATTTATGACATTTCATATTAGTTCTCATAATTCATCGATAGCCTTATAAATTTAGAAAACTAACTTTTCTCAAATTCATCATGCTTTGGCCAAAGGCTTTATACAAGTTAATTAAGAATTGAGAACAAGTGAGATACATCCCTTTATATCACTCGGGGTGATGAATTCTCTCTCGACCACTCATTCACCTTCGCATGCTTCATGGCTTACCCAAAAACACTCTGTTTATGCATTTGATATCCTCCAGATCTGTAAGGGTGAAATTAAAGTATGTCATTCTCCGTATAAGATGACCTTGTGTCTCAAGTCCAATGATTAGTTTCATAACTATAACATGAAAACATATTCCATAGACACTTGAGTGAAATACCAAATGGAGTTCTCATAGCGGGTCATGTTCAGTGAACTTGTTCTTTAACAAGCACTTACATGTTATCCTCAAGTATCCCATATACTTCAATTTATGAGATCGATTGCTTACTTCCTAAGTAAGAAGGTTTAATATGTACTAGTTTTTGAGCATTGTTAGTACTAGTCTTTGAGCATTGTCAATGTCCTGTCTCGACAATATAATGACCATGAATAATTTTAGGAACATGGCTTTGATGCATAGTGATCTTATAATTGTAACATCTTTACAATTCTCTTGCAAGGCCTTTAGGAGTGAGCAAAGTCGGTTGTGGGTCGGTTTCGATCTGTTTTTCATAAAACCGATCAAAAAATTTCACCAAATTAACCGACCGAACCGCAACCTCCCCAAAATCGATTTCGATCAGTTTTTTGGATAAATGGGTCGGTCAGTTTCGGTGCGATTTTAGGAGACTGTGGGCTTAGTTTGATTTGAGTGAGAACCACCGGTAATAGGCATCAGCATGGCTGTATGAGACGACTGCTGGCTTAGGGTTCAGCTGGAGAGGCAGGAGCAGGTTTTGGATCTTTTGAGGTAAATTTACTCTTTTACCCTTATGGGGGGGCGGAAGGAAAAGTATTAATGAGGGGCATTTTTGTACTTCCACCATCCATGAAAACCAAGGCAATCACCGGTTGGTTATTCCGTCGGTTCGAGGGGGAAGGAGTCCCCCCTGAGGGCCAAGCTGATCAGCTGACGAGGTCGATTGGCATGATCGATGGTGGCTATTGCAACCGTCGGTTACAAAAACCGACGGTGGCTGTCGGTTGCTCGGTTGCAATCGACCGCTGCACACTCCTAAAGGCCTTTATGTTCCATGGGTTTCATCCAATTAGTACTTAATAACTCCTTATTATTGTACTAACATGAAGGAAAACCTCTACACATATAATTATGTGATTAAGTATGCATTAAATAACAATATATATTCTTTGACCAATCCAATTGGCTCAAAGGCATATACCAATAAGACCTCGACAAAGTCTATGGCTTGGCTCAGTGGAGAGGAGTTGTAAGCAGCAAAGACTGTTTGAGTTGTATCCAATATGCAACAAAGTGAATTCGGCAACATTGTTTGGACCGAGCTGATGCAAGGATTTGGAATGACCATTGCTTTTTACAATTTAGCAATAAGAACTGGGGTGAATGAGTTGACAAATTGCTTAGTATAAACTATATTAACATTGAGAAAGTTACAGATACTGAAAGTTTTCACAATGAAATAAGTGTGGTAATGGATAGATTTAGATCACAAGCTCGTGTGCCTAGAATTGAGACCATATTATCGTAGTTTGTCAGTGTTTGCAATGGCCCAGGGAATGAGGGGCCTATTTCAGATAGATTGTGTTCAATGCCTGGCTATTTCTTCTGGAAATCTCCATAACTTTTCCCACGACAGCCAAATAGATCTAAATACAACCGATCTCGTTCTCTCGTTATGTCCAATTCAATTATCTTAAACTTGGAAACAACTAACATTCTATAAAACTTGATTCCTAACACTTGGAAGTCTTAGAAGTCTATTTCATTTCCTTTGGCATACTGTTTATTATTATTTACTCAAAGCCTTGAAGTCTTACCAGTTTGAAAGTCAATAAAGCTAAAATTGTGTCCTCTCGAGGAATAGTTTACATGGAGTATTTGGTATACACGGCATAACATAATAATTAGCATTTGAGAGCTTGAAACTCAATGACACATTTTAACAATTTCAAATAACATCATAAAGATTATGGACGTATCTTCACTATTACCAGTTAAATACTGCAATTGTGCCTTAGCATAAAATAAAATAAAATAAAATTAAAATGCTGCAACTTTGTAATCATCCGCATTCAAGCGTACATGAAAGAACTGGCTATGGTAGAATTAGGCTTTTGTCAACTGCACGATGGTGTTATGGAAACAAGACTGGGAAGACATTTGTCCAATCATTGGCAAATACTTTAAATAATGCACAACAATCCAACCTCACAGACTTTCACGCAAGGCTTGTTCGTAAATTTCTGAAGAGATATTTTTCCCTTCTGAACAATTCAAAGTTTTTTCTACTTAAAGGTGTTTGATCATGCATTGAGAATCTCTATAAAAGCAATTTCAATGATGAACAAAGTGAAATGAAGTTATGGCCTTTTATAGTGTCAAGCATAACAGAATTTTTAGAGTATCGAACATAATAAAAGTTTAAATATCAAATAAATACAAATATACAACAATAGTGTCAAGCTGGAAGTGGGTCCTGCGTATTGAAGTATTAAAGAAAAAAGTGCCAAGCTGGAAGGCGATTCATATATTGGGAGAAAGGAACCATGAAGCGAAAATGCTGGCAAAAGAGTGAGTTAATAGAGAGGTGAGTCTTTTGGAAATTGTTAACTCGGAAAGCAACTTGAACAGTTTATCTATTTGAAAGAAAGTAACTCATGTTGTGCTAAGCTTTGATTGTTTTGATTTGTATGTGAGTGATTTTCCTTGGTTGTTGCATGTTTAACATGCCATTGCCGTTGGCATTATCGTTACCATTGTCATCTAGCTTCACTAACTCTTTAATCTTGGAAGTAAGCTCCAACTGAGAGTTCTCAAGTCGGTCAAACCTTATTAGAGGAAGTAACCTGCTCAAACTTGCCAACAATAGCGGTTAAGGTCTCTTTTGACTTGTGTTTCTAGAATTAGACTACTTTCTAGCAAAAAGGAACAACCCTTCAAAAAATTGAGACAATACCAATCTTCTCCATTATCGATAACACCGTTTTGGACTTACTTTCCATTGCTCTTCTAACATGAGAATGGTCCTTGAAATTTATTAGGAGGATAGCATGACTAGGAGGAATGACCTCCATTTTCTTGAAATGGACCTTCAGGCCATGCATGCGAGATAAGGATTAGAGAAAATAATAGTCAAATAACACAAACCTTCCAACCATGAATGAAAATGGGAGAAAAGAACAGATATGAAACAAAATATAGGGGAAAGTTTTTACATGCACGTGATAACTTTATTAAATAGAGTTATCTTGTTATATTTTAGGTGTTAAAGTGGCTAAGTTCTCCAGTTTTAGATGTAGTTTAGGTTGTTTTAGTTACTTTTCTTTAATTAAATAAAAGCATGACATGCTAATTAAATTTCAGTTATTTTCATCCAATTATGTGTTAAAATGTTTAATTTTAGTTACTACTGATTTAACCATTTGTTTTAAAAGTCTATGAATGAAGAAGGGTTGAAGTTGAAAGGAATAGTGAAAGGGTGGATTGGGGTAGAGGTGTGCTGACCATGCTGTGGTCTTCTAAGCATAACTTGAGTTACTGATGCCTGATAGCCATGATTTTTAGATCATTGGAAGGCTAAGCAAAAGACTTACAACTTTCATGTTGATCACTTTGACTAGTTCCAATCAGAGCATGGCCAAAATCACAAGGGAAATGATGAAACTACAACAGGGGATCATATTGAAGCTAAGCTGGAAAGAGCAAAGTATGGAAACAGAAGCTATGGTGCTGCAGCACCAAGCTCCTAGCATTGTAGCGTTGTCCAACACCACACAAAAGCCCCCTTCAAACAGAAGCTTCAACACTGTGATGCCAAGCACTCAACGTTGTGATGTTACCTTAGCCGAGTAAGCCTTCCAAGGTAGTAAGCATGGTGTCATGAGCCAACCTTATATAGGGCTATGACAAGGTAGAGTTCCTTAGGAGAGTGAATCATTTGTATCTTTAAAGAAGATGTCCCCCCTTTCAAACATTGTAATGGCTCTTAGTGACATCTCTAGAAATACTTGTTAAGTCTTTAGAGGGGGAAAACCTTTTTGGAAAGGAATGTCCCCATTTCAAGCATTGTAATGGCTAATTGTGAAATATTTGTAAAATCTTATAAAATCTTTATAAGGGGTGAGCAGTCGGAGGGTTGTTGGGTTGTCTCATTAGTTCAGGTGCGTCTATGGCTAACCATCTAAGGCTGCCTATATGGGCTGATGATGGCGCGTTTCTTCTCTTAGTCCCTTTGTACTTATTTGCAATATTAATAAAACATTTTCTTTTATATAACACAGGTGGTTGTATGTATGGCATTTGGTATGCCTATTAATTTTGATATTACTTTTCATGACTTAACTCGTGGCTATTATTCGTGTTGTTAAGATATAATCGAGCAATTGGTTGGCTTGAGTGGAAGCGTCCACTCAAACACCACACAGACTATTGTGTACTTAAGCAAAGAAGGTGTAGTTCGTGATAATTGGTATCAAAGCACGGGTGAGATGTGCTCGGTGAAAGAGTAATCATGGTGACCATAGGGAGTTCACTAGAAGGCCATTAGAGGATTGATGAGCTAGAAGTTATAGTGGTTGCAGTAAAAACTCAAATGGTCTCGCGCAAGCAAATAGATGAAATTAACACAGTCCAATGAGAACTATCTGAGATAATTATTACCTTAAGTGATGAGACTAGGGATACATTGAGCACTTTCCAAGACGAGATTGGAGAATTGAAAGCTCAGGTAAATATTTTGGTTATTGTTGTAGGTAATACTAGTGCAAACTTAGGAGATAGAGGTAAAAGGTCAAAGTGCCATAGCCCAAGCGATACAAAGGGGCTAGAGATGCTAAGGAGTTGGAGAACTTTCTTTTTGATATGAAGCAATATTTTCAAGCTATGCACATAGAGTCAGAGGAGGATAAAGTGGCGATGACTTCAATGTATCTTGTTGGGGACTCGAAGTTATGGTGACGTTGCAAATTCATTGATGGTGAGTGTGGCATCAACACTTGGGCAGACTTTAAACAAGAACTGAAAAACTAGCTTTTCCTTGAGAATGTTGAGTATATGGCATGACGGAAGTTGCGAGAGTTGTCCAAAATGGGATCAGTGTGGGAGTTTGTGAGGAACTTCTTTACTCTAATGCTAGATATTAAGGATATGACTAAAAATGATAGACTGTTTTATTTTCTCGAGGGTCTGAAACTATGGCTGAGGGTAGAATTATAGCGACAAAAGGTACAAGATGGGACTTCGGCGATGGCAACTATTGAGCGCCTTACTGATTATAGTGAAAACTCAAACAAAAGGAAAGACCTTTCATCCAAGACCAACAGTTCTAGCTCAAACAGTGGGACGAAATTTTCTAGAGTTAATAGACCCTCGAATGGGGGAGGCGACAAGAGACCACCTGTTAGAGACTCGCCCTAATCGAGAACAAACAAGTAGTGAATTTCAAGCTACGACCTCCGATATTTTATTTTCTATGCAAAGAACCACATCAAGTAGTTGATTATCTTCACCGAGCAATTCTCAGTGCGATATGCATTGCTTATGTTGAGACACCACCAGGTCCACCACCCTACATCATGGTTAAAGAAGTCAAGGAAGAGTCGATACGAATGGGTTCCATTCATTTTCTCACCGCCTTACAAGCGTAATAAGAAAAGGTGGAGAATGAGCCCCAACAAGATCTAATATATGTAGAGGTCTTGTTGAATGAGAAAAGAACCAAAACCATGCTCGACATAAGGCCTCAAACACCTTTATCACCTCGGGAAAGGCAAAGAGGTGCGATCTAAAGGTTGGGAAAGTCTTTGGACAAATAAAAGTAGTTAACTCACCAGCCTCTAGTATTATGGGGAATTCCAAAAATGTGAAGATCAAGATCAACTCTTGGGAAGGGAGTGTAAATTTGATTGTAACTACTATAGATGACTTTGGATTTGTTCTTGGTTTGGATTTCTTGGCAAAGGCACAAGTCATTCCATTTCTTACGGCTAGTTGTTTGATGTTTTTTGGAGGACAACCATGTGTGGTACCAGCTACAATTTTACCTAAGAGTGGGAAGAAAGTTATATTGGCCATTAGTTTAAGAAGGGGATTAAAAGAGGAGAATCGTCTTACGTAGTGGTGCCAATCTACAAAGTGGAGAAAGTCATCAACCAGTACTTGTAGGAGTAAAGTTAGTTTTGGAAGAATTCAATGATATGATGCTAGAACAATTACCTAAAACGCTACCACCCCGATGAGCAATTAATCATGAGATAGTACTACTTTCAAGAGTTAAGCCTTTGGCCAATGGGCCGTACATGATGGCTTCTTTAGAGCTAGTAGAGTTAAGGAAGCAACTTGATGGGTTAATACAAGCGAGATTTATTTGACCTTCAAAATCACCTTTTGAGGCATCAATATTATTTTAGAAGAAACAAGATGAAAGTTTGCAATAATGCATGGATTGTCAGGCTTTGAACAAGGTCAAAGTATGAAACAAATATCTTATTCCTCTAATAACAAATTTATTTGACTAGTTGAGTTACGCAAGGTATTTCTCTAAATTAGATTTTAGGTTTGGCTGTTATCAAGTTAGAATTGTTGATGGGGATGAACCAAAAACCATTAGTGTCACACGGTATAGTGCATTTGAATTTCTTTTTATGCCATTTGGACTAACCAATGTTCTTGCCACATTTTGTATATTGATGAATCAGGTCTTTCATGACTACCTGGACAAGTTTGTGGTAATCTACTTGGACAACATTATAGTATACAGGTTAACACTAAAGGAGCATCGAAAACATTACGAAGGTGTTTCAAAGGCTTCAAACAATCAATTACATGTGAAGAGACAGAAGTGCGCTTTTGCACAAATCCAAATTTAATTTCTTGGCCATATCATTAAGCTGGATTACATTCGAATGGACATGTAAAAGGTGAAGGCCATTAAGGAGTGGGCGACCCCTAAGAATAAGATTGAACTTCGTTTATTCTTGGGGCTAGCTAATTATTATAAAAAATTTATGGACGGCTATTCAAAAAGGACGGTGGTACTCACAAAATTGCTAAAAAAAGGGCAGAAGTGGAGTTGGACACCGCAATGCCAAGCAACTTTTGAAGGCTTGAAAGAGGTAATGATGACAGACCTTGTTTTAGCCTTCCTAGATATCGAAAAGTCTTTTGAGGCATAGACAGATATGTCAAACTTTGCTTTTGGAGGAGTATTGTTACAAGAAGGACACCAAGTTGTGCTTAAGAGCCAAAAACTGAATGAAGCCAAGAGAAAATACACGACATAGGAGAAAGAACTACTAGCGACACTACTTGTTAAGACCTTAGTTCGAGGTTAAGATTGACAACACTGTTGTGAGCCATTTTTTCACATAGCCAAAACTTACAGCTAAACAAACGATATGGTAAGAGCTTCTGGTTGAGTTTAATTTCTCCTTTGAGCACAAAGTCGGAGGGACTAATTGTGTAGCAGACGCCTTAAGTAGAAAGACCGAGTTCATAACTCTTAGGCTAATCGCATTAATGACGGCCAGCAAAATGACCACAGATATTTGTAATCTTATGGAAGAAAACATGCATCAAAATCCCCAAACAATCGCCATTATAAAGTTAGTGGAGAGTGGAAAGTCAAATACTTTTAAGTGAAAAATAGACTCCTAATAATAAAAGGAACATGCATATTTATTCTAAGAGTGGGAGAGTTGAAATAGAAGTTGAAGTTGGAATATCATGACACCTCTTGGGCAGGACACCCGAGTTGGCAGCAAACCATTCAATACTGAAACAAGGTTATTATTGGCCTCATATGCGATAAGATGTGATGGATTATACCAAGACGTGCTTCATTTGCCAACAAGACAAAGTAGAAAGACAAAGACCGACTGGAATGCTTAAACCTCTACTAGTGACAACCAAACCATAGGAAAGTATTTCTCTAGACTTCATAATAGATTTCCCTAAAGTGGGAGATATGACAGTGATCCTAGTAGTGGTGGACCTTTTCTCCAAGTACGCGATGTTTATCCCAATGCAGAAGTTTAGTTTCGCAGAAGAAACGACTCGTACAGTTTTTAAACAATTGGTAAAATACTGGGGTGTTCTTAAAAGCATTATCAGATCCAAGGTTTACTAATTTCTTTTGGAAGGAGTTTTTTAAGCTATTGAGGTCAAAACTCAATATATCTTTCAATTATCACCCGTAAATAGATGGTCAAACAAAATGCTTTAACGAGTTGCTAGAAGAATATCTATGACACTTTGTACAGGCAAACCGAAAGAATTGGCCCAACTTGTTAAATGTGGCCCAACTATGTTTCAATACTTAGAAAAGCTTAGCCACTAATAAAACCTTTTTCAAAGTCATCACAAGATAGCAACTTAGACTTCCCCATACATCAATGGAATCATATAGCGAGAAGAGTCTTTAAGTGTTCAACTTTGTGAAGAAGTGGAGACAAAACACTAAGATTGTTAGAGCTTATTTAGAGAAAGCCTCTAACCACATGAAGAAATGGGCAAATAAAGGTCAAAAGGAGCAACACTTTAAGGCGAAAGACCTGGTGCTAGTCAAGTTGTTACTCGAACAACTTCGATTCTTAAGGAAAAGAGATCAAAGATTAATGTGGAAGTGTAAAGATCTAATACCAATTATGGAGAATGTGAGGAAAACTTCTTACAAGATTGATTTACCCAAGTGGATGAAGGTACACCTCGTGTTTCATATCAACAACCTGAAGCTTTTTCATGTAGATTTAGTAGATGCAAGCAGAAGTCAAGACATGAAAGCTGCCATTAGAACCAAGCCACCATCACAGCGCAGAGTAGAGGAGATTTTGGCAAAGAAGATGATGATAATCAATCGATGACCAACATAAGAGTAGTTGGTGAGAAAGGAAGGTTTGGGGTTAGATGAAATCACTTAGGAGAAGGAAGCCGACCTTCACACCTTCAAGCAGAAGATTGAAGAATTCCAAGTCAACCAGTCAACGAGGACATTGACAGATTGAGTGGGTGAGGATGTCATGAGCCAACATTGTATAGGGCTATAACAAGGTAGAGTTCCTTGGGAGAGTGAGTCTTTTGTACCTCTAAGGGAGATGTTCCCTCTTTCAAATATTGTAATGGCTCTTGGTGACATCTCTAGAAAACCTTGTTAAGTCTTTAAGGGGGAAGACTTTTAGGAAAGGAATGTACCCATCTCAAGTATTGTAATGGCTATTGGTGAAATACTTGTAAAATCCTGTAAACTCTTTATAAGGGGTAAGCAGTCGATGGGTTGTTGAGTTGTCTCATTGGTTCAGGTGCATCTATGGCTAACCATCTAGGGCTACCCTTATGGCCCGATGATGGCGCGTTCTTTCTCTTGGTCCCTTTGTACTTATTTGCAATATTAATAAAACATTTTCTTTTATATAACATCGATGGTTGCATATATAGCATTTAGTATGCCCATTGATTTTGATATTGCTTTCCATTACTTAACTTGTGGCTACTATTCATGTTGTTCAGATATAATCGAGCAATTGGCTAGCTTAGGTGGAAACGTCCACCTCGAGCGTCGCACAGACTATCGTGTACTTAAGCGAATAAGGTGTAGTTCATGACAGACGGCATCACAGCACCTCGGTGCTGATATAAAAAACAACAATTTAGGACCCTACAATCTTTTAGAATAAAGGGTCATTTGGAAAGGAATAAAAGAACCCTTTTTAAGGCTAAAAAAAAGGACTTTTAAGCAGTAACTTTCAATAAAGAAAAGAAAAAAAGGTAACTTTTTACAAAAAAAAAGGAAAAGAAGAAGAATCGAGGATTTTTTGGGAGAGTTTTAATCATTTACTTCAGCTTATTTTTCTCTCACTAGTTTTATTTTTCTCTTTCTACCTTTTATTGTAGAAATGAATATTTTTGTGGAAATATTAGATTTTGTTATAGATATGTTGAACTATATTTCTCTATCTAGGATTATGGAAGGTGCTAATATGAAGATTTGATATTTAAGTTGGTTGATAAATACTCTTTATAGATTTATCAATGTTTATTCATTTCTATACTTATTTCCTCTTTTGTTGATTGATCACGGACAAGATGAGATTGGGTGTTTAGATGATGCTTGACAAAGATAACCTAAACAGATCTAGAACTAGATAATGTATGTTCATTCATTTCATGAGTTGAATGGTTGATGAATTGATAGGATAGTCATACACCTATTAATCATACATAATCAATTTAAGACTTAAGTTGAAGGAACTTGGCTTGATTTAATGCTCCATAGACATACAGGAGGTAAATTTAGTTAGGTAATTATATAATATCTTGACGGAGAATCATATAAATTGGTGAATCATAGACTAACATGGAATTTTATAAAGAGTAGTCCATTAACCAATCTATTATCCAATTGAAATATTAGGTGAAAGCATAGTCTTAGGCCTTAGTCCATTTCTTCTTCATTAAGTTTTGATAGCAATTCTTAATCTAATTTTAGTTATTTAAATTTTATTTTCAATTCAATTCTTAAATCACAATTACTTGGATAAAATTGGCTTGTTTTAATGTTAGTACTTAGTAACGATCATTAAGCCAATTCCTTGTGGGATCGAGAACCTTTCTTTTATCACTGTATTACTTGTTGATAACCATGTATACTTTTGTGAATTTCTTACTAAATTGTGTAATTTCTTAAGTAAATATATTGGTAATTTAGCAAGCAACAACAAGTTACAACTATAGAGGATTTTTAAGAAAATTTTTAGAAATTCACACTAAGAGATATATATATATATATATATATATATATATATATATGTATATACTAATTGTCAAATTTGCAGAAATAACCCTATTAACAATTACTCACGTGTTAGAGTTTAAATAAAATAAACAGGTTTTTATGAAATAAAACAGAACATGTGCATAGCACGAGTCTAGCTACGAACAAAAGTATTATCATTTGTGAGAATTATTATACTTGAACGAAAACCCACAATAACATCTCAAAAAGTAAAATAACATATTATTTTTTTTTTGTATTATCAACATAATTATGTTGTATATTAGTGTAGAAGTCTCAAAAAGCAATATATGAAGAGGGGGTGAATTGGTATTTAAAAATTTCTTTGAAAATCTTATGTATAAAAATCAAAACTTTTTCACCAAAAATATTTTCTAGTATCAAAAGCAAGTTTTAACAATAAATCACTAGGCATAAAAATAATATACCAAAGAAAAATATTTTCCTAAGTTAAATGTTAGCTATGAATAATAAAGTGAAAATTTTTTTCTAAATGTAAAACAATAAATCAATGTAAAGCTATCTTCTTCAGGCAAATATAAGCAATGAATAATAATGCGGAAAATTAAAAAGAGAAACAATGATTTTTTAGTGGTTTGACTTTTTTAATGCCTATATCCAATCCCTTAGCAACTAAGGAATTTCTAGTCCTCTGAAAGGATTCTTGCTTTTTAATGGGATCAAGCGATAACCTTTACACCTATTTTTTCACAAGATCAAGTGATAACCTTTACCCAATCCACAAAGGGATTTTTGCTTTTTAATGAGATGCGATAACCGTCACAGAATCCACAAAGAGATTTTTTCTTTCTGATGGGAAGTGATAACCCTTACAAAATAACTTTTCAAGGTTAAGCTAGAAACCTTTACAAAAGGGTACAAATTTTAACAACAAAATGCCTCTACAAAGACTAAGTGCTAAAACTTTAAGCTTGAGTGTAGTAAGAGAAGAAATATAAGCTAAATGAAGTATGCGCTCAACTTTGTAAGCTTGGTGGAAGATTAAAATGAAGCTAAAGAGTGAAAATGAGCTTTTGGAGGTCTCTCTAGGGTTTGAAGCTTTGGTTTAAGTCTTTTCTTACTTCCAAATGGCTCAAATGCGGTTATTTATAACTAGGGTGAAGTTTGGAGCTGTTAAACTATCAGTTAAAATTCCCCTACGCGAGTATACGTATCGAATAGATAATATATAAGCAAACAGAGTATCGATCCCACAGAGAATTGATATAAAACTTTACTAAGTACTAAAATTAAAACAATTTAATTTTATCCAAATTATCAATATCGAACGATTAAATTAACTAACTAAAAAAACTTAACCAAAATTTAAAGTAAGAAAAATCAAAATAATAATAACCTGAGTAAACATCAAATCAAACAAGCTTAGGATTATAATATCCCTCACACTTCATCTAAATCTTACCTTTCTTTCTTAACTTATTTTAATGAGTTGAGTTGCTAACCTAGAGTCTTAAATTATTTATAAGGGTCTATTGACTCATCTTATAAAAATATCTATTTTAATCAAAACACTATATCCCTATGTGAATTGAAATTAAAATAGATTCATTAAGTTCAGGCTTTAATTTGGTTACATGAAAATCATCACTATTAGTCCATGTTGCCATCATTGCCCTTTTCTTGGAGTTCCTTGAAGTGTTCTTCTTACTAAGGCATTCATACTTGGTATGTTCTAGTCTTTTACAATCAACACATATTAAGTGGTCTCTAAAATGTTCTTCCTTAGGCACATCTCTACTTGTAGGTTTCCTACCTCTAAGATTTTTTCTCATTAACCTATTTAATTTTTTAGCTAGCATGGCCATGTTCTCTGCATTTTTGCTCTCACTCTTATTGCTTCTTCCTTTTTCTTTCCAAACTATGGATTTAAGGGTTATTATTTTTTTCTTGATGTTTTCCTTTTTAGACTCCTCTAATTCACTCTCATGTTTCGATGCCATCTTGCAAGTGAGTAAAGATCTTATTAGCTCTTCAAGTTTAAAATTGTTAAGGTTTCTAACTTCCTCTATGACAGTAACTTTGGGTATCTAAGATTTAGGTAGGCTATAAAAGATTTTCTTGACATGTTGGGTATTGGGAAAGTTTTTTCCTAAAGCCTTTAAACCACCAATGATATTTGTGAATCTTTCAAACATCTCATTAATTGATTCACATTCTTTGATCCTAAAGAGCTCATAATCATGTATAAGTGATCCAATTTTGGATTCCTTAACTTGGTTGGTTCCTTTATAGGTAGTCACTAAGTTATCCCAAATTTCTTTGGCATTTTCACATATCGAGACTTTGTTGAATCATTAACACCTAGGAAGTAGAGGAGACTATTGTAGGCTTTACAGTTGATTTGAATCAATTTCTTCTTTCTGTCGTTCCCTTCCTTTTTAGTCTTATAGTTTTAATTCCTCTTCAAGCATTTAAGTCTTTTATTGTATCATTAATTGCGCTTTCAATTCTTATTTTTCTTCCTGACCAAATATTGTACTTAATTTGCTATTAAGCCTTTGAAAGGCATTCTATCTGCACCAATCTCATTTATTGTATACTTGTGAGTGGTTATACCTTAACCAAAGTAAAAGGTAGAGTGGTTATGCTTAATCCATAAAAGGCATTGCTTTGTAAGGTTGTGCTTGATCCATAAAAGGTTGTGTATTTTCATTTCAATAGTGGATTAACTCCTTAGTGAATCTATGGGAGAGAACGTAAGTAAGGAGACTGAACCTCTACAAAAACTCTTGTGTTGTTTTCTCTTTTATTCTTCACAAATTCATTTGTTTTCTTAACTTTTTTCTCTCCATAAAAAGTTTATTGATTTCCTTAATTCCAAAAGGGACTTGGCTTAAGAAATTTTAATTTCTCTTAAATTTGAAAAGAAATTTCAAAATCTTCCAATTCACCCCCTATTGGAAATATTCATATTGAGCTTATTGCACTAACAATCTCCAAATTCATAACATAATCAGATTAGCTAACATATATGTATGTATGTATGTATGTATGTATGCATGCATGCATGTATAGCCCAACATTTAAGACACTAGAAGGGTGCTAATCCAATGAAGCATAA